>NC_086049.1:7221971-7846971 GCF_947568885.1 Cydia strobilella | reverse complement strand
GATTTTAATGATGATTCTAAATTGCTGAGATTGACATTAATTTTTGACACGTTTTTGTTTATACATATTTATATGATGATCCCTATTGGGAGAGAAAATTATTTTAATTTATTATATACTATTTATTAGTATGTAATGTTTGACGATCATGATAAGAAGATAAGCATAATTTTGACATTCATGAAAATTTATAGTGTAATTTTTATCCTGAAATAAATAAATCTAAATCTAATCTAACTTGTAATTAGGTACATTCACATAAAATGTGATATCGTTGTTCCATTGTTTTAATTAGGAGAAAAATTTGCATAGGTATCTTGGAGCGACATGGCGAAAACAGGACAAAAGAAAACATTTTCAGGCCGCTGCATACATCAAGCACTAGGTACTCTTAGTTGACGTGGGGCTCCCCGCGGCATATATACACTAAATATGATGATACTTAACTCCGCCTTAAGTTGGATGAGGTTCATTGTTGTACTCGGTTCATTCTTTTTCATTTCGCGGTTTGTTTTTTTTTGCTTAGAACTGTGTACGTTGCTATAATTCTTGGTGTAGGCAGTCAAAGATATAATATTTATTTGTGCAACAAGAGGGCAAAATTTGAGTCCCGAGCAGGCGAAATATTCAATAGAATATTCATTCTATTTTTACTTTAGAATCACAATTCCCGCGATCTTTTCTAGAAACGCAGTGTACAAAAAAGTTAATTCAATTGAAGAGCATTGCTGTTGCAGCCTTGCTACCCCAACGTGGCAGCAGGAACCGGTTAATGATAAACCGGTTGATGATGATGGTTCTTTGATAAATTAATTTGCTGATGTTGCCGCCATGCTCAGTCACCCATTTAATCAAGGAGAATGACAGTGACATCACTCGTTTCCTGCTGCTACTGCAATGCCGTACAGCAAATCTTTTACAACCGGAATATAACCTTTAGAGCGTTTTCACATTGTCCGATCCGATATCGGATGTAGGATCCTACATCCGCGTAGTCAGGCCGCGGGGCGCGCCCGGGCGCCGTCTTTAGCGGTCACGCACAGTGCACACTACAATAAACTTTATGCCTACACATATGCACACAAACAAATATTATCGGTCCGACAGCTGACGGGGGGCTCTGACATGGCTGTATTTATAGGAGGCGCCTTTTCGATATCAGATGTAAATGGCATTAAGTGCGCCTTTTTTGCGTTATTTATCGTTTTTTAGTAATAATGATTTATTAAATGCATAAATAAATACAGAGAAACACATATATCTTACAACACATACACATACATTCCATTACATTTACTTCCTTCCGACATCCAATCGGACAGTGTGAAAACGCTCTAACTCTGCCGGAATAGGATTTGCCAGCTTTACGTTAAATAGTAAACGTGGTTCGCGAAAGCTTCTTTTTATCACTACACTTGGCCAGAAACTCCGTATTTCTCGGCCTGTGCAGCAATTTACTATTGTAACTTATACGCAGCATTATCTTTCCATTTCTTGAACCAATACGATATAGAAAACACCCTTATGATGGGACTGGCACCAGCAATGGGATGGTATAGACAAATCTTGTAAAATAGGTACTTACCATCAATTTTTAAATTCTGGCAATATTTTACTATAAACAGGAGCCATAAAGCTGCTTAAGTTTATTTTTTTATTATTTATTCAATACAATTCTTCATTGATATTTTTTAGTTTAAAATTAATGGCGCCATACATCCCATGACTGGAGCAAAAACACAGTCATAGTTTTAATTTATTAATATTATTGAAACGAATTGCAGTAGCCTTCATTAAATACATCGAAAACATAAAGGACGAATATGACATTCAGCTTTTAACGCATAAAGCGCTAGAAATTTTACAGGTGTCTGTGAAATATCAAAAACACATTATTGGTGCCGTTAACATATTCTTGTCAGCTATAATTTAAACGACTCAGAGAAGATAAAGGTTGAAATAAGATATTGGAAATCCCGCTATAGTATATATGTACGTACGTACTTAGTCTAATTAAATTCACTCACCTAATGCTATGAAAATGTGTCTATGTAGCCACATACCTGCACAACCAGTACAGGTGTAGACACGATGAAGCGGTGAACTGCATAATGATCCGCAAATACAAATTAGGATAAGCCGCCGTGTTGCTGGCAGACGAACAAATATATTGGTGAACTAGAACACGTACTCGTAGTTACGAGTGAGATGGTGTTTGAAAATCATTTCTCTGTTCTTAATTGTAGGAGTCAAAGATAGATCACGATACAACTAAAAGGTAAAAAAATATTTATTTCTTGTAAAATCAGTTAAAAGTGCCTTAGAGATTTTTCACTAGAATTTATTATTTTAACTTCCTAATATATCTTTATTGCCATCGACCCTGAGCGTTGGGAGGAGCTTGCTGGAAGAAGGTCATCTTGGCGTTCTACCATCCATAAGGGTGTCTAAATGTTTGAAGACAGCCGCCTCATAAACTTATACATGAAGCCCGCCAGTTACGGAAAGAGAGCCCTAAGTCCTCTTACTTGTACACGTTCAACGCAGCTGGGCAACTTTATTGTCACACGTGTATTTAAGAGCAAGTTCGGCCTGGCCAGCCACATTAGGGCTCACGCTAGACAACGTCCATAATGTTTATTTGGGGTCGCCGTCATCGTAAACGATGACGAGGATTATATATATATATATATATATATATCTTTATTGATTTGCAATTCTTCACGGTGATTATTTTCATAGAGGCAGAATCTGATTTAACAATTTGTTACGGGTTTGATTTTGTTTTGATACGCAACGATCGCTCACGCTGATTGGCGTGCGCGAAATGCAATTATATAGAGCCGTGTCTATATGAGATGCCTCTCACGCTCGGAAAATTGCTAAGAGTCCGCAGCAAGCTCGCTTCTCCATACAAACGTAGTTAACACGCTCTCATTTTGAAACGACTAGCTAGATTGCTCTGAAACTTACAATAGAATAAGGTATATCTGTGCCTGTAATTAGTTTATGTAGTTAGTTATATTAGTTAATATACCATAGTATATAAATTAATATAACTATAAAGTTGTTTTTGCTCTGCTCTATTTAGTTTGTTTTATAAGGTGGAGCTATATAAACTAATTACAGGCATAGATATTTCATATCATTATATGTGCAAAGTTTCATTACAATCCAACTCGTAATTTTAAAATAAGAACGAAACTCCATTTGTATGGGAAGGCGAAATTCGGCCGAGCTTGCTGCGGACTCTTAAATAATAAAATGGAATACTTATGTATTCAAAGACCAATGGTAAGGTGTACGTAAATAGTACCTACATTGTGCAACGTGGGGGGTATGTACCTAAGTGAAATATTGTACGAGAGTCGTTATATTTACGACAGCCGCAGGCTGGAGTGAATTAAAGACTCGAGTAAAAATATTCTTACCCCTGGAGTTACACACAATGTTTTTTATTACACTTGCGAAGAAAAAACTAAATTTTAAGCGAAATTATTCTTAACCTTTTGTATGCTTAGTAGCAGATCTGCTCCATATTTATATATTCAACCTAAACATGACGTTGTCACGATTGCTATTTATATGGCAATTTTTTGACATGCGCATACGAAAGGTTAATTAAATACGGTGACATTTCAAACATTCGTCCGCCAATTAGTTTTTTTTGGCAGTTTAGGCATTGAGGGCACAGACCAATCGGCATTCAGTCTCAATTGAAATATATGTAAAAATATTTTAAACGGCTATTAAATTAATAAAATGAAATATTTTAAAGCATAAACAAAAAATAATAATTTATAAACGTCAGTATTTTCAAAGTAAAACTCATTTATACCTACTTGGTTCGTATGAATTAGTGACATAATTTAAAAAAAAGTGTTTTTTTTTCAGAATCCATTACTCCCGGGGAACAATATAGGCCTTTGTCCTTCAGTACACCTGCATGAAATAAGATCTTTTTCGAGCAAGTGTGATGAAAACGATATTATCGTGGCATGTTCCTATAACTACTCGTGTATAGAATGAAATTATTAGAAAATGTGTTTTAGACCTGGAGGTACGAAAGGCGAAGAGAACATTGAACGCGCGTTTTTAATGCTCGTACAATTTTAATGCCATACGTTCATATTCTGGGTCTTTTTATTCCATTTTTCCAAGCAGCCCCGGCCACGATTTTGATTGTGCTGCTGTAAATAGCCATGTCTCAGTTCGGTCTCAATCCGTCGGGGCTAAAATACAACTTGATATTTGGCCATTTAAGTTTCCGAGCAAACTTCTGTTATATCCTTTATCTTCATCGCATTTTATAGGTTTTAGTGTTGGCACGAAAAGTTTAAGTTAATTTTATATAATAATTAATTATTTTACACCGATTTTTATTTTCTCGTTGTATCCTTTTTTAACTTTGTGTTTTAACAATATTGCGGTAGCTTAAACAATAGAAATATACTCAAATCCAACGATATGAGTAGTTCTCGTAAGTGTATAGTACAGGTACAGTCAAAGGCAAAAATATCGATCCAGACAAACGGCTCAAAAATATGTGAACACGACTTTATTGTCTAAGGTGTAAGAGCGTACACATATTTTTGAAACTTTGGGAATGTATATATATTTATGCCCTTAACTGTACCAGCGGCGATAGGTTGGCGAAGGCTTTGATATGTACTTTTTCTAAGAGAAAAAACTCGTCATTCACACTTCACAATCAGAGTACTTAACTGCCGATTTCTTATTATTCCAACAGTTTTCTATAACGGCAACATGACAAGTTATGGCAGGGCAGATATTGAGAATTTATATCATCAGTTAATAAGTTTATATCATCAAGTCTTTTTAGCAATTCGGTTTACTTTTAGAAAAAGTAGTTAGTTACAAGTTTATAGAAAAAAGTGTGAGATTGACACTTAGGTATACGGTATAAATTTTTTTCACATCACCTATTCGAAAAGGGAACTTTTCTTCCCTGCTAGGAGGGATCAAAGTGGCACTTTTCTGTTCAAGGACATCTTGTTGCCAGTATGAAATATTGACACAAAGACATATGAAATTAGTATGCAGATAATCGATTACAATTTCTTTATAATCGATTACGTGCATACAATTTTTCTAACTTAAATAATATTTTGTTGTAATTGTAAACAAAAAATATAATTATGTAATTAACGTATTTTAAATTAATTAATATCATATTTAAATTAAGTAAATTAATTAATTAGCGTAATATTTACAAAGAAACGTAAAAAAACTTTAGTTTAATATTGTCTTCGGTTACCGCGATAGTTACTCATGAAATAAAACTATGAATACGTCGGGATGTATTATAAATTCAATATACGCGATATAATCCGTTTTCATAGTTTTATTTCTTTAGTTTAATAATTTAATTATCATTTTGACATTTTAGGTCTCCTTAAACGCAGCCATACTTGTCTATGCAATTTAAAAAATTTATATTTAAAAAAAAATGTACAAATATTTCACAAAGCATTATGCGGTTCTGTATTCTGTATAAATTTCTGTGTCAGATGTTTTAAGCAGCATCCCGGTAACGACACTAATAATAATAAATATAAGTGATATCAGTCTTCATAGTGTTCTTCCGAAGATTTGGTTCAAAGGGGTAAGAGCTAATTTGTTATCAGAAAAATCTACAAAAATAATGTACTTGATTTTCATTGTATCACTTTAGTTGTTTGCTGCTGTTTTTGAAAAGATATTAGGTACATAATTATGAGCTGTAGGTACTTTTAATTTGTCACTACAGTCACGTCTGAAAATATCGATACGGACAAAGTGCCAGAAGTATGTACCTATACTAAGGTCGTGTACACATATTTTTGGCACTTTGTCCGTATCGATCTTTGCTTAAAATAATAATGTTTTGAAACCTAATGTTAGTATGTAATTTCCTCATAGGTGATGTGAAAAGCAGTATGTGTCACATGGTAGCAAAATTATTTTCACCTTGGGCGTTAACACTTGAATCCCTCACTACGCTCAGGATTCTATGTTAGAATCCCTCGCTACGCTCAGGATTCTATTATAGAATCCTTCGCTTTGTTTAGGATTCAATTGTACGCCCTCGCCGTAAATATGTCATTTTGCTCCCTTGTGACACAATCTACTATTACATAATCGGTAATTTATCAAATCTCGTAGGTTGATCGTTATTTGGCAAGCTTTATAGCTTAAACGTAGAGCACGAATTGAAATACTATATTTTTAGGTATAAAGAAAATTATACGGAGACTGCTATATGTTAAAAAAAACATGTCATATTAAACGTGTTAAAAAAACCCAAGAAGGTCCTACCTAAGTATTACTTAAAAAAAAGGGAAATTATAATTAAATACTTGGTTTTTTATGCACTGAAAACTACAGCTTTTACAAAAATACAGGAGTTACAAGGTTTTAGCAAAAAGTGTAACATTCACGCGTAAAAATGTGTTTCACTTAACTCGAGTCGATTGCTCTCGCAATGAGTGGCTGTTTCTTTAATAACTTGGATGAGAATAACGACTACGTAGAGTACCTACACGTATAGTGCGGTGTAGGGTGTCAGGCGAGAAAGCCTTTCTGTGTCACAGTCGCTGCTCCGAGAGCGCCTCGTCCTATATTTTCAATGGAACGGTTTGCATTGAGTTACGCTCAAAATTATCCCATGCCCGTTAATTAATCAAGATTTCTAGTGTTCAAGCCAGCAGTTAAAGCATTAAAAGTATTTGATATTTTTACAAATGACTACTTACTGCTAACACGGCTCAAAAAATTTGCTATTCCTGTTTTAACAATTTAATAAATAGGTCGTAAATACATAAATAAATAAAACCATTTGTTTGTTATACATTTATATTAAGTATTTGCGATAAATTATTTTAGTACATACATTATCATGAATCGCTAAGATCATGTTGAGCTTACTTTTTTATCAATTCCTAAATCAGCCAAGCTTACTAGAAATCCAATCCACTTACAAAACACTCCAGATTCCAGAATATTATCGAATTTATAATGCGTGCACAAAACGCATGTCATAGATACAATGCACCACAATGTAAATTGACGATTACATTTTTGAAACTGTATACTTACCACACTAGTCGTAAAACCAAGTTGCTATTATTTCGGTACTATAAGGTAGGTATCACAAACTTCTGTTACAGGAATGCAATAACAACTAATATTAAAGTTAAACAGGAGATAAATAAATACTACTGCTGTGGACGCTAAGGTGTAGGGGGTTAGTAAGAGAACACGTAGCAAGAATATCTTTTGTACCTACACATTATCAATAAGAAATAATTGGGGTATCTAAGAAGAATAAAGTATCGTTTAGTTTTAAGTTTATACGGCAAAAATAATTGTACGTTTAATAAGGAAATCTATTCACTTCAGACACTGAAAATACTTGCAGTGATTTAGCTGATCCTGACTTGCACGTGGTCTCCTATCGGTAAGTTAGTGAGACAATACGAGTACAAACTTTAAGATGTAAAAAGTCTAGATGTAAGCAATAAACCAAAAAAGTCTTGGGGTTTTAGGAAGCCTAAAATGAAGCAATGTATTAAGTAGGTATGTGGAACTGTGGTCTAGAATATACCTTTACAACAAAAATCACATTTATAAACATTGAGACAAAAGACACAATACATTTAGTGTTAAGATCGAATAACAAAGACGAACGTATGATTTTATCAAATAACACAAGTAGTGTTTTGCCTAATTCTGTACACTCATTTACTTTATCCACTGGAATAAAGTGCTTATCTACAATCGATTAATTCTTATGAATGTTGACTATTCAGTCGGGTTTCTTATGTCTATACGAATAAAATCTAGGGTTTTACTTTAGTTTTATACAATGTTGATGGATTCGTGTTATTATGAACAGCATTCTATTCATTTTAGCCATAGTCTATGATAGAGTTTAATGTAAAATATTTAATATGCATAAAAAATTTAAAAATTAATTTTGTTCGGATTCTAATACTTACTATTATAAGTTTGGCACAAAGTACAATGATTGCTAAATGATAACTAATGTGCTATACATATGTACCTCCCTATATTCACATACTCGTATTGCGACTTGAGTACCTTATAAGACGATATTACTCTTGTGGGTATCGGAATGGGGAATCTTCTCAATCTAACATTTCTAAGTACCTGATACTATACATATAAACTAAAATTATTCAAATAAATAACTGATAGCATTATTATAATAATAAACTATTAATAAAACATAGACAGTGTTCTGTTTTTTATAAGAACTCCGATAACAGCGTTCTTGTGAACATTAGAACCCTGTGATATTTTCGTCGTAAAGGGCCGTATTCTGCAATTTTTTTAAACATTAAAAATGAGTTTTTCTGGCGTTGTAGATAAAGTTTATATGCAACGACACATAATAAGGTCTTTAAATTCTGGGGTCGGTTGTAACAAAACTCGACTATGCCTCGTTTTTTTTTACTTTGCCCTCGAATTTTAAGAATCCTTGTTACCTGACTTGCACAAAATATATAAATAGAATACTCATAATATATTATAAAATGCTTACCCCCTTCATTATAAAACTTAATTTAGGTACCGCTTTTATAAATAAATGTTAAGTGTAAGGCAATATTCTACGTTCAATTCTTATAAAAAAATAGGAATGTAAAAACAGCACAATTTTTAAAATTCAATGGCACAGAAACAGCAATAAACCGAAAGTAGGTGGTAATTGATATGAAATAATGCTCTTGTGGATTACATGAGTAGCCAAGGTATTTTTACGTTTTAACACGTTTACGACCACTTTGAAGGTACCTAAAGGTTTTTATTACTGTTTAGGGTGTCCTTAAATTTAATTAAAAGGAATGAAAGGAAATAAACAAGACTGCAAGATAACAGATTAGATTAGATTTCTTTATTTCACGATGAAAATTACACTATAAATTTGCTACATTAATTATAAGTATGTTCGCCATCATCATGATCGTCAAACAATACATCATAAATTTAAAATAATAAAATTAATTGTGTCTCCCGATAAGGATCGTCATGTACACAGAAAAACATGTCCAACAATTGAATATAAACCAAGTTAACATTAAAGTCAATGTCAACGTAAATAATCGCGGCAGGCGGTCGGGTCGGGTCGGGCGCGTCGGTGCCCGCCACTCCGACCAATTAAAGAAGGCTCCGTTTCCATGCATATTATTAGCAATCAGTTACCTTCTTAACTCAGTCGGATAATATAATGAAAAGGCACGAGTGTTATAATATATTAATAATTGCGTTTTAATGTCCTTTTTTTGAAAAAAAAAAACAGGCCATTTTGATTCAAACTGGATCCGGGGTGAATAGGGACGACTTAGGTACGAATAGGGACAAGTGCTTAGGGTTGTCAAAATATAATAAGTTGACAGGTAAGTACCTGGTCTAGATAGTTTATTGTACTTAAGTACTTAAATATGATTAGGTAAATATTATAAGTTAAAACCCGAATAAAACTATGATTAAATTAAACTTTTAATTATTTGTAGGTAATCATAAATTAAATATAGACATATTTATAAAAATACCACAGAATGATTAATCTTAATTGTTATTTTATTATTAAGCGGGGCTTATTATACGGACGAAAGTAACAAAAATCGGAATAATTAAAAACAGTTACTTAATATATTTATATACCTACCTATATCCCATTTAGAAATTCCGCCTGTTTTAAGTTGGTGTAAGTGAGACAAGTGCCTAGTACTAATCTATCAAAAAACACTAAATAAAGAATAACTCTAGTTAAAAACAATTTTTGGCAGCCCTGTCCCTATTGACCCTTTAGCGTCCCTATTCCCACTTATTGCGTCCCTATTAACTACCAGAGGTGTCCCGCTCCACCCCTCAGTCGTTCCTATTCACCCCTGTTGCGTCCTTATACACCTCGTGTTTTTTCGAAATGTTCATGGATCTCTATTTTGACACTTTTTGCTAACAAAACAAAGATTATTTATACTTACCATGTAGTTAATATATTCTCAATTAATGCCACACCAATTTTTCACTATCAGAAGTGAAACAAACAAGTAAAACCTTTACTTTTAAAGGAAGTTTTGGAGCTCATATCAACCATTCGTTGACAGACTCAATTTTAAACTGTTAGTGTGACAATATATTACGACTTTCATGTTTTTCCAGTGTTTCTATTATCAAAAGAATATAATCAACTATTATTTTCAATCGCAAGATATAATTGGTGATAGATATTTTCTTTCCAATAATCAGGTAAATGTCATTTCCGGTTCTTGTCCCTATTCCCCCGCCGTCCCTATTCACCGCATTTGACGGTATATCGTTTCTAATGCAATTCCATGTACTCATCATTTACAGAGTACAGAGGGTTATTCAACAAAAGGTTTTTCAATTTGCGCTTAAATGTTTCATCTTCATCACACGATCGGCTGATAGGCGTTCATAGTAAGTCGGGCCGATGACTCATGGGTTCTTTCTTGAGAGCGCCATGCGACGGGGAACTATTCTCAGACGCGACGCGACGCGACGCGACGCGTCGCTTGGGTAGCTCGAAGCGACGAAGCATCATCATCATGCATCGAACATGTTTTTTTATTTAACTTTTTCCTTCCTTTAACGATTGAAGGTTTTCATTGCTTTGATGTGAATTTGTTTCCATTTCGCACGTTTAAAAAAGTTTTCGAAAAGTTAGTACTTTGTACAAAGTAGGTAGGAATCTTTTTTATCTGAACCATCAGTTTAAAACGAATTCGTACACTACAATGCTTACAGGTACTTAGTATTTTTCTAGTAGGAATGTTTATTTAATTAAATCGTTAAGCTATTTAACTGGCAGGCGCTATCCCAAAGCTAATTTTGTAAAAATCATTATTTTAATTTGGATGGATCCAGAAAGCTAAAAAATATTATTTTGAACAAGCGTTTAATTTACTTGCAGGTAACCATTATGAATCGTTTTACAAAAACCTTTAGGTACTAAGGTAAAAACGCCAATAAAATGTTTCAAAATTCTACATTTAGATGTACATGTCGTTGTCTCTCATTGTTGTTTCTTATCCTATTGTGAAGATTTTAGAACTGTTTGTATCCAATTGACGCACAAGTAGCAAAAGACTTTGGTCCTAACTCTTGTCCTCGAGCGGCTAACGATGCACCGCGCATTGAAAACTCAACAAACTCAAAAGCAATCATTGGTAGGTTACCTCAAATGGAGAAAAGCGTAATTTAAAATCCTATTGTTAATTACGTCCCTCTCAAAGTCTATAGAACGGTAAAGGCACGGTCATGATGTGTATGCACTTATGGGATTACTTGTCCTAACAGACAGAGAGAAGAAATTTCTTCTAAATGGTTCAAAACTCGTTCTAATCTACAAGTCAAGTCGAGAAAAGCGTTTCAAGGCACATACTTTTAGAAACAACAGTAAAGTATTACAAAGGGAGACGCAGTCGCACCACGTTTGAGTTCAGTGTTGCGTCAGGTGAAGTCCAGGAAATTAGAGGGACCGCTAGAAGCGTTACCTACTGGGAAACATCTGATAATACAGTGAGCTTCTACTTCGCTATATAATCCCGAGCGCTCACCTGCGCATAGGAAAATCGTCTCGTATTATTACAATAAGATACTTTACATTGATGTACATACATACTTGTATTCATAATTAAATAAATAATCTTACCCCAAGCTCTTGCAGTTCATTAAAATGACACCTTGTCGCCGTTTAAAGTTCAGAAAAGACTTTCCACGTCTGGTTTATTATCGTACCTATCTACAACGCGCTTTCAAACGTCTATTACAACAATTAGTATTTTCTAATCACTTATTCGTTATCACACACTCCGCCATTAGCTATAGTCGAGATGAGATTGCCATTAGTTTTTTCATGTATGCGGCAAGAGGGCCGCAACGGTTCGGGTCAAAAAACCGGTGGTTCGGTCCTTCTGTCGCAGGGGAGTCTGAGGCAGAAGTGGCGCGCGGCGTGGAACAAGGCGGGCGCCCGCGCGGGCGGCGGCGGCAGCACGGGAGACAGCGAGCCCATGCCCGACGGGCTGTCGCGGTCGCCCGCGGCCGACGGCGGGCGCTACACGTGCGTGCACGCGCCCGCCGCCACGGGTCAGCCGCCCGCCAGGATGTCCTCCGGTTCCGGCGACCAGCAGTTGTCCGACAGCCAGCACCCCACCACTACCGTCACAAACCCGATCAGCAGGGCCAGCACTATGTACACTTCCGCGTTCCCTGTATACGATACATATATCATTAGCTTTTTAGAAGTATGCATGTACTTACACTACTTACTGAATTCTAACAATAACAATTTCACTCAATAACTTTCATATAATGTGACGCCTTGCTATAGAGTGAAATTTCTATTGATAACTGATTCGGACACCAGGAGGCGTATTCTGATTGTATAACAGGTTATGAATTTTACCTGGATTTGTTATGGGTATTAAGATCTGTCAGTGACAAAAGTGAAGTTTGTGGTTGAAGATCATATCCAGATCAAACCATAACCAGTAATTACAATCAGAATACGCCTCCAGAGTTGTACAAGCATACTTTGTGATATGGGTCTATGTAATCATATTTATTTCTAGGGGTCAAGTAAATTTTACGTAATGGAAGAAAATTTAATGAATGTACAATGTGAACTAATATTTAAAAAAAAAACATAACATCAGTATAAATAAACAGTGCTCAGAGTTGTTCGCAGACCACAGATATTTTTCTTCTCAAAACTATTTATTCAAATTAGATTCCCTAAAAAAAGGAGTACTTTCACTTATGTACAGATTTTTTTATTTTAGGACTTGGCGCCATATATCTATAAAAATAATGCGTAAGTTCAAATGGTATTAAACACGTTTAAATGCGAAGCTTAGAAAATTTAACGAGTATGTGATACACTTGGACTCTCGCGCGGTAGCATTACCTAGAACAAGGACGCAGCCTAGGTATGTAAGTAAGTTTACCCGTGCCCTTGATTGAATTTAAAAAAAATATTGGTTTGAGGATACAAGTTGGTAATCTGTCAGCAAGCTGCTGTAGTAATTATGTAGATCTTACCAAGTTGTTTCCGGATACCGAGTGGTTGCCGACTGCGCCAGAGTGAGTTGATGAGCGTGGGGTCTCCACGAGTGCGCCAGTCGCGATATCCTCGCCCTCTGGAATACTGACTGAATCTGCGTACAAAATACGAACACGTTGGCATGCATCAACACTCGACTGCTCCTCGACATGTACCTACTCATGCGAGCGTGCACAGCGCGCGAATACCTCGCGGCAGATCGAAGAGTGGCGACTTGGTGTGAGGCCGATGTTCGCCCGCTGTGCACCTCGTAATGAGACAGCATAACTGTCAAAGGTGCCGTTGATCATATATTTGGCGTGAAGCCAAAACTTTCAATGCCAAGCTGCGCAATACAAATTTGAGGATATGACGTAATTACAGCAAAAAGCGAAATTGAATTGTTGCCATGTTCCGGCCATAATACATTTACTGCGGTCGTGCGGGATTCGCCTAGTAAAAAGGTGCATGCGAATGTAATCATAAACTACCGTGACAAAATAGTAAAACATTAATATTATTGTAATATTATAAACTCTAAAGCAACTTGAATTTATTTTTGCTAAACAATAACACACAAATAAAATGCTATCAAAGCTCGGTCGGTGGACGACGCGAGTTCGTTCGCTCGTTTTTGTAAAATGTCTACTGTATTTTTCAATAACTTGTTAGTCGAATTATGTTTTACAAAACAATTCAATTTCGCAACTTCGTCGTGTTCTATTTGACTAAATTATAGATTTATTTTAATCATTTAGAACTTCAATGGAACATAATTTACATAATTTAAGTAAATAAGAGCTTCTATTTTAAAATAACGATAGTATATTAAAAAATCCTGATTAAAAAAGTTACATTTGAAATGCATACGTTATAATATTACACTAACATTATGTTCCCAATACAAATACTACTGGTGAGTCAAACGTGCAAATAAAATATCAAAAATATTGTATTGTCATGCAGCGGAAGTCTACAACAATCTGCATCCATCGGCAACAATCGATGGTTCGCTCGTTATCGATTTCTGCGTTTGGTTCCCATACATATAGGGTTGTACAAATAAAACTTGCTGAACGTAGATAGATAATAGGTTGTAGATGTACTACGGTCTACTTACATTGTCTCGTCGCACCCATTTCGTAGCAGATAATGAAATATTACATTACGTGACATTATATTTGGTAATGTGACATTGAAAAAATAAACAGTTATGTTCAGAAACATACAGTAGAATATAAGAAAAATTGTGGGATCCATAAAGAGAGCCGGTACGTTGCGTACACACAAAAGTGAGGCCGGGGGCGAGATAACGGGTATTCGAGCCGCCGGCCGACTGTATCACTATCCACCACATACCGCTAGCACTAGCACTAGCACAGCACGGTCGGCCACCACCGCACCTAACAACACTACTCCAATTTCTAACTAAACATCCTGCATTTAAGAATGCCCTCCGATGCAAGGCAATTCGGGTACATAATTTACGTTAACGGCTACCGCAGAGCAACGCCAGGAATGCAATTTTAATATTGAGCATGTGCACCGTGATTAGAATTCCACGGAGTACGTGGGCGATTATTGGTGCAATCAATAGCGCTACGGATATCGAATTAATATCAAATAAGCTAATCATAATCAAAATGAACTCAACGCTTACTACTCAATATGCTATGTTTATAATTTATCTAATTATATAAATATTGTGCGGTTATTTATCTAATTATGTAAAGAATTTTTTACCTACATTTACTTATTTAATCGTTGCCGTAATTATAATAATATATATGCATTGGTGCTTATAGATTGTACATATTGTATAATTAAAAAGTGTATTGTATATAACAGTACGTCATATTTTTTATATGTCATACTGTTAGTGGCATATTTTCATAAAAAAAATGTTAAAAAAATTACTTATTTTCAGGTGGCGTCTCATTCTGTGGCCCTAACCACCGGTAGTTTGTGCCCTGTCCCGCTGACGGCGGCACCCTATGTTAAGGTTTTGATAGTATTTTAATTATTAATACAATTTTCTTTCTAGTTTACCTACAAAAATATCAATAATTTACATTAAATAGAAGACATTATAATAAATAATAATTAAATACATTTGTAACGTACGTGATTTTCATAAAAAACCTATTATACAGGGTAGAAGCAGTCAATAAAACTGTAATAGTTATTTACAGTACATATGGTGCTACTTTCTCGTTTATCGTACAACGCTTTGCAGTACATATGGCCCTTTAAACTTTCGACATATGCACGAAAAGTGCTCTTAACGCACTAGTGCGAGAAAGTAGCACCATATGTAGTGTAAAAACTTTTTCATTTCTCATGCTCTGAAAGAGGGTCGTTGTTGTTCTAAAAGGTGTGCAGAAAATGATATGTGTCTGCACTAGAGCATTTTACGTTCGAAGTACGATTTTTTTAACTTTTTTACGATAAGCAATTAAAATTTGAGTTCAAATGGATTTATTATACAATTTTCATTCTGATATTTGACTCTCCATTCCATAAATAACGATACTTTTGCCTAAATTGTTAATTGAAAGTACCCTCAAGAAATACTATAAAAATTTATACTTAGTCATGTTTTAAAAAAAACACATTCGTTTTACTTTCCTCGTATTCGAAATGAAAAGTAGAGTGTTTAACTCGGGTGAAAGGCATCATTTCAGCCTCGAACTATTGGCGCTCTCACTGCGTTCGAGCACCAAAATACCTCGGCAGAAATGGGTGCCTTTCATCCCTTGGTTAACAATCTACTATTGCTTGGGAAGTTCTCCTAGCTTCGAGACAGCATACTCGTAGGCGCGCTACGTGCTACGACGTGTGGTCTACGGCGTAGCACTCACTGCACTTGTACCGATGTATGAAACTTTCCTATGTATTCTCCAACAGTGAAAAAGCCAAGAAGATCAGGCATTCGAGCAATCAGTTATCATTATCATATAAAGACACAGCTTTCGGGACCCTTGTTTGGCTTTTTAAAAAGAATTTTACTTGTATAATGAGCACCTAGATTTTGTACCATTACGTACGAGTACCTACATTCGGTATAATTAAATATACAATCAGAACTCAGATCGTCGTGTTAACACTTAAACTGTCAATTTTGCATATTTAATTGTTTTTCTTGTAAATGTACAATAGTGTCATTAGCCCCCTGCATGAAGTTTATATTTGAACGAAATGTTGTTAAAAATGCATTTCCGTTATTAAATTATCATTCAATTGCTTAAAATAATAAATAACAAGTACAAAAATTTGCCCGCGAAAAGCTAGTTCGGAGGAATCACTGAATCCTGAGTCACAGGCTTTGTCCTAGTTCAGGAAACAGAGGCTCAATCCAAATGAAACTGTTACAAACCTAATATAAGTTTTATTTTGTAATTTAGTAAGGGTTACATAATGTATTCGGTTTCAAGTAAATAAAGATTTGTGAAATAAAACTATGAAAACGGATTATATCGCGTATATAATCCGTTTTCATAGTTTTATTTCATGAGTAACTATCGCGGTAACCGAAGACAATATTAAATAAAGATTTATTTAATTATTAGTGAGCGAAACGCACGAAACGTCACGTGACGTCACGCGTTCGACAGATTAATTCACATAAATGTCATTAGTAGCAGACGTCAGTTCGACCGTCCAACGTGTGACGTCATCACGCTCTGTCGAATTGGCGCCAAAAATTATGAGCGTTACAACCGCTCACAATTTTTTAACATTTTAAATATTTTTTAATAGAATAATGTAAAAGTTTACAAAAGTATTTTTAGTTTTTCACGTCTGTCCAAACGATATAAATTATGATTACAAAAAAAAACATGCATGGAGCTAATTATGTTTCATGATTACTACGTAGGGGCTGCCCACCGTTGACCGCAGAGCAGATTCATGTTCAATGAGACATGATGTGAACGGTTCCCTTGGGTCTCCTCCGGCAATGAATGCAGTACTTTACATTTAATTACATCCACTTCATTGCATGCAGTTTAAGGAGAATTTTAATACCAACTAAATAAAACTAAACCAACGATTTAACAAAAAAAAGTGTGTGCGTGTAATCTTTACGCGCGATTGAAGTAAAAGTTATTTGACAATGACGTTTATCGCTATGTTGGCACATTGACGTGTGTCCTATTGTGCGTGTGTCACTACTGAGCGTTACTTCCGTCAGAAAAAAAATCTGAGACCCTCTTAGTCGCGCCTAAAGAAAATTTTACTTCAAAAAAACCTCTTACATCCTTCGAGGTTTTTTTGCGTTTAGAAACCACGAATAGGATAACAAAATAGGTTCTTGAATCTTTGTGAGAGAGGATGGATTTTGACATGCCATTTACCTTCATTACGCTTTGAACATGCTTTAGTGAATTGTGAAACTAGACAGCTCGGTTCGAAATGATATTGCGTTAAACGAAATCGCTTTATTTATATTGATTATGCAGAACCAAACGAACAAATATCCGATTAATTTCAATAACAGTAACACTCACAGCTAATTACTAAATTCATTAAATAGCATTTGTAACATATAGGGTAGCAATTTTATTTTCATTCAAATTGGACGCCTTTAAATCATAATATTACAATTGTATATGATTCGTATTTTTTTTCTACGGAATCTTTCACGCTGTAGTTTTCTATACTGAGTTCTTGTTAACATTTGTAGTTGCGAAGAGCTGTATAATCCTACATGTATAGGTATATTAAATTAATTAACAACTTTGCAGAAGTCAGACGCTTTCTGCATGTAACGGCCGGCATCGCTAATTACGTTTTAGAAGATGGTTTTCGCTATGTATTTGTAATTTGCTTGAAGATAATACGGGCACACAATGAGGGCTATCGTTTTTTTGCTCACCAGTTGGCGCCTCTGTTGATGGTGGACCAAAAGACTAAAGAACAGTTGTCAGTCACTGAAGTGACAAGTGACATTTGACATTTCGAACTATTGAAAAGACTACCATCTACAATAGCGCCCCTAGCGGCGAATTCATACGCGTTAGCCCTCATTAAACAGAGGGAGTTATTCAATTTACTTCCATAATTTTTCTTCCTTTGAAAATAAGGAAGTTCTTTAACATATATGCTGGAGGACAAACGAGTCGCTTAACTTCAAACTCAGATAAATCCAACTGTTAGATTTAGCGATTTTGGTATTAAGAAAAGGTAATGGGGTAGATATTTTCTAAGAGGGTAGAGTGGATTTATCCGAATTTGAAGTTAAGCGACTCAAACGAGCATTATTCCTTTTTTACTTTGTTATTTTACTTATTTTGGTTTCTGTTGCATTCGAAACATAAAATATATAATTTTTTCTCCTTATTCATACAACTTAGCAACCTTTTACAAAGTTAAATTTTGTCTGTTTCTAACAAACACAAATGTAAAAATAACGGATATGGGCAAACGATTATCAACGGTTTGTTAGATTTGACAGACGATTATAAATAACGCTATTAGTAATTTATACTTCGAATAAAGACAATAGTACATTATTTTATTACCAAAGAATACAATAATCACTAAGAGATCATTACAGAGGCCGTGAAATGCCATATTGTATATGAGCAAGTTTGTCGGATGATGGGAAGATGAGTTGACTTTTATTTAACAGCAAAATTATCTATCATAAACAATTTTTGTCGTTCTATATTTTATTTTAAAGTTATTCCACGTTACAGTTTACTGGAATTTAAAAAGCAATAAAGTTTAACATAAATATTAGATATATTTGCAAGTTGGAGCATCCGAGCACGCTGAATACTAAATGGCAGGGTGAACTTTATTGACGCGCTACCGGTCTCTATTGGTTCAGGTGAGACTCGCCCGAGAAACTTCTTGTTCAGAACAAATACCTTATTCAATCTGACTACGTAAGTATGTAATGTTTCTGGCTTTGGGATTTTGAGGAAACCTTTTGGGGTTTAACTCATCTTCCATGCTAAGTTACTTAGATACAATAAATCAGAATACCATCAAAGATTATTTCTTAGTAAGGACGACCAATGCATCGTCTTAATTTAAAATTGGCTCTGACGTCCTCAGTATTGACTGATATGAGTAATGAGTATAGGTTTTTATAAACACGTAATAATTACCTTCTAAAAATTAGATGTATTAGTATACTTATTAATTATTATCCGCTTCTAAAGAATAACGTCTGCCAATTTGAAAATTGAGTGTTTTCCACAAATGTTTAATATTATAAAAATCTAAGTAAATAAAATCGTATATGTAGCTTACAGCTATTTTGTTCTCTGAATTCATGTATGTATATGTATGTATTAAATCATAAATATATCGTTTTTTAGTCTTGATGGGCAGTCCAATCATCAGCGATCTCTCATCAGGTTCATAGACATATAAAGCGTGTAAGTATGTGTAATACATATTAGTAACTCACAAAACATATTAATATGCATTGCATTTGCATTAAGCTCGAAATATACCCGGATCAGCTTATGTAAGTATACATATCAGCGTGTATGTATGCCATGACAGTTAGTGATTATTTGTTTACGTCACGAATGCGTAATTCAGAACTGCCGTATTGTGTGCATTTACAAACATTGCCTGACAGCCACACATGTCTTATATGCGAAAGCTACCCTGTATTAATTTTATACCTACTTGACTCGTTTTATTGCCATTTGGATTCTTGATACCAATATAGGAGAACAATTCCAACTTAAACTGATGCTAATTTAATATCTGTCTGTTATCATTCACCCGTGCATATCGCTCATACCTACTTATGTATCTAACGAGCGAGCCAAGCGAAATTCTTACAATAAACTTTGAACACACCTGCCTTTGGGACACGTCCCGGCATTTCGAGGTTCTTTATTTTTAGATGAAGCGCGTTTATGAATAACACGTTTACTATTTTTTCCTTATCACGAGTTTAATTCTCTAAAGGTATCATTATTAAATCAAAAACAAATTCGGAAGCCGCTCCTGGTCCTCAGAAAAAATGTGACAATCACACTAGGTGGGGCAAACAAACAATTGGCATTCGGCGATTGAATTAGGTGAACGACCAGTGCAATTAACGCATTAATTTACCCATATAATACCGATGTGCAACATTGTTTTCCACCGTCACTATAATCCCTGAATCCGATATCTATACCTAACAACTTTTCTCCAGCTTAGGCATGGGAGGGCAATGAGATGGACCGACCAAATCAAAGCCAGTGTGTCGGCCACAGTAAGCGAATTTCATGCTCACGGAAAGCAGCTCTACGGGAGGAATGGCGATGTATCGTTAAACGAGTCGCTCAAAAGATTACATAATGGCCACGACCACTCTGTAAAGAGTGCAACGAAGAAGAAGAAGAAGAGAAGGCATGGGAGTATTCACTCTTCGTGACAAATTGATTATTATTGGATTCCCGAGTTTTACGACTATGTAAGTGGTTCCTACGATTTACAAATATTATGTAGTAAGTAGGAACCTAGTCATTAAAATTTTTGTTTTATAAGTATTGGAGATTTAAGATCGGTCTAATAAATATCCGTTACATAGTCGTTGTCGAAATAATGTTCCTCAACTGCGTTAAGGAAGGAGTAGACACATATGTATCAATTAGAATGTTAGCAGTTTTTAAATCTGGTGAGTACCTAGCAACGATTCATAATTCATTTTTTTATTGCTTTTGTAGGTTTACAATAGGTCTTATAACTAGAAACGGTACGTCCACCACAAACTTTGCCAGGGCACAGTGTTATTAATGTTATGATATCCAAATTGAGTTTCAGCAAAATTCTAATTAATACGATTTTATCATTAATTACGAGATATACTTAGAGGTTATAAAATACCGAACGGATAACGGATTTTTATAAAATGGGCCCCTAGACCTAGGTTGAACTTAAGCTGTTGATGTCCCGATCAAAGTAGGTAGTATATGGTTGTTAGGGTAAAAACGGGACCCTATTACTAAGACTCCGCTGTCCGTCTCTCCGTCTGTCTGTCTCGTCTGTCACCAGGCTGTATCTCATGAACCGTGATAGCTAGACAGTTGAAATTTTCACAGATGATGTATTTCCGTTGCCGCTATAACAACAAATACTAAAAACAGAATAATATAAATATTTAAGTGGGGCTCCCATACAACAAACGTGATTTTTTTTTGCTGTTTTTTTTTCGTAATGGTACGGAACCCTTCGTGCGCGAGTCCGACTCGCACTTGGCCGGTTTTTTTTTCTGTTAACATACATCCTACCGCGTTTAAATAATAGTTGAATTCAAAGATGTATTTACATTATAATTATAACCCATAAAACGTTACAACCCTCGATTAGTTCATTTTTGTTTTGTCCCTTTCTTACAAATACATAAGTCATATTGACAGATTATGACAAACGATTAATAACTAATTGAGGCTTGTAGCGCGTTTATGCATAATGCCATTAGTTATTTATTATGGTTTAGTTAAACAGGCATAAGTGGTTGTGGCTAACTCATTTTTATGAGCATTTTATATGTAGGAACAGACTATCAGAATCACTCATTCACACTTTGAGGCCACTCTATTATATAGCATTTTAATGTACAATAGTTGTTAGATATAATAAAATTCACCGACGTTGATCGTACATCTACAGCTCTGTAATATAATTAACCTATTGCACTCTGTTATCTCAGTGAAGTTTATGGAATAAACGACTGTTGAACACTTACATTTTATTAAAGGGACATATCTATACATATATTTTGATCAGTCGGCATTAAACAAGAAATTGCTGGCAACGAATGTGGCTAAGTATGTATATGGTAACATATATTCTTATTACTGTGGTAACAGAGGTTTGTATTTTGCCTATTTGGCAGTTACATACTTGATGCTGCCTGTAAATTAAAAAATTGAAACCATGGAAAGAGGCAGTTAAGGTTCGGGGATATACCTAATATCAAAATGAATAGAGCTTTGCGCAAGTTTTATATTGATTACTGTTTTAATAACAGCGGAAATAACTTGGATTTACTCCGGTCGCTTTGAGATAACCGAGTTTAACGGTCAGCCCACACTAGCGTCTCCCGACCGTCGGCGTCTAGTCAACTCGGCTCGACGCAACGTTGGCGCAACTGCGCAGCGACGCCATTTTCCATAGCGCTAACTAGACGCCGACGCTCAAAGGACGCTAGTGTGGGGGTGATCTTTAATAAGTCTGGTAAATGAAGTGTGGTCGGTGACCGTACCTGCGGACGCCGCCGTGGCCGGGCTGCGCGGTGGAGTGCGGCACGCCCGGCGGTACCTGCGCGCCGCCCTGCACACCACCTTGCGCGCTGCCCTGCGGCGCGCACACACAACACCCTGCGCTCACAAAAAATATCGCTTACTTTTGGTCAACTGACAGTCTGACTTATGAGCTACGCACAGAATAGCGCACACAACATCCAATGCTCACAAAATAATGGTAGCCATTAGGTATTTTTAATGTAGCGTTAAATTACAGGACACACAACACCCTACGCTCGTAAAAATGTTTAAGCCTAGTTCCACCAACGACAATTTGCGGACTGATCCACATCGATACGCAATGAACTGTGAAACTTCCTATATGAAATTTAGCGAAGCTTTTAACGGTGACAGGTGGTTTGGCGCAACCGACCCTCAGTAATGTTTAACTGATCACTATTGCTTGTCCTGGTAGCAAGCAGTACCTTACCTAGTACAAACTATTTCCCGTGGCTGGAAAATTAACAGACAATTTATATGGCACCCGTATTAGATAAAAGTTTTTGTATAAGTAAGTGCATCTGCTAATTTGGGGCGCGTACACACACAAGACACACGATATTAAAAAAAACGGACAAGTGCGAGTCTGACTCGCCCACCGAGGGTTCCGTACTTTTTAGTATTTGTTGTTGTAGCGGCAACAGAAATACATCATCTGTGAAAATTTCAACTGTCTAGCTATCACGGTTCAAGAGATACAGCCTGGTGACAGACAGACGGACAGACGGACAGCGGAGTCTTAGTAATAGGGTCCCGTTTTTACCCTTTGGGTAAGGAACCCTAAAAAGTTTCATGTCTTATTGAAATGACTTTTGCATACTACGGCTTTCCGTACATTGAGCGAATAAACAAAATACTGCATTATAAAAGTTACAAGTTATCTTAAGTTCAGTGTGGTCGCTACTATGAGATTAGAACACAAAATTAAATCTAATGAATCAAACAGTCATGGTCTTGTGCGTACCTAAAAAATATCTACTATATGTACCTAACAGAACTGCAAAAAATACTTGTGTATATAATAACCTACGTTAAAAATTACACGCCACACATTTAAAAATAACATTCCTTTGCGGGGTCTAACATAAATAACAGAGCCCTGTGTTCGTAATAGGAAGTTATTTTTATCATCAGGCCATCAATGTTCCATCAGCGCCTTTACGTATTATAAAAATAATACGGTAACGTTGGGGCTGTTTTGCATATAAAGTACTGGCGACTCATCCAACGTAGCTTGGATTAAATTAGCAACATAAAATAAATCTATTGTTCATGTCACTGGGTGTAAAACTATTTCTGTTAGTGCGATTCGTGGGATATGTTCAGAACTCTAAGTTTCTGAACGTAATGCCAAACTTTTTCAATAAAAATAGCAAACAACAAATAAGAAAAAAAAAGATGATAGTTATTGAAGAGTTATCCGCATTTATAACTATTTGTCACATAGAAGTTGTTGATAGAGTATCATGATTTCATGAATCGACTAAATATAAATATTTAACTTCGTTAGTTTCATTTAATTTATTTAAAAAGTATTTTTAGCGTCATAGTCGTCGTAAAAGCATGGGTTGGGTCGTATGTAAGCAATTTTTTCCTCCAGGCGCCTGACGTCAATTTTCCTTGTTTCGCTTTCCCGCCTATTATTATATTGTTGTATGAAGAAATAAAGGGAAATTAGGACAAGGCTCGCCGCACAATGACTGGCTTTGTAAGGTGTGCTGCTCCTGATACTTCTGCGAACAATGCGGCTGGCCATGCTACTATCTATTGTTTTCATTTTAGTCTCAATAGAGCACGCCTGTCTCCTTTATAAAGGAATCAACACTTCGTTTTCACGAAATGAGTAAATTTGAATGAACAATTTTATGCGATTTTATGGATACTTTATTAAGACATGTTAGGGGGTTTTATCATTCGAAATAAAATATTTAAAATTCTATTTCCAGTCTGTGAAGTTGGGTATATAAACGTAATACAAAGAAAATTAAATGACAATTTATCTCTAGTGTTAAAAACTGGATACCATAATAAAATTACCATCAGTAGTCTAACGTGGAAAATCCAAGATGTCCAGATTTTAAAAATATGATATTAATTTGATATCAGCCACTATAGTATCTGCAAACCAAACTTACGACCGGGGTCGTAAAACTATTCATCCACACTTGCCTGATCGTGGCAAGACTGAGACAGATAATGATATGACCGCGGTCCTCACTCTGGTTTTCGGCTACTATAGTAAAGGGGCCCACTGATTTTCAGTCCGCCAGACGATATTGACTTGGGCTCTATTGCACTAGGGCAATTAGAGCGGTAGAACTGTGTATGGTAGCCTGGGGTAAATCCAGGACCCTTCCGCATCACACGAGACGGTTTTGCTACGCTGGAATACTCCTAAAGAGTTTTCGCTCCAGCGCAGATCGGTTGAGCGGTCTCAACCTGATCTGAGGGTGTATAGGGCATCGAGCTAATGGGAGTTTTGTCGCTGGTTCGCTACAACCTAGCCTAGCCGAGAAGACTCCAGCAAGAAACTCAGCTAGGCCCGACGACTGTCGGAGTGATACGATATCAGCCTGTCAGTTAGAACAAAAAGTTGTCAGTTCCGAACAGCTGACAGGCTGATATCGTCCGGCGGACTGATAATCAGTGGGCCCCTTTAGATTCGAGAGGGACGTAATAATATTTTGAACCCAAAAGATATTATATTTCAAAATCTGAACATGTCTCTTAATTCGTTTGAAACGAGCAAGAGAAAAGACGCATGTAAAGCTGTAAAGCCGGACGCTCGCCGGCCGTGGCAAATAAAGGCGTTCTCTGTGGACTGGACTGGACAGCGCTAGTATATCGCACTAAATTACTGCCACCACTAACGGTTTAATACTTTTGATTTAAAAATATTTCAAGCTTGTATAATTTGTCACAGGCTTCATCAACCTCTAACCAATCATCAATGCCTAACGAAGAACTATAAAAAGGGACCTTCAAACAGACCAAAGTAGATACCCCTCCGTATTGTGTTATAGACCTTAAGATCACGTGCTGAGATTCTAGATTAGACTACTGTTGTGTACAGTGACGGCCTTTATCCTCCTGGAGAATTTAGTGGGCTTTAGTTTTTTGTACAAGCATTGTACCTAACTTCCTCGAAAATAGAGCCATAACTTAACTTCTAGTTTTTTGTTTTCGCTCTCTTGTTTGTTTAGCATGCCGTTTTTGTCCGCCTAACTATATTAAATTTATTACGTTTGCAAGATGGCAAAATTGTAATTAACCTAACACGTATGTGAAATTAGGTTTGCCATCTCATTAGTCATAGTCATTACGCGTAACATGAAACCTGCCTGAGACCTAAGCAATCCTAGGCCTTTGCTTAGTTATTATTTAGTTTAAAAACAAATTGGTCCAGTTAGTGTAAGTAGTTAGTTATCTGCAGAAATGCAAATAACGAGACCCACAGACGCGCTTGCAATTTTGCAGAAGAGTTACATTCCAAAGATGTTCCCTTAAAATTCTTCGTTAAAAGTTCTTTATAACAATCTTGTTTTCTAAAAGTCCTTTCGGAGCACTTGTTCATCTGCACGAAATAAGTGGAATTTATTACACACCTTCGGTAAGTGAACACGGTGTGTTGCATTAAGGTACAGTTCGGATTCTAACTACACAAGCATTACCTCAGCAGTATTGCAACGCGACATTACTGCTGCAATAAACTGCCCATACTGGAAGCACCTATCGACAAAATACCAAAAACTATGATCTTCTGGAAAGATTACGCCATATCGTTAACAGAAGATCCGAAAGAAGGACTAAACCAAACAAACCTAAGAATATTTACAGATGGCTCAAAAACAAATGAAGGGACAGGATGTGGTGTCTTCTCGGAGGACCTGAACATACGCATCTCAAAACCCCTGGGTGATCACAACACGGTATTCCAAGCTGAATGTGTAGGAATAATAGAAGCTTGCAATGCCATAACAAGACGACAAGTGAAACACGAAAGCATACTAATACTGTCAGACAGTAAATCAGTACTACAAGCGCTATGCAGCGACAAACTTAGATCAAAGCTCATACTTGAGTGTCATCGGAGCCTCACTGAAGTGAGCAAAGAAGGCAATAAAGTAACAGTACAATGGATAAAGGGGCATAGTGGATCAAGAGGAAACGATGCAGCGGATGAACTGGCCAGAAAAGGTTCAGAAACACCGGCATACGGACCCGAGCCAATTATGCCCCTACCAGTATCTTACATACACAACCAGCTAGAACAACATCACATACAACTGCACAACAAGTACTGGAATGAATTGGAGACATGCAGGCAAACCAAAGAAATTCTACCGGAACTGAACCACAAGCTTACCAAAATATTACTGAAAACACCAAGAAGCCAACTACGTAAAATAGTAGGATTAATAACAGGACATAACACACTAAACAAACACCTACATAATATGGGTAAAACTGACAGCCCCATGTGCAGAGCGTGCATGGAAGAAGAAGAAACGACAAAACATATTCTCCTAGACTGTAAACAGGTAGAAGTATATAGGAGCAAATACCTAGGGAATCCATGCACACTAAAGGAGGCAACTAGCAACCTGAAGACTTTGCTAGGCTTCGTGGAGGAGCTGGGGTGGTTAGAGTAGCGCTACCTCGTTTCACGCAAAATAGGAACATTGGATGTCGATTTGCGGAAAATGCCTAGCAAAACTAACTAACTAACTAACTACTGCTGCCGAATGCATTACTCGAACTCGAACTATTAAGGAAACGTCAAATTTTATATGTATAAATGGTTCGTTACAACGACGTTGCGGGGCAGTAGGTAATATCGGGGTGCAATAAGTACTGCAGCACTAATACTGATGTAGTCTGAATCCGAACGATACCTTATTAAAACTACTTTGGAAGAGTAGCTCTGGAGTAGCTAACTTCTCTTGACGGTAATGAGTATTTATCGATTGAAATTTCAGTAACATTAATTATCATGGATTTTATCTCAACATTTTAGCTCATGTATTTTTACCACTCGCGCGACATGTTTCACGCACTGCTAGAGCTTAAAAAACCGGCCAAGTGCGAGTCGGACTCGCGTTCCGTTCGCGTTACATTACACAATTTAAACAACGTATTATTATGTGAAACGTGAGTGAAATGTCTTTAAAAAACCCGTAGGGGTCCGATTAAAAAACTAAGTAATTAAGTCCGACTCACGCTTGACTGCAATTTCTAATAGATTTTCCTGTAATCTATAGGTACAGATCTATTTTGTGTTGTTTTTTTCAAAATTTTAGAACCAGTAGTTTCGGAGATAAAGGGGGGGGGGGGAATGGTAATGTTTTGCCTATTTTATTGAATAACTTCTAAATTGTTTATCCTAAAATTATATAAAAAAAAATTTGAGATTATCACGAAGAGCTCTTTTATTTGATATGTAACACGATATAGTTAAAAAAAAAATATTATTTAATTTTCTCATTGACCCTCCAAAAGTGGCCCCCATGTTTAAAATTAATTTGTTTACGTTACATGTTCGTCTTTGGGTCACTAACTTACATATGTGTACCAAATTTTAACTTAATTGATCCAGTAGTTTCGGAGAAAATGTGACAGACGGACAGACAGACCGACGCACGAGTGATCCTATAAGGGTTCCGTTTTTTCCTTTTGAGGTACGGAACCCTAAAAATGGAGGATGGAAACAAGTTGCGCGAGAGCGGCGCGAGTCACTAAAAATATGTGAGTTAAACCGTAAAATTAGCTTAATGTTAATTATGACTTACGATAGTTTTATTCAATCTTGGATTTCGTTTGAATATGCACTAGATTTAAAGGAGTAGATTAAATGCGGAGCCAAATTAATCAGCAATGACTAATAAGTACTGCTACTAATTTGCAATTGAGAAGTATTTAAATCGATGTCATGCAGCAGGAGGCGAACCACTAATTAATGCAATGCTAATTGTTTGATTAGTGGGACTATCCACGACCCGTCTGAGAGCTTTAAAATTATTTCCATTATCAATGAAAATGAAACTGCTGACGCTGTAAAAGTCGAAAAGTTAGTATACAGGTCGTAGTAATATAGGCACTTGTAAATGTATTGATCGTTTTATTGGATACGACGCGATTAGTGGAGCGTTGTCTTGTACAAATGTTCTTTTTAAATATTTGCAGGTATCTTTGAGGTCTTTTTTCTGGACAAGGTATCAAAAAACGCTAAGATACTTACTAAATAGCGATAACGATAACAATATCGAACTTCGATACTTTAATCACGTCGCAGTCGAAACGATTGTAACTATTTTAGAGAATAGTTATTTGTTTCACAAGGGGGAAAAGTTGTTGTTTAACCTCTCGTGCTATATTGATACCCGAGCAAGCGAATAATTCGAAAATTTTAATCTTGAGCGTTGCGTCTTGTCTTGAGGGTTTCAACTTTCAAGGCACGGGGGTTAAACAAAGGGTATCATTTAATCGATCTGCAAAATATTCCTATTTTGATGAACAAAAATATACATTTGGTCAGCCAAAATGTAAAATTGGTCAGCCACTTAAGGTTAGCAAGTATTTCTAAACCAGTTCGCAATTAATATCATACTGAGCTGCTCTAAATGGATTTGGTTGGCAAATTATTTATTTTATCGGCAGTAAGCAATCCACCATTAATCAAATTTTGTTAAGCAATCAGTGGCTAAGCGGATTATTTAATTTTGGATTACAATTTAACTGATCCGCAAGAATTGGTTAGCTGAAAAATCAGTTGATCGGCAAATGTCTAACCAACCTTTGGTGATCAGCTGATTTTTTACACAAAAGTTGGCCATCATTTGTTTACATACATACATAACCAATGCAGAATAAATTTGACCGTTTGTGAATTATAGCTGAACAAGAGTATGCTGTATTTTGTATGCTGACTAAATGATTTAATGGCTATTTTTTTGCAGATCCGTTTTAAAAACATCATTTAATTACTTCCCTTAAACTAATTTTGCCACCGTGAAAATACTAACTGTAAAATATCAAACAAAATCAAAGCCAATTAATTGATTCAAAATGAATTCTATTCAATATTTATTATTTAAAATCATTATTTAAAAGTCTATTCTACGAGGAAACATAAAAAAACAACTCTAAATTTGCATTTGATTACTTTGCCTCACATGTGAATAAAATGCAACATTCTTATCAGTTATCAGTTTTTTAACAATCAGTATTTTTGTAGAAATGACTTAAGATCGAATAATTCACGATTTCACTTAATTTTCGTGCTTAACCTGCTTTTGGAACTTATAAGCTTAAAAAATATCGGACTAGATCCAAGTTATTAGCAAAACTGTAATAGTTATTTGTTATACAAGGGTGCAAAGTTGTATTTTACCCGCGAGTGTGGAATTGAAACACGAGCAAGCGAAAGGATTCTATAGTTGAACCACGAGCGAAGCGAGTTCGATAATTACGCCGACACCACCCCAGAACTGATAGTATCATCAAGCTTCGATGAAAAGGCTAGATCATATCTCTCTTATAAATACCCATAGGCACATTTCCACATTTTAGATTTTATAAAAATTGTTGGAGCTGGAGAAAACTCAAATATTTCCATTTACTTCATAACTGAGCGGAGTGATTGCGTTCCAGGTCACAATCACCACAGGTCAATGACAAAATGCATTCTATAATATATTATGTCCACCGCACATAGTCCATTATAGCCGCCCTGTACGACTGTACGTGTACAATGCCGAGATGGTGACTTGTAAAGAATGCCGAGTTATTACAATAAGGTGACCGGGTGTTGTGTGAGCTTTCGCTGCAATCATAATAGAGTAAAGTGGTAGTACTATTCTTACCAACTTATGGAACGTATCATCATTTTGGAACGTATTGATAAAAAAGATTGGGTGATGTGTGAACGGCAGCTTTCATAGTTAAACACAAACAAGCTACTTTCACCTGCGTTTACCCCACTACCAAAGGATACTGATCAATAAAACAACTAACTTGCTTAGGGCCACTTGCACCATCCACTAACTCGGGGTTAACCGGTTAAACCTAGAGTTACCATGATTACTAGTACAATTTGACACTGGGTTAATGGTTTGTGGAATGGTGGAAGTAGCGCTTAGAAATACATTTTTAAAATTATTTGGCTACATGTTCCTTTATTCTCAAATGAAATCACTTTGTTAACTTTTCTATTACCTACCTGGTGTAACGCAAAGGGAATAAACAAGGTTACCGATTGCTGCAAGTGTTGCTAACGTCAGTAGCGCGAAGCGGCTGAATGCCATGTCAGCGGGGCATGCCGCGGGCAGTGTGCGTCATCGCGTCCGCGCGACCATGGCACGCGCACGCCGCGACTTCTTGCCCCTGCCTGTAAAACATAAATCACAGCTACATGCCAATATTCGTAAATCAAGAATAATATCCCGTTCCCGAAACAAATGAACACTGAACAAAACCTGATATTTAATTTTGAAGTACCTATAAATAGTGCTTCTTATAGTTCTTATGCTAAAAAAAATTATTTGTTTCTACATTGTTATTACATAATATTTATGTATGTATTTAAACGCATAAACTTGAGGTAAATGCTGTCTTCAATATTGTCGAACAATATGTTTACATGTAAGTGAATTGTAAATGAAACTTGGCAACATCTAGCGTCCCGAGCGTCCTCTTCTTTAAATGTGTTAATTTACTCATTTAGATAAGAATGTTAGAGAAACTTCCCGCAGTAATCAACAGACCGCCGCCATGTTCAAATAGACAACGCTAAAAAACTTAAACACCAAAAGATAAGTCGTCGCTGCCTGGATGTTGTGTACGAGTTGTGAAATGCAGCCGGATTGTGGGATTGTCAGTTTTGTTTCGTCCCCAATCGCACTGCTGTTGTCGTTATGGCAGCAAGGATGCTTTTATTTGATGAGACAGCCGGGCGAGCGGACCGCAGCGGCTGTCCGTTGGGACAGACAGATTAATTTCGCTTTGTGAGTACTCTCTGTACTTAACTCAATACAAATGCAGATTAATTCGACTTTAAATGTAAGATTTTATGTTAGAGTAATTGACTGCAAAACGGAGTTGATCTACTTTAAAGTGCCGAAGTAACCTCACTAAATACCGGATCTTATAATAGGGTGACTGCTATAGTTATTGGCTCCTCCATAGTAATTGGCCACTCTTAACAATAAGACTTCTATTGCCTTGTTTCTTTCTGCCTTACTATGGCGTGCTCAATAACTATGGAGGGGCCAATAACTACAGCAGTCACACTAATACATTATTCAGCATTACATGTAAATATTTCGGAACACATCCTTATTTATGATATAACTCCGTAATAGATGGATACAGTCTAAGGAAAAAACGTGCCTCGAAAATCCCTAAAATTTGATTCTCGATCAGATGGCGCCACTAGTTTTGGCCTACTCTCGTATAGAGGGTGTTGTCAGTTTCGTTTGTTATTTAACAATTTTAACGCATATCAGTGAAAGAACATGGCTCAAAATCATAAAAATAATTAATGTAAATAAAAAAAACATTTATCCATATTTAAATACATTTTATCGTATTTTTATAAATCTTCATTTTTAGTTTTAAAGTGTTTCGATAGATGGCAGTGAATTTACTGTGGTTACAAAATTTACTATGACAGTACCGCTCTATCTTATTATATCCTCTTTGTTTCTATGGAAACAAACAAATGGTGTGTTACAATATATTTGGCCACCTTGGCCGTCACTAATATCACTATCTATTCGGAGCTGACTGTACAAGCTTTTTGTTTTGGGTCTAGGTTGACCTGTGTAATATAATATTGTCCTTTAATATATTATAATATTCAGGTACCTATTTATTATTTACTTAAAATCTTCACGAGCGATTGAAGTATAACTTCTTTGACGTTTATCGCTATGTTGACACTTTGACGTGTGTATTGTGCGTGTGTCACTCCTGAGCGTTACTTCAGTCAGAAAAAATCTGAGTTACCTAGTCGCGCCTAAAGAAGTTTTACTTCACAAAAATGGTTAAAGTTACTTACAGGCCAATTCGAGGTTTAGTTAATCGATGTTTCCGATAAGATACTGATCTGTCAGTGTCAAAAGTGACATTTTTGGTTAAAGAAATGTGTTTTGACACTGACGTGACTGACGGATCAGTATTATATCGGAAACAGATCGAACAACTAAAACTGTCATTGGCCTGTTAGTGTATTTAATTAAGTCAAGGGCCTGACACTCTTTGATAGAGAAAGATAGTCTTATTGCGATTCCTATAAGAGAGTCTTTGTCACCGACCGGGCATTTTTTTCATGGTCGGGTTATGGCATCATAGCAAGGAGGCGATGGCGAAACACCGAAATGTATAAGAGTGAAAGAGAAAAAGGATTATGCTGCCATACATGAAACTGTCAATACATGAATATGTATTTCTCTTACCCCAGGGCCATAATGCATAATAAACTACTAATATTAATTTCACTTATTAGCAAAGGAGTTCCGCTTGTAATATTAGTTGTAGTTTATTATGCAACACGGCCCTGGTCGCTCGGTTTCATGTCTATAACTACTTGTATATACTTTGTTATGAATTAAGTGTTAGCTCAAATCGGAATTTTTACGAACTCAAATAGCGGGATCTGACCTTTTTGGCTTGCAGGGCGGCACGATCTAATTAAGATCTATTTGATAAGGTCCTGATAACCTAGTCAATGTGGTTTAATCTCATGTTGGACGTGACGGTCAGATTCTAGACACGACGACAAAACAACTTTCTAATTTAATTAAATATCGTGCATTGTAACATTTTGTACCGAAATCAAATCTAAAGCCATTACTAAAACAAACGTCACTAGGTTCAAAGACCGGGAGAATGCGACCGGGATATACCTCCACCAATTGATAACTGCCAGACTCCTGGATTGAGTAATAAGGATATTACAGCAAACTAACTATAAAACTCTCATTAACATGTAATACAATTTTTCGGGGCTAGCTCTCTACTTACACAAACTCACCCGATTTAATAATAAAATTGTTAACAATTTAATGAATACATGTATATAGCTGCCGTAAAGCTATTTATTTTGCAAGTCTTGTTTGACTAAGGAGCGCTAGGTATGTTGCAAGTTAACGGTGCTTAGAAATTTCGCTATACCGGATAAATTTAGCTGCCCTTTGCCGACTTGAAGTTAACAAAGCCTCGAGCGATAACTGAAAACAAGTTCTCTAAGCAGCAGTTTAACCAAAACAACTTTCTCATTAAGATAATTAAATATTTCTGCTTGTTATTCCTTCTACCTATTTATTTACAGGATGCAGGATTTATGATACCTATAAATTTACTTCCATTTTAAGTTTCATCTTTTGTAACAGCTTTGTAAATATGCATATGAGACCCAGGTGACAATTCAATAGAATTGTCGCCTGGGTCTCATATGCATATTTACAAAATGCGCTCGAGTATTTAGCAAGAAGATAGGGTACGTGAGTCACCTAACGGCGCACCAGAGAACGGACCAGCTACATGCTAATAACGCGAATTAAAAATTGCCTACTCCAGAGCACACAGTCGCTGTGGCCGTAATCGGTCAGGAGAGCATCATCATCAATAGAATAATAGTATAATAACAGAGGCAGACCAAAAAAGTGATGACGGGATGACCTCGACGCTTTTTGCAGCGACTGGCGGGAGCATGCCCCAAATCGTGATGAGTGGCGGAAGAAAGGGGTCCTTTGCCCAGCAGTGGGATAGGCTATGAAAAAAAAGTTGTAACATCGAGCTGACGTGATGGTAGAGCCAGGAGGTTATATTGGAACTCTTCAGACTCAGCAAGGTCACTTTTTTCCTTACTGCCCCATTTGGATAGATCATCCTGTATTCGACAGTAACAATTTAAAAACTGTACCTATACTTTTTGTCAGGATCATCAATCACTTTCGAGCCATAAAAGTGAAAGTGAAGTTTGTTGTGAAAGTAATGACTTTGGCATTTAACGCGCCACTCGAGTAATTATCAACAAAAATGTTTAAGCTCAACACTCATCATCATCATTAATTTAAGAGCCTAGCTCTTGTCGGTGGAGCAATTTCCATGTATCTCTTTCCTGAGCCTTTCGTTTGACCGCCTGATACGTCACGACGTTTATCTTTTCCTTTAGTTGGTCCATGTATGTTCTTCTTGGTCTCCCTCTCTTCCGCCTTCCTTCTACTTTCCCTTCCACAATATTTTTTATGAATTCGTCGTGTCGTAACAGGTGCCCAACCATCTTACCTCTTCTGCTCTCAATGATTTGCAACAGGGACCTCTTCTCCTGCACAAGGTTAAGAACTTCCTCGTTAGATTTTCTCTCGGTCCAACTAATCTTCTCCAAGCTCAACACTACCAAGTACATATTATACAAAAACAACCACATAACCACAGAACCACATACAAGTTATTTATATACCTAAGTAATTAACTTGTATGTGGTTCTGTCGGGTCGCTAGTGTATTATAAAACAAAGCATTAAGTATGTATCCAAAACCATTCAAAATATTCACATTGTCGCGAAGTAAGTAAATAAAATTCTATCTCGATTATACGCGTCGAGGGTGCGATTTTGTTCTAAAGATAAGAGTACAACAGGTGGTTCATATTTAATGGTTATTGGAAGGGTGCAGTTCATTTGTTGGATCCGTCGGAGCGCGGCGGTACAGATTCAATATTATAAAAGGTGAAACAGATACGCCATTAACAACTGTGAAATATCCAATTAGCCAATTTGTGTAAGAATGTCCCTATAAAAAATAATAATAATAATATAGGTATATATAGAATGGCATTGTTAATTATGGTAATTGTAATTGTAATTGCGTTAGTTTTTTGTAGGTAAGTATAGTAGTTAGTGTTTTTATTTTATTTCTAGGTTTAACTTTAGTTTTAATTTTGTAATGTTATAATTTAATTTCATTATTTTACATTATGTCCAGTATTTGTATATTGTTATATGTTAGTTTATATATTAATAAATTTTACTAGGAAAATTATGGTATTATTATATATCGATATTAAGTTCGATTCCCGGTGTAGCTACAATATATACTTTATGTATGTATGTATGTACTTTATACCTTATCTTTATCAGGAAATGTTTTTATAATGGCCGATTGCACTGGAAGAAAATGGAAAGAAATGATTGCATAACAGTAACAAATATTTTTCACCTCATCAGCTCGAACAAGTCTACTTTCGTCACTCCCTGTACTGGAGTGACTCTCGACTTTCCTCGAAACAAAGTAGCTTTTTAATTTAGGCCATGAACTGCCGCTTCATACTTCTATTACAAATTCGTTTTTTAGGGTTCCGTACCCAAAGGGTAAAAATGGTACACTATTACTAAGACTCCGCTGTCCGTCTGTCTGTAACCGCTATATCTCACGAAGCGTGATAGCTAGACAGTTGAAATTTTCACAGATCATGTATTTCTGTTGCCGCTATAACAACAAATACTAAAAAGTACGGAACCCTTGGTGCGCGAGTCCGACTCGCACTTGGCCCGTTTTTTTTGTTATGTTTCCGTGTAATTCAAAATACATTTAATAATTCACAAATTTATTTACATACAAGATATATACAGTGGTACTACGTAAACGAAATTAATAACTAGCTTAAATCTAAAATAGGCCCTTGAGGCATTGTACCAAGGATGCTGGCGGCATTTCCCCGCTGTATTGCAATGCTGATACGTTGTGCGAGAAAGCCCTTCGGTCACCAGTTACGTCAACCAGACGCTTCGCGATTTCTGCAAACAACTTATGCGCACTGGGACCCCATGGACCTAGAGTTTCAACTCCAAATGGAACGAAATGATACTCTCTACCGAGGCTCTTATATTTATTACGTTTTAAAATTTCGGCGCTTTCCGCCGCTCCGCCCGCTTTTACATTAGTCCGTTGGAGGTGGGACGGTGCCAGTGTGTCTACGCAGGTAGCATCCCACACCAACATCCATCCCAAGCTCCAAGGAACCAAGGACATCCCATCGGGCCTCTTGCCATCATCTCTGATAATGCCAGTCGGCTCAAGAAGAGCGGGTAAATTGATGGTAGCAAGAGACCGACGGATTATGTCATTAAGCGACGCATGTCTTGAAAAACGGCCGGCACTTTTTTGACAAGATAATCCATGGTGTCCCAGTCGGTCCACGTCCGTGCCACAAGAGCATATGTGTGGCAAATACATTTTAACCTTTAATATGTTCTCACTACTGAGGTGAAAAATTATATGTGCAACACGAGAGCAAAGTTATTTTACACCTCGTGTTTTTGAGTCCCTACGCTCAAGATTCTAACTTAGCACTCGCAAGAAAAACCAACTTTCCTCTCTTGTTGCACAAATAACTATTGATGTTACTACTTATCCAAAAATTGGGACTTGCGATCTGTGTTACACCAACCAACAGGTCGGTTTGTTGCAACGAAATCAGTTGTAAGATATTGATCAAAATTAATTTTTTTATTACTTAAGTTCAGTTATTTTCTGAATAACTCAACGAGTTCGGCTAATTATTTTTCCCCTCACTACCTCGGAAAGTTGTCGTTTATCCTTCAATACAAGCGGGGAAAAACGCGTTTTATCCACTAGTGGGGAAAGTAATTTGACCTTGGATGGAGCGTGTTTAAGTAGCTTGACAGATAACAAAACGTAAAACGCTCATGATAATGGTTCGTTCGATATTAATTATCATTAAATAAATGGTTTGAGAATCTAATAAAAAATACCAAATTTAGCTTTATTTAATGATTTTAAGTCATAAACCTTAAAATTCCATAAAAAACGTTTGTTTTTTTATAATGATGTTAAATATAATTCTGAACGCACAAGTTGAGTCGATGCAATTTCAAAACGCATCGTTGACATTTCATACATCAGAAATGTCAACATTGTCAAAATTTTTTTTTACTTAAAACCTTTTCTCACCGACTCGCGTAAAAATACACAACTTCCAGAGTTTTCTGTTATAATATCGTAAAGAAATGAGTGATACCAGTGATGAAGATGATCTAACGCCTGTGGATGTTGCACTTTCCTCGCTATAGTGAGGTGAAAAGTTTTGTGTTACACACGGGCGCAAATGTATTTTACTTCTCGTGTTTCAATTCTACACTCGCGGGTAAAATACAACTTTGCACCCTTGTATAAAAAATAACTATTTTCAGTGTGGACACAAAATATAGCTATTTATGCAACAAGTGCGGAAAGTGCATGACTTCCAACGAGTGTATAAAGGAATACGAGTCGGAAATCATCTTTTTAACCCTTTACCTACGGGTGTCAACCAGAGTTGCCAGTAAGGCAACACCGCTGCAGTACGGGTGTCAACTATAGTTGATCGACGATATGTTCATGTTCAATATTTTTTTTACTCAAAACGAGACCTTGTGTCTTGGTAATAGCGGTCACATTATGCATTGGGATTAATATAGGTGCAAACAAAAAAATATCATAATGTTTCGGTAGATGGCTCTGACATAAACATATTTTTAAAATTACCGCTTTTTTGCTGTCAACTGGAGTTGACACCCGTACTGCAGAAGCGCAAATAATTGAACTCAATATGGCGGTCCTAGTGTTGTTTTATATTTCATCGACTTGTTGTAGGAGTGAGGCGTGTGGGTGTTTTGAATGTTATTTTTAGTTTTTTGACTTTTCTTTGTCCAAATAGTTACAAAATTGGAATATATTTTTTTTTTTACTAAAAACATAACTTTCTGAGCTTCTATCTCGTACTTACAGAAATATCGACAGTTGTATCGATATGCGCACATCACTATTTTTCGGCAGTAGCAGAGACTTGTTTCTATGCAACATTTTAAGTAATTGAATTTTTGCTGTATTTCAATTATTATCATCATTTAAGTATTTAGTTGTGTTACATATATAATAAACTAATACTTTAAAACTTAATCTTGAGAAATTCGCTAATAGTAACTTAAAATTCTTTAATTTCTTAGTGATTAATATTAAGCGTGAAATAAGAAATACTAGTGAATATAAATGCACCAAGTGATTAGTTTAACTAAACATACTGGGTGTACAAAGTCCCCGTAGGTAAAGGGTTAATACAGTTGCTCAAAAAGTGCTACTTTTCGTGGCTGTTTAGCGTGTGGAAAGTTGGTTTTCGCGAACTAGTGCTTTTTAATTTTCCAATTTTTTTAAATTTTTACTTGTTCCAATTCATGACTACTTATTGATGAGTGTTAATATTAGTTTTCTTTAAACGTGGTAATCAACATAAAAATCTAGTGTTAATGTAAGAATACGAAAAATATGCATATTTCATATTTTATTACTTACCTCTTCATCATTACCTATATAAGAATTATAACACGTATATTTTTTAATGTTGAAAAACCGTTCTTAATAAGTTGTCTGAATGGAACGGAACGCCTGTCAAAGAAGAGGCGTATTTTCTTACTGCAAGAATGTTTTAAGTTTCCAAAGTCAACATTCGATATTATTTTTATAAATATACGATACACAAATAATCGTAAATAACGATATTTAGGTAATAATAGTATAATGTTTTAATATTTACAATTGTTTCTGTCTTATAGAACATGCATTTGAAAAAAAAACTTTCATTGAAGTGGGTTGAATAATAACATAGAGTAACTTATACTAGAGCGGTACATAATGATAACAAAATCTATTATATTTAATCTATCAAACAAAAGCTAGAAAACACCTCTTCATAATGTCAATGTCAATGATGTCACAGAATTAATAAAATATAAGTTTCGGATTCTATTCCTTACTTGTTGCTTTTCTTATTTTTTCGTCGTGCGGATATGTCATTCTTCACTCGTCCCGAGTCTCGGTACTGTGAAGTAATGACATACTTTCCGCACTAGCATCGAAATGTACTATTACGCACGTGTATCATACAATGTTTTACTATGCATTGTGCGAGTAAATAAAAAAACATATCATGGCAAATAAGTTTAATTATTAAAAGGAGTGTTTTAAATCGGCACGAGTTGCGAATTACCTATTCGCACGTGTATCGTACAACGTTTTACAGTACATATGGCCCTTTAAACTTTCGACATATGCACGAAAAGTGCTCTTTTCCGCACTAGTGCGAGAAAGTAGCACCATATGTACTGTAAAAAAAATGAAAACAAAAAGCACTAGTGCGGAAAAGTAGTACTTTCCGCATGATATGGCTCCGTAGGAAACGCACTTTTCGAGCACATGCATTGTAAAAGATGTTAATTATACTCACCAAACTACTTCTAAACTACTAAACCAATGGATCAAAAAAATTGGTAGGTATAAAATTGATCACGTATAGCTGAAAGTGTTGACACTTCACCACTTTAGGCACAGAATAAATAATAGTACCTACCTACCTACTACCGGTACAGAAAGGAAACTTACTACAAAACCGAAGTTTGACAGCGATTCAGGGACGAATCATGTTGACCCTTTTTAATATATGGCACTATCCCTATTTAGGGTTGTCAAAATTCAAGTCATTATCTTATCTGTGGTTGTGCGCGCAAAAGAACGTCGTTATGCCATTTTTTTTTTTTTTTTTTATGGTACGAGTTTAGAGTAATATTAGCTCTATCATATCCATGTGATGACGATACAAGACTTGCGTTCGCCCGGTGCTCTCCTACGCAAGTGTAGTGTTTGCCCACTCCTCAACAGCAAAGTTGTATTCTATGCAAACATTGCAAAATCGTTTCATAAGAAGGGCGGTCGGCGCGCCTTGGTATGTCCGCAACGTCGACCTCCATCGAGACCTAGGCCTACAATCTATAAAAAGTTTCTTCCAGATGGCCTCTCGTAAATACTTCGATAGAGCCCCTCATCATACAAACCCCCTTATCAACCAGACAGTTGACTACACCCCTAGACCTGACTCAAGTTATGCCAACCATAATACCTAATTGCTCGTAGCAACGCTGAGCCGAACGGAGCCGAGAACACCCGAACGCTTCCCTCCATTGCTTAAGGTTAAATCCCGCGCCAGCTTTAATGAATTGACTTGCCTTTAGAAATCGGGAACGTAAACATTCTGCTTGCTATGCTTGTTGCATGCAGTTCTGTAGGTAACCTGCAGCGTAGTGTTATGAAAAGCAAGGATGCGGGTCGCGACCCGACACGGGTCTCTTATACGCAAACAACAAGCGGGATTCTAACATCATCCCGAGAATTTGTTATTACCGATGTAATGTAATTCTCAAGCTGACAGATACGCATTCCACCTTACTCTTATTACTACATACTCCGCTTATAAGGAATAGTGATTAGGAATATTTCGGTATTCTAGGGATTTATTACTTCATATCTTTTAATTTGGTTTATTTGATAGACCGGGCAGAAAGAAGAGAGTAGGTAAGCTCTTAGTGGCGGAGAGGAAAATCTGGCGGACGATTCTGGGGCCTATCAGAGATGAAGATGGAACTTTGAGGCGTAGGAAGAATAGGGAGCTAGAGGAGCTGGTTGCGGTGCCCAATATAATTGGCGAGATCAAAGCCACACGACTCCGCTGGCTTGGTCACCTAGAGAGGATGGGAGAGGATCGTGCTGTGAGGAGAGCGTATGTTGGGGCACCCGGGCGGAAAACGTCCGTCTGGGCGTCCCAGATACCGCTGAAGCGACGAAGCCCTAAAAGACTTGTCCGCCCTCGGAATATCCAACTGGCGTGAAGTTTTTTTTTTTTATGAAATAGGAGGCAAACGAGCAGACGGATCACCTGATGGAAAGCGATTACCGCCGCCCATGGACACCCGCAACACCAGAGGGGTTGTAAGTGCGTTGCCGGCCTTTAAGATGGGAATACGCTCTTTTCTTGAAGGTTTGAAGGTCATATCGGTCCGGAAATACCGCAGGCGACAGTTCATTCCACAGTTTAGCTGTGCGAGGCAGGAAGTTTCTAGAGAAATGCACAGTTGAGGACTGCCAACCATCTAAGTGGTGAGGATGGTAATGTTGTCGCGTAGGGCGATGGCGAAAAGAAGCTGCAGGGATTAATCCGAACAATTCCTAGGAGCACTCCCCGTTATACACGCGATAGAAAATGCAGAGCGACGCCACATCTCTACGAAGCGCCAAGGAGTCAAGCCGTTCCGAAGTACGCTGGCAGTCGACAATTCGAGTCGCTCTTCGCTGGATGCGGTCCAGAGGGAGAAGCTGGTATTGGGGTGCCCCTGCCCATAGATGAGAACAGTATTCCATGTGTGGGCGAACCTGCGCTTTATACAGCTGTAGGCGGTGGGCCGGCGTGAAATACTGTCTCGATCTGTTGAGCACACCGAGCTTTTTTGAGGCTAATTTGGCCTTACCCTCTAAATGGCCGCGGAACTGGACTTCACTCGAAATGTCGACGCCGAGGATTCCGATACTGGCTGCGGCAGTCAGGGGAGTGCTCTCAAAACGAGGTGATACGACAAACTTTAACTTTTTTGCGGTAAACGCGCAAACCTGTGTCTTGGCAGGGTTAAAACGGACTAAGTTTAGTCGACCCCATTCAGAGATTTCTTTTAGGGAAGTCTCAATTTCAGACACAAGTTTGTTCCGGCTCTCGATGACGTTTTCCCGAGAGATATTGGTACGGCCGGTGTAAGAGGCATCACCCGTACTATCATCAGCATAACAATGAATTCCGCTGATTTGCAGCATGTCATTGATATGCAGAAGGAATAGCGTGGGTGATAGCACACAGCCTTGGGGGACACCAGCATTCACAGACATGGAGTCTGAGCATTCGCCGTCAACTACGACCTTTATGCTTCTGTCTGCTAGAAAGCTACTGACCCATACACATAATCTCTCGGGAAGCCCATAAGATGGTAGCTTCGAAAGAAGTGCTTTGTGCCAGACGCGATCGAAGGCCTTCGCTATATCCAAACTAACAGCCAATGCTTCACCCTTTGTCTCGATTGCCTGTGCCCAACGATGTGTCAGGTAGACTAGAAGATCACCAGCCGAGCGGCGCAGAATAGTGTCTCTAGCTCTCTGGTGTCAGAGGCCAAGATCCTTTTAGGTGTCACTGAGCCAGTGAAGTGAGTGAGTAATAGACCGGGAGTAGATAATTATTTCGAATTATTGTTCTTCCTTGGATTTTTTTACGGATAACCTAGGCATTTTAGGCTATAGAAAACTCATGAAGGAACTCTTACAATTCGTACATACTTGCATCCTCAAACCTGCATAGCCTCAAGCCCAAATGAGGCTAAATACAAGTTTATGTTGGAACGAATCCAAAATAAATTCATCAGGTTCTTGTACCTAAAGTTGTATGGAGTGTACCCCTTCTATCCTCGAATGTATCCAACCCTGTTTGTGCTCGGAATGGTGGGATATAACCAGCTAGAGGTTAGAAGGGAATTGGCACTAGCCTCTTATATATTTAGCTTAGTGCGTGGAAAGGTCAGTAACCCAGAGTTACTAAAGTCAATAGGTGTTTACGCGCCCCCACGGTACGTGTGGCGGAGGCGCAGGCCGCCCCTGCTGGCCGAGCCGCACGCGCGCACCGGGTTGATGCGCACGGCCCCTTGGACGAGAGCCCTGCGCACATTTAACGAAGTTGCCAATCGAACTGACGTATTTTACTGTTCCGAGAGTGAATTTGTAAAAGTTACATTGTTTGTGTTGTGTTATTCTTAGTTATAGTATGTATATACCTAGTTATAGTAGTAGTATAGTTATAGTAGTAATTTATTATTTTTAAGGTTAATAGACACTATCGCATTGGGTAACTGTAAGGATAGCTGTAAGATTTATTAAATAAATAAAAAATAAATAAAAAACGCGGAGACTAGATACGATAACTGAAAACTTTCAAAAATTGAAGGTAGGTACAAGATAATTTAAAGAAAAACGGGTCTTATCGCGTACATTTGACGACCTGTCTGGCCTAGTGAGCTTGCCTATGAAGCCGATGATCCCGGGTTCAAATCCTGGGGCCTACCGCGAACCACGTTTGACGTGTTGCCTCTCTGTCGCACTTGTAAATTTGTACGTAATCCCATCGTGGTTCGCGGTAGGCCCCCAGGATTTGAATCCGGGACCATCGGCTTCATCGGCATCTGGTAAGACCATTTATTTGTGTGATGAGCACGGATATTTGTTCCTGAACCATGGGTGTTTTAACCCAATAAAAGCCACTCCGGCGTCACCCGTCTTACCGTTTTGAAGGAGCCATGGGATGCCTGAGATTCTACCGTGACTCCTTCCGGCGGTCCTGGCTTATCTTGCGCCAGAGTACCCACACCGATGGAAAGGAGAGTCAGAGACGTTTGACCCTCCGCCAATCGTGTAGCGCCGTGTTGTGCGGGGCCCCACAGCCCGCTGGCCCTGCTAGGGATTTAAACGGGCGGCAAATTGTGCCCGTCTTCTTCCCCGCCGTCTGCGTCGGTTCGTGTGCGCGTCAGCCCTACTCTCAAGCTCCCTTTTCGCGGCCTCCTGCTTTGAAATGTCGGTCTCCCAGCCTTCTTAGGCAGCCCAGGCTTCTTTTCTTCTTAGTTGCCTCCTTAGGCAACTGCCGTCCATTTCCTTTAGCGGCCGCTACTACGTTGCGCAGCGAAAGGTTTCCTACTCCAAGAGCCGTAGTCATGGTGCGGTGCTCTACGGCCCAACGACTGCATTCTTCAAGCGTGTTTTGGGCCGTATCATCCGGCGCGCCACACTCATAACAAGCCGGGTTGGCCTCCCTCTTTATTCTGCACAGGTAATGACCGAAGCATCCGTGTCCGGTCATCACCTGTGCCAACCTAAATGTTACGGTCCCATAGGAGCTCCTCAGCCATTCCATGAAGGACGGGAGGAGTGCCTCTATGGTATGAGCTCCATAGCGCCAGTGCCATAAAACCATAGATAGTATATACAAGTAGTTATAGACGCGCCACCGAACGACCGGGGCTAAGAGAAAGAATACTCATACAAAATTTGGGCAGCATAGGACTTTTCTCTTTCACTCTCATAAATTTCGGTATTTCGCCATCGCCACCTACCTATGATGCCACCCGGTTGGTGATAAGGACAAAGCATGTCACTATTTTCTCTTTCCTCTTATAGGAATCGCAATAAGACTATCTTTCTCTATCAAAGAGTGTCAGGCCCTTGCATAAAACAAACCTAACCTAACTTATCTATAGGATAACCTTACGAAAATCCTGAAAAGTTAACGGTTTCAGAATTATGACTAATGATAATCTGACAATCATTACATTATGACTTTCAATAATTATGTCAAACAAAGGGATCCCACAAAAGCATATTTACCGGGTCCATATTGGCTCACATAACATTACTTGTCATATAATTTTTCATAATAACGCTTTTTGATCATAATAATCATTTGTCATAATTTTTTTGCGTACAAATTTGTTGTATATAAATTTGTATTACCAAAATCATTGCTCATAATTATCTGTAGACAGATTTTTTTAACAACATAATGTCATTTCCAACTATTCGTCACGACTCATAATGGTTTTTATAATAAACTTATTAATTATAAACTTAATTTGTATATGTATTTGAAAGCATAACATATAAAGTATGGGAGTATTGGAACGTACACAGCGATTTTTCGTAGTACATTGTGGGTACGCACTAACATATTTCGTGGCGATATCTGCGCGGTAGATCGCAAAATAATGATGAATCGCGTTAACTGTCGTTCTTAAACGTGTTTGTTGATCATGTACCTAGCCTATTAAGCTATTTCGGCCCGCCAAGGAGTCGACGAAGCCCCGCTTCGCGGGGCTCCTTTTTCCGCTCTGAGGAACACAAGAAACCTAACACTCCTCCTCGCTTCGCTCATCGTCGTACCTATCCCGACTCTGGGACTGTATTTCTTTTTTGATAGCAAGTTGAATGTGGTGTGGATGCAAGATACCTGACAGTTTATAAATAAAACCAGGTAAAGTTTAAAATAAATATGATATAAAATTTTATTACTTAAAATCGTTGTTAAAAAATAAATATGATATAAAATTTTATTATTTAAAATCGTTATATTAAAAGAATATATGAAAATTAACATTAGTATTACAGATATTTATTATGATTGACATTATTAACATGAATGATTTGGTGTTATGATAGTTATGCGCAAAGACAAGTTATAAGTAATGATCATTATGATATAAAATTATATAACAAACATTTTCGGACTTCCAATAATCGAAGTCGCAATTTTATGTGAACTTTGGCGCACCCATATTTACCATATTTACATTTAGCGCAACTTGTAACTTTATTGAGTTGCAATACAAAAACCATAAACTATATCATAGTGAACCCTCAGTGGAAACGAAATGTACTTAAATCTTTGTAGTTACTACAATAAATTTTTACGTTTGTTTTGTGTTAAATATAGTTCGTTCATTTTCCGGGCGAGTCTTGAACATAATCAATCAAATTATATCGTAAAGAAAAGCAATGGAAAACGCTGAAACTACTGTCGCTAAAGAAAGAAACAAAACATGAGTTAGGGCAATAAAATTCGCGACATTATGATGAATAGACGGGAGTACAGGGACTACAATAGGCGGCACGCACTGGCGACCTCATAACCATCTACTTCAATTTATGGACGACATTTTCGGTTCGCCGAGTGCCTCGCGAGATACGTTACGAATAGTTGTACCTATTGCTTGCTGTGCCATATATTACACTTATTACTGCTATTATTGTTGTCTGTTTTTTTTTTTCATTTAGTAAATTGCCGATAATGCCGATAGGTTATTATGGCCGACATTTAACAACTATAGTTGGTCAAGCAGATCTTGTCAGCAGAAATACGCGGCAAATGTAGGCGCGAAGGGATAACGTGTCCCATAGAAAATTTGATTTTCGCGTCTTTTTCTACGGACAAGATTTGCTTGGCCAACTATATTACTGATATTATCAGCCAATGTTTTTATTAAAAACATTAGCTTCATTTTATTTTTGTACGATTTATCAGAGTTCATTATACTTATAGCCATCCGGTCTATTTACAAGATGGGGTCTCGAGAATCATTAAGAGATCGATTTAAAGAAATAAACATCTTAACAGCAACATCCCAATATATTTACGAGTGTATTGTTTATGCTCTTAAGAACATAGATTCCTTTAAGAAAATGAATAGTTCTAGACACAATCATAACATTGCAATGCACAAGTTTCGTGTGCGTAAAGTATATAAATCTTTTTTGGGACAATGTATATTATTCTATAACAAATTGCCCAAAGAGGAGTTTAATTTGCCAATTAAAACTTTAAAACAATATTTAAAAACCTCCTTAATGAAAAAAGGATACTACAGTGTCGAAGAGTATCTTAACGATAAAACTGCTTGGCCTAAATTGAATCAAAACAAGAACGACTGCATGCAGCTTAATAATTAATTATTTTTAGATAAATTAGACCTTTAAATAACTGTCTAATGTACCTACCTAAAACTTCTTCTTTTGTCTGCTTTGGAAATTATTATAAATTTATTATACACCTATTATTGTATGAATTTGATTATTGTGCTTATAATTTTTGTTTTTGACGATGCAAAATGCTGATTCTGCCAACAAGTAGGTAATAGTAGATTGTTAACCAAGGGATGAAAGGCACTCATTTCTGCCGAGGTATTTTGGCGCTCGAACGCAGTGAGAGCGCCAATAGCCCGAGGCTGAAATGATGCCTTTCACCCGAGTTAAACACTCTACTTTTCATTTCGAATACGAGGTAAGTAAAATGCATGTGTTATTTTAAAAACATGACTAAGTATACATTTTTATAGTATTTCTTGAGGGTACTTTCAAATAACAATTTAGGCAAAAGTATCGTTATTTATGGAATATGGATATTTATATCAGAATGGAAATTTTATAACTAATTCATTTAAACCCAAAATTTCAATTGCTTATTGTGAAAAAATAGAAAAAATCGTACTTGGAACGTAAAATGCTCTAGTGCAGACACGTATCATTTTCTGCACACCTTTTAGAACAACAATGACCCTCTTTCAGAGCATGAGAAATGAAAATATAATTTGTATGTAATTACCATAATGATTTTTATCTTTTATCTTTATCTATATTATATGAAATCAGCATTGGAATGGAAATACAACAAAAATGCTTGTTTGGTGAAAATGACCCGTAGACGCGACTTTAATAATATGAACAATACAGTACCTAACGGATTTTCGTATAACATCCCGTACGCTAAAACAGTAGGTACAATGTTTTTTTTTTATTGAGTTTGGTCATAATGAAGAACTTCCCGTGCTATTTTTGCTACAATAAGGTGAACATTTCCGAGCATAAAGGGGCCCACTGACTATAAGTCCGCCGGACGATATCGGCCTGTCAGTTAGAACAAAAATTTGACAGTTCCGAACAACTAACAGGCCGATATCGTCCGGCTGACTGATAGTCAGTGGGCCCCTTTATATTGGAGAAAAAGAGGTATTAACTAATTAGAGAAGTTTCATTGTTCTATAAATGGTTTACCTTTTTCCGATACTAACCTCTATCTATAGATATTTCGCCTCCCTAGTGGCGGATGGCGGTTTAGAGTGTTGTCTTTTGAATATTCTCGCCGCCGAAGTGCATGCCGGTTGCGATTTCTGCTGTATTTTTATTTGTGGCTTAAAGAGATTGAAATTATATTACAATTTTTGTTTCCAGTACATTTATATCACCAGGCTCTTTCAAATAAGATCTTTACGATTGTGTGTTTAAAGGGGCCCACTGACTATCAGTCCGCCGGACGATATCGGCCTGTCAGTTAGAACAAAAATTTGACAGTTCCGAACAACTGACCGGACCTTAAAGATATCATCGCCCACACTGTTAGTGTTAACTGACAGTTCGTAAACCTTACTCGTATTACAAAATGCATAAGGTCCACCGATGGACAGTTAAGTGTTGCTGTTTGTACATCATGCGAGTGGGACGGGACGATTGTGTTTTGATGTGAATATGCCTCCTAAATTAATAATACCTAACTACTATCAAACCATTTATAAAAATATATAAGTAGGTAAGTAATTACAAATTCTGGTTGCACTTAACCACAAACTGTCAACGACATCGTAGTTCAGTTCAGTTTGTGTTGTTGTTTCATATAGTCAAAATTTATTAATTTTGTGTCGCATTACTCGCATCTAAATTTTAATTAGAACAATAATATATTATCATCTTATACCTTTAAACTAGAAATTCTTGTATATATCTATCTATCTACTTATATATATTTATATATTTCGGGGATTTCGATAAAATTTGCTAATAGGGGGTTTTCGGGTCCGAAAAATTGATCTAGTCTTATCTCTGGAAAAACGCGCATTTTTGAATTTTTATATGTTTTCCGAGCAAAGCTCAGTCTCCCAGATATTATATCATAATATAGGTAAGTCGCAACTCATGTCGATTTAAAACACTCGCTGCGGTCGTGTTTTAATTTATCGCCACTCGTTTCGAATTGCCTCTTTTCCGCACTTGTATCGTAAATAACTATTACGAATTAGCTACCTACGAAGTCTGAGCTGTAACGAATTTACTCTAACGACGTAACAATGGCATACAGCATAGCGAACGAATTTCGACATTCTTGCCCGCATAGGGTGGTTAATTGGTATTCTGTACATTTCATACGCTTCGTTATTTTTAGTATCTTATCTTCATAGGCTTGTTATAGCTGCGTATGAGACCTAATTTCCGGGATTTATTAATCTTCCTTAATAAAATTATAATAAAACATTTAATTTCACGTGAATTAAAATTAACTTAAGATAGACGTAGCCGGGTGAATCAACTTTCAGAACACTGATTTTGTGTTTTAGACTCCCTAGCAAAGAAAAATAATTTACCTCTGGATATTGCCATTATATAAAATACGTATACTTACACAATTTGATGTAATCGCTAATTGTTTATTAAAAGAGAAGCGGAATTACAAATTATAATAGATAATTAAGACGCCAGACCTAGCGTCATCAGTTCAAAATGCTTCACTGTAGCCCGTTAATGGGTACCCCATTATCTGGTTAGTAGATAAAGACTGTAAGGTAAGTATGTATATGCTTTTATACTATACATATAAATACTTGGGCTCTGTACGCGCTGTAATTATAATACCAACATGAAAAGGAATTGTGAAACTGATTTCGTAAATAAATTAAGTTGCGAGTGTTGATTGACCCAACAACGGCCTTCTAATCACATTCCAACTCTCGCAATGGTCCCATTAATTTCTCCTAAGCGAGAGAAATGGAGAAAAATGTATTCATTGGCCGACGTTTGGAAGAATTCTGCTATATAAATGATACACAATTACACATGTGTGCGATTGTGCATGCAATCTCATATATTTGCAAAAAGTAAATATCGTTATATTTCCTGTGAAATATTTTAGTTACGTTTAGTGAAAAGAAATGTTACAAAATAAATATGTTATATTACATGTAGCATTTCCGCTATTTATAAATTCGGTATTTTTTAGTCATTTAAAGTAACACAATTTTTGCTCAGATTTTTTCGTCAGTTTGATGTAGCAATATTTTCTATTTTTGATGAATCTGCTATAAGTAGGTACCGTAAAATGGGGTGAGTAGGGTTCGCGGGGAGAGTTAGGTTATGAATGGGGAAAGAAGGTATGAAAGGGGGGTGAGATGGGTTTTTAGGGCTACTGCTACAAAAATATTGTATTCCAATTTAAAATGGAGCTACTTATATTAATACACAACCTACATACAAGCAAAATAATAATAATAATACATCAACAATTATAATAAAAAATAATAAAAATAATAATAAAAATGTTTATTGAGTTCGCACAAACAAACGTAGTTATAACTGGGCAGGTGCCTCTTTTTAAGCGTACAATGACACTTGTGTCAAGAGACACCGCTCTCCCGTAGGTGGTAACAGAATGTATATAAAAGCAATAGCAATTATAAAATACAACTAACTGCAACTACCAATTCAAACTAACGTATTGCAATTACTTAGAGATGTATAAGGTTCCTTAATGTCGAATTACATAAAATAACTATAATAATAATATTAAACAATAAAACCGGCCAAGTGCGAGTCGGGCTCGCCCACCGAGGATTCCGTACTTTTTAGTATCTGTTGTTATAGCGGCAACACAAATACATCATCTGTGAAAATTTCAACAGACAGACCTGACGGACAGACAGACGGGCAGACGGACAGCGGGGTCTTAGTAATAGGGTCCCGTTTTTACCCTTTGGGTACAGAACCCTAAAAAACCACAGGTACCTACATAAAAAAAAACTAAAATTATTTAGAGGTGTAAATGTCTAAGTGTCAGAGTCAGAACTATACCTAAGGCCAGGATTACACTTGTAAGTTTTACTTACGTAAGTAGGGACAAAGCTATTTGCTGGAATGAGATAACGATATTCATATCTCATCCTGTAGTATAACTGTGTCCCTACTTACGTAAGTAAAACTTACAAGTGTAATCCTGGCCTAAGATTAGTTTATCAAATTATCCTAAGGGATATATAGGGTATCCAAAGGGTATTCAAGAGTCGTAATCATAATCCTTTATAATTAACAGATTAATTAAGACAAAAGAAACATACGGGAACCGAATGAGGCGTCGCACTGTAATTATACTCAAAAATTTAGTTACTAGTGTAGTGTAGTAATAATAACTCGTGTTAGCTTTAAACAGACCAGTCTCCACAAGCACCCGTTCACGAGTATGACGCGTATCTCAGCCAGATAATTATAACTACTGTAGACATCAATTATCGTAGATTTATTGGATCACTGTCTATTAATTACTGTGGATATTGATCAATTATCGCTTGCGTAATACAATCGAGCTATCACCAATCTACACTGAAACTGATGATTAAAGCATTTCCCTTGTTAAAACCTAATTTATCCTTTGACTAATAGTATATCATGTAAGCCATATTTTTCCGTAACCGTCTTTCTACGTGAAATCTACGAATTATAATGTTATTTTAGTTCTTAATGAAAGTACCAATTCAGTTGACGCAAGTATAAAAAATATAACATATATCCAGATCCAGCTGCTAAAAAAGTACCGAAAACCATTTTGCAACGGCCTGCGAATTTCCCAGACGATGTGAAATCAGTTTACCACTATTTCTTGTTGCGTATTTGTTTTTTGGCTTTTGAGCGTAGGCACTAAAATTCTAAGGTTTAAGAATTGCGTACGTGTTGCTTTCTAAGCTTAACCTGCTTCTGTCACTGTGGTCTTGAAAAAAATTTTTGCCATATGTTTTTTTTATTTACTAAGATAGGTACATAAGCCGATGATCTTAGTTATGTCTCAGGTATTAAATAATCCTAAAAGTGATTAAATTGTATAGGTACTTACAGTATCGTTTCCAGTACCGGCGTTTGCTTTAACAGCCTATCATTTTTAAAGGATCCTTGAATGGGAAAACAATCAGCACTAGTAAACTGTTATCTATGTCCGCCGAAGCACCACACCGTGATTTTCTTAGCAAATGTTTCATTAAAGTTTCATGGTATTGGGGTGGGGGGATGATGTCAGCGCGGGTTGCCGGCGTCGGGCGTCGGCGCCACCTGTCGCTGCGCGGGGGTGGCGGCAGCGCTGGCTGTTCGCTCAAGGAAGGCTGGCTGGCGACTGAGCAGTGAGCACCGAGCGAGCGGGCCCGGCCCGGGCACGTGGGCCGCCGCCCAGGTGCACTCCTCGCCCCTCGCCCGCCGCCGACGCACACCCGCTCCCCGCTTGCATCCTGCACCCAGACTGCACGCGACGTCACCTTATTAAAATGCAGCCCTTACCCCCAGACAATTACTTATCCCAGTAAAAGGTTATACTGTCTACAGCCGGCCCGTCATAACGTCTGTTACTTTATTTCTTTGATGTATAAAGTGGTTCTGCCATTAATCATAAACTCATACGTGTCATGCATGTGACGATTCTTTTATAAAGGGTTTCTTACTTCCTTTACAGCCTCTTTGGTAAATATAACTATAATTGTTGCATACATTTACTGAATGATTATTGCTTTCATTGTTAACTACTAGAGTAACTAATTAATTTGAGACCCTGACCAACATTAATTGGATTTCTTTCATAACACGACCTTAATCAACGTTGAATTCTCCATTACAAGCGCTTCGCAATTCCTTTTTTTTGTTATAGGTACTATATTCCATTAGCAGCGCGGGAATTGAATTCATATTTCGTTCCGCCTACAGTAAACTTCCTCCTGGAAATTAACGGTTTTATTGTAGGCATCCGTGGTACCGTAAACTTAGATAACTTTTGTCCACAACTTACAACTAATCTAAATTCAAGTTCTAGTAAAATATGTATAAAGATTTTTCAAATTATACTGAATATTTAATATAAACAAATCGTTAGTATATCTAAGCAACATAATAAATGTAACGAATGGACTATACCTATAGTTGAATTATAGGACTATAGTTGTGACGTCTAGGCTCCGTTGTGTACTGGGTGGTATATAAATAAATAAATAAACAGGTTACCCCTCTCAACCCCCTAAATTACCCCCTAAAATAAGAAATAAGCGGTTTTGACTTATTTACAATATTAGTGGTGGTAATTGCTATAACTGTTTCAAATTTTAGGTATCTATGTCAAACGGTCTCTGAGAAAAACGCATTTAACTGATTTGCAAGACCGAAGTGATCCCATAAGTGTTCCGTTTGTCAAAACAAAGTTTTGCACGGAACACTAAAAATTTAAAAAAACCCGGTCAAGTGCGAGTTCGTTTAACTCGCGCACCGAAGGTTCCGTACAAACTTTCAATTTTCTTAAGTAAATAAAATCACGAAAGACTTGACGAGAAGTATACTAAGCGTAATTGTGTACAGCGCCATCTATCGGCAAATTGGCTAACTAATTTGCGCGACCTGTATGTATGTTGGTTTTTCAAGGATACTTAATTCTTTATCATGTGAACCGATTTAAACAATTTTTGTTTTATTTGAAAGAAGGTATTCTTAGTGTAATCTCATAGACATTTCAAGTATAACAAACACCCGCAGAAATGGGCTTAAATTACAAATTAAATTAGAAAATGTTTTTTGATAATTAAAAAAAAGTTTTTAAGATAGAGGTGTGATTATAATTTTCCTGTTATATTTATGATTATTTTATTATTATGAAAAAAATTCAAACATTCTCGTTGGTAAACTTCAGAGATAAGGGGGGGGGGATGGTATTTTTTTTCACATTTATCTTCATAAGTCAATAACAAATCACAAATTGTTTCGTAATGTTCAATTCGAGCTTTTTCAAATGATATCCCACTCGACCTCGTAACTAGACTTTGACTTTTTACCCCCTCTTTATATTGAGAATTTTTCATAATTAATAGAGATAAAATAAAAAAATTACACTTGCAATGTGTTAAGGTTAGCGGTATTCCAAATTTCAAATCGATAGCTTCAGTAGTTCTCGAGATATTTAGCAATGTGACAGACAGACAGACAGTCGCACTATAAGGGTTCCTTTGTACCTTTTTGGTACGGAACCCTAAAAAAAATATCTTTATTTCGGAACGTCCAAAATTCCATATAATTTTGAAACAACTGTTATTACTCATGCACTCCGTAAGCCTACGGAGTGAAGTTAGCGGGTGGTTGCGTCGTACTCTTTATTGTTTAACCATCACAATAGTAACCTGATTTTACGGTACGCCATGAAACATACTGAACGTACGAGTACATTAGCAAAAACGTTTCCACAAAGTAGACAGCGGTTGTGTATTACTACCTAATTATTTATTATAAACTTCGTTCTAGATTGTGCTACGCGCTACGCGGTCGTAGCAGCTGCTACGAACTCGCTTTAGCTTTGTCCTTTGTTAAAAGACGAAGCGCAGTTGTGATTGCATAAATTTGATTTATTTGATATGACAAAAAAATATAGATACAACAGCGCAATGGTTTAAAGGGAACATTACACAATCTCATTTAGAATGTATGGGAGCACTCCTTTGAGGCCGGTCTTGTCTAGTTTTCTGTTTATTCTAGTTACGCCGCAATTAGATGCACATACTACGTTGGAGCGCGGCTAGACTGGCGAGTCACATTAATTCATAACAGACCAAAAATCATCAATGTAACCCAGTAAAATATGTAATGATGAATTGATGATAGGTATTGTCAAAATGTAATCGACAAAGCAATACTTACAACTAAGCATAAAAATTACAGGTCTGTTCTTACAACCACAGAACTGGATGACAAAGAACAACTGTCAGGCTTAAAATTGCGACCAAAAATGAAATGATGTGTGCGTAAATTGTCTATGTGAGATCAAAAATAGTGATGTCATGTTACAACATATTAATAATCTATCGGTGTTTGACTGCTTTATCGACTACTTTTTCAAATGTGTTGTTCCTGGTGTTTCTTTTATCAATTATATTTTTTTTTTATCTGACCATTAGGGTTCCGTACCCAAAGGGTAAACACGGGACCCTATTACCTGTCCGTCTGTCCGTGTGTCCGTCTGTCCGTCTGTCTGTCTGTCACCAGGCTGTATCTCATGGACCGTGATAGACCGTGACCTAGATAGTTGAAATTTTCACAGATGATGTATTTCTGTTGCCGCTGTAACAACAAATACTAAAAAGTACGGAACCCTCGGTGCGCGATCCGACTCGAACTAGGCCGGTTTTTTAGTTTGACAACGGCCGCGGATGGCCAAGAGAGTATCACGGTAATTTTTAAATTGAAAAATATAAGCAAGTCAGGAAGATAAGTGTAGTGTCCTGTTTTTGAGGGTTCTGTGCCCAAAGGGTAAAAACGGGACCCTATTACTGAGACACCTCTATCCGTCTGTCTGTCTGTCCGTGATAGTTGAAATTTTCACAGATGATGTACCCATACAAAAAACGTGATTTGTTGCCGTATTTTGCGTAATGGTGCTTCGTGCGCGAGTCCTACTCGCACTTGGCCGGTTTTTTGAGATTCATTCTTAACGTTATAATAAATTATAACATTATTATTATATTATTAGGTAAACCTTTTAAGTACATATTGGTATCTCAAGGTTTCCATATTCGATATATAGCCCAGCATTTTAGGTGTTAAAATTTGAAACACCAGGCTCCACTGTAAATGTCGCATTGTTGACGTAGATAATAAAACTAGGCTCAAATGAGCCTGAGCCGGCCACATTTACAACCTGAATTTGGATAGATGCCTAGCATTGTGACCAAGAGTCGGAAGAGTAGGGACAGTAATCCCAAGTAGAGATGGGGGAATGGCTTAGACACCTTCCCGAACAACTGACCAAAAGAAATAGAAAATCGTAAAAATTGAGCCTTTACCCAGAAGTGGAAGGTACGCTAAAATAGCCTAGCAAAAAATTTTTCGCGTAAAAAACATAACTATTTTTTTCTGCTGGACGACGTAGCTATATAGGTAGGTACATACCTAAATTTGGTTGAAAAAATCATAATTTTTTTATTTAATTTGAGCGATTGTGTACCTACAGTAGATCGATCATCTAATGCATCAGAGAACTTAATTGAAGCATATCATGTAACAAAACCAATAAGTTTGAACCCGAGACTGCAGTTAATGTAACTAACTATAAGTAACAGTATGTAACTAACTACTTTACTTCCAGTATATATTGTACTATAATTACTATATATTCACTAAATTTTCATGAAGCTACGATCCTTGGAAGATGGTTAAATTAGTTTCCTTAGATTCCATGATAGTTAGTTACAATAGTTACATACAGGTCGACCTAATAAAAGCGTGCATGTTAATTAGACGATTTTGTTGTGTAGGCTGCATCCCACACTATGCATTTAAGGGTTAACGCTCTTTGTCGTTCATGTGCTCAGCTATGCAATCTAGTTTGGTTCCATTATTTATTCATCCCGTCGTTAAGTTGCGGATCTTACAACTTAGCGATTTATGGCATCTTCCTTCCGCAGGTGCCTGTGATTTAGTTCAACGTCCAATCTATTCGGAACCGCCAATAATACAATTGCATCTCTACTTTCAAAGCCCGTAATGGCGTGTGAGAAGTGATGCTAAATTTAGTACCTATATACCACCTAAAATTTGATTATATCAGTTACCGGGCCAATGTAAATCTGCCATGTCCCAGTGGACGTATATGTACGTGCCAACCGCCGCCTGACCCGTTCGCGCAACTAAACTACACCCATATTTCACTCGCTTAAGTTTTATGTCTTATCAGTGTTCGACTCTCTCGAACTTTTTCCAGTTCCAAGAAATGTTTTCAAAGATCGACTCGAATATTTTATGAAATATGCAAAAACGCGGGAAATCTGTTAATACATTGATTCAAGACGATGGAACGAAGCTATTTCGCACTTTACGTGATCAGAATGTAATTCTCATTCGAGGTTTACGATAAACAACCCTCGATAATTCTTTTCACATCGCTTATAAATCTTATAATATTTCGTAGGCATCTACCTTTACGGCTACCACCAGTATGTCACTGACATTTTCGCTAGCGTGTGCGTAACTTAACTTGCACGTTGCTCGTACTCGCATATTAGTACGAGCGAGATGTATAGAAAGTAAGTTACGCAGACGTTAGCGAATATGTCAGATTGACACTGCTAAGGCAGTCGTGGTAAGGCTATACTAAAACAATTTCAAAACGATAGCGTATAAGTATAGGTACGAATATCAGAGCACTAAAAACCGCTATGTAAGCTGCGCAAACTTGATGCGATATATTATAGTGACCGGGGCAATGTAGTTTATGAAATATATGTTGGTTGCTGACGGGTATTGCGGACAAAAAACAACATTGACCGCGATAAAGCGTTGCGTATGAGTTTGTGGTCGAGTCCGTCACATCACGTACCGCTGTAACTACACGTTCACGTCAGCAACCGGTCTGTTCAATGAAATTGCAATTAGGGTTATTTAACGAATTCTATACATACCTACCTACTTCTGATGCTTTTGTGTATGTGACACTGACAGTGGTCAGGTTAGTCCAATTGCAATGAGATGACTGTTTTCATACGCACGATATTAAAATGCAAAAATAACAAATAGCGCTAACCTACTACAATACAATGATGAGGCACGGCACGAGGCGTTGTATAAAGAAAATAGAGGTTGTCAGTCTGCTATTCAGTGTAACTAAAGTCGTCGTCAATACAACTTGCAAATAATGTAAACAAATATGACAGATTTTGTTAGCGTTTGGCACATAACCTAACATTTTTACGAAGGTTATTTTCCCTGAAATATTAATAATTAACATTTAATTTAACTGGTCAGGCCATGGTTGTCCTTTTAAAGAGCGAGATTACGAAGTAATGATGGTAAAATGGTTTGTTTACATTATTTGCAAGTTCTACTGACGACGACTTCAGCTTCTGCTTTTAGGTATCTTACCTACATAGGGCTATATTTTATGTTGTGTTTTTGAAGAAGGTGTACCTAAGTAAAAACAGTTTTATAAATGCAGATTTAAGAACTTCAGTGGTTGTAAATACACAAAAAAGATAAATCTAGATTATTCGATTGTTAGGTGGAATGCATGAAAAGTAGATAAAAAAAATATGTCGTAAGAGTCCACGCTTGTGCTCGCAATAGTTATACACAAGTATAACCGTTTGATATTCACTTCATGTTTGTGGAGAATAATGATATTCAAATGCGCTCTATCAAAAACATTGACATTGTCTGGTTAGCTTAATTCAGTTTTCAAAATACATACAATAGCAATGAAAACGGGTCAAATCTTATGGAATTTCCATAAGTGGCCTTTTACAATGAAAATGAAAATGAAAACTGTTTTATTTCCTTGTACAATACTCTTATTAAGTGTAAACACAAAGTGGATATTTATATATTTTTATGTTTTTTTTATTCGTATGTTTATTCGTATACAGTCGAATGCAAAAATATCGATCCAGACAAATGGCTCAAAAATATGTGAACAGGACTTTATTGTCTAATTTTTGAAACTGAGAATGTATATATACCTATTTATGTCCTTAACTGTACCTATTCGATCTTATATAAGTATGAGGTAAAATCAACTCCAAGTTTTCGGTTTTCTTTCAAAACTATAACTACTATAAGTTGACACGACAGCGCGATGCAAAGATTAGGAATATGTTTAAAAGGGTTTTCATCTTTATAATTTTTTAAGTTACATTGTCAAAACTTCAAATTTATAACCATGTCACAAGCAAGCCCACGTAATCTATTTCCATTCCCCTTACGTGTGTTGTGAAGAAAGTGCGTAACGGATTATGGAAATTGCTGCGATCTACATAGTGTATAACTTCGGTGTGTAAGTGTACATTACGGCTTGTGAGATAAATAAATATATACTTTCCGTTATCTCCTTCAAGGAAATCATTCAGTGTAAAAAAGTTTAAAAGTTTAAATAAATAGTACATACAAACTTTTCTAATTCATCAATTTTATGCTATAATCATACTAAAAATATGCAAAGGGTGTAGCAGGATAGCCTTTGAAAAATTCCCCCCCAGAGATTTTTGTTACCAGATGAAAACTATTACCAGATGATGCCCTGTGAGAAGAAAATATTTCATACAAATTTTCAACCTGCTACTGCCCCCTGGAACCACACGGCACCCATTTAAACCTAAAATGTTTTTATTTATTTTCTCCTAAACTATGTAACTGACAGATTTCATATTTTGTACAAATATTACTTTAACCTAAAGGTATTGTTAAAAAAATAAGAGCCTTCTAAATCTTTTCCTTCTTGAATAAAAAATATAAAATTCGTAGTACCCTGTATAACGAGTTCGGCTAGTGGTACAAACACCATTTTTTTTTATGTGAACCATCATCTAATCTACATAATAATTAAGTTAAATCAACCTAATAAAGGCGGAACACTGCGAAAAACAAATTACCAAGGTACCTTCTATGTAACTCCTAAAGTCTTGCAATAGGTATTTCTAGTAAAAATGAACAATTGCCTGCGGCCGGAAATTTCAATTTGCGAACGTGGTGCTAAATAAATGTAAATTAACGTGATTAGTTCTTATACGAACAATTATTAATATTAGATAAAACAACATCACAACTTTGTAGTTAACTAAAAAATAATGCTACCGAAAAGAATTGTACCGAAAACGCATATAAAGTTTGCGTGCGCTCGCGGGCTTTTTGTAGGTATACAACATCTGTGTAAGTGCGGAGCACTCATAGTCATAATTATTGACTGATGTTGATGACCTACTAAATACAACACTACATTTATAATTGTAATCACTCGACGCTTCCAACACAACAAAATGAATTACACATAATCCCGGTTAACTTCTGCTCTTTGTGAATGAATAACAACATGTGACGCGACTTAATTCCACGGATAGATTGGGGCTCGAAATATGTTAGCCGCGTGATTTACCCCGCGATCTGTCAGCATTATTATTAGTGCCTCCGCCGCCGCGCTCCTATTCCTATGCTTACCTGCTGAACATTTTCAAATGAACCACTGCGATCTTTTTGTTACGATTCTCTAGGACACGTGTAATGGTTCACTCAGAGGCTAACCGTCGCTTTCCGCTGGAAAATGATCGGAATAACAGTTTTGTAACAAGGCCAAGTCACACTGGCAAGAAATGTGGATCCTAAACTTTTTATCTTCCGAAATGATTTGAAAATACAAAATGCCTACGCTGCAATGTGCTGCCGCTTTCATTTCTGTGCTTACACAAGTTATTGAAGTTATAGACATCGATGTAACGATGTGATGTTTTGCTTTTATGAATTTTAGTTAAGTATGTCAGGTCAGTTCGAATTAATGTTAGACAGTATACATGCTATACTAAGTATACATTCTACTCTATAACAAAATTAAAAATAACGGTATGTTTTTAATTTTAGTCAGCCTTATAAATCAATCAATTTTAGGTACAAATATACAGTCATAAAATTCGATTTCGTACCTTGTTACAGTGACAATCAATATGGAAGTCCCCAGGGACAAGATCGGTACAAAATGGTACTGAAATTAAATTCCTTTACCGTACCTAATACAAATAAAATGCTTACAACCGCGTTTAAAATATCAAAGTAATCGTAAAGAACAGCATTTCATAATACCTACTAAACCTACTTACATACTCAAGTCATAAGAGATCTACTAGATATACAAAACACTGATTTAAACTTTCACGATTTTTACTCATTATTATTCACAACGTCGGAATTTACCTCCGACGTTTCGAGGACGGCGTTGTCCCCGTGGTCTCGGAGAAGACTGGCTAAAGTTGACATCAACATCTTCTAGGCGCGCGAGTTTTACGAACTACCCGCACTTGGTCTTGTTTATTAACTTGAACGTTAATAAACAAGACCAACTACTACTACTAGATATAGCTAGTTGCACTGGGTTTAGTAAAATTAATTTTCCACATTACTCCATTCTCATTGGTTCACGTATTTGCGGTATCGCTCTGGATGACCGAAAATAAAAGTTCCATGAAAAATGCTGATACAAAATCCGGGGCGTTTTCCGTTTTTAACAATTCAGTGTCATATGCCGTCGGTGATCGAACAATAGACGAAATGCCTGCAATATTATACACATACAAACTTGATGTTATTTCAACGCTAGCGTTTGGCAATGTTTAAAGTGAATACAAATAAAAGAGAATAGGTGCGATCGTGGTCTTGTGGACAACGTGGACCCTGCACACGGGCAGCGATTATGCAGCTTAATTTTCACCAGCATGGGTTGCCTTGTTTATGAATTAGAGACTACTTTGGGACCTTTGAGTAGATACCAACTAAAACTCACAAAGGCACAAATAATTGTAAACCCAGGTTCTTAAAAATTGTTTTGATCTATTTCTAAATGCAATATAGTTATGGACGGCGTGATCATTAGCCTACTACACTGCAATTCGATAAAAATAAAATAACATTATTATACACTCTTGTAACTACAGGTCGTGAGCTCTAATTATATTCGACTGTCCCATAGAATCGGGTAGTTAGGGGTTTAGGCCAATCAAATTAAATTTTTTCGAAGGATTAATTCCCAAAAACCTCAAAATCTTTTAAATACCTCCTAATGCGTGTAATCCGAGTTTGAGCAATCCCAGGTGTGCCAAATTTTTGCTCTTTTTCAGCTTGTAGCTCGAAAACGAAACGTCCAACGTAAATTTTGCTCTAATTATGATGAAAATTGATATATGTGATCCGAAAGGTACCTTAATATGAATTCGTATTCTAAAAAAATGGGCGCTATTTAGATTTTCTTTATTTTTGGTATGATCATGTCAAAATCCGAAAAAGCCTTTTCACCAGTGGTTGATCCTCCAAACCATGCTGATAGTGCCATTGTAATTTATTGTGGATTCCTTCTACATCAAGTGATTTGGCAATCCAAGGAAAACTGTATCTCCTAAGACTTGATGCACACTTTCTGGAATTGCGAATATTCGGATTATACGCATTGAGGACCTAATGAAATTAATAAAACGATTTCCAGCTTCCTAAGAATTAATTCCTCAAAACCCTTTTTTTATCTTATTTGATTGGCCTTGTTTTCAGAAAGAAAAGTAAATATTTTCGGAAATAATCGCTCCAAAAGAAAAAAAATATTCGTCACCCCTTAAAACATTTGAAACACGGGTTACAAAAATATGAAAAAACTCATGAAAGTGAAGCTTAATAAAGACTTTCAATGAAAACTATACATTTTTGAGTTATCGCTCAAAGTCTGCCCTTCTTAGTAAAAAGACGTACAAAGCGTTCCGAAAGTATCCTTTTAGCTTAATGGACATGAAAATTACTAATAACCTATTATGATAGTAGGGTAACTATATGCAACCCTACATAGAGCATGGTCCGACATTCTCTTGGCGGGTTATTTTACTTAAAATTTTAGTAATACGAACATTACGAAGCAGACGAAATTATTCGTATGGGGCTTTGAGAGTGGTAAGATTTAATATTTAGTAGGTAGTGGTGCAGCTTGCATTTCCTTAGCTATTGACCACTACATCCTTTGTATAGCTAATGAAAAAACCCTATTCGGGCTTCGGCCATGCTCAAGAACGTCTCAAACAACTGACTCCGGAATGCAAGGCAGTCGTCTCATCAGTGACCATCGTGCGCGCATTTTATGGAAACTCATTTGAAAGCACCATCCTTGATTTGCTCCCGAAACTAACTATGTATGTGTGCGTATACATCTATATTTGCGTCCGTGTGTATACTTTCGTCCTCCATAATATAAGGTCTACTTGAGCGGTTACAAGTAATTTTTTTGTTTGATTTCTTGTAACTTATAAATGATTTTTGATTTCAAGATATCAAACAAAAAAAAGACTCTTAAACAGTCCAAGTATACCTAATATTATGTAGAAAAGGTTTTTCAAGAGTGAAATAAATATAACAAAAACATAATAGTAAAGAGTAAAGCAAGTAAATTTTCACCACACCAGCTGGTAAAGGCTCTCTTGATTGTCCAAAAACTGATAAGAAAGTTGCATTTTATCAACATGTGAGGAAAAGTAATCAAATGCAAATTTTGAGTTGTTTTCTTATGTTTGCTGGTAGAATTGACTTTTAAGTGATGATTTTGAATGATTCGCTTTGATTTTGTTTGATATTTTACAGTTAGTATTTTCCTTGTGTTGGTGTGGTGAAATTTTTTGTGTTTCACTCGGTGGCAAAATTTGTTCAACCCTCGTGCCTTGAAACTTTCGCAACGCTCAAGATTCCATTTTTCGAACTTTGTTTGTCGTGAACACAATTAAAATTGCGCTATTATACTTATTTTCGAACTTATAAAGGTCTTTTTCATTGCTGGGGTTTTTCAAAGCTAGTTGCCGTAAGCGCCTACGATGGTATTTTATTTTCCCCTCACTAGCTCGGAAAGTTGTCGTTTATCCTTCAATACAAGCGGGGAAGCGTTTTATCCACTATGGGGAAAGTAATTTGACCTTGGATGGAGCGTGTTTAAGTAGCTTGACAGATAACAAAACGTAAAACGCTCATGATAATGGTTCGTTCGATATTAATTATCATTAAATAAATGGTTTGAGAATCTAATAAAAAATACCAAAATTAGCTTTATTTAATGATTTTAAGTCCTTAAAATTCCATAAGAAACGTTTGTTTTTTTATAATGATGTTAAATATAATTCTGAACGCACAAGTTGAGTCGATGCAATTTCAATTTCGTTGACATTTCATACATCAGAAATGTCAACATTGTCAACATTTTTTTTACTTAAAACCTTTTCTCACCGACTCGCGTAAAAATACACAACTTCCAGAGTTTTCTGTTATAATATCGTAAAGAAATGAGTGATTCCAGTGATGAAGGTGATCTAACGCCTGTGGATGTTGCACTTTCCTCGCTATAGTGAGGTGAAAAGTTTTGTGTTACACACGGGCGCAAATATATTTTACTTCTCGTGTGTTGAAACACTCGCTACGCTCAGGATTCTATTTTAGATCATTTTCACCTATAGAATCCTTTCGCTTGCTCGTGTTTCATCAATTCTACACTCGCGGGTACCAACTTGACCGCCACCAACGAAAATACCTACCTAAGTAACATTCTGCTAAATAGTGAACTTAACACCCACATACTAAAATACTTATGAACCGATTTTGCATGTACAACCAGCCTTAAAGTTTGTAGTGAACTTAACAACCAACAACCAAAATGACTACAAGTAACCCTGTGTTGGTCCCCGCCTGCGATACTTACCATCAACATTTATAAATTATATTTAGTTAGTATTTAGAATAAGTTTTTATTTATTTAACTATCGATTACATTCCATAGCTTAGTTTTAGCATTTGATTAAACAATATTTCTTGTGGGGCTTGTTTTCCTCTTTTTAGTGTGCAGTCGGGTTTTTTGTTTAATAATAATTAATTAATCGGTTACACTTTAAAATTAATAGAGAAACAATAAGGGTATATATCTGTTTACGACATTTATTTTACTCTGACAGTAGACAACAGTTGCTAGGTAACAACATCATAAATAAAGAAAGGTATTGTCAAACTAGTTATATGCAACCTTCTCAATGTTGTATTCATGGCTTAAAATTGTATCAATTTTATAGTGACATCTGGAGACGAAGTTTGCATAGTCCGAAGCATCGGAAGTCAACTTTACGCAAAAGATAGAAATCCACAAAGACAAAGGCAGACAAAGGTCTATACAAAATGTCACTTTATTCTTGTAACCGATCGCATGTGCTCTTGTACAGATAGTAGATATAATATACATATTAGGCATATTTAAGTATATGTGTATATTAAACATTTCATTATGATTAAGAGAACTGCAATTAAATAGATAACTTTGCTTTAATATCTAGGAAAGATCAACAACATACAGTAAATAACATTGCATACATAAATACCCTTTAAGATAAATAGACAAGCCAGCATGGTAACAATACAATAAAAATCAACAACATTACAGAATTCCAAGAAATTAGAAATAATAAATTTAAAAGAAATGTGACCTTGGCCGACGCACCGGGCAAAAATTCTGAGAAAAACCAGATTAATAACGTTACTATGCGAATGGGGTGGCCAGATGACAAGAGATTACCTGAAAAGTCGGGAAAATTTATCAAGTTTTGGGGAGATGATTATTTAGTGAAGAGAATCTCTATGTATGGAAATTTGACAACATTCATGTACGGATTATTGCCAAAACTATGCTAAGTTCGCAACAGGGATGATGATAATAATAAAATATTTCAGAACATAACACAAGTAGTTTCATAAAACTAATATAGACAAGGCTTAGATAAGTGGATAACGGCAGGTAGAATTATCATTAAAGCACTAAATTCAAACTAAATGCATGATTGATAGCTGACTTGTATGAAATTGTCCTCAAATAATTGGGTATTTTTATTATTATCTCTCCACAAAACAGTATATATGTTTCTTATTAATAAAACTCCTTTTCTGTCAGAAACAAATATCAGAATATATATTAACAAAATGGGAATTTTATCGGGAAATTGGAAATTTGTGTATGACAACACTTGCCAAAGATTACTTTGATATAAATTGGGATATTGATGCGAAACCTTCCAAACTGGTAATAATAACAAGAATGGTGGAGGTAAACTTTAACTTGATAGTAATAGGGGTGAATTTCGTTTAATCGGAGGGGAAAATTAATTGATCAAATATTTTACTATAAATAGTTGTAAGATGGTTGTAGGTGGGATCATTCAATTTCGGATATTCAGACGAGAAAGGTGAACTTCTGCCTGTGCTTAACCCTTGACCTAGGTTCAGGATACCTGGTAGATCGAGATTACATGAGAAGTGGCGGAATGAGCAGTAAGAAGCAGCAGCAGTAAAGAGCAGCAGTAGGAGAGACGGAAAACAAGATCGTCGGGGTGGTGAGCGGAATCATGTTGTTTACTAAGATAGGAGTCAAGTAACAAAATAAATGGTCAACTTTCATTACAATTAGAAAAAATCAAGTAAATCTAATTATTCTTCTTCTTCTTGTGCCATGTCCTCATCGGACGTCGGCGACCATCTCTCGGAACTTATTCCTATCCTGTGCCAATCTGCTCAGGTTGGCAGCGTCGTTAATATGAGTCCAGCTTTTAATATTGTCCATCCAGGCTAGCTTCCTTCTTCCTCTACCTCTTTTGCCCTCTACTTTGCCCTCTATTATTTTCTTTAGGATTTGATATTTATTGTTGCGGTAGATATGTCCAAAATATGAGATTTTTCTTTTCTTTACCGTTACCAAAAGTTCCAATTTTTTCTTCATTCTTTGCAAGACTTCTACATTGGTTATTCGATCTCTCCATGATATTTTAAGCATTCTTCGGTAGAGCCACATTTCAAAAGCGTTTATTTTTGCCTCTATGGTTCGGTCTATGGTCCAGCCTTCGACGCCATACATAAATACAGATAACACGTAACATTTAACCATTCTCCATCTGAGTTTCAGGTTTATGTCTTTGTTGGTGAATAGCTTGTTCATTTTCATGAATGTGCTTCTTGCTATCTCTATTCTTGTACGTATCTCTTTACGTGGGTCCCATTTTTCGTTGAGAGAGCTTCCTAAATACTTGTAATGTTTGACTCTTTCAAGTGGCTTGCCGTTAATAGACAGCGTGGTCGATTCTACCGCGTTCTTGCTCATGATCATATACTTGGTCTTTGATATGTTCATCTTTAGACCGTAATCTTCCACGACAGTATTTAAGCGGTTTAAGAGTTGTTGGAGGTCTTGTAGGGAGTGAGCTAAGATAACGGTATCATCGGCGTATCGGAGGTTATTTATCACTGTACCGTTTACTCTGATACCAGTTTTAACGCCATCAAAAGCTTCTTGAAATATAGTTTCGGAGTAAAGATTAAACAATAATGGTGATAGGATACATCCTTGTCTCACTCCTTTACGTATTTTGATATCATCAGTGCCAGATGTTCCGACTTTAATGTGTGCTGACTGGTTCCAGTACAGGTTTCTGATAATTCTTTGATCTTTGCTGTCCACTTCGGTCTTGTTGAGTATATGCATTAATTTGTCATGTTTTACGTTATCGAATGCTTTCTCAAAATCAATGAAACAGGCATATACTTCATTATTATATTCCAAACTGTTCTGCACTAGCACTTGAACTGCAACCAGGGCTTCTCGTGTTCCTAAACCATTTCTGAATCCAAATTGGTTGTCTGATATAATTTTATCGATTTTGTTATAAATTCTCATGTGAATCACTTTAAGAAATACTTTTAGGGCGTGACTCATCAGGCTGATGAGCCTATGGTCACCGCATGTCTTAGCATTTGCCTTTTTAGGGAGCGGGAGGAATGTGGATTTTAACCAGTCTTCTGGTAATGTTCCTTTATCATAAATTTTATTGTACATTTTAACTAATAATTTCAAATTGTCGTCATCCAATAGTTTTAACAGTTCTACATATATCCCATCTGGGCCAGCCGCTTTTCCGTCTTTCATAGATCTTATTGCTTAATCTAATTATATATAAATCTTAAAAATAAATACCTAGTAGTTTTATATTGTTTGATAATAGTTAATAATTAATTAATTTTATAGAGTAACTAGACCTGAGAGTATCAGTTCATAGATCCAATAATTCCTTACTGCATGTGTGTCCTAATCAATTTTGATGGCATTGAACAACTTATGGGTTGAAACGTTAACCGTGTCAACCAAGCCCATAAGTTTTTCAGTGATTTAGATCTGTGAGTGTATTTGAGTCGTAGTGAGTCAGGCAGATGCCGTAGATTGAGTAGGGCAGTCTGTAAATTTTAAAGTATGTCATTAGTATAGCTGAGTCGGAACCCTTTTGTTGTTGCTGGAATGCACACAGCGTACAGCTAACCACTAAAAACTAATTTTTCGTGTTTAAGTAAAAAAAAATTTTGTTAATTTAATTTAGTACATAAGTTTTGTTCTGACTGCAATGTACCTACTTATACTTTACACTAAAATTGTGTGTTTTGCAGCATACAAATAAACGTTTTATCTATCTATCTATCTATATATTAGTTCAGAATTGAAGAAAGAAGCGCTCGAGCCTTGGTAAGTGGATTTTTCATTACAGTGTGATTTACTGTGTATATTTTCGGGACATTAAGTGTTTATTCCACAGGTCAATGTGTTTATGTAAATTTTCAGGAAGGTTCTATAATTTAGTTCAGTCATTATTCTGTTATTCAGTCTAAAACTTAAACCAGCGATAAGAAAACATAATCCATAGAGGAAACTCTGTAAAACATTCTTATAAAATTTTATTTCTATAATTGAAGTTAATGTATTGCTTGCATTTTAATAATTTTAATAAATTGATTATTCAGAATATCTGCCAAGTTAAACCAGTTTGACAGCACTGGCTTCCCTCGAATGCGGCTGAATTTAGATTTTTGTAAAATATTTATTCATATCATCTGTTATTATTTATTTAAATTTACAAGTATATGTTCATCCCGTAGCAAACATTTTAGTGAGTGGGAGTAGATTCTAGATTCTGAAATTCAAACAAAAAACAGAGTTAATGAAGCTTCTGAAAGTCCAATTTGATAATTTTACAGTTACCAACAGATTGTAGAATTCTGGAATTTTATATTGATTAAGATTAATCAAAGGAAAATGTTTTATTTTAGATGATAATAATTCCAGAAGAAAGCTCCGTTTTAGGGACATGGTGTTTTATACCTTTTTTGTGTAGAACTTAATAAGCTTTTGTTTCGCCATACACAGTATTCACATTAAACCCAGATATTCCGAGAAAAACAGAAAAACTATACTTTTCAAGATGGCGTTTGATCCCCGTGGTCCCCGAAGCTCCAATTTTATGACACGCAAACAGGGATCCCTGAAATTGTAAGTGTCAAATTTCATTACTGTCACTATTGTTTAAACCCCATTTAAGACCTAAAATCGGTTTTTGCAGTTACATTTTTAAGTCCTAAACATTTTTCCTCCATTTATTTTAGTAAATTTGTAGTGCATAGCACTCATGTACCAATTATGGATCTACTGATGTCCATTTTATTGGAATGCACTCAATAGTTTAGGCGCTAGGAGTAAAAATATGATTTAATATTCGGCGTCCTCTCAAGGCGGCTGTATTGATTTTTCTTTAATAAAACAAGTGTAAACAGGTTGTGAAGGGCAAGAGGAATCTACCGATATGTCATTTTAAAAAATCCGTCCAGTATCCTGAGCTACAGGGTGTACTGATTTTCAGTATTTAAACCCATAACCCTACTTTCTGTTTAAGTCGCAGTCGAGTAAAATGTTGATATTGGGGTAAAACGTGTACAAATGTATAGACAAAAGTGGAATTCATATTCCTCCAAGTTTCATATTAAGAGAATATCCCCTGAAAGTGTATAAGCGCTAAATCTGGATTCAGCTTTTATTTTCTACAACAAGATGTATTTTTCCGCAAAAGTATGTAAGACTGTTTTGTGTAGAATTTAATAAGCTTTAATGTTGCCTTACACCATATTTTCATAGAGAACGTATATTTAGAGTAAAACGCAAATTTCTCAGGGATGGTGATGTAATAACATGGAAAACGTAAACTTCAATTACGAACTAAAGAAGGCTTTATTTTGTAACAATCTCGAGACATTCCAAGTTAAAAGAATGGTGATTGTGGATAAACCTTTACCCGTGTACATGTACAACGACTAAAAACCTTTGTAAAATAAATAAAGTTCGTCGTCCATTGGTTATTTTGGCCTAGAAACAAATATTTTTCAGCAACGGGGCACGCAATGAAAATGCAAATAACATATTGTTCAAATAATCGCATTTCCTATTCAATACTATAAAATGTCTCGAGGCATCTACGTCTTGGTTAATGTGGTCACTGAATATGTATTCAGAATTTCGGTGTTTAACATAATACTAAGAACTCCTGATGCCGGGCCATTTGCATACTTTACCTATAATCAAATAATGAACAACTGAGCGAGCACGATGTCAGCGAACTGCACCACTATGTGAACATGTTAACTATTTCAGGAAATAAATAGGTATAAAAGCAGAGCTCATAGCTAAATGTAAAACGCGAGCCTCTTTGCACGGCGATATGTGGGGTTGTTCTGTAAATTAGAGTAGGTATGTTCGGTGAAAGTTTTACACGAAGTAAGCATCTTTTAGAGTAGAGCTAGAGACCGCCTCTTGGCAAACAAAGTATAGGTCGTCTTCACTTTACAGGTCAGATAGCAAGATGACCTACCAATCGGCTACCAAGCTATCAGAGTATCATTTTGATAAGCTAAATTCTTAGTGTTAACCTTTAATAAAGATTTTCCGTTGTGCGGTTCAAAGAAGCTTATAATTTCCACCTCTCCAAGAGTCTTACCAAGTTAGCAACTTCATTGCGCAATGCAAATATAACTTGACATGAGCATTGGTTTTAATTCGATCCGGCCCAGTAGCAATAAGCAGACGGGTAAATATGCACGGACAGTTATCGTTGGAATGAACGTTCAACTTCCGTAAAAAAAAATTCAACATTAACAATAAGCCAGTAGTTTATTACACTTGAAAGATTCGAACACATTTCTACCTTATTCTCGAGTTCGCATTCGATTCAATAAAAGTGATATTAAAATTAACCTTGTTCGTGAGCGCGACGCACCAAGTTTTAATTGGAATTACTTTTAATTAACCTCATTATATGCGACGGTCTATTAATCAGTTTGCTTTGGAATTTGATTATTACAATCAGAATACCGACGCTTATCTCACCATTCGCAGCATGAACATAAGTGTAATTAACACATGTAGATATAAAGTACCTTTATAATAATAGCCGTAGATTAAGCTAACGTCGAGCTTAATAATCAGCTCGGCCGCTTATACTCAAACGTAGCACAAACTGGCTAAGCGAGTGAAAGCGGAAAACGTAACCTTAGGTGGAATAAAATTCAAAGTAATTTTTGAACTCCTCATATAATCTCATAAGGGTCACGAGGAACATACCCAACTACTTCGCTGTCATAAACAACTTCGCTCGGACGATAAAACCGTGCAAAAACCTAGTGAAAATGAAACGAGCGGAAGTAATTTTGTTCTGCTAAAATTAATGTTATGAATATTATATTTTTTTAAATCCTTACCCATGTTTTGTAGTAGATACCAAACATGGATAATTGGCTCGACTACGAAGTTATTATTTTACATTTTGCAGTTGCAAGCATTTTCTTACGTAGATGGTTACCTTCAGCTGCGTACAAAATGTAAAATGTAAATGTGGTTGACTGGTAGAGCCTCAAGGCGTTAAGTCCGCCATTTGTACTCTTTTTGTGTAAATTTGTGCAATAAAGTTTAAATAAATAAAATGTAGAGTTTTGAATGATTCACGGTTAGTTTCACTAGACTTATATTGACCGGGATATAGACCGTGATTACCTTTTGTATTATTTGTGAGCTCCCGATATTTCGACGCAGTTACATGCATCATGTTCACGGGTGACTGAAGATAGCGGGTGGGTGTCAAAGTTGTGTAGACAGCGCTCTGTCTATCCTCTTCAGATGCCATAAGAACCAAAAACTGAACTCTGTCTATCCTCATTCTTGCGCGTCGGCTGCGTTCACTTTCAACGTTACCAACGGTCGCATTCACACTTGTTGGTCCGGTCGCGTTCACACTCGTTGGTCACATTGCTGCGGTCAAGAACAATGACGTTCGCAAGTCAGCTATTGCTCAGCATCTCCTTGAGTCGGTTACAAATCACTGGATCGAGTTGCATAGTCCCAAGGTCATTTCGACAGAACGCCACTATATACCAAGATTGGTAAGAGAAGCAGTTGAAATTCACAAATACAAAAATTTCAATCGTGAAGATGGGTTTAAACTGTCAAATGTGTGGAATCCTGTGATTTGTTTGTGTAAAAAACCAGTGATATCCGAATCAAACACGCGTAGTGACACCGTGAGTGTAGTTTGGACAGACCAACGAGTGTGAACGCGACCGGACCAACAAGTGTGAATGCGACCGTTGGTAACGTTGAAAGTGAACGCAGCCGACGCGCAAGAATGAGGGTAGACAGAGCGCTGTCTACACAACTTTGACACCCACCCGCTATCTTCAGTCACCCGTGAACATGATGCATGTAACTGCGTCGAAATATCGGGAGCTCACAAATAATACAAAAGGTAATCACGGTCTATATCCCGGTCAATATAAGTCTAAATAAAATGTATTAATTATTTACTTACTTTTTTGGTTATTTCGGTTTTAAAGTTTAAACAAACGCATTTACCATTTTCATACTCAGGTAAGTGCGTAGGTAGGTACATATAGTTTGTCAAGGGATTGTCTCATTTCGGGCGTAGACGGAGAGAGTCATACTGTCTTTGTCTTGCACTGGTGCTGGCGCCCAGAAGAAGGGGATGAGTGTAGTTTTTTTGTTTCCATTTACTGACAAGATTTGCTTGACCAACTATAGATACCCATGTCCTTGTATGTACCCAGGAAAATACGTTATAAGTTATACGTACGTTACGTGTAGTCAAAGGACTGTCTCATTTCAAACATAGACAGAGATAATCATATATATATATATCTCTTTGTCTTACTAATACTAGCACCCAAAAAAAAGGATGAGTATAGTTTTTTTGGTTCTAATTTACTGCCAATTTGGTTTGACCAACTATAGTAAGAATATCAAATATTTACATATCTTCAAAAGCAATTGAAATTCTGGTTAAAAAAGTGGCCCGCTTTCATTGCTTATGTGCCTACACTGTAGGTACGTTAGATATATTTTTTTGTTTGCAAACGACACGCGCCACCATGTACAATAATTAATGGTATATATGTCGGCGGCAGATCGTAATATCGGGCATATCGAGATATTCCTAGGCATATCTTCCGGTAAGGTTAACTGGAAGAGATCCCTCAAAGGGATAAGTTCGCCTTTGTACATCTTATTATTTGTACCATGTAATTTTTAATATGTATATTTGTACAATAAAGAGTTTACTACTACTACTACTACATATCATAAAACGAGTAAATCGCGATTCCAATTAATTTACCTAAATTTTTATTGTGGTCCGGGGCGTTGACCGTAGGTACTCGCAGTTGAGTTGAACAGTGAGTTTCTAGTTAGAAAAGTGTGGCGATTCTAGATTCGTTCGAATTTTTTTATGTATTACCTCCTACACCTTAAATATTTTATCAGCTAGTTAGCCTAAAATATGTCCCAGCATTTTTGACACCGGTCTGCTGGAATTTCAGTTATCTGCGACCTCGATCGATGGAACATGTCGGCTGAAATAAAAGTACATACCTAAAGTAGTTAATTTTTAGGGTAGCCAAATGGCTAAAAACGGAACCCTTATAGATTCGTCATGTCTGTCTGTCTGTCTGTCCGTCCGTATGTCACAGCCACTTTTGTCCGAAACTATAAGAACTATGCTGTTGAAACTTGGTAAGAAGATGCATTCTGTGAACCGCATTAAGATTTTCACACAAAAATAGAAAAAAAACAATAAATTTTGGGGTTCCCCATAAATAGAACTGAAATTCAAATTTTTTTTCATCAAACCCATACGTGTAGGGTATCTATGGATAGGTCTTTAAAAATGATATTGAGGTTTCTAATATAATTTTTTTTCTAAACTGAATAGTTTGCGCGGGAGACACTTCCAAAGTGGTAAAATGTGTCCTTCCCCCCCCCCGTAACTTCTAAAATAAGAGAATGATAAAACTAAAAAAATATATGATATACATTACCATGCAAACTTCCACGGAAAATTGGTTTGAACGAGATCGTAAGTAGTTTTTTAGTAGTAGTAGATAGTAAGTAGTTTTTTTTAATACGTCATAAATCGTAAACCGCAATTTACCTTTCAGTCACGTTTCACATAAAAAATACATTGTTTAAATTGTGTAATGTACGGAACCCTCGGTGCGCGAGTCCGACTCGCACTTGGCCGGTTTTTATATACATAATGAAGTCCTTAATTCGCCTACAGTTCAATTCTGTCCATTGTGTAACGAAATTTACATATATAACTTTTGTCAAAGCAATAGGGGGTATTACCATACTACTCTTTGGTATTACCGCAATGTTCTGCCACCAGAGTGCCCCTAGCCCAACACTAGCCCCTTTAGTAGAGATTACCATAGATAGAGTAACTTATACATAAGGCCTTTATCAGGTTTTTGACAAGTTTTCAGAGATAATAAAATATGACATTGATGCATCAAGGCGGTTTGTTTACAGAGGACCTACCGGAAAACGCGAGTACGAAATTTAAAATAAAATAATTAGAAATAAATAATTAATTTATTTAACTTATTTCCTTGATACCTCTAATTTATGGCGGTCAATTCGTTTTTATTTTCTACTATCAACTTAATTATCAAATAGTCCATATTACATTAATTAGGTTTTCGTGATGCAAAAATAGATGCCTAGTTAGATAGATAACATACAGTATTATGCATTTTATAATAATTTGAATGGTAAATAGGTATATATGTAATTATTATTAAATAACGTCATCAAGTTTTAGGATGTTGATATTAAGAGCACGAAATTGTAATAAATGTAAAAGATTAAAGTAGGTATTTCTTCCATCCAGCGGATCCAGCCACAAGCTTTATTACTGTTAAACAAAAACATTATGAAGCAGCCTTCGCAAGTAAAACATTTTTGCATTTTACTACGCGTTTATTATGGACGCTTTAATCCAGGCTTTATCACTTTTATGCTGCTTTTATGATTGTCGACCACTGACCTCGGTACGTAAATAGAATAAACCTTCACGGTATATTTTTAGAAGGTAAAGGTAAGGCATGTTTTTATAAAAGTAATTAAAAGCTCCTCGGCTAGGTACTTACCTTTTATAAATTAGTTTTAGTAGAATCTGTTTAATTAAAACACTTTGCAGGTATTGTAATGGCAAATGACCTTCATCATCTTAGTTTCTATAAGTATTTATAAAACTGAGGATTCCTAGTTGACTACGAAATTCTAAAAATACAAACCCATGCTCGAAGCTGGATTCCAACCAGCTACTTCAACATTCGTAGTTAATACCCTAATCTGGGGGCCCAGCCAAGATGCCAATCGTTTGCGCCGTAGCAAACGAAACGCTAATGTCTCTTTGTCGCACTAATATGGATAAGTGATAGAGAAGAGAGATATAAGCGTTTCGTTCACTACGGCCCAAACGATTGGCATCTTGGCAAGGCCCCTTGATGCTCATGTTGTTTTATAAATTGGTACCGTGACCGATCTGAAAAGATATTGATAAAAGTGCCTACCCAGTTTTCATTCGCCTTGCTTATTTACATATATGGAAATAATTTGTAATCTTAGTAGACCGGCTTTGTATATTAATTCCTAGATAATTCATTAGATAGATAAACCACGATGCAAAACTAAGAAACCTCTTAAACTGGTTGAGTGAGCTCGTGCAGCGGTAATTACTTGTACGTAATATCGTAAGTCACGGCCGGTCTAACGAGAGGGTAACTCCGAGTGAACTCGAGCTTATTCACGATGCAGGGCCGACACAATAAGGCTCATACTATGAGTTTCATTCGATAGTTCTCTAAACAGACTGCCGACGACAACGAATAAAGCTTCGAGTAGTTTTCTTTAAACTCGTTCGATATCTGTGTCACTGTAAAATTGAAAAAAAAAAATTGTTAATGATATTATTTTCAACATTGCTTTCTTGGGGTTCGATATCAAGATATTACGTCATTTGTGGTATATTGTACAAAAAAAATCAGTAAGGTATATCGTAGCTGGAGGATACAACCTTGATATTTTGTGTCAATAACTAAACAAATTATATCAACTGATGAAAAGGCGCAGTTAAAGGGTTAAAGAGGTATTTCCCGTTGGATATATGGATATTACGTATCATTTTATGATTAATATGTACCGTATCTGCAGTACAGTTCCATAAGTCTCGTGAAATAGGTATTGAAGTAGAACTGTGTTACTTTGTAAAATTAAAAAAAATTGTTTATGATATTATTTTCAAAATTGCTTTCTTGGAGTTAGACATGAGGATATCACGTATTATTTGTGGTATATTGTACAAAAAAAATCAGCCATATCGTGTCTGGAGGAGCCCAAACTTGGTATGTTTCGAAAATTCTTTTTGTTTTAATTTAAAAAAAATGCCCGAAATGTAATGATGTGATATATTTTTAGAATCGCCTCAAAAAGCCCTTTCGTATGATACCACACTCGATAGGTTTTGGAACCACTCCCCCCCCAGCCAAATTTTTTTAGGAACTGCGGGTCAAAAATTTTGTTTTGACCTCTAGAATGCGTGTGCCAAACGGCTAACCTGTACATCGATTTGCGGTATTCCTTTGAAATTGGGGTCGAGCGGCTTCCGCTAATAGCCCTTATTGTCTCGTCAAGTCGTGAATCCCTGTTTATAGATTTAAGCCTTCTTCAATTTCAAAGGGCTGAAAAATAATTGATAATAAGTAGGTACCGGATTTTGAACGAAACTTAAGTGTTTAGTATTAATAAGTCGTGTAGGTTCCATTCAAGAAAATCAACGAAGTCAATAATAAATTAATGAATTTATTTCATACGAACCAGCTTTCTTAAATTTTACTGTATTCCATTTGTTTCAGTATAAATGCAAATATAATTCCAATTCCAACTCAATAAACTGTATGTAAATATGTGATTATCAAAGCGAAGTCACAAGGATTTTTAAATGGGTTAATATGACATGGTTCCATTCATCCGAGTACACTCGGATAGGATTATTACATTCTAATAATTACATTTTGAAGTTGCGGTATAAATGGTATAATCCATGTTTACTACTGAATGAACAAAAGCCGGGCCAGGTGTCATTTTCAGTAGACCAAAGTCAAACGAAATATTCTTTCAATCCTCATGCACAACTCCAATATTACCGTGTGCCGAACTCGTGGAAAATGGCTTTTTCGTTGCATGCCACCGCCTAGCTTTCGTATCGACAATACAACTCAAAACTTCAATTCAAACACAAAGGGATTCTCTGCTTATATAAAATCTGTTTACATGTATTTTATTGGATCAATCAAGCTTAATCTGACAAAGGGGACTCGTAATTCAAAGTTTTAACATCTTTTTTGTAGGATTCCATTTACGAGCGTCGCGTCGTCTCGCCTGGCGCTAGGAAAACTATTCTAAAAAGCACTAATATAACTGACCAATGAGATTAGATTAGGACATTTTTAGGACTGTACTGTGTTGATATATTAGTTCCGCTTATGAGCATGGCTATCTATGAAAGTTAAAAAATATATATCTGAAGGCGCAAAACTCTTACGTAAACTCTTCTCTCTCATTTCCACTGCTGTCACGTAGCAGTAGGTACTAGCAGGCTTATCTCGGTAGTTTTATTCCAAACAATATTTCCAAAACAAAACGATACTCTGTGCAAATTCAGAATATTGGCCAGAAGCCATATATGTAAATGAGTGAGCCTTATTGTATTTCATAGTTTAGGTTAGAGAGACACCTACCTAATTCTCTACTCCAGCTTTGAATTATAAAAATGCATTAAGAATATTAGCTAAATTTATATTTTAAATATATATCATTTCATTCTAAACTACATTTTATTATTATTGTTTATTAAATACGTACCTTCTTAAAGTTAGCCCTTTTTATTTATTCTTTGTAGAGGGTGAAATCGGAATCGCTAAATTTACAAGATGGCGAGATTTGATTCAGCTTACCCGTTGGACCCTTGCCAATACAATAGATGGGCAGTGACTTTGCAAAATCGTAAGGATATAGATTTATTGATACTTTATATTAGGCCGCTATAAAATAACTTTTTAGAGAATATTATGCGACCACACGTAATACTTATTTCAACCATTTCTAAATTAAAATAGTTGAATATGAAGGTATGCACGCAAAATCAAAAATATTTTTTAAATTCAAATGAAAATTGTTATTCTAATGACACATTAGTACTACATTAATCTCCAACGTTAAGAGATGTCTAACAGATTAATCTTTGCTACTGAAAAATCAGAATAAAATCCATATTTATATTGATTTTGTTATGTCTAACCATAATAGGAGGCCAGAAAATGTGTAGATCATACTGAACTAGTTTTACTACGAGAAGGTATGGGGCAAATTCCAAAATATTAGCTATTTCATACATTGGGATGAATCACATTTCAATGTTTGTATCGACGTACGTACTTATAATTTACAAGCTGCCTAGTTGTATGTCTATCAGGCTTTTCGTGCCTCGAACAATACTCGTATTTATGGTTTTCTCTGTCCCACTTTCGACGCAAATTCCTATGACAGACTGCACGACTGGAGAATGCACAGAGCGCGGCAAACATTTGTGGGGGTTCTAATTACTGCTGTCCGTGCATTTGACAAATTTTCGCTCTTAGACCACGTATTTGGAAGCTGCAATGTTTTTAAGCTTGACATGTATTTGTGAGCGCCGTACATTTTAAATGCTCTTAATTACCTACATTCATAGAACCATTTTACACCGTCTGATCACTCTGATCTGAGATCGGATACCTACCTACCAAAGTTAGCGAACGATAATGTTTTACAGAATAGCCCAATCGATGGCGTAATTTGCCTCGTCTGGGATGTCAGAAGCCGGAAGGTGGTTCGATTTTCATACAAAATTCAATCGGCTTTAATTAAGGCACTACACACTATTACTACACAAATATTTGCTCATTAAATTTCGAAAACTTTAAATATTTATAGTGATTCTGAAAGAGAAACTAACGTATTTTTATATTCATTACTCATTTGATGGCATAACTGTATTTAAAAAAAGTTAAAAGCATTTATAAGCAAGATAGCGGCAATTTTAAAAGGGATGAATACTGAAGATTTTCATTGTATGTTTGGCGGTTTTTAACTAGGTAAGTAATTAAGTATTATTTATCACAATGTTGTAACACATACCATAACGATTTTATGTTTACTAAATTTAATAAAGTTCTTAGTCTATAAGTAAGCAATATTTGATCATGTTGGATCTAGCCTACACTATGCACTCCCAGCAATTTTACATGTTATGAACAGTATCGAAATTATTCTTGTAATTAATTTAGCTTGCAAGAATTTTATGTTGTTAGTAGGTTTTTTTATTTTGTATTTCTTATTAATTAGACAAAGTAAAGAAAGGCAATTTTACATATTAAGATTTGATCAAGTTCAAAACTTTTTATACTAAACTAGCGACCCGCGAGTAAAGAGTAGGTAATAAAACATAACACTTTCCAACAACACAAAACTCAAAAATACAATTTAAAAAAAACCGGACAAGTGCGAGTCGGACTCGCCCACCGAGGGTTCCGTACTTTTTAGTATTTGTTGTTATAGTGGCAACAGAAATAAATCATCTGTGATAATATCAACTGTAGCTATCACTGTAGCTATCACTGAAAATTTCAACTGTAGGTTCATGAGATACAGCCTGGCGTATTAATAGTTAATGTCTCTTTAAAAAACCGGCCAAGTGCGAGTCGGATTTGCGCACCGAGGGTTCCGTACATTACATAATTTTAACAATGTACTTTTTATGCGAAACGTGAGTGAAAGGTAAATTGCGGTTTACGATTTATGACGTATTAACAAAAACTACTTATCAGATCTCGTTCAAACCAATTTTCGGTGGAAGTTTGCATGGTAAAATGTACATCATATATTTTTTTCAGTTTTATCATTCTCTTATTTTAGAAGTTACCGGGGGGGGGGGGACACATATTACCACTTTGGAAGTGTCTCTCGCGCAAACTATTCAGTTTAGAAAAAAAATGTATTAGAAACCTTAATATCATTTTTGAAGACCTATCCATAGATACCCCACACGTATCGGTTTGATGAAAAAAAAATTTTTTTGAGTTTCAGTTCCAAGTATGGGGAGCCCCCAAAATTTATTGTTTTTTTTTTGTGTGTGAAAATCTTAATGCGGTTCACAGAATACATCTACTTACCAAGTTTCAACAGTATAGTTCTTATAGTTTCAGAGAAAAGTGGCTGTGACATACGGACGGACAGACAGACAGACAGACAGACAGACAGACAGACAGACAAACAGACAGATAGACAGACAGACAGACATGACGAATCTATAAGGGTTCCGTTTTTTGCCATTTGGCTACGGAACCCTAAAAAGTAACATTTACACGGCCGGACAAAAATTTCCCGATTTACATTTTATGTATAAAATCAACATGCCACATGTAAAAATATTTTGTTTCTAGGTACTTTTAAGGTACTGTTGCTAACCGTTAGGTTAGGAAATTATACGAATTATTGTGTTGAGGTTCCCTTTGATTAATCGGCAAATTATGCAAAAAATTGGTTGCGAAATGACATTAAATGAAACTTGGCAAAATAATTTTCGTCTTTGATTTAGAGAACCGGCGCTGTACACGCAACCACGGCTCGGTCTCGCAAATAAACTAACCCAGCCCATATATGCCCAGAACTATCATTGGTCTTTCCAAGATTTGGAAGGATCGTAGTATATTAAGACAGACGAAGATTAGACTTGTGCGTTCTCTCGTTTTCCCAATTTTTCTGTATGGTATGGAGACATGGACCATCCGAGCCAATTTGACCAAGCGTATCAACGCATTTGAGATGTGGTGTTGGCGCCGGCTTTTACGAATACCGTGGACGGCAATGGGTACCAATCAGTCCATACTGGAAGAGTTGCGCATAAAACGCCGGCTGTCAACGATATGCCAGGACCAAATGCTTACTTACTTCGTACACCTCTCACGTCGTTCTCCGGATAGCCCGGAAAGAGTAATAATGACGGGCAAAGTTGAAGGCACGAGACCTCAGGGCCCTCCTTCCACTAGATGGAGTGCTCAAATTACGGCACCTATGCAACTAACACTGCACGAGGCCATGCGCTTGGCGAGGAACAGAACCCTATGGAGGAACCTGGTCTTCAGCAGAAGGACATGATGTCACGATCCTCAGTATTGAGGGACCGACTGAAGAAGATCATTGGTCTGGACTCGCTCACCCTCCTAGTAATTTAAATGTGTAGTCCGGAGCGAGTTTAATTCAGTGGGTCGAAAACGACCCAATGGGCATAGATCTGTATAAATAGAAAGGTATTGTTTTTAGCATAGAAACAATCCTTATAATAAAATTATTTACTTTATGCTTTAATTTAAAAAGAAAAAATTGAAATTGAAAATGTATATGTAATTAATAAACTATAATACTCGTATATTATTTCCTGTTTTCTATAAAGTTTCCATTGTCTGGGAGAGGACACTGACTTCTGTAACACAGGTTTTTACCTAGCTCAGAAGTTAGGGACTTCAAAACCTATTTTGTACTTGCTTTTGTCAATAAAAATATATTTTTTTATTATATTGGGGCTTAATATGAAAGTAATTAAGGTTCAGTTAGCTTGCTTAACAACCCTTTAACTATGTATAAGAATTCAGATATTCGTCTTCATAACTCATATTTAAAAGCAAAAATTGTACAACGCTACTGAAATTGCAATTTAAATGTTACGCATGCAGAAAGAAAATGAATTTTTCAAGAAGTTTTGCTGAGTACCTACTTTTAATTCATCGCAAAACTAAATGACTTAAGTTAGTAGGTAAACTTCTCTCAAGTGTAAGTGCCCACCTTGCACCTGCAATCTTACTGAAATATGACCCTGTTTCAGACGGTAGCTACGTTGCTCCGGAAACATAATATATTTAATAAGTTTAGACATATTAGGCAACCTTAAAAACATAACGAAGCCTGCATAGCTGATAACTAACTATGGATTCCTCAATTTTGATATATTTAATTTAGGTACCTACCTTAAAATTATATAACATGTTATTATGTGCATAATATGAGTTCAATACATTAGTTTAGGTACGAATTTAAACTACATATATTTAATCTGTCGTAACTTCCGCAAAACGCCTCAAGAGTTCAGTAAATAATTACGACATGAAAAATATCCATCTGTTACCACCCACCACGATAAATCGAGACATTAAGGATAAATTTAAGTCTAAAAGAGGTCACTAATAACCGCTTATTGTCATCTCCGTCATATCTGGAGATTAAGTGATGGTCTCGTTAATCTATAAATGATGTCGGCGATATTCCCTAATGAGGGGTAATATAAAACAATTTGGATGGCACAAGAACTTTTGTAGGTAATTAATTATAGGTATTACGTAGTTTGATGACGAGGGTTCTTTTTTTTATAAAAATAATTTTGTGAGTTATTACTTTACACTCAACTATTCCTGGAAAATTTGTGGTCAATAGTTAGTTTGATACACTTGAAAGGTACGTAATTTATATTTTACTAGCTGTTGCCCGCGACTTCGTACGCGTGGATTTGTATGTTGGTGGTTATATAAATGAGCATAGAACATTATGCAGCAAAAGATATCAGTAGGGACGGTAAATCATTTGTTAATAATTATACAGCGCATGAAATTTGTCTTTCACAAAGTACGAAGTTAACATTTTTAACATTTAAAACTTTCGCGGTTTAAACACATATTAAATCACATTTAGAAACGGGTCTATCGCGAATTTATTTTGTTACCTTTATTTACCGACGTTCCACGACCAGTCGCCAGCAGAGCAGCAGTCAGTTCCTGGTCGCGACCACGACCAGTGAAACCTGTGTCGAAACGTCGGTAAACAAAGGTAACAAAATAAATTCGCGATAGACCCGTTTCTAAATGTGGTTTCAAGCCCATAACTGAAAAAAAATGTTCTCGATATAATCCCTCTCAACACTTAGATTTTCAAGTCCACTATTTAAAAAAATGTTCGCTCCCGATGCAAACTTTATTAGTACAAATTTTTCAAACACGGTGCAATCAGTTTTCGTCTATTTTATTATAATGCCCTTTTACCAAGTTTCATGTTCCTAGCTAACACGAAAACTTGTACTACATATAAACTTACATCCCCTTTTTAACACCCTTAGGGGTAGAATTATTAAGGACGTTGAAATAACTTTTTTTGTAATATTATACAATGCCTTTCTAAGAAGTTTCAATAAGCATTTGTAATGGATTCAAACTTTCAACCCCCTTTTAACCCTTTTAGGGGATGAATATTTAAAAACGCTTAAATTACTTTTCTTGTACTTATTCTAATAATATGCCTTTATACAAAGACTGAAGTCTTGTACTCAAAAAAAGGTTTGATCTCCATACAAACTTTCAACCTCTTTTTTTACCACCTTGGGGGATGAATTTTCAAAAATACTGAAATAAGTTTTCTTCCCTTTTAATTAAATACCTTTCTACGAAGTTTCAAGTACCTAGCTTAAAATAAAATTGGGACTCCTACAAATTTTCTACCCCTTTTTAACCACTTTACGGGATGATTTTTTAAAAACGCTGAAATTCTATTCTTGTATTCTAATAATATGCCTTTATTCAAAGATTCAAGTCCCGCACTCAAAGAAATGTTTGATCTCCATACAAACTTTCAGCCCCCTTTTTTATCACCTAGGGGGATGAATTTTCAAAAACGCTAAAATCAGTTTTCTACTCTTTTAATGATATACCTTTTTACGAAGTTTCTAATTCCTAGCTTAAAATAAAATTTGACCCTATACAACAAACTTTCAAACCCTTTTCAACCCCTTTAAGGCCGTTCCATCGGTTTGCCGCTGTCTTTGTCACATTTCGCAAGAAAGAACCGGAAAGAACATACGCGCCAAGTGTCAATTTAGATCAAATTTTGTCGGTTTTTATTTATTTTAAAAACGTTACCTTACAATATCGAAATTCTAAAGCTATGAAATTACTATTTATGTTAAGATTGTTTTTTCTTCTTTTTTTGTTTATAGTATCACATAATAAATAACCAAGTAAAGTAGGATTAAAAGTCCGAGTTAGAGGTTACTTTGGGAATTAATTGTATCGAGCGAAGTGTCATAATTCGTGTATCGGAAGCTATGATGTTAAAGATAATATAGTCAAGAACTACATATATTTTTTCCACGTCTACGAATATCAACGGCTCTTAGAAAAACATGATCATATAAGGAGATTTTTCGCTTTCTGGCTCAGGGAACCGCCTTAATTGATAATGAATTTTTAAAATCGCTGAAATTACTTTTCTTCTATGCTAATAATATACCTTTATACAAAGATTCCAGTCCCGCACCCAATAAAATGTTTGATCTCCATACAAACTTTCAACCCCCTTTTCACCACCTTAGAGGATGAATTTTCAAAAACGCTGAAATTAGTTTTCTTGTATTTTAATAATATATCTTTTAACGAAGTTTCAAATTGCTAGCTTAAAATAAAACTTGAACCCCATACAAACTTTGGACCCTAATTTCATCGCCTTAGGGGATGAATTTTATAAAATCCCTTCTTAGTGGATACTAACGTTATATAAACTACCTATTGTGAAGAATTCAGCTCTCTAGGTCCAACGGTTTGGGCTGGGCGTTGATTTAAGTGAGTCAGTCAGGACTTTTACGTTTATATATATATAGATTATTAAACAAGAGACCCGAGACGCCGCTGAAACACATAATTTCATATCCGATAGTGAAACAGGAAAGGAACTTGTAGTTTAAAACTTATCGATCGATGAATCTCGGTTCTATTTTATAGAAAAGTGCCTCGAGCGAGCGAAGCCATTGAAGTAAAAAAACACTGCAATTTTAATCGGTAGTTAGGTATATTAGGCTACGAAGAACAACAAAACGTTCGAAAAACTACCTATATGTGTACGAGTAAACTGAACAAATGGCATTAGCAACTAGTTGTCCGTCGCAATAGGCAAGTGTTCAGTGCAGTCAAAGTCTCGATTCTGGCGCCTTGCCTGCGGCTAAATTAAAAAGTTTCGAGTCCGACGCGGCGACACAACTCGCCCGCAATATTGCGCCAACAATATCACCTCTGCGGCGGTAACACGGTCGCATTTTTATCGCTTGTCACCATGCCTGTCTCGTTCTAACAAGTATGTAAGTGCGAAAGTGACGGGCATAGTGACAGGCGATAAAAATGGAACCATGCTGCTGGTCAAGTTTTGCGGCGACAGCGACAAATTTAATAACGGCAAGTGACTAACTTATTGCCCCAAGCCTATGTATAAAGGGCCCTCCACACTCATGCGCAAATCACGACGTGAAGCCGCGAACGTAAGTGTGGCGTCGATTTCGCAGATTGTTCACGCCTTCGCGCCTAGTTCCCCATTTTTTCGGTTTATTAGCCCGCGTCAAAGGAGGCGCAAAGCGCGAACCGGCAAGACTCCATATTACACACTATTTTGACTCATATGTGACAAGATAAATGATAATTATATTATATAAAGCGGCTATATTTTACGGTTTTTCAACAAAACAAAATGGAAAAATAGCTAAATCACGTATGTGGCCATAGATAACTAGCAGTTAAACTCGATCAGCTGATGCTTTTCCGCCATCTTGGCGCGAATCAAACTGCGAAATCGCCGTGAAGTTTGCGAGTGTGGAGTCATACGTCAACGTCGCGACATGTTCTCTCCGCGAAGTCGCGCCGCGATTCACGCACATAGTCTGGAGGGCCCTTAATGTGCAGGTGTATGTGTGTACCAGTACACAAATCGCACATCAACTTTATTTATTCGAAAAACCTACTCTTTCAAAGTCGTTTAAAAATTAAGACTATGTGAGCGTCGCATCATAAAGACTAGTCGTTTGGGACACACGACACAAACTTAGCTACAGTAAGCTATAACATAGTACATATTCAAAACTCCCTTAAAACTAAGACTCCCTTAGAACTTTGAACTACAAACGTATTAGGTACGTATTTATATTATATTGAATAATTTTATGTTCAAAGGCGGCAGGCTAGTGCAGGCGGATATTACTATACTCGTATATACAATAGCATGATATGCCACTCTCGCGAATTACGAATTCCTAAATTAATATTGCTTATCATTTTATGCAAAGTACCTGTACAGCTCTTAAGTTAAGCACAAAGAAGGTAGCTATACTGCTTTAACTTAATCTGAATTGAAAGTAAGCAAAATATTATTCAGGACGCTACAATATTCAAACATTTTTATTTTATGAAAACGTGAAAATTTAACGTGGGTAATATTTGAATATAGGGATAGTATTTAAATATTTTCTTGATTTATTATTTATTACATTAAAAAGTTAAAATTACAAGTTAAAACATAGCTTCGTAAAATTACATATAGTTTAACTGTAAAGTCAGGAGGCCGAATCTAAAGTAAAGATTTGTTATTGTTAAGATTACTTATGATTCAACCTTGACTCGGCTCACAGTACATCTTACGCGCACCATTGAGTGCGAGCGAAATGCCTAGTGAAACATATCTATGATGCGCGCGGTTGGGAACTCGGGGTCGTATCAAAACAAGATCAAAACCTTAACAAACTGTTACATCAGGATCGGCCTCCAGGTATCAGTTCAGTCTCTGTTCAATATATTATTATATTAATAATGAAGTAATTTATTCTGAAATATACAATAATAAATGAATATTAAATATGTGTGAGTATTCGAAGGTACTTTCGATTGATTTGTAGGTAAAAGGTTTGCCTATTTTATTTGCTTATTTTATGAATTATGTAGGTACCTTATGCCTTGGTACATTATCACATATGTAATAAAATTTGGATGCGTTTTGGACGCCTCTTAGTATGAGGAATATTGTACTTCGAAACTTCACTATGAATTTGCTACGCCGCGCCGTAGCGTGGCCCGTAGCAATTTGGTCTGATTTCAAGTCTCAATTTTTTCAAAGACAGCCGCTCTTCTTAAATTTTCATACACAAATAAGTGCAGTAAGATATAACTTCATCAAGCATTTTTATAGCACGAATGAAAAAAAATACGGTTATTTTTGACCTTGCTGGATATGCATTTAAGGTGAGAGGCTGTTTGTGTGCACAAATGAATGTTTCGAACTCTCTCCAAAACAGACCGACCGATTTATTTGTCGTTTTCTATAAAGATTTGTGATAAACAAGCAATGATTTTCAAATAGGTTTCAACTCAACAGAAGGCGTCGCTATTTTTTTTCGGAAGTTTTAAATTTCATTTAATTTAGAGTTATTATTCCCTTCGTGTATAATTTCATTCAGAATTATAGGAGGAACAAAGCCTCAAATCCTTTTTATGGTAACCGCAAGTTGCCAGGAAAATCCAAATAAAAGAACCCTAATTGCTCGCTAAAATCTATTGGCCACATTCCAAAAACGATGCAGTGGCCACGCGATGGATTTGATTTAGCCACTCGACTTTCCGGAAATGATAGAGCTCACTGTCGGGGATAAACGAGACATGCGCTTCCGGAAAATACACATCCGGAATTCTCGGCTACGGCGCTTTATCTCTACTAAAAACATATTTTCAAGAGTTCTAATTACTTGCACATCATTTTTCCTAGTTGGGAGTGGCCATGCTTACCAAGCTAAGCTACTGATAAAAGTATCTGATTTCCGTGATAATAACTACCTATATTTTCTGTCCTCCGGGACCGGGACTTACAGAGTTACTTTCGCACTTATAATATTAGTTAACTTTCTTAACAAACATAACGAAGAGGACAAATCGCCAAACGTGAACTATGCGTCGTTGAAGAGTTCCATTCTGATCATCATCACAGTTCCACTTCATCAAATGTCACTTTTTTGAATGCTAATAAAAATACTAAAATCACTATATGTATGCCTTTAACATTTGAGGAGTTCCCTCGATTCCTCATGGATCCCATCATCAGAACTGCGTTTTGACAAACACGGGACCAATCTATTCAGATCTATACATACGTATATACATACAATCAAAAAATATTTTTTATAGTCGGTCTAGAAATGACGGAGACATGGAGTAACAAACATAAAAAAACAACTAATTGATAACCTCCTCTTTTTGAGATTTGGAAGTCGGTTAAAAAAGGTAATCGCTGAGTTCCCTCAAGCATAGGTAGGTAATAATTCTCGTTTTTATGAAATAGTTTTTATATTTTTAGTTGCGCAATTTTTTTAATAATTTTTAAAGTGCATTTTAGACCTATGTTCGTGATTATTTTTATCAAGGGAAAGTCAAAACTCAGGACTTTAATTGCTAAAGATCCTAGAGCAAGGCCTCAAGATTGCTTATCAAATTTATGGCAACCGTATTGTGATCTTAAAACGCGCTACGACTCTTCAAAAACTCCGTTCTCTGAGCCTACTGCACATCAAGGCTAAGGCACTTACGTTACAAGCCACCGTGTTTTCATACGAGTACCTATATATAGGTATTGTTAATGATGACGTACTCGCCAATCGCTCTAAAGTCCCTTTTATGTAAAACAACCTACCTACTCTGTGCTTTGAAGGGAACACTGGATCTCGGCCGTTGTATCCCAATAAAGCCTCGAACCCTAGATTCGTATACGTTCATGCAAAACAAGAACTAAGTCTATTCGCATATACTTTCGTGCAAGGCTGCATCACTCGAAACAGGCAGTCATAGCTCCCTGCTGTACGCACAGGGCACAGGTAGCAATTTGATTGGGTCCCGGCCGCCGTTAAAGTACCTACGTGTTTCATTATCTATTTACTAAAGCCACCTTTAGGCAGCTCCTCACGTATACGTTGGGATACCAACTCACATCCATGAATAAAATAAAATCCTACCGTTTGGCGTTGTGTCAGAACAATGTATTTTCTTTGCACCTGCGTAAATCCTAATTCTATCCATTATTCACGGTCGTTTACTATTGCCCGATATATTGCATTGCAGTTGGTTTCCTAGACTTCTGCCTGTGCTTCTGCTACTTAATCCCTACTATCACTATCCCTCCTATAATGTAATGTACTTGTAATGTAGGTATACGAATAATTGTATATCATTTATTCATTTATATTGCTTTATTACACACACATTCACACACACACACGTTTTATCTCAATTTTGCTAAATTCAATTGTTTTGAGTGCACTAATATCTCAACATTATATATAATTTTGTTTTCAAATTTTAAAGTAAATGTTAAACTTTACTTTAGCCAAAGTTCATACTAATTAATATGATATGTTCGGTTACTATTTATAAACCGTTAATAGTTAGTAGCGGAGGAGATTCCAAGCATAATTAAATTGTAAATTGTGAAATGTTGTACCAAAAATAAAAAATAAATCATTTTTTCATTATTATTATTTATATATATACTAGCCTTTGCCCGCGACTTCGTCTGCGTGGAGTCAGTAATTTGGGTAGCTTATTTTTTATTCAATCTGCTTTATATTTAATTTTCACCCTCTTAAAGGATGACTTCTGGGATAAAAACTACCCAATGTCCTTCCCCAGGACTCAAACTATCTATACAATCCCCATAGACCTAGCATTACATAGATCAGCTATACGCGTGCGCCCGTGAGGGACAGAACATACGAAATGCGACAATATAGGTATGATTGGTCGAGTAGATTTGTAGCCCACCATAAACCATAATAAATTTACGGTGAGGAATTAAAAAAATGTGAGACTGTGACAAGGACAAACAATAATAGCGCTTTCTCTACTACTCCTACTGAAAGATACATAAGACTATCCCGTTCGGTTATTTCCCCCCACGACTCATGACCGATCCAGTTATACTAGATTCATGCCTATCCCGTAAAAGTATCCCGGGACTCAAAACTACCCCTATACCAAATTTCAACAAAATCGGTTCAGCGGTTTAAGCGTGAAGAGGTAACATACAGATAGACACACTTTCGCATTTATAATATTAGTATGGATATGGATTAAGTAAGTATGAATAATATAAATGTAAAAGTAACTGTAGGTATTTTGATAGCCCGGGGATAGCCCAGACTGTGCAAGTGTTATTTTAAACTAGTTGTTAGAAAGAGAGGCAAAGCATATAGCGATTATAAGTTACAAGCCTTTTGTAGAGAGCAACTCAGTTCTAGCAAATTACGGCGCAATAAAATTGTGAGCCTAGATAACTTTTAATATTCGTTAAAAAGGTTCGACTGCCAAATTTGTTTGATTTCTGAACGAAACAGATATGTATTATGCTACTAAATTAAAAAGTGCCTTTTGTCTCTGTCTGTTATTGAATTATATTTAGGTATTAGTAATATGTTGAGAGATGTACATATTCCACTTAAACTAGTTAGTATTGTTTTCATATCTGCCATCCATGCCACCTTCACTACCTACACCATACCAATGAAATGAAACAAAAATGACTTTCTTGGCGTACAAAAAGTGAACACGAAATTAAAAAATTATATACTATTTTCTCGAAAATAACCATGGCGGCACGTGGGGAAAGAGGTGTTAGAAGAGTGCTGGATAAACTAGCAGCATCCGTAAATTCTGGTCAATACTATGAAGCTCATCAAATGTATAGGACGCTTTATTTCAGGTAGTGATTATAATTTTTATTGCATATTTTGCTGCCTGTGACTGTTATTTCATGGTGATTGTGTCGTGTTCCAGGTACCTAAGTCAGAAAAAATACGCGGATCTATTAAACTTGCTTCATGAAGGTGCGACATTACTCTTGCAACGTGACCAGCAAGGTAGCGGTGCAGACCTAGCAATATTGCTTTTGGACGTTTTGACTAAATCAGAAACACAGCCGTGTGAAGAATGGATTGAGAAAGTAGCTAATATATTTGAATTGATGAGTCCAACCATCCCGGAGCGAGAAACATTCTTGACTAATGCAGTGAAGTGGTCAATGGACAGCAATAAAAAGGGCCATCCATTACTACACAAGGTGATTATTATTTACTTTTCGTTTTTGAGGTTCCATACCCAAAGGCATTACATACTAAGATTCCACTGTCCGTCTGTCTGTCACCAGGCTGTATCTTATGAACCATGATAGCTAGACAGTTGAATTTTTTTACAGATGATTTATTTTTGTTGCTAATACTAAAAACAGAATAAAATAAATATTTAAGCGGGGCTCCCATACAATAAACGTGATTTTTTGCGTAATGGTACGGAACCCTTCGTGCGCGAGTCCGTGGCCGGTTTTTTTCCTACGAAGGTATGATAGTGAAACTTAAACATGGGAGAAGAGATGCACACACACACACATTAGTTACCATCATCTAAGTATGAGCAGGTAATCAGTGACTTGGTCAATTTGTAAATTTTAGTAACAGAAATCAGTAGTCTTTCTTTTCTATAGCCAAAGGGTAATCACTATTTTTGTTGTTAATCTACACAATCAGGCAAGAGACAGCTAATTTGAAGTTTCTTTGCGTATTCCCCATATACATACCAATTTCATCTATGTAATTGCCTATATTGTAAAATATGCCATACAACTAAATAAATAAATACATACCAAAACATTTTAAGGAGACAATTTGAATCATACATACTTTTTACTGGTAACTTCTTGGAACTACAAGCCAAAAATCTCGGGACCAAATGTGGTATTCCTTTGATGACATTTGTATTGGATTCTTATTTACTTTTTATTTAAAAATTACAGAAAATTGCTGAAGTGTATTGGAGAGAGAAGAAATACACTGCTGCACACAGGCATTTCCTACACTCCAGCGATGGATCGGCATATGCAACCATGCTCATTGAGCTGCATACTACCAAAGGCCTTAAGTCAGAAATAGACTTGTTTATAGCACAAGCAGTGTTGCAGTTTCTCTCTCTACGGAACATACAAATGGCAACTGAGACATTCAACAAATACACTGGATCACACCCGACCATAAAGAATGACAGAGGCCCACCATATTTATTTCCTTTACTCAATTTTCTTTGGTTTCTTCTACGTGCAATTGAACAGTAAGTAATCAATGATGAGAATTTCTTTATTCTATAAAGAATGTGAACGAGTGCTTGAAGCTTGCAATTCCAAAGGTGCCACATGTGAGTTGTCATCTAAGGGACTATCAAGTGCAGTCAAGTTTGAATAAAGTAATTACAATCTCAATATCAATACATTAAAAACTTGCCAAATGCAATTTTAAATTGTCAAAATAGAATGGAATGGGAGACCTTTCTATAGGCCTCTGGCCGGCTAGAGAATTCAGCATTTATGAGGAGTGGTCTGTGCAATTTTCCTCTTAGACAGTGAGCAAAACTTCTTCATTATATCCTACACCATCAGTTGCAATGTAACAGCTCATGTTTACCCCTGAAACAAAAATTTTGTGGAAATTATTAATTGGGGCATTTTCTATGAAAAGGAACCTTATTGTCGATGGCGCTTACGCCGCACAGCGTCGCGCGGCATTGTATTTATTATATCGGAGCATCATTAATGATGGCGTAAGCGCCATCGACAATAAGGTCCCTTTTTATAGAAAATACCACAATTTACACGAGTATCAGTAAAAGTTGTAAACATGGACACAATAATTATCATTTATCAGTCTTGCAATCATACGTTTAATTAGTTTGGGAGTGCCTGTGTCACCTGTGTGACGTGTACGAGTATTTATGATGATTTTTAACGTGTGAATGAGGAGCTAATAGATTTGTTTACTTATGGCATGTGACGTAGCCTTTAAAATAAAGATGTTTTTCACTAAACAAAACCTTAGTCTGATTAATGTTTTTCGGTCTCCCTTGTTTACTAGCTTTTGCCCGCGACTTCATCTGCGTGGACTTAGTAACCCCAGCTAGAGTAAGAATAGCGCCTGGAGAAAGTCTTCTAGCAATTATTCAATTTGAGCATATTATGCACACAAATTAGCAGACACTTCATTAATTATTTCAATTCCACCCCGCTTTTTACTTTCTTAAGGGATGATTTTCGGGATAAAAACTATCCTATGTCCTTCTCAGGGACTCAACCTATCTCTATGCCAAATTTCATCTAAATCGATTCAGCGGTTTAAGCGTGAAGAGGGAACACACAGACAGACAGACAGAGACAGACTTTCGCATTTATAATATTAGTATGGATTTTAATATAACTTTTTGTTCACAGGAAACATGCAATTCAGTTTAAGATATTAAGGAACTGGTATGCAATTAGTATAAAGCGTGATCCAAACTATTCAGTGTATTTGGATAATATTGGACGCATCTGGTTTGGAATAGAGATTCCCCATGACCCTAAAAACGCCAACTCAATGTTTGGTGGGCTCCTAAAATCAATTATTGGTGAAGTGGCAGACAGTTCTGATGAAGAAGAGTACATGGGCCACAACGCTTCAGCTCCGGACCTAGATTGAAAAAAATGTATGACAAATAGCAGGATAGGATTATGTTTGTATAAATAACATATCAGCTTAAGCTGTGTCCATAATAATTGAAAAATCTATTTATATTACAACCATGTAATAAGTAGGTACTTACATTCATATAAGGAAATCAGTACCTTTCACTTAAACAGTCTAGCCTGACAATCTACATTATGGCGAAAAATTAAATGAATTATTTGATGTAGACAGTTTCAATGAATTCAAGACTCTTCCATTAACATCATTATAATTCAATGTTTTACGATGTTATATTCAGGGATCGGAATCGGTTTTTTGGAAAAACTTCGAAATAACCAGATATTTAGTATTACTTTATACCCGAAATGTAGGACTCAGTTGTGCTTTTAGGTAACGACTTCGTATTGTTAGATTGCCCAATTAGAAATGAAATAATTAACAAAGAACGAGAAAATACCGTTTTCGTTCCCATACAAAAAATACCGGTATCCGATCCCTGGTTATATTACTGATATATTTCCTGTAACCAATTGATTTCTATTTACAATAGTGTGGGTACTACTAAGTTATAGTCACTACATTCGGAAATTTGTAATTATTGTTAGCAAATAGGGTGGACAGAATAATAAAACGTATTAATTTGAACATTTGTATTTATTGCACTTCCCTGCCTACTCTCCAAAATACATTGGTAAAATCTGAACAGGGCCTACCGCCAGCATCGAAAAATCGAATATCGTTGTCTTTATTCTCTATCGCTCGAATATGGGTACTCAACCTTTTTTTATGAGGGCCTCAAAGACGGTTTTGCCTTGTAGCCCTATGCTACAAGATTACTTGATGGCAAGGTTATGTAGGTATCTATCTAATCTATACCAGGATCACTGGCGGGTCACCTAAAAATACCGCTGTGCTAGAGCGATTTCGATGTTGGTGGACTAGGCCCTCTGTTCAGATTTTACATTATTGTGCATTTTATTAAAGTTATTAGCATTCCTTAATTTTGCTACTAATTACAAGATTTAGTTGATAAAGGTTCAATGTTATCCGAGGAATACATAAGTTACCCGAGATTGAATGTACTACTATTATCACATGCGTATATACATACATGCGCATATATACATGCGCATACGATTATTACGACTACAATACGTACATAAATAAATAATGAAAATTTCAGATGTATCACGGTTCATGAGATACAGCCTGGTGACTAACAGACTGACGGACATCGGAGTCTAGGTAATAGGGTCCCTTTGGGTACGGAACCCTAAAAACGCTTAATTGTTAACAAATTAATAATGCATTGCGAGTTGAAAGCTGTCTGGGACTTGTCAGTCACACTTGCAGCTGTAAGGTAGTAATAATTACTCTAATCAGTTTACGTAATGTAATGTATAATAAATAATGTAAATTATGCAAATATGGTAAAGATTTATATATAATATTTATTATATGCTGACGACCTAAAGCTCATTTATGGAGTGCAGCAATTGTCCGACTGTGTGTCTTTGCAGGAGGATATTGACCGCCTTCATCAGTGGAGCATTGACAACAAGCTCCTTTTTAACAAATCAAAGTGCTCCGTGATGACTTTCAGCCGTGCCAATAGTCCCTTATTCGTCCAATACCTGCTAGGTCCTGATCCCATAACTCGTGTCGAGTCTATACGTGACTTGGGTGTCATCCTCGACACGCAGCTCAACTTTCATGAGCACATGAAAGCGTTAGCCAATAATTGCTACCAGAGGTTAGGGTTTGTAGTTCGGAATGCGCGAGATTTTGATGACGTCAGGGCTATTAAATTAGTGTACACTGCGTTAGTACGGAGTAAACTTGAAGCTGCCTCGGTCGTTTGGAGCCCGCATGAAGACAAGTACGTCCTGCTTCTGGAAAAAATCCAAAAAGCCTTTCTGCGGTTCTTATATAAGAAGATTCACGGGTATTACCCATATTTGTACCCATCAAAGTTCCTGCTTGGCGTTTTGGAGTTTAATTCCTTAGAGGTAAGGCGTAACTACGGGCTCTTGACTACTGCATGTAATGTCTTACGGGGGAACTCGGACTGCCTTGAACTGGTTGCACAGCTCGTACGCCTGTTCGTACCATCTATAGCTAAGGCCCAAATTAATTTACGACCGCGAAGTCCTCACCTATTAGCTGTGCCTAAAACGCGCACTATGTCTCATGGCAAATCACCACTTGTCCGCGCTCTACAGTATATCAACGCGCTCCTCGCATCAGCACCGGAATGTGATTTATTTGCAAGTAGTTGGATGGATCTGTGTAAAGAATGTATGAAGTACTGTGAGGCGATGGATAAGCGTGAATCATCTGTTTTGTACTAGTTTTTTTTCTTACATTTGTTCTGTTGTCCTTTCTAGACTGTATCATGTATAGTGATGTGCCGCCGTGAAATTACGCACTTACCGTAATTCTCATTAGTGAAAATTACCGTAAATTACCGAGAATTTACGGTAACTTACCCATTAAGTATATTAAATTAAGATTGAATTTTGCTTGAAAGTTTTGTAATTTTCAAACATTTAAATGTTTTTAACGTTGTTATTATTAAGTGTAGTAATGTTATCTGACACGTGGTTGATTGGTATATCTATAGCCTTATTTCTCCTTATCTTAGTCCCAGCTCTATCTGGGCTTTCTTGTACGGCGGAGCAAAAGCGCTTTATCCTAGGATATAGGTATAGGGGTAAGGTTCTGAGCTTTCAACTCCCTCTTGACATTGAACGACCATGTGTCGGGAGGTTTTCGTCTTTCCAGGAATGTTGTGAGGATATTGTATTGTAGCACGGGCAGGTTTTCATCGTGACGGGGGGGGGGGTGGAGGCTAGTCCTGCTACCTCAACCCCTCAAGAGGAAGGGCGACCTTCTGGATCCTGGAAGAGCGACTTCGTTGATGCCAGGTATGGCCTGTCGGCCTCCAGCTTGGTTTAGCCATTGTGCTGTGTGTCGTGGTTTGTACGTTCCAGCAACAGTGAGCGTACATTGTTAAAAGGCATCGGGAGAATCGATTCCTGGCCAATCGCCTCAGCACCTGTTCTTGCCTGGAAAGCTCGTCCGCACCGTCGGTACCCCAGGATCCACTGTGTCCCTCGATCCATTGAAGGGTATGCCATATGGAGGTCTCCATTAGTCGTTCATGGCATTCATGTATGAGTTTTAATGTAATATATGGCTTCGGGCCATTAAGAGTGCTCTTCTGTCGGATAGTATGTGGATGGAGGATGGACCTTCCTTGCAGGGATGGTAGCCGCCGCTTTGCTGATGCCCAAGCACTCAGCTTGGAATACTCAGTTATAAGCTCCTAGCGGAGTGGTATTGAACGTTCAGGTCTTCTGAGAAGGTTCCAGAGCCCGACCTACTGTCTGTTTTGGACCCATTAGTGAAGATTCTGAGTCCTCCGTAATTGTCGTCCTCATATAGTTGTATTTTGTACATTGGTGCCTGCTCTGAGCATTGGAAAGTCATCGTAAACCTTTTCCAGGCATATTGTGTGCCGAGCTCCCAGGTTAGACCATATGTTGAGGTCGTTGAGGTTTCGCAACCTTGCCGCTGAGGGGGTGGCCTCTTCCTGTATGTGTAGGTGAAGCGGTGGAAGGTTTAGCATGACCTTCATGGCTGCAGTCTGTGCGGACCTCGTGTTTGTAGGGATGTTTGACGGATTTAACTGGCAAACTGTCATCTCGTTTCATTATGTGGCCGGACCAATCTAAGCTTTCTTATTGTTAGTCAGTAATAGGGACCACTCTGAAAGATCCTCTCATGTGTTCATTGCGCTATCAAGACGAGTAACAGGAGATACGAGTAGAAAAGTCGAGCACTGTGAATGCAGGATCTTGAGGGCCATCAGAAACCATTTTAATCCGTTAGTAGTCAAACTGTACAAAAAATGCAGTTTCCACGTGTTATTTTTTACCTGCAGTAAATGGTACATTGCGAACCCAGTTGATAAGCGCTTACTTGTTTACAATATAATAGCCTAACTTAAAATAAACACGAGATGTAAAGTAATAAAATATCTTAAAACACACTTAACCCAAGCCATTAATGGCTTAGTAAGCCATTGCAAATCTATCTTTATCTTAAACATCAATGCTTGCTTACATATGACTTATTGAAATATTGATGTTTTTTTTTAATTACACATTATTATTATTTTTGTTTTATTTTAAAACACTTATAGTGATAAAGAATAAATTTATTCATTATGAGATGGATTTTATACAATTAGCCTGGCTGAAATAATAAAGAACTCACTTTATTTTTCGTTAGGCAAGCACCTACTTTCATAAAAAAACACTTTAAATCGCACATCGAATGAAACTTATTAAAATAATTTAATATTATTGTGCATTTCATCTCTAACATCTAATTATATCATTGATTAAAGTTAAAATTTCTCTTAGAAAAATTACCCGAGAACATTCGCGGGGAAGATTCCCCGTAATTTACGGCGGTAATTTACGGTAATTTTGGTAATAAACTAGTTTCAGTACAGTACAGATTGTATTACCTAAATAGAAATCAATTCTGTAAAAAAAAGTTTAGAAAAATGAAAACTTAGACAACTTTCTCGATAATTACCCGTACGGAGAACGTTACCGCGTAATTTACCCGACGATTCTCTTTGTTCTCGTAATTTACGGTAACGGCACATCACTAATCATGTACCTAGTTGTATAAATACTTTCTATTATAAATTTCTCAGTGTATTAGTTCGCTGTAATGCTGTGTAAATTTTTTGAATTAATAAAATAAAATAATAAAATAATAAATAATAATATAGCTGTATAGTATATAGACAGGTTCATTATATTAATTTCACACCTATAGACAACACAAATCTAAGAAAAACTAGCCAAGTGCGAGTCGGACTCGCGCACCGAGGGTTCCGTACATTACACAATTATTGTATTTTTTATGTGTAACGTGGTGAAAGGTAAATTGCGGTTTACGATTTATGATGTATTAAAAAAAACTAAAATTTTTGCCGCATAATTTATGGACCCCTATAGCGCCATCTACATTAGCGGTCATATTCGAAGCATGAGTTTTTGTTAGACTACACATCTAATACAATCATTGTATCTGTGGTTCTGTGGGGAGGGTAGAAGGATTGAGGGTGAATTATTACACGACCTACTAGATGGAGTACTAATTGCAAACAATACCTTAAAAAACCCTCTTGGTTAACCTTGCAGTCGGTTGTTGAACTTTCTATCAACAAGAAAATGAACATTCATTTCAAAATGAGGCTGTCTTTGCATGAATAAGTAGTTGTGTGCATGACCTCAACTCTGCCTGCCTACCGCTAAAATCTAAATTACGTTATCTGCTTTGCCTCACAGTCAATCTTGAATAAATCAGCAATAGAGAGCCAAATAGACAAGCGACGAACGAAATCATTTGCGGCACACCCTCTGATGCCGATATTACCAGTACATACATACCTCACAGTCGAAATATACACTTACATTGAATATGTAATAATAATTTATAAATCTTCAATTACAAGGTTGGTTACATCTCGTGAAAGTTTTGCAAATGTTATTGTCTGCTGATCTAGACCTAATTTAATTTTCCTATGTTCTAAGTCCAAGGCTTGTTTTACCAAAAAACGATTGAACTCATGAACATGAGGATGATTTAAGAATTCCTCCACATCCATCCACTGACATGCTTGTATTTCTACATCAGATTTAGTTATTTCTGTTGTTTTAGCTTGGAGCTTAACTACAACATAAATATCAGAGTTACCAAACATGGATCTGTGTGAATGCCTTAATGTTATCATGGAGTCGAAGGTTGTTTTTATTCCAGTTTCTTCCCATACTTCTCTCATGGCAGCATCTTTTATATCTTCATCTGAAAGTTTAATAGGTATAATGTTTTAATATGGTTTTGATAAGTTACACTAGGCATTACAATAAATGTTCCAACTGATAAGTATGACATCAATAGCTGATTCAATAAATATTTTTACTGATCAAATGTGGCTTTCCATCACAGAAGGGTAAGGACCTTTCTGTGATGGAAAGCCACATTTGAATTTCTGTTAGAAATTCAGATAAAAGGTACTTATTGCACTTAAAGCATAAGGACCCTTCTTAGTCCATGGGCCAGCTAGCCAAATTTTGGAAAATAGTATAATTTGGGGGTACCAAATTATACCGATATCTTGGCTGGCCCATGGACTATCTGTGTGTAAAACCACAAATACATTTTCAGCTGGTCAACATGGCAATGTACTGCTATGCTATCCCTACATGCTTTTATAATTTACAAAAAATATTTTGCATTTTTAACTTACTCCTCTCAACATAACCTCCAGGCAGTTTCCAGTGAGGGTAATCAATGGATTTTTCTTTTACAACCAATATTTGATTGTTGTCATTGAACACCATGCCACCTACTCCAAGGTTTGTGTGACAGGCTGGAGGCAAGTTGTGAGAGCGATCTGTTGGTAGCCACTTGTACATCATCACAAAATCATCTCTGGCATGGTGAAAGTTAAAGCCATCCTAAAAAAACAGTTTTATTAATTATGTTTTTTTAATTTTAATAGGTAATAAAAATTAATGGACAACTCTCATTGGCTTGGCCATCCCAGAGAAAACGAACGTCAAAGGAAGGCTGCTTACCATGTGGTGGACAACCGTTACCAAAGACATGGAGCGGGCACAGACTAACATATCGACAACCCAGGACAGAAAAACCTGGCGCCTTCGAACAAGGAGGGCCGACCCCAAATAACGGGACATGGCAAAGAAGAAGAACTCACATTGGCTAGTATTGGCACCCATGCAGCATCCTTAATATTGACTTTAAACCATATGCATCTCTTCCCTTCCTCAGTCCATTGTCTGAGAGAGTCTGGAATATAAACAAAGAAATATTTATATAAAAAAATCCTAAACCATAAACCTCTTTCATGATATTTCCGGGAAGTACATCAGAACAGGCTTATTAAAGTATTAAGCTGTAGCATTTAAATGTTATGACTCACCTATTAACTGGGTTAGAAATAAACTGGGATCACACGGCTCTTTTTGTGAATCTATTGTCACACCGTTGTATCTATCTATTACACCGTTAAACATTTTGGAAGAAAATATTTTCTTCATATATTCGTAAAGCATAAAATAAATAATTATTTCTTAATTAAATATGTTGAAATACTTCGCATATTGCGCTAAAACTATTTTTTATAATGATAACTACTGTGATTGTACAAGATGTTCTTTAGAATAGATAAGACGTCGGTAGCCTTGAGCTTTGACGACAAACTATGCGCATGTTAATAGTTTCAATGATAAAAATCTTTTAGCTCTTCGAAATACGAATCACACAACCTACTGAAAAGTTTATTTTGACAGACTGACACTGAACTGAAACTGAAGTAACTGAACTGACAAAGTGACAAACGAAACGAAAAAGACGAAGTTTGTCGTTGATTTGTGTTCGGATACTCACCACGACACAGGATCTAAAGCCCTTATTACACAATCCTAAATTTGTAGTTTGTCAAAGGACTGTCTCATTTCAAACATAGACAGAGAGAATCATACTATCTTTGTCTTACGCTAGTACTAGCACCCAAAAGAAAAGGATGAGAATCAAACTATGAGTATAGTTTTTTTGTTCTAATTTACTGACAATTTGGTTTGACCAACTATACATTTCTAAGGTCCCCCCGTTGTTTATGCTTGTATCATGAGTTTTCGAACTTACACGGATGTAGTTGTCAATGTCATTGTGTCACTGTCACTAGTGTCATAATGAGAGTAAAATATCCGCGATTCTAGTAGTAGTCTTAAAAGAAATTAGAAATCATTTAAATTAATTTTGAATTATTACCGTGATTATATTATTTCCATATTTATTTTAAGAATATTAAAAATAATACTATTTTAAGCACCATGTTCAACCGTGTTTTGAGACGTTGTTCAGTTAACTATCATAGTAAATTTACCAACAATAAAAATAGTGGGCGATTAATGAAGTATGCACTATGTTTAATGTCTTTTTAGTATCATGATCATATCTCATGATTTCATTATACTACTTATTTGTAATTATTTTAACTGTTACTTGTTTTAGGGGCATTTGCTGGTACACAATGAGGTCTAAAGATCTTTTTCAAGGTGAAAGTGATAGGTTCAAGGGTATTACAGTAGATACTACGAAAGAAAAATGGGATATTTCATCACTCGAAGGCAAACTTGATGGTTAGTTTTAAATTTTATTATTGTAAGGTTTGATTTTTCTTTTATTGACATTGAATAGGTACTCGTAAGTGCTATCAGATAACACAATCTTACATTTAAAGAAAGGATAAACTACTTAGAAAAAGAGAGTGGAGTACCTGAACCTCCCTTCACATGATGTTTTATATGCATTAAAACCCATACAAAGTAAAACATTCCATAAAGATGGGAATAATAAAATAAATTTTATTTGCAGTTTTATATCCATGAGTTATCATGTAATTATCATCATTATTGATGCACTAAAAATTTTCAGAATCACTTGCACAGTGGCGGAGCAACGGAAATAGATGTGCATGGTTTAAAGTGGACATCAAACATTCTACAATAGTACCTGTACTAGCACAAGTAAGTTTGCATCATAATAACAGACTTAATCTCATTTGTCACTGTTTACTTTTAAACTGCTTTTCAAATAGAATTTAGTATAGCTTCTACACCTTAGAATAGACTGCAAAACATGTACAAATGGGAATAGGTTGATTAATACTTTATATTCAACTGTTTTGATTACTCAATGACACCTTATTCATAGAAAGGTTTTAATTTTCATCATGCCAGAGATAGTTTTGTAATGATGTACAAATGGCTGCCTACGGATTCGGAACCTAACCTGCCACCAGCCTCACATACAAACCTTGGTGTTGGTGCTCTAGTCTTTAATGGTTGTAACCAATTGTTGGCGGTATCTGAACAACATTATGATTACCCACATTGGAAGTTACCAGGAGGATATGTTGAAATGGGTAAGCAATTTTAATTTAAGTACCTAAGCAATTGTCATATTTTACTGTATGTGTACTTATAAATAAACTTACATACGATGACCAGTCTGGCCTAGTGGGTAGTGATCCTGCCTGAGAAGCCAATGGTCCTGGGTTTGATCCCGGTAAGGGCATTTATTTGTGTGATGAACACAAATATTTGTTCCTGAATCATGGGTGTCTTCTATGTATATAAGTATGTATTTATCTATATAAGTATGTATATCGTCGCCTAGCATCCATAGTACAGTACAAGCTTTGCTTAGTTTGGGGCTAAGTTGTGTTTTCCATCACTAGTCAAGTTATAAAATGTGGAATGCCTATTTTTTTATTAAAAGACATTTTGACCTAAGTCTCAGCAAGCATACTTAATGCAGTTTTCCCTGAAAAAGTAAACTTACAGTTGTAATCAGATACCTATCTTCCGAGCAACATTAATTTCATTACAAATGTGTGTTAAAACAATCCATATTTTTTTTTTCATATTTATTTACTAAAGAAATCAAACGTTTTGTAGGTCTAAGTGGAGTTCATCCATCAAACAATTTAGTTACTAATACAAAGTTGCAAAGAAAAGAATGTTAGAAAACTGATTATTCTTGACTGTCACATACAGCTAAATATCATAGAGATGTCTCCTATTTGTTTTGTGTAATTTTTTTGTAGGGGAAGACATAATAGATGCTGCTAAAAGAGAGGTCAAAGAAGAAACTGGTGTAGATTCAGCCTTCCAATCTTTAATCACATTGAGGCACTCACATAACATGATGTATGGCAATTCAGACATCTATATGCTATTAATGATGAAGGCTCTTACAGACCAAATCACTATATCACAGAGGGAAGTGAGAAGATGCCAGTGGATGGACATTGAGGAATATACGAGCCATGAACATGTGCATGCTTTCAACCGAATGGTTGTAAATAAGGCTCTGGAGTACAAAGATAAAAAAATGCAACTGAACCTACAGAAGAAAACGGTAAAATGGGCAACAGTGGTCAGAGAAATGGAATTTTTAGAGGTTAAGGAATTTGATTATATGTAGGTGTAAAGTACCTTACCATGATACATTGAGTGTTCATTAAATTAAAGTTTCAAAATATAAGTGTAATACAGGTAATAATATGATGGAATATAAAAAGAGGACATAGTAAATAATTACCAAATAATTAATTGAAAATGGTTGTAATTAGCATAATTATACGAAATGTGTAAATACTTAATAAATAAATTGCCAACCAGGATGCATTTCTGTATTTCCCTTGCCCATTTCTTATGAAAGCAATATTACTGGAGATCTGGAGACTGATCAGTGATCACAACATTTTATTTTAACATATTATTACATTTGGGGGCACGGTAGTGCCCCCGCCAAGACGAGCAAAGCGAAGCGCAAGTTCTACCTACCTTTTCTCGAAGCGCTACGTCATTTTTTATGAACCCTCATAACGTGGGTTTTGATTATACCAGATAAACAAAATTCTCGGGATATGATGTCATTAGTGGACTTATTAAGCATACAATTTTTCAATTATATAGCTCTTATACTTTAGATTTTATTTGCATCTACAAAAACCCCGATTTCGTCACTCACTCATTCACTCACTGATGATCATTAAAACCTTTAGGGTACTTCCTGTAATTCTAGGAAGCTGAAATTTGGTATGTAAGATAGTCCTAGTACACAAACAACAGAAAAATTAAAACTTGATTTTTTTAAGCGCCTAAGGGGGTGAAAAGGGGGGTGGAATTTTATATGGGGAATTAATAACCGCTGAACCGATTTAGTTGAAGTTTGGTATATAAATATTAGTTTTTGTTATGGGGAAGGATATAGAATCGTTTTAACCCCAAAATCACCCCGAAAGGGGGTGGAAAAGAGCGTTAGGGGGGAAAAAGGGGGTTAAAGTTTGTATAGGGGATCAGTAAAAAGCAGATTGTGTAAAAAATGCCTCCAGATACGTATTTCAGGATTTTTAATAGTAAATTCAACTTACAAAAAGAAGTGAAATCCCACCAAAAACATTTTTATGTAAAATGTTGCCAAGACGAAACCATAAGGCTCGCACTGTCAAAAAGTTATCAGATCTCTTGTAGAGCCAAGCTTCTAACTCTACAAGCCCTAACTTGACAAGCTCTACACCTTAGTCAAATTATGTGGCTTGACCGTTTCGTTACTACAAGAACTAATGTATAATAAAAAAATAATGAATAGTGAATACAGTTCTCACCTTACGTCCATGTGACGGTAGCAAAACCGCTTGCCACATACCTAATTTGACTATTCACCTTACGTCCATGTGACGGTAGCAAAACGGCTAGCCACATAATTTAACTAAGGTGTAGAGTTTGTGAAGTTAGGGCTTGTAGAGTTAGAAGCTTGGCTCTACAAAAGATCTGATAACTTTTTCACAGTGCGAGCCTTAAGATATGTCTTGGCAACATTTTACATGAAAATGTTTTTGGTGGGCTTATAAATTACACCAAACATTCCAAAAACACAAAATAAAACAAATTTTCAAATAGGTACCTATATTTGCAATTTTGTCTGTTTATAAAAATACACATAATAAGATGAGGCACTTAATGTTAGACGTCATTACCACCATACATAGATCATTGTTATAAACTTTAGGTATGCTATGCGGGTTATCCCCGCCAGTTACGGTGGTACCAGAGGTAACAACTGAGATTTTATTTCTCATCTTTTACCACTATTAAGAAAAAAAATCCTACCTAATTCCCCAGTAGGTACCACTTAAAATTGTAATGTTCAATAATACTGATAATAATACCTAGATAAATAGTGATTCAAACAATTTTGAGTAAAATAATTACATACTTTTACTGATAGACCTATTTAAAAATGTTTGTTTAGTTACTTTTACATACATATACCTATATACTAATATACCACCGAAAGTTTTCCGGTTCCGTTTAGCAGTAGCGTAGCAGTAACTAATCGAGCCGTGGGCGGAGTCGCATCTGCGAGGCCCTTTTCTTTCAATGTTTATTCCCAAGGTAATAAAAAGGGCTGGCTTTGTGGGGCACCCTTAAGTGCGACGCCGTGGGCGAGGGGCCGCTTCGCCCACACTAGCTACGCCACTGCCGTTTAGCCAGCCAAAGACTAGACAACCAAACATTTTTCCCTATTTTTTTTTTATACCACGTCGGTGGCAATCAAGCATACGGCCCGCCTGATGGTAAGCAGTTACCGTAGCCTATGGACGCCTGCAACACCAGAGATATTGCCGACCCTTTAAAAACCTCCGGTTCCATTCCGGTTTCATGCAAAATTAATAAGTATATTGTTTTCCAGTAATCCATAAATTAAAGGCTTAATAAAAAAAAAAAGTATACAGATAACTTAAAGCCTACGTTTTATTGACAAAGTTTTTATTGCTTTCCTCGACGCAGTAGAGCGACCGGGGCAGGAACTTCTGTGTAACCTGCTTCCATGATATCACCATCGATTTGTTAGCTGGCAGGTTCGTCTGAAACAATAAATAACTATAATTATTCAGGGTACATTGACTTATATATTACTTGGTAAAGACGGGCCTTACGGGCACCGAGAATGATGCCAGCACAGCGGTGTCAGTGTGCACGAATGCGAGCCACGGTACTACGGGGAATGTACCACGGTATTAAGATGGCAACAGGACCAGACGTCAGAAAGCGAGCGACAGTTAAAGACACTGAGGGATATCCCATAACGGACAAAGGAGGAGTGCTCAGGAGATGGTCGCAGCATTACTTTAGTCTGTATTCTGAAGAGCTCGGCATAAGTGCGACAGCGTCCCTCACGTCCGTCCCTCCTTCCCGATTGCATCTGAATTGGACTCTCCTCATTCTCTCGAGGATCTTCGCGCGGCGCTGAATGGGCGAAAGCTTGGCAAAAGTACCGGTCGTGATAACTTGCCTGCCGAACTCACTCGACTTGGTTGTGTCGCGCTCCCTGTACGCTCTCTTCCAGTGTTGTTGGACCGAGGGCACGGTGCCACAGGACATGAGGGATGCAGACATCATCACTCTATACAAAGGAAAACGAGATCGTAGGGACTGCAATAACTACAGAGGCATATCCCTACTGTGTATTGCTGGTAAAGCTTTTGCAAAGGTGCAGGTTTTAAAGAAACTTGAAACCTTAGCGATGCGTGTTTACCCGAAAACAGTGCGGATTCCGCGCCGGACGGTCGACAAGCGACATAATATTCACTCATCGTCAGCTTCAGGAGAAGTGCCGCGAACCAGGTACATGGCCTTTGTAGATTTGAACAAGGCATTCGACACAGTGGGTCGAAATGGTCTTTACGAAGTGTTGTGCAAGGAGGGATGTCCACCTACTCTATTTTCCATAGTGAAGTCTTTTCACGATAACATGCCTGCTTCGGTAGTGCTTGACGGTGAAACGTCGGAAGCTTTTGATGTCAACCGTGGTGTGAGGCAGGGCTGAGTGCTCGCTCCTGCTCTCTTTGGGATATATTTCTCGGCGCTGCTTCTAGTGGCATTCAGGGATTGCGAAGTCGGAGTGCATCTGCATACCAGAAAGGATGGCCGACTTTTCAATGTCAACCGTTTAAGGTCTACAAGACGTGATGACTGATGACCTATTTGCCAGAGAGCTTTTGTATGCAGATGACGCTGCAGTTGTTGCCAACTCAAAGAGGATCTGCAGGTGCTATTTGATAAGTTCAGCCACGCTTGCCAGCTATTTTCCATGAGTGTCAATGCCAAGACAACAGTGGTTATGGTGCAGATCACAGATAGGAAGCCTAGCATTCTGCTTAATGGTTCGATAACATTCGTTCTGAATATTTACTTGGATTGTGTGAATATTGAACAAATTCTTTTTTAGTAGGTAATAGGTGTCTAGTTATTAGAATATGGCTAGTAATAGTAATAGGCGATTTACCCTATGTAACTAAAATCAAAATACGTTGAAATTAGTCTATTAGTAGGCTGTGAATCGTGTCGTGCGGTAGATACACTCAAAGAATTTAATTTCCTACCCATTTTGTACTTTGTCAAAGTGATGCACTGATTGGAAGCGGTCACGTTACAACTGTTCTCGTAAACAAAAATGGAAAAAGTGCATAAATAGTTATCAGTGTGGTTGTTTGACTATCTACTTGACTTATCAACTTATAGACCTGTGAAATGTGCATAAAAGTTATCTAAAAAGTGCGCAAATTATAGTAAAATAGGCAAAAAACAAACAGTGAAATCGTTAAGTTACTTTAAAAATCACGCACACATCCGTACAAAACCAGTAAGTGTGTAAGCTAATGAGCCAATTACAACGCATGTCAATCAAAGTACGCCCCGCCCACATCACTATGCAAGTATTATGCACTATGTAAATTTCGAAGTGAAGCTTATTAGCCAGTTTGGCCCGGAGCGCAGTACAGCAGCTTAATGTATGCAGAGTGCGGCGAAGGCGCATGGTTCGATCCCCGTGAGAGTTAAACTTTTTTCGTTTTTTCTATTTGTGAAATCAAACTTCTACTGTGACAAATAACAATTACCATGGCAGCAAATACCAAAAGAACTCCTAAAGAATAAAGAAACCGAAAAATATACCTGCAAGAAATGCGGAATAAAAATTGGTACTAAAGAATATTTGAAATGTTGTCAATGTAAACAAATATTTGACTTAAAATGTACGATCGTTAGTAGTAAGTTATTTAAACTAATGGATACCGAACGGAAGAATAGTTGGAAATGCAGTACTTTGCAACGTTAAAACCACGTCAAAAGACGTAAAAAGTCAGCCACCAAGCATGTCAAAAGAGGTATTAAAACCGACTGATATTAGTGAAATCCTCGATCAAGACGATCAAAATCATCTTAATTACGTTACTCACCGAAAACATAAAAAAATTCAATCGCCAGAACGAAACATTTCTAATATTTCTGTTAATGAAGTCTTAAATAGCACGCTCTGGAATGCTGATACTTTAGCGTCGCCTAGCAGCCTCCCAAACATTTCTGTCCTGGACAACTCGGAGTTAAAGTATCTCAGAGAGGAAGTCTTACAATTAAAAATAGAGTTATCTAGTGCGCATGAAGAAATTATAAGATTAAACTGCGAAGTAAATGATTTAAAGAAAACGGTTGGAAAATGTCAGAAAGGCATCGACTCGTACAAAAAAATATTATGTGACGCTACTCCAAATAAAAATTCAAGGATCAAAACGAGTCTGAAACAAAAATCAATTAAGAAAGCACAAAAGCGAATAAACTTATCAAGCGACCAAGTTAAATCTAGCAGTCTTCTATCATCATCTTTGCGGCAAGAATCGGAACCAGATGCGGTACCAACACCTGCTCGCTCAACAGACCCAGAGGAGCGAACTGAAATAAATACTGGCACTAACAATAGTACATCTGACGAGCGACGGAACTTGAACGACTTGCCACCAAATAGCCAGGTAATTATTATTAGCAGCAATAACAAAAGCAGAATTTTGCGCACCGCAAATAACATGTTCAGCAATAATAAACAAATATGTCACTATATCAAGCCAAACTGTGATACCGAGCAGTTGCTCAATGACATTGATATAAAAACAGAGTCCTTGACAAAAGATGATTATTGCATCATACTTATTGGTGAGGAGGATTTTAAATCATCTAAAAATTATCATAATTTAGTCATTTCTATCAGGGAAAAAATTATGGGCCTACAAAATACTAATTTCATTGTTTGCTTACCGACTTATAAGTGTCACGCTGCAAGTCAATTATATAACTGGCGAATTGAACTTTTCAATCATCTTCTCTACCTTGACATCTGCACACACGGCCATGCTTTTCTTGTTGATTCCAACGAACGTCTCACGTACGATTATGATATGTTTATAAAGTCTACGGGGGAAATTAACAATCATGGCATGAAAACTATTCTCGAGCGTATTAACGAAGTAATGTGTGATATTGAAAGCGAGAATCCGTATAATGACGAAAGTCTAGTTGAAGATGACAGCAGAGACCCGAATGAATCCATAACAACAGACAGTCAGCAGAAGTTTTTTCGTGAATAACTATACAAATATTTTACATCAGAATATCGCTGGCCTTATTAATAAATCAGACATGCTTTCAATTCGATTGAGCGAACTGGAAGCAGCTCATGTGAATATCGACATTATATGCATAACGGAGCACTTCATAATGACCGGCCACGAGGAGTTTTTGTCGATACCAAACTATCAATTAGCAGCATGTTTCTCGCGAAAAAACAAACGTGGTGGGGCTTGCATTCTGGTGAAACTAGGGCAGAATTTCAAGGAACTACCTGAAATCGCAAAACATTCTATCCCAGGAATTTTTGAATGCTGTGCCATTGAACTGACTGCTCAAAAAACTATTATTGTGTGTGTGTATAGAACACCTAGTTTTAGCAATCTAAGTATATTTTACGAAAAACTTGAAATTATTCTTAGAAAAGTATGTAGTAATAGTAATAAAAAAATAATTATTTGTGGAGACTTTAATATTGACATTATGAAAAAAAATTACATATCATTACAATTTGAATATTTTCTTTTAGGATTTAATTTAGAGTTAGAAATAAGACGACCAACAAGACTGTCCAGCAATACATGTATAGATAATTTCGCTCATAATTTGAAACGAGGCCAAAGTAGTGTCGTTTATGACTTTGGTTTGTCCGATCACACAGCGCAAGTTCTTAAATGTCCAGGAAATATGAAAAACAATATAAAGACTTGGCGTGTTGAAAAGCGAATTTACTCGCGCGAAAATTTAAAAATGTTTGAAAAACATCTGAAGTGTCTGTCTTTTGTGAGCGTATACAGTACCGAAGACCCTAATTCTGCATACAATAGTTTCCTTGGTGATTTTCAGTTTCTCTATGATTTATGCTTTCCCATAAAGATAATGACTATAAAGGTCAATAAAAAAATAAAGTGGATGTCGAGAGGCATACGAGCATGTAGCAAAAGGCAAAGGCAAATTCTTTGGCAATATAGACGCTCGCCTACAGCAGTAAACAAAAGCCTCCTATTAAGTTACTCCATTAGATAAAAAAAAATTGTAAAGTTAACACAGAAAGCTCAGAATAACCATAAAATTGTCTCTGCAGAAAATAAATCAAAAGCCACTTGGCAGATAATAAATTCTACCAAAGCTTACTCCAAGAATGATGATATTCTTAGATTAAAAACCGATCAAAATATTGTAACGAATCCCACAGATATAGCAAATACCTTAAATACGTATTTCATAGAATGTATTAAAGATTTACCAAAGAATGATGCTTTACAATATAAAATTACCAATAGTACCCAGTCCATGTTTATGCCACCATCCACAGCATATGACATAAAATTGATAATTCAGTCTTTAAGAAACACTAGAAGTGTAGGCTTTGACAAAATTTGTACAATTGTAATTAAATATGTAAGTGATATAATAGCCCCTCCTCTAAGTCACATAATTAACCTGTGTATTAACAAAGGTATCTACCCAGATAAGTTGAAAGTCTCCATTATTAAGCCTTTACACAAAAAAGGTGATAAAGATGACCCTCAGAATTACAGGCCCATAGCTCTCATTCCAGTATTTTCCAAAATCTTCGAGAAGTTTATATACCAGTCGCTATATAATTATATGGATACTTTTAACTTATTCTGTACGGAACAGAAAGGATTTAGAAAAAATATCAGTATAAACATGGCTTTATATAATTTTTTAGATATAGTAATGGAAAATGTTGACAATAAAATACCAATATGTGCTCTTTTTACTGATATGACCAAAGCCTTCGATCATGTAGATCATGAAATACTACTAGGTAAACTTAATAGATATGGTGTTCGAGGGAATGTATTAGAACTCATAAAATCATACCTCACAAAAAGACTGCAATATACTGAAATTACTAGAAAGTGTATTAAAAGGAAAACGGACGTAGTGTACATATCGGATGCAAGATGTATGGGACATGGCGTGCCTCAGGGAAGTGTTCTTGGCCCCTTGCTTTTTTTAATTTATATAAATGACATGCCCAAGGCCATTCCCTATCCTATGATCTTGTTTGCCGATGATAGTACCTCTATTATTAAATGCAGTAACCAGACTAACTATGAAAATGACATTAATAATGTAATAACTGACATAATAATTTGGCTTAGTAATAATAATTTAGTAATTAATTTGACAAAAACGAATATTATGCATTTTTACCAGCGAATAGAACCAGAGGATATTAATATTAATTATAATGGAAATATAATAGATACTATAGGAGTGACCAAATTTCTAGGATTATTCATTGACAGCCAACTTACTTGGAAATACCATATAAATGATGTGTGTAAAAAATTAAGTAAGTCAGCATTCGCTCTTCATAAGCTTTCCAAGGTGGTAAATAATGAAGCTTTACTTGTTGCTTATCATGGACTTGTTGCATCGGTACTACGATATGGAGTCATCTTTTGGGGCAATGCAGCTGATAAAGACGCAGTACTTAAAGCCCAAAAAAGGTGTATACGATCTATGTGTGGTTTAAGAATGATGGATAGTGTTATTCCGTACTTTAAATCACTAAATATCCTAACTCTGCCCTGCCTATATATCCTGGAAATTTCTGTCTTTGTAAAATGTAATCCAAACCTTTTTGATAGAATTTCTGACACACGAAAGCTCCCTGTACGATCTCAATATAAAAATGATTTATGCCACAAAGTATGTAAAACAGCCATGATGCGCAAAAGTGTGCTAGGAATGGCACCTCAAATATATAATAAAATTCCGAACACTATAAAAGAATTAAATATTATACATTTTAAGAAGACTTTAAAATCACTGCTAATCAAGAAATGTTACTATAGCGTACAGCAGTTCTTGAATGATAATAATTTATAGCTCGTTTTTCTATTTTTGTAATTCTTTTGTAGTTTTCTTTGAAATTTTCATTGTTGACATTTTTTAATATTTATTGTTTTAAATTTTATTATTATTGTGAATTATCTTTCTGTTCTTATTTATTATTTTTGTAATTGATTTGATTATTGAAGCATGAATACCTTAGACTAGCGCATGTTTAACTTAGTTTATATAGGTAAACAAATTCGTACGCCTAGCGGCAAAACATAGCGTTCGCAATATGCTCTAACTATAAGACCAATACAATGTACCTATGTTATAACGAATAAATGCATTCTGATTCTGATTCTGATTCTGATAATAGTATGGAGGTATCTAGCGACTGATTGATTGATTGTCACAGTGACAATGGGTCGGAAATTAAATTATTTGACTGTACATAACCTACATACACGCTACGCACGTAAAACATAACCCTTCTTCGACAAGCGAGTACAAATCGGTTGTTATTAATTATTAGATAGCTTACCGCGAAAATTGGTTATCTTTATATATTATGTATGTAACAGAACATTTTTTGCTACGGGCCACCGTTTACGAGTTATTTACGAAAAACTATAAATAGGGACCTTTAAACCAAATCGAGTTGCTAACAGAGCTAGGAACAGATAAGAAAAACATTCCCAGTAGTTACCACTGGTAACAACTTGGTGGCAACTATTAGTGGGAATAACCCAATAAAGTATACTTGAGCTTTTGCTTAAAGTATAGGTATTGAGCTAAGCAATCTTGATCCCAGTTACTTTTCTGCATTTTATTTTCAAGTTTTCTTAGTATTACAACTTTTCAATTCGTAGTCAATTATTTAAAAAAAAATATGTTAAATACTTTTGTGTCGATTTGTGTCGAAAGAAAAGTTTTATTTACCTAATAACATATCGATGTTATCCCAGAAACACAAAGTATCATAACTAGTAATCCCACTATATATGGATGGGACGCGAGTGTGTACAGAATCTTAGCTTCCTGTTATTATCTTATTATTAACAACAAAAACCGCATCATAATTAGAATTGTCAGCTAAAATTGTCACGCATGGCAATGCTTCCTGTCTGTAGTTCGAGTCTACGATCAGGTTGGGTAAATTTACGTGCAACCAGTGTAATTTGACCTCGTGATCCATACAACTAATATACATATCTATTTATACGAACTCTTTTGACCCACCAGTGCTCGGTAGAAGATTGGAATCCTAGATGTTCGTGTTGGTGTGATTGTTGCTAACAATGCATTGATTTAAGATCAAATTGCACGAGTACCTTTCATGTAATCTCGTGTTGTCTCACGCTGACTGTACCTACAGTCAGTAGCTTTGAATGATCTGTACAAGAAACAGCATTCAACTTTTTTATCCATGTCGATATAATTATGTCATTATTTTGCCACGTGGTTAAAAACGGGGTTGGGTATTATGACCACTTATACTTTATATAACATAAATGCCATTTTAATCATATTTTATGAAAATAGAAATACTTAGAAAAAGTTCCAAAAAGTGGTTATACCTATACCTACAGAGGCCAACTGACTATCAGTCCGCCGGACGATATCGGCCTGTCAGTTGTTCGGAACTGTCAAATTTTTGTTCTAACTGACAGGCCGATATCGTCCGGCGGACTGATAGTCAGTGGGCCCCGATGCGCAACGAGCTATTATTAGAAACCAAAATCGACAGTCACCTGATGCAATACCTAACCTAATACCTTGCACAGCAAAGCGAGCTAAAATGTCTGACACAATATTTCTTAAATGTAGACTATAAGGGGCGTGTTAAGTTATATTTGTAACGACGTGACAAGACGAAATTAGTCATTATGCCGATGTTTTAAAAGCTGCACCTAATTAATACTATGGGCTCGTTTTCAGAAAGCTTACTTTTGCACTTAAATACATTAAAAACCGGACATTGCGAGTCGGACTCGCCCACCGAGGATTCCGTAAGTACTTTTTAGTATTTGTTGTTATAGCGGCAGGTGCGGCACCAAAAATACATCATCTGTGAAAATTTCAACTGTCTAGCTATCACGGTTCGGTATGAGACACAGCCTGATGACAGACAGACAGACGGACAGTAGTGTCTGAATAATAGGGTCCTGTTTTAACCCTTTGGGTACGGAACCCTAAAAATCTCCCATCCCTATCGCGTCGTAACTCGTACACGTGTTTTCATAAATCAATACATTCTACAATTTTTTTTATCTAATCTAAGCTAATCTTGTTATCTCAACCATGAGTCAAGCTCAAGCGTAGGTCGATTAACCTGTTTAGTTATTCCTGCCCCACATAAGGGTTGCCAGGTAAGCGGAAGTGAATCGACGTAGGCACTAGTTTTTACGAAAGCGACTGCCATCTGACCTTTCAACCCAGAGGGGAACTAGGCCTTGTTAGGATCAGTCCGGTTTCCTCACGATGTTTTCCTTCACCGAAAAGCGACTGGTAAATATCAAATGATATTTCGTACATAAGTTCCGAAAAACTCATCGGTACGAGCCGGGGTTTGAACCCGCGACCTCCGGATTGATAGTCGCACGCTCTTACCGCTAGGCCACCAGCGCTTTTTATATTAAACTTTTTAAACACACACACATATATACATACTTGATATACATTTACAACTTAGACCCGGAGTAATGATATATTCCAAAAAAAATACAAGTGAATTTTTCGAAGATACATAGTTAAATGAAGTTATGGCTAATTTATTTGAGCCATATTTGCGGTTGGTAAAACCTAACAAGGTCGAAGAGATCGAGATACATGATATAATGTACAGATGTAATGTAAAACTAATGTCTGTCTACGCCAAAGATTAAAAAGGTTTCTCTTAAGGAAATCTTTAAAAAATATTTTTTGATACAGATTATCGTACAGAAAGGAAAATAACGGGGTGTTTTCCCTTATTTATTATACATTATATAATATTTAATATAGCGAATCCCCGTTCAAGTCTGCCTATTCTGATGCTGATATACGGAACCCTACGCTGAGCATGGCCCGACATGCTCTTGACCTGTTTTTACTTCACCGTGAATTTCCTCTTCTTTATCGTGTCGTTAGAACGTGCCCTTGCCATAAACGTCCACGGTAAAGTAATTATCGCAATATTAAAATATTGCAATACCTAATGATTTTCCTCTCTAATTATATTATGTCGACACTGAATCCCGTATAAGTGTAAGTATTTTGAACGTATAAGTTAACAGAAAATGTTTTGTGTTAGTAGGTACAGGGTATATTTTTATTCGATGTTTCGAACATGAGACGCGTACCAATTAATTTGTATGTTCTTACAAGTATCATCTGAAGTCAACATTTTCATAAACCTGCTCTTGTAAATCAATGTCCCTTTTTAAACAACCCTAAAAAGTGTCTTCATACTCTTCATGTCAAATATTTAATGCAATCAGAAACTCACCTGTGTCTGTTGTTTTTCTCCGTTTTTCAAGGTGAAATAAAGTGAGAAACTCATGAAACAAACTTTCAACGTCAACGCCACGGCCGCCACTATTATAAACGCGTAAGTCATTGTTATTATTTCAATAGATATCGGTTTAACACACCATAGGACGTGGCTTGTCTGTTGCGCGAATAACACTGCGAGTTGTTACAACACAGCATCGGCCGAAAGTCGCAATGTTGATTTTTTATCGAAGTTGACTTCAATGGCAACTAATGCTGCTCCCTTAGAAGTATTAGAACTGGCTTCATGATTTAATTTATAATATCATTTATTTTTAATGTAATGATTGACTTTGTTATCATGATACATGAGAGATAGGTATCATCATAATTATTGTTGCTGGTATATCTGAAATGAATTTTAGTGATATATCTATTATCGCGATACGCATATTCTTAAAAGAGAATAATATATCCTTACTTAATAGTAGCGTGACGTGATATCCATGAACATATTACGTATTATTACGTATTACCAAAGATAGATATAACTCCGTAATAGATAGATACAGTCTAAGGAAAAAACGTGCCTCGAAAATCAAGAAAATTTGATTCTCGTTCAGAGGGCGCTACTAGTTTTGGCCTACAGTCGAATAGATGGCGTTGACAGTTTCGTTTGTTATTTAACAATTTTAACGCATATCAGTGAAAGAACATGGGTCAAAATCATAAAAATAATTAATGCAAATAAAAAAAACATTTATCTATATTTAAATACATTCTATCGTATTTTTATAAATTTTCATTTTTAGTTTTAAAGTGTGTCGACAGATGGCAGTGAATTTACTGGGGTTACAAAATTTACTATGACAGTACCGCTCTAGTATAAGTTACTCTATGGTATTACGTATTATTACGTATTATATATGTATTGAATTCATTCATAATGGCCATGCACTTTTGCAGCTGCACAATTCTACTCAATCATTTCTTACGGAATACAGTTACGGGGAAATTGGGGAATCTCAGAACGTTTTAAACGTTTCCTGAAAATAATTAACATGCTATTCTAATTCTGGGAAATCCTGGCTAACGCAAATTATAGAGATAGTTGTAGATTATCAGGGGACGCGGGACCTACCTTTTCTCGAACCGTTTCGTCTCATTTTCAAACCCTCATCTTAGCTTCGTCCCAGTTAACAGCAGAGAGGATAAGATAGGGAACATATGAAATACATTAATTTTCATCAATCTATCTTTAATACCTACTTTAGATTTTATGAATACCTAATAGGCTGTGCTGTAATTTGGCATGAAGCCCTAGGATTTACATACAAAGCTGTACCTTTCTCCACCCTGAAGTCCTGTGATGTAATTTACCTACCATAATATTAAGTAAGTCCATCAGACAGTCTGGCACATACGAGTAATAGGTAATATGAAAAGAATTAAGTTTATTGTCTGTATATGCAATAGAAGATTCCCTCTTCCGCGAATACTTTCAAGGCGTCATGTCAGAAATATGATGTCAATCTGTTATTTTCCTCACCATTTTTAGTTTTCTGTTATTTTACTCTTTCTAACAATTATTAGGGTAAAAAATGGTTTGTGATGATTATGAACATATTATAATAAGGCACTAGTTTTTATTATTGACCACCACGTGCTTGAAGTAATGAAATCCAACTTTACCTACTCAGGTTAGTACGAGTAATTGTTATCACAAGATATATACTTGACAGTTGTTCGTCTGATATTGAATAGATAAGTGAAGTTTCCTATTATAGATGTCTGATTCATTATTAGTCTGATTCATTATTAGTAGGTATATAGGTATCTCATAAATTAGGTCCGTTATTCTAGGGCAGCGAATGACGTTCGTTGTGAAGATCCTTGGGGGAGACCTTTGTCCAGCAGGGACGTCTTTCGGCTAAGATGATGATGATTCTACAAACTTGATATTACAAGTAAAAATCATGTCTAAAGATCTGCGATTTCACAAGTAATCGAAAAACAAAGTCAAATGTCACTAAGAGCTTTTAAACTTCGTCAATTCTCAATATATTTAAGTAAATATTTTTTCGTAAAAAATATATTAAATAATAATAATAATAATATTAATACGTCGGTCGGAGTGGACCCCAAGGGGACCCGCAGGACTCTCAGCTCTGGCTTGCCTTCATTGGCCGTCCAGAGGGGAGTCGTAAGAGCTATATGCTCCAGGGGTGGAAGTGAAAGATGCATAAGACGCGAGTTGGCACAGTGGCTGGTAACAGCCACTGGGTAGAAAGCGGCGCACACCTCTCGACACCCCTGAGCCGCTCACACCGGTGTTGCTCGGTCGTCTTTACGACGGCAGTTTCAGGGGCCCATCTAGTCGGCGGCGAGTCACCGCCTGCCTCGATAACGTGTACAGACATTGTTATGGCAGGTGTCCGGACCTCTCAGCAATAGCCCAATCTTTTGACCAGCCAAACTTCAATCCATAAACCGGTATACTGTTCACTTTTTCTACAATAGTCCCAATGCCTGCTGCGACCGGTTCATGGGTGTCTATTGTTGCACCTGTGAACGGGTTCCAGCAGGCATTTTACATGACATTAAAGCTCTCCAAGGGGCCACTACGTGTTGGATCTATATCCCCACGCAAGCCTATCAAAAGACCGGGATTTATAGGCCCGTGAAATCCAGAAGGAGATACAAATAAATATTAGGTTGCAACAAACATGTCATATACTTAGTAATGGGTAAGTTAATAAGACTTATCGCTTTTTATTGATCTTGTTCTTACACATTAAATAAAAAGGGCACTACTTCAAAGTCTTCAAATCAGGGATCGGAACCAGTTTCAAAAAAATCGAAATAACCATATATTTCGATGTGTTTTTAGGTAACGACTTCGTATTATTAGATTGCTCAATTAAATAGAAATGAAAAAAATTACAAAGAAGGAAAAAATACCGGTTTTGTTCCCATACAAAAAATACCGATATCCGATCCCTGCTTCAAACGATAAGAAACAAATCTGCGAAAAATATCTCGTATTGATACTTCAAGAGACATTCTCAGGTGTTAAAGATAAGATATTATGCTCATTTCTCCTCGATATAGGTAGTTAGGTAATACATATGTAGAATATGTAAGTGGACCAAGAAATAGTATGAGGTTTGTTCAGAAAAGTAAAATTAGACAAAAAAGTATTCCACATAAGTCAATCTGATAAAATGGTTTTAGTCGTATCTGTAATACTGTAAAATAAAACTTGTGGAGTTTACATGTACTTGGCTCTTTTACTAGATCATTAACTCTGTACTGGTTGACGATTGTTGTTAAACGTACATATGAAGCCGCCATACGAGGCCCCTGCCCCGCGTAATTACATTGTCCGGTATTGTATGCGACATATGCGACTATTAGGTATACGTGGAACGTTTATTACCCATACAGCCCAAATTTCGTCAAACGAATAAATACCATAAACTGTAAGTTGTTGTTTTAAAAACATCACTGTTAAATATAAAGAAATATCAAAGGCTACTAAAACGTGTGGCAGTTTACGTGATGCATATTAGTCATATTACTACCAATGCCTTTAAAATTTACACAGCTGTTGACTGCAATTCGAATCAATTAAGGAAATTCGTAACGGTTTACCGCAGACGCTTGCGGCAAAAGTTATATCTTTTAATTTATTACAAACGAACACATTTACCAAAACTGTCATCGACTTTTGAGTCTTCTTGCCAGACTAGTAAAGTCGATGTTTAAACGATTTACGGCCACAATTCGGTTATCGCAGATAATCTCAACCATACCTAAGTAAAGTAAGTATTTATAAATATGTCAGGTATATATACTGGGTGGGACATGTAACACGAGCAAAGTATTAAAACATAGATGATTTGTGATTTTATGATTTATATTTTTGCTCCCGTTACTGGCCCCACCCGGTATAACATAATCGTTGTCTGAGTACCCACGACAAAAGCCTTATTGAACTTACTGTGGGACTTAGTCAATTTGTGTAATAATGCCCTATAATATTTATTTATATACCTGTTTGATCACAAATAACTTCGTATTTATCGTACTCGAAAGCAATTGCAATTTTAGTTCAGTTCAGTGTCCACTTTGTCTGTATTATAGAGTTATAATATTTTGTAAACAATGAACACAATAGCTACATTATTATTACTTTTATACCTACCTATATGTAATAACTATAGATACTAAAGCACGTGAGATAAAGATATGAATGGGAATCAATCAATTTTTTGTTTACAAGTTGAAAATTGATGAACTTCACATGCAGTTGCTCCATTGCTCTCATTGCTATCGTGTCAGAACCATGAAGTTATACCCTAAACAGGAGCGAGCTGTCACTTTTTTTGCCATACTAAATTGAACCTTATCACCGAGCCAGAAAGGTGTTCGTACCAGACTAGAGAAAACGGTCCACATGAGATAGCAAAAGTTGGTCGCGGTGTCCCACTCGCACATGTTGCCAATGTTAAAAAAATACCATTTTGGTAGTATTTATATCAATAACTACTAAAATTAAATACCTTCTTATATTATTTAAGTGCTATATTCAGAGTGCGGTTCTGATATCTTTTACGTAATTTGTAAATAGTTATAATGTCAATATTATTAACTGATTTAACCAAGCATGTGCACAACAAAAAATACATTAATTTTAATATGGTAGACATTAATTGGTATCCCCAACTTGATAATGAAATTTTCAAAATACATGAATGGCGGCGCTCAAGATTTATTTGCGAAATAAAGTATAAAATGGGTAAAAGATGTTGTGTGAAAGGTTGCAGAAGTTAAAGTTTTGATGATTGTGGTATATCTTTTCACAGGTAAGCCTCAACTATTAAAGTTTACGATAAAAATACAAGAAAACATTGTCAAACTCATTAGTGTGACTATGATGTCGGCACGATGTGAATCGGCCTTACAGAGTTCTTATTACCTCGTACTTACTTAATGTAAAAATAAGTTTACCTAAATAAGTATATCTTTATTTCGGCATGCTTAATTATTTGTTTGATGGATAGATAGATAGATAAATGATTTATTTGGGCACGTAATGAGAGCTATATAATTGCCAAAATTTAAATCCAAAATCCTTAAATATTACAGACACATTTATACACAATATTCTATATAGGTTGAACACACATTTCCGTCAGTACACAAAGGCGGCAAATAAAAAAAAATGGTGCAATTAACTACGATGACGCTTAAAGAATAGCTGTGAATATGAACATACCATGAGTGCGAAAGAGGCAGACTACAAATGAAAAAAACGTGACCATTTTTAGGGTTCCGTACCCAAAGGGTAAAAACGGGACCCTATCAATAGGACTCCGCTGTCCGTCTGTCAGTCTGTCTGTCATCAGTAACAGCTTTTATAACGACTAAACTAAATTAAGTAAGGTTTTGTGAAGCGTTTTACAGAGGAGAAAAAAACTATATCCATTCTCTCTGACTTCCTATGCATGAATGAAAAAAGATCTTGGCCAAACTATACATTCCAACTTATCCTAATATCCCACATACATATGACTTATGGTCACCCTAATTAGAAAGAGATGCAACCGCCCACTTTGACTTCTCATGTGGACACACTTTTTGGCCCGTGTACTTCATCCGGTTTATTAAAATCTAAATCCGTGGTCAGAACATGATGATGGAAACTTGGAGAAATAGAGGGATCTCTTCAAATATTATACTTATTAGTAGCAAAGATGATATAATAGGATAGAGCGGTACTGTCATAGTAAATTTTGAAGCCACAGTAAATTCACTGCCATCTATCGACACACGATTAAAATTAAAAATAAAAATATCAAAAAATGTATTTATATATGGATGAATGTTTTTTTTATTTGCAATATTTGCATTAATTATTTTTATATTATTTTGACCCATATTCTTTCACTGATATGCGTTAAAATTGTTAAATAACAAACGAAACCGTCAACGCCATCTATACGAGTAGGCCAAAGGTAGTGGCGCCATCTAATCGAGAATAAAATTTTCTTGATTTTCGAGGCACGTTTTTTCCTTAGACTGTATCCATCTATTACGGAGTTATATCTCTTTGCTAGTAGACACACCTACTTATAGTTATTTAGATAATATTTTTTAGGGTAATTTTAATAACAAAACTTCCGTGAGACACAGACATATTAAATATATTAATAACGGGTCACTCATGTATTTTAAGTCCAAAAACGCTCGACATGTTTCACTCCGTAAGTCCGTACTAAAGAGTGTCATCAGAAGCTTGCGTTGACGGTGACGGACCGGCGCAGACTGCGGTGGCGGCAAAGGGGGCGAGAAACTACCCTCGTTTACGGCATTATTGTCAAATGATCACACACAACACTGTCCACCGACGTACACCAACTACAATCACGGTTAAAATTCGGATGACGACTAATTTCGATAGCCTCCTGTACTTTACGCTGAATAAAGAACTTTTCTTTCGCCAGCACGGTTACCTTATCGAAACGTATATCCAATCCGCAAGCTCCTGATGACACTCCTCGGTACGGAGTGAAACATGTCGAGCGTTTTTCGACTTAAAATACGTGAGTGACCCGTTATTAATATATTTAATATTTTTTACTGTAACTTGTTTAATTGCCCCCGAAATTCGTGAATCAGAACGACGAGTACCTATACCTAGGCATTTAGTGAATTGGGTTATTTTAATAAACTATATATTTTATGGGAACTGTAACTTTTACAAGGATATCTAATAAACATTTAAGAACCCAAATAAGTATCCATTCGGATTTCTTCAATCAATCATAACTTGTAGTTTGTAAACAAAATATGTAGTCTATTGCCTCTATTGAACATATCGATCCGCGACAATGAATGCAAGCAATGAGCATCCTCGCCGGAAATTTGTATGCGCCGTGCATGTCACATGTCTCGAAGGTCTATTGTCGAGTATTTGTTTATATTGAGTAGTGATAAGGAAGATAAAACAGTGTTCATGGTAGGGTACACAAGGGCAATGACATATACATATATTAATTACATTTTCTAGACCATGCTAGTCATACTATCATTTGATGTCAACTGCTTCATTGCCGCTTCGTTATTGTCGTAATTATTATAGTTATCTTAGTAACTCTACTGTAGCTGGTAGCTGCGCCCAAACTACGCTCCCTAATCTCCCTATAATAATACTATATTCTATTCTATAAAACATCACTTTCATACAAAGTCATTATCTTTCTAGCGTTGTCCTGCTTTTTGCCACGGCTCATGAGAGCCTGGGAACCGTTATGGCAACTAGCCCCGAGAATTGGCGTAGGCACTAGTTTTTACGAAAGCGACTGCTATCTGACCTTTCAACCCAGAGGGAGAACTGAGGCATTTTGGAATTGGTTCGGTTTCCTCACGCTGTTTTCCCTGAGGAAGCGGTTTCGGTTTACGGCCCTATTTTTTACCTTTGTCTTTAAGCAATTATAATTGCGATTGTGCCAACGCCCAACGGTGCAAGCTAAGCAATTCATTTTGAATTAATCTATCTTTCCGTTCTAAGTGATTGACCCAAATTTCATATCAGTTCGTAGTTCGATTAGTAGTTCGTCTCGCTCGCACGATTATTATTAGAATATATAATGTAAAATGGTCCTACTTTGCTCCTTAGTGGGTAGTAGTCCAATAAATAAAAAAGGCCTTAACGGCCTTTTATTATATTCAAACATAATATTTCTATATTATCATTCTAAAACTGACAATCACAATATAAATTCCTAAGATTTTACCATGTGTAATTTTAAGTGCAATTGTATATTGTGAGATAAATAAATCATTTTATTTATTTATTCAGATAAACGAAATTGTATATATATTTTGAATTGCTACGTTAGTCATAAAATTAATCTATCTTTTTTGGCGGGGCCTATTAATTTGGCGCACAATGGGGTAACCTTGCACCATAGGTAGGAGCAAAAATACCCCAGACAATGGGTATCTTGTGCTCCTTATTCATAACTTCGTTTTATATAAACCAACATTTCATAAATTATAAACTGAAATAGATGTCATATATTAAAGAAAAAGTGACGAAGCCCTCAGTGGTGAAGGCCGGAGTGGTGGACTACTTGAAAAACACAAATCAAAATATTTAATTAAATAATTTAATTTGTTCCTAAAGTGAACATTTCATAAAGTTGGTTTAACGATAAAATACGTTACATAAGATGTTCTTTATAATATTCATTTCGTCTGAATATTTAATAATGAACTGTTTAAAAAATATTCAAAATTTCCTTAAAGTGGAGCAAAGTAGGATCATTTTACGGTAGTTTGAATATAATAAGTAGGTATAGGTAACTGGGTAACATACCTCATATTTGTTTTTCGATGTAAACATGCGACATGTGAATGTGTCCTAGATGGTCTGCGTCTCCGATACCGCCACGGCCACGGCTAGGCTCTCCGAACCTTACATCACGACCTTCGATCCCTTCGATGTTTGCATCGTTTTGCTGGTCAAAGTCCTCGGCTGAAACGGTAGTGGTTGTCTCGGAGTCTATCGAGCTTCTTCTGCTCTCCTGTGGAAAATAATGAAATTTTAATTGACCCCTTAGTCGACGACTATGCTATGCCTATGGAACTGGCACGTTTTTTCCGTAAAACCGGGCTATTGAGTCGTCACGTGATAAATGTCACCACGGTGGCAGCATGGTTCCATTTTTATCGCTTGTCACCATGCCTGTCACGTTCTTACAAGTAGGTATGTAAGCATAGATTAGTATGTGCAAGTATGTGTTATTACTGTATGTATGTATGTAAGTGCGAAAGTGACAGGCATATAGTGACAGGCGATAAAAATGGAACCATGCTGCCACCGTGGTGACATTTGTGCATTTATCACGTGACGACTCAATAGCCCGCTTTTTTGGAAAAAAAAACGTGGCCATAATGTGGTCGATATTTATAGAAATCAATTTCTGAATCATAATAACAGATGATTTGGTCAACTTATGTTCTGATGTATGGGGAAGACAAACAAATTATAGGTATCCAGCTTGAAACGAATGCAGTATGCCGCTTTACGGACACTTTACTACACTTTGTCAATTCAAATGCCATGCTTGGTCCGACTAGGTTTCTTTGCATGCTTTGTTGATTAAATGAATTGTCATAGGTACATTATATTGCTATAATTTTTTTAAAAGGCTCCTTTATAACCAAACCCTCCTTTTAACGAAATTAAACGGACACACGTAAAAATCTTCATCATTTATTTTTTATTTAAATGGATCCTTCCATTTAAACTTACAATTATAAACAAATAAATAAATAATTGGAGACAATCTTACTCAGATCAACCTAGCCCCAAACAAAGCAAAGTTGGTACTATAGGTACTAGGCGACGATATAGGTACATATGCATACCTTAGGATTTATTTTATGGATACTAACTATATTGATAGGTACTTACCTAAGTACCTAATTCTAATTAGGTGCCTTAGGTACCCAACAGTAATCTTGAAAGACTAAAAGCGTTTTGCTCATTTTTGTTTACACTTTGCCACTTTCCAGGTTTTTATGCTGTAGGTCCTGTCAAACATCTTTAAATATAATAATCTTTCACTGTTGAAAATCGTTAAGCACCGGGCACCTATTGTATCGCTCGAATACGCAAGAGAGAGAGGCAGATAACGATTTTCGGTATTGGCAGTTGGCGGTTGGCTCTCAGAGGAAAACTGAGTCTTTGAGAGCCTTCCGCGAAAAACGAAAATAAAATTGCGTTACCTAAATATGTAAGAACGATAGAGGCAGATAACGGTAATTACGTTTTTCGCGGTAGACCCTCTGATCCCTGGAGTATTTTACCGGGACCACGAATGCAATGTTGCGCTCCAAACGTCAAAGCAGTTTTCAAGCTTATTATACTCGTATAGTCCTTCTACCTCCACCTTTTAAGTCCCGTTTAAGAAAAAAAACAATCTTTAAATACAGTTTCTTTAACTACCTACCTGCATGATTAGGAGCTTATAGTTTGTAATGCAATAATGACGCAAAAATAAACTGATTTAGAGATACATCTAGATAAATATACAACAGCACAACATTTATATAAATTCTTGCATGTATGGATACTATGGATCATTTTCCGTCAAACGTACCACTTTATCGGTTACTGCTTTATTGACATTCGGCAGGGATACCATTGCCTGACTGAGAAGTATTACAATATCCTCAGTAATAAAGCAATTATAAAATGTTTAGGGTTTTTTATAAGTACCTGATTTTTATTCCACATTGTAAACAATATCGACGCAGTCATGAACACTAGTTTTATTACAAAAATTACGCTGACCAATGATATAAACACCGCTTGATACATGCTTAACTTCCCACAATTGAGTTATATTCGAAGTACGATATGAAAAGAAAACACATAATAAATAATTTGCTTCATCAGTCGAATGAAAACGTCGTTTGATCACGTAAGTGGGCGTTACTCGTTCTGATACCATGGATTTCTAATTGGAGTTGCGTAGGAAATAACATGTTATGTCGATCATTATCCATTTGGAAATTATTTATCTGCACAATATACTTTATATATTTTTTTGGGTGGTCAGAGCACGGTCAGAGCATCCCGTCATGCATGCCATATTATATTAGACGTAGGTAGAGTTTGCGGAATACGAATATCTATCTAGATCTTACCGAACCGAATATTCGTCCGAATTATTTGGTTCATCAGTATCATTCTAGTAAATTATTGGACACGTTTAATTACATTAGCAGCTAAAGATTCCCTAGTAAACGAACAGAAAAGAGGGGAAAAGAATATTCGCTTTAACCGAATAATTTGGACGACTACGAACATTAGAAAACTGCCGAATATGCCGAATACCGAATAATACCGATTAATCGGCCATCTCTAATCACTAGTATAATGAAAAAATCGGAAATATGTACATGGGTACATATTTTGGAAAAAATTACACTTTATGTTCTCAAAAATCTTAACGAGCTTGAAACGTAAAGTAAACCAAATAATAAAGCGAACCATAGTCCAGTCTTACCTCAGCATACCAGGTACCCAAAATTCCGGGTGTTCATCTGACTTCATTGAACACTCTGCTACTACATCTAACTCACGCTTAACTCTTGTTATCGTTTGATTACAATTACGATAACGTCCTAATATTATAATTCACATCACCTTGTTTTAATAAGATTGAAGAAATAAATAATCATAGATACCACGTCGAGACTCTGTACATACATACATAAACGCATCTGAAATGTGGAATAAAGAGAAAATATTACCAACTTGGCTCTATCTGTATTCTGTACGTACCTACATTAAAGTAAATATATTTTAATGAAAGATATAAATGTTTAATCATAGGTACATTATGTATCCTCCATGACTTTAAGTTCGCCTTTGTACTGCCTATCATGTGCCATATTTGTGTTTTGTACAATAAAGAGTTGATACATATACATACATATTAATGAAATAAATAAAAATAATGTATAATTTTACACTATGTACCCTCATTTTGTTACCAGAGTAATGATTTCGCTAAAATTGACTGTGATTTAAAGGAAGATTACAGGCTTATTAAATATATTAATAACGGGTCACTCACACCTACACATTTATACCCTAACAAAAATTAGGGTAAAAATACATATTTAATTTTTAGCTACTGAAATACACTGTTGAAACAATAAAAGTCGAGTATCGATGTGTGTAAAATGGTTGCTATTAACAAAACGTCAGGCGTTGGGCTCGGCGGCGCCGCCGTCTGCTTGTATGACAAATACTTGTAAACGACGAACGACACATTGACGCAAGTAAATCGAAAATAATATGTGGAGACACTGTAAAAAATACCGCGTTTTTATAGGCTACGCAGGATGAATCCAACAAGCTCAGTTAATGACAATCATTATAGGTTAAGTTGAAACATAGTCCATGTTCATAGGCGCTAGATATAATAATAATACAATCCATCAGTTACCAATCTCACCAAGCCATACATACATACATGCTAGTAGTAGACTGTGTCAAATTTATTTCAACCTCGGTCTCCACTAATGTCGGCTAAACTACAATGACAAGATTAGTTTAAGGTTAAGGTAACACTTAACGCGACAACAATAATGCGTGGCGACTTTTCTACACAATATATTTACTCTATATAATACCTTAATTTGTTAAATTACAACTGACACATACTGTTTTCTTGTTCTTTGGTGCCTGTAGCTGGTAAGTCGCACTTGTGAAAAAAATAATCCTGACCAAAAAGGATAAATTATGATTTCCGCATTTTCAATGAAGTTTTGTTGTTTTATTACAATGACAACCCTCGGATTGACTTTTTATTTAATACAACATTAACAAAATCTCGACAAAGTCAAACACTGAAAAAGGGCTTTAGGCCGCCAATATGTTTTGCTCCAGCTCCAGCTATCCTCCAGTGTATCGTGAAGGTCTCGACGGATGACTGAATATCGACGACATACTGTTATATAATATATCTAATTACAATTGACGTTGTTGAAGTCCCTGGTAGCAGAGAAGCCATTGTTACAAATTTAAAATATATATATTTCCAGACTACGCATATACCAACCATATACAGACCTGTACAGAAGGTTAAAAATGTTAAAATGCTTATATAAGCTGTAACAATGGATTTATGATGCTGCATGGTGACAGGATATTAAGATATCCCGGATTTCCTTTACATCCAGGAATTCCTTTTAACGCGGGAAGCTATGGACGACAGAGGATGTAAGTAAAGGGGCCCACGGACTATCAGTCCGCCGGGCGGTATCGGCCTGTCAGTTGTTCGCAACTGTGAAATTTTTGTTCTAACTGACAGGTCGATATCGTCTGGCGGACTGATAGTCAGTGGGTCCCTTAACTTGTTTACCTACCTGTCAGGTCCTAGGTGCAAACTTAAATAAATATCTAAATCATTAATATGGATTAACCCCAGTTAAAACTTAAATTTTCCGTAGTCTTATCTCCTCACCTCCCTTAAGCAAATATAGAGGCGAATTTTCTTACTGTTAAAATTATATTTACAAACTGAAAAAATATAAAATATATGTTTATAAGACGTATACGTTAATATATGTTGCCGATACGGAGTTATTGGTAGTTTCTAAAACTACATAACATAAGCTGTCTATTAGTGAGAAGCTCGCCTTTTTTATTAATTTACCTGTTGTTAAGGTTTAACTAAGTGTAAAAGAACTTAATAGGTATAACATTACACTGATTTAAACTTTCACGATTTTTACTCATTATTATTTACAACGACCGAAAACCTCGCGCTCCTAGAAGATGTTGATGTCAACTTTAGCCAGTCTTCTCCGAGACCACGGGGACAACGCCGTCCTCGAAACGTCGGAGGTAAATTTAAAACTATTTTACGCGATTAAGTCCCGTCGTTGTAAATAATAATGAGGTATAACATTATTTACAATTTAGTAATATTTGTGAGATTTGCGCCATGGATTTAACGAATGAAGGCTCGGCTCAGTCACACTCCCCGTTTATAGCGCGATAAGTTAATTTATCGCGTGGGTCGCGCAGTGGGTGGCCGCGGCCGCCCTACGGGTAGGGCGGGGGAGTCGCGAGCGAGACTTCACTTGTTGCTCTTCGCGCGCCCTAATACCTATCGGCACTCGTGCAACACGTTCAATTTCAAGATAAGGGACCTAAATAAATATGTATCTCATATCTTTAAGCCGATAACCTGAGTGTAAAATTTGGCTGGATATACCGCTAGCGCTGTCAAATAAATGTACGAGCGAGATATATAGAACGCTACACGCTAGCGTTTATGTCAATGTCAAACTGGTGGTAGAGGCACAGGCGTACAGGATCCTTTAAAACAAGCGGGGAAAAACGCATTTTATTCACTAGTGGGGAAAGTAATTTGACCTTGGATGGAGCGTGTTTAAGTAGCTTTTGACGGATAACAAAACCTAAAACGCTCATAATAATGGTTCGTTCGATATTAATTATCATTAAATAAATGGTTTGAGAATTTAATAAAAAATACCAAATTTAGCTTTATTTAATGATAAACTTAATTTAACTTTATAGTCATAAACCTTAAATTCCATAAGAAACTTTTTTTTTTAATTATGTTGAATGTAATTCTGAACGCACAAGTTGAGTCGATGCAATTTCAAAACGCATCGTCAGAAATGTCAACATTATCAACAAAAAATTTCTCACCGATTCCGACACGTAAAAATACACAACTTCCAGAGTTTTCTGTTATAATATCGTATTATTGTAAAAAAAATGAGTGATTCCAGTGATGAAGATGATCTAACGCCTGTGGATGTTGCACTTTCCTCGCTATAGTGAGGGGAAAAGTTTTGTGTTACACACGGGTGCAAATGTATTTTACTTCTCGTGTTTCAATTCCACACTCGCGGGTAAAATACAACTTTGCACCCTTGTATAACAAATAACTATTTTCTTAGATTGTTCGCGGCCAGTCACATTACGGCTGTTCAGGATTTTGCAGCCGTCTCGTTGGGCCATGGGCCATACAAAGAATTTCGAAAAAAATTGGCTTTTGGTATAATTTTTTGGTCCTAAGTCACATCTATACGACTGAATGGAAATTAATGAATGGTTGTACGGAAATGTTTCCTTCATGAACACCATTGGGATTTAGCCGGAACATAGGTTCAATAGTCAATAAATCGTTGAGTATTTTTTTTTGCTAACTTTTATATACTTATTGGTTACCTCTTTTGGCTTTAGTTTTGACTAAAATAAAAATTATTGTCATTTATTTGTTCGCACGTACTTATAGTTGATTTGGATTTCAAGATTTTTAAGCTCAGTTTATCTGAGTAGACTAATATATGTTTTTAAGAGGTCTAGAATGAGATCTACATTGCTGCCGACGATTCCCTTAATAATACTGTAAGGCTCTCGATTTTCTTAAAGAGCTCGAGAATAAACGGCTGAACTCAGAAGAACGGACTTGACAGGCATAACTGGCGTAAGTAAAGAGAGTGCCCGTGTCGAGCGCAAGCGCCTCTACCGCTGCAGTACGCGCGCCCGCGGCCGCAGCCGCCGCCGCCCAAGCCTCGCGCCACTCGCCAGTCTCCACTCCACTCCACTCCGAGGCGCGTGGCGGTCGCGCAACGCCTCAGCCGCTAGCTCCATATCAACACTTTTACTCGATTTAAATTCGCGAACCGTGCCCGCGCGAAACTGTCACTTTCGCTCCAGATCCCCGACCGGTCCCAATTATGATAACATTGTGATTCTAACCAGTGAAGTGCGCCCTTAAGCTGATCACAGCTACATCCCGAGGTAAGTTTTACTCGTAATCAGACTCAAAATTAATACGTGTCAGTTTGGAGCACTAAGTGAAAGGTACACTCTTTGTTGTTAAATTACGTGACTAACCCGTCAGATTTAGCACACTCAAAAAGTTTCCAATTTCAAAATTATTCTTTTATCCTTGGGTCGTAAATGTTAGATTTACCCGATTATTACTAAACAAAGGCAGCTTTATGATGCATAATTATGTTTATATTTTCTTAACTTTGTTTTTACTTAACAACCGTTCATTATAAAACCACTTTCGTTGTAAATTACATAGTAGTAGTACTACTACTGGTTCATGTTTAGTCAGAACGGTAAATATTTTTTTATGTACTAAAATTAGGGAAATGCAGCAGTTATTGGGGAATGGGGACTACGTGGACGGTTTAAGATATGAAAATATTAGGTGCCCGCTTCATGTAGATTACTTGTAGGAAATACAAATGCTTATAGTTTTCGTACAACACTTCAGATAAGTTTGTAGTGATTAAGGTACCTATGAGTTTTCCAAAACATTCGACACAAATTTAATAGAGCAAGCTCACTTAAAATTAAAATCCTTTTTCAATCGGATACCTACAGATGCCAATGCCATCAACGATTTATGAAAACGTCGTGAACCACTTATCAAAGTCGTGATTGATAATTAAATTAATAGCACGTATTTTAATATTTTTTACTATCCATTTGTCCTACCTAACTGCACAATAGTACATTTCGATGCTAGTGCGGAAAGTATACAAGAATGACATTTCCGCACGTGTATCGAACGAAGTTTTTTTAATACAGTTGCGAAATAATAAGAAAAACAACAAGTAAGGAATAAAAACAATATCGAATGTTGCCTTTAGAAACTTAGCTTGCGTAAGAAAAAACGCCTCTTCTTTGACAGGCGTTTCGGCAGCTATTCCTATCTGTACCATCCATAGCTATTCCGTTCCATTCAAACAACTTATTAAGAACGGTTTTTCAATCTTCAATATTAAAAAAATAAACGTGTTATAATGATGAAGAGGTAAATAATAAAATATGAAATATGTACATTTTTCGTATTCTTACATTAACAGTAGGTTTTTATGTTAGTTACGACATTTAAAGGAAACTAATATTAACACTCATCAATAAGTATAGTCATGAATTGGAACAAGTATAAATTTAAAAAAATTGGAAAAGTAAAAAGCACTAGTTCGCGAATACCAACTTTTCGCACGCTAAACAGCTACGTAAAGTAGCACTTTTTGAGAACCTGTATTAAAAAATATATATCCTAATCTGGACATGGGCATATCTCGTCATAAATGTATTTTTTGACTTAATCATTCATATCACTGAACCAATAAAATTGCTATCAAAAGTATATTAGCTACTCTTTTCCTTAATCATAGGTATCACGGAAAATAGGATTGCAATATTTGTTTTTGTTTATATACAGTGTCTTCATAAATATGCCTTTGATTTATCTACTGAAAAAAAAAAGAACTATGCATTATTAACCCGTTCAAGAAAATGCTTTCTTCATATCAATACACTGTTCAATATAATATATGATAGGGAGAACTACTTGAAACTTGAAAGAACCTTACCGAGCAGCTTTTGGTAATAAAGAACACATCAAAACCGTGTCAGAACCGAAAAACAAATAGTGTTTAAGATTTGCTGGGAACTTTTCAATCGAAAGAGGAAATAGCTCCATGAGGAGAGTTTTAGAAATACCTACCTACTGCCTACTGTATCTACAAACCCAAAATAATAATGTTAACAACACGTACGTATATACATCTTACCTATACATGTAAGTGTATGTAGGATGAAGATGAACACTGATTTGAGAGCTCTGACCAGCCCTTTAAGGGTGCATAGATATATGTGACTCATAAATATTTTAAAAAGCTGCCGGTGGTAGAAGTAAATGTAAATACAAACAAACTCTGACTTAACCTTTTGGACGCCAATGACGGATATATCGGCACCGCAGGTCCAACGCCAAAGACCGATTAATCCGTCACAGAACACAGAGCAACATAGACCTACGTGCATGTGCATAAAGTTCAATTTCAGTTTTGACACTTCGGTCACGTGGCGTCCGAGTGACAGCTTTTGTGTTTGACACGGCGTCGAAAAGGTTAAGGATGACTCACGCTAGGCCGGGCCGAGGCGTCCGACATGTCATTTTCTATGACGGCTGATCGGTGATCATGTGGTGCTTTCCATATAAAACGAAGCGCCGGATGCTCCGGCTCGGCCCCGGCCCGGTCTAGCGTGTACGTTTACGCAGTCAAGTTTGCAGCGACTCGGTATTGGTCGCTATATAAGCTTAATATAGAATCAGTCATCACTAAGATACAAGTATAGTAGGCATCGGAGTTTTCATCGCACGGTGAGATTATAGTAAGCAATAAAGTCTATAATAAATTATTTAAAGAGGAACCTAAAGACAGTTATAAACTGTTTCGAAATGGTAGCTAATAGCTCTGCCTCTAATAACGAAAGTACCTTCACTTTCGGTGTTGTTGTAGCCTCAGATCAACTGCCTCAGGCAGCCGGGCTGCCTTATCGACGTTCGGTTCTCACACTTACGTTTTATTATCATTACGTCTTTCACGTCATCTTTGCAAACGACATCTTTTACTTAGATTGTTACATTACCTTTCACGTTGAGTGTGTTAATTCATTTGATATGTTGCTCAGTTTCGTTACGTTTTCTAACTCAGATTTAATCATTTCATGCACACTAATGTGAGGTGCATTTATTTTCAAATGAGTCGACTTGTATTTTCGTCGACGTCATTTTGTTTTTGTTACGGCATCGGCGTCGATTATTAACGTAAACAAACGAAGCGGTTATGAAATAATGATCGCAATATCACAGTAATCACAGTGACATTTCCCTTCGTTAGCTACCTATAAATAATAGGATCTGAAAACGCAGAGTGGTTCCTGAGGACGCAGCCTTGGAACTACAAGGTAGACCTATGTATGTTTAAGGGTTAAAGAGTGCGCTGGATGAGGGTGACCGGGGATCGCCTAATTGGGGAACTTTAACGCAGACCAACGGACGTCTTTTCGCTAATATGATAGAAAACCGTTCTCATTATTATTACTATTTATTTATTATGTTTAATTTAACACAAGCGTAGCAACCTTGAAACAAATGACAGCAAAACAATATATACTCGTATCACTAGCATTAATATTACTTGAATTGTTTAATGTTTAGCCAGCTGATACATTTCGTTTAATAAATGCCACATTCAAAACAGCTTGCGTGGACTTAAATTAAAACACAACTCATACACGTTCTTGCATATCGACGCGTACGTTACGTACATTAGTGTTACCTCAACTTAGTAACGGGTGGCTACTTCTTCGGGTTTCTTTTTAGGGTTCCGTACTTCCGTACCCAGAAGGTAAAAACGGGGCCATTACTAAGACTCCGCTGTCCGTCCGTCCCTCCGTCTGTCCGTGTCACCAGGCTGTATCTCATGAACCGTGATAGCTGGACAGTTGAAATTTTCACAGATGATGTATGTAAAGTTTATTTCTGTTGCCGCTATAACAACAAATACTAAAAACAGAATAAAATAAATATTCAAGTGGGGCTCCCATACAACAAACGTGATTTTTTTGCCGTTTTCTGCGTAATGGTACGGAACCCTTCGTGCGCGAGTCCGACTCGCCCTTGCTGGTTTTTAATTATCGGATTATTTGCTTAGTTTGTAATACTGATTTTGATTACACTCCTATAAAATCTTTGGATACCTAATAAAGTGTAATTCATTTCAAGCTCTCTTCATGCTAAATGCCGATGTTTAACCTTAATCAGTTTTAACTGTATAGGAAAAATAAAAGTGTTTCTTTTGAAAAGAAAATGTCGATGAAAGACTTAGATGCTGTAAATAGACGTGCGATAACGCGATTGTTATTATGAAAAACAAAAAATCTACTTTTACATGCTATTCTGCTGCATCAAAGTTTATGTTGATGCAAAAACTGCTAAATAGCATTGTTTTTTAAAGTGTAATGTTTACTAGCAATATTGATAAGATGAGCGCAAACTACAAAATAAATTCAACTTTGTAGATCATTATCGGTTGAAGTTCATTCAGCGAACAGGTATCGGGTCATCACATTCAAAGCGTCTGATAAGAAACTCGAGATATGCATTGTAGCAAATTATAATTCGGTTTTATTTCTTATGCAATGCACTAGCGGAGTTAGTGCAACAATGGAAGTGATTACCGTAAGTGGGCTACGAATGGTAAGCAAGGTGAAAGTGTCTGGGCCAGTTCTTGAAGGTCGACTTCGAGAGACCAGTACTGTTATTTCCTTGGCTTGCCGACCGCTGGCGAGCATATGAATGATCCGATTACACTTAGTTGTTACGGATCCCCAAGTCATATTTTATACTGGTTGCTTTGAGTCAAATGCTCGTGGCGCTCGAGAACACAGACCCAGCGTCCGCCGCGGACCGCGCCTGCGTGCGCTGCCTTGATGACGTGCTTACCTATACCTACCAAACGTCATCGTTACCGTTAAATGTCAACCAAATGCCAAACGTATGATCCTTGCATCTTTAAGATTAAAGTGATATGCGAACGTCTTGTTTGCATTAATAACGTTGAGCTCACTTAGATTACTTTATCAAGAAAATAATTTAGAATCATCAAAAAATTATAAACTTTTTACTTGGTAGCCATTACCTTTATAGTAAAAACATACACATACATATTAAAGTAAGTAAATACATTTTGTTCTTATTAAATCAGGTGCTCGATCGGATCGAGTGACGCAAGCATTTTATGTTTGATTTTAAACAATGATGGTTGCCGAAGACTCGTGTAAATAGTTAACGTTTAACAATAGTTATAATGAGCAGTCTGTCTTCTCAACATTTTATAGTTTTAACGTTACAACTCAAAGGAACAGTTACAACCTATTAATAGGCATAACTTCAAGGTCCATAACAAGATCAGTCACGATAGGTATCCAAAAATTTTTCAGACTCAATGTAGGTCGTTAAAACTGCCAATTAATTGTTCAATACATACGCGAAATTGGGAGATAGGGTATAGGGTTAAAAGTACCAAGTTTAAGACACTCTGTCCATGGCTTAAATTTTGCGCTATTTGTATGCTGTTTTTAGATACCTATCTGACAGGCATATTCTGTGCCTAATTCTCGCCATACCTTGAAAGATTTGTCCGCAGGCACATCTGCCTAATAAAACAGATCTTACGGGCAAATCTGTAAGTTGAGGTACATACGTACGGTTAAAATGTTTTATATACTTACCAATTTTTTTTTATTCACATTTTCTTTTTTTAATTTTATTACATAATTTTACAATAACACTTATAAATAAAACGTTTGGCCTAAGTCGTAGTCGCTCGGTAGGGTGCCCAGAAGGCTGGCCGCATTGCCCCGGTGGGTGGCAATGTTGATGCGCTGGGCAAAATATCAGCCAGCCCTCTGGTCACCAGAAGCGACGCGCGCTAGGTCCGCATCGGCCCCAGGGTTTCCACCCCAAACGCCGTGTGGCACTACCTAGTGTGGCACTACGTAGTGTGGCATATTTGCGACGTTTGAGGCTTTCGGCCGAGGATGCAGCCGCACCAGCGCCAACTTTGGTGCCTGGAATATGGGACGGCGCCAGGGTATCTACGCAGTTAGCGTCCCAGACAAGTGGCCGGCTCATACTCCAAAGCACCAGCGTCATTCCGTCAGGCCTCATGCCATCGACCCTGGCCAGACCGTTGGGCTCGAGGACCGCCGGTACCTTCATCATCATCATCATCATATCAGCCCTTTAGCGCCCACTGCTGAGCATAGGCCTCTCCAAGGCAAAAATGAAGATTTATAAAAATACGATAAAATGTAGGTATTTCCACCGCCTGTTGATAGACTGAAATATAAGCACTAAGCATAGACCAGGTTAACTCAAGATTTTAGCTTCAGTATACTACAATTAATACATATGATATACTATACATAGCACTTGGGATCCGATTTTCCTGTATTCGTAATTACTACGATCAGAACTTTTACTATGACTGTTATATCTTAACCTAGTCTAATACTTAGCTCAAGTTCATCAGCTTTTCAGGATCCAGGAATCAGGTTCTACACACTTTGTCCACTTGCACAAACTTGTCCTCTCAACCACCATTTTCTTTTTTCTCGTCTAACCAATGGCGCCAAATGTATCTGTCAATTCTGTCATCTAAATGTTACTAGCTACAAATTAATAAGGATTAGTTCACACGACTTACCACAGGTTCGCGATGATCCGCGACACCCCTATTCTGAGACATGTGGCCAATCGGAATGTTGTATTATCCAACAATGTGCCCACCGTTGTGGATGGTAGTGTCTGCACTGCAGTTACAGACCCGACTCCCATTCCGCAGTGGCAAGAAAACGGGCTCGATCTGTCGGACTATGTGCCGTATCTAGGAGACGGTTCCTAGTTAGACGACAGAGAGGTTCGTCCCACTGCCTCTGCGAACATGGGTTGACAGGCGGGTCTGTGTTAGGACATGCTAAAGACCATACGTTCTTGGTCTCGGTACAGTGCGAAGCCTCCAGGACCCCGAGGGAAGGGGCTAACATTTTTTCGATAAGGTTTTGAGCACCGTGTACCGAAAGCAAGTAGCGCCACAAAATAATACAGATTTGAAAAGACTAATTCCATTATTATGCACAAAACATTTTTATGAAGTTGGATATCAACTTAAATGACGAAGCCTGTTGCTGGTTTGCTTTTGTGTCCACTTGACGAAGCCTGCGTTGCCGATCACGATCTATGCATGGACTTTATATTTACTGTTTTTTTATTGTGACATTATAATGTAAGTTTCATTTGTAAAATTATAATAAATGTGACTTATACAAATCTAAAATATTAACCCAAAATAGACAATATGAGCAATACAAACAAATATAACACATTTAAAACTCAATATTTATGTCATGTCAATATATCGATGCCTGGCTTACTATACATATAGTATTATTATACTCTTTGGCCTGGCATTTCTATAGATTAGATGGTATGAAAACCGTAACAAATTATTAAATCCGTATCGGCCTCCTGGAATTAGAATCTGGAATCGTAGCATTTTCGTAGCACCGTAGCATGTTTCGTAGCACGCGTGACGTGGCACTCGTGCCGACAACGTTCTACAGTCGAGTGTTAAGGGGGCCACTGACTATCAGTCCGCCGGACGATATCGGCCTGTCGGTTAGAACAAAAATTTGACAGTTCCGAACAACTGACAGGCCAATATCGTCCGGCGAACTGATAGTCAGTGGGCCCCTTTAAAGATTCCGGTCGCACTGGCACATCAAAATAAAATGAGAGGGAATGACGAAAATGTAAGAATACAGCAAAAGAAATGTAAAAGGGTACTAGTACGTTACCTATAATTCATGGAACATAATTCGATATCAATTGAAATTACTATACTTATTAATAACATACAGAGCTAGCGTTTACACTGCTCACTAAGAATCACCCAGATTGCGTGTAATCGTGTTAATCGTGTTTTAAGTTTTTCGAGAGAACACTTTTATATCTAGGTACAATTATAACAGTTTTTAAGGACCTAAATTGTTGAATATAATTTAAGTTTTTTTTTTATTAGATTGGAATGAATAGCAGGTACTCGCGTATCTACCTACACACGCATCACTATTATTTGGACGAGACGGTGCATTACCAGGGGCCCATTCCTCGAACGATATTAGACTAATATTATTAGTGTGTTGCTATGGAAACTCATACGATTTGACAGTTCGTGGACTAATAATTTAACATTTCTCAAAAGGTAAGTAAGTACCTTTTGAGAAATGGGCCCCAGACGTTTAACTATAGCAACTATAATTATATATTTATACTATTTATAGGCATGGGTCTCAAGAAAGTCACCACTTTACACTACTCACCAGTAGCGGTTAGCTTCGAAAGTAATAATATATTTTTCTAAATTTTAATGGTGTCCAATAAAGTATACGCAGCCGTTTGATACATGGTAGGTATGGGAGTCCCGAAGCGTGTCATTAGTGGCACGGGCACGGCGGACAGCGCCGCCGCGGCGCCGTCATTCGCCTGGCGCCAGACACCCTCCCCGCGCAGCCTCTGTTACTATCAGTACCAGCACCTTACCTTACCGACTGGGATACTATATTCATTGAAATTTTCTATCTAGACGGAATGCAAAGGCAATTCTTAAATTGTATTATTTTTAGGGTTTGAAAATTTCCGTTAGTTTTAGTTAAAAAAATGTAAAAAGAAAAAACATATAGGTACAGCATGTTTCTCTTTAAAGGATGATAGAAATCTGAAAGCTCTGAAAAACTGAAAATAAGAATCTAGGAAATAATATTTTTGATCCCCGGTCTATACCAACTTAGTTAGTAGGTATTAGCTCCTTGAAGGAATACCTCGAATTACAAATCAATATGTGGTTGTAAAAAAACTACTTATAAATATTTCGTAGAACTTAGAACTCTGACTGTCTGCGTTCTTACATCCAAGAAAATGTAAACTTTTTGGCTCGTGCCAATTTTATTTTATTGTCATGTTGAGCAGGTTTTACACAGGTGGTTCTTGCCAGTTTTCAACATACTTACTTTAGTCCAAGGGCATTTCTTACAAAAGTAGATCCACAGGTTTTAGGTGTACCTATCGAAGTTAGCTTTTTATGCCGTACATAAGTATAAGTAGTAACTATTTTTTCACCACACCAGCTCGTAAAAGCTCTCTTTGTACTTTAAAAACTGATAAGAAAGTTGCATTTTGTCCATGTGTGTGGTCAAGTATAATCTGATGCAACTTTTGAATTTTGTGCTCTTAGAGTTGACTTTAAAGTGATGATTTTGAATAATAAATATTTAATAACGTTCATTTGAATTTGATTTGTAATGTTTTACAGTTTGGTAGTATTTTTATCGCGTTGGTGTGGTGAAAAATTTCGTGTTTCACTCGGGAGCAAAGTTTATTTAACCCTCGTGTAAAGTATTAGCACGAGGGGTTAAACAACAACTTTACCCCCTTGTAAAACAATAGTTATTTGTGCAACAAGAGAGGAAAGTTGGTTTTTCTTGCGAGTGTTTATTTTGTGTCCCGAGAAAGCGAAAGATTCTAAGTTAGAATCTTGAGCGTAGCGAGGGACTCAAAAACACGAGACGTAAAATAACTGCTCTCGTGTTGCACACATAATTTTTCACCTCAGTAGTGAGAACATATTAAAGGTTAAAATGTTGTTCGAATTACACAGAATAATACAGAGAAACAAAAAAAATTGAATAAAAGTAAGAAGTGGCAATTCGTGGCCTTTACTAAATTAAAAAGCTACTTTGTTTCACTCCCTGGAGTGAGGAAAGTCGAACTTTCTGCACTCCCTGGAGTAACGGAAGAAGGCTTCTTCGAGCTGCTGAGGTGAAAATAACTATTGTGTAACAATGTCTCTCTCCTCTAACTCTTTAAAGTGGCATGTGAACGCGCGAAACGATAATCAATTAAATACGAGTAATATTGCACCTTGGTAACTTAACGTAAAATATAATAAAAGTATATTAAATTCGTAATAAAAGTAAAACCTGCATTTTAGTTGCTATGGAATAAATCACAAAATTAAAGTTGATTAAATGCGCTAGTTATTTATTTACGAGTATGTATTGGATTGGTCACGCAAATGGTTATCGAATTGTTCATTTAACTGTTTGTAGGTATATATAATATAATCTTGAAACAATAATGGTGAAACAAAGTTTTTCAATTAGGTACTTATGTTTAATGTGAATTTCGTTGCACTATATTTATATTATTTGATTTAAGTAGCTTTGAGGCTGTTAATCTCTGTTTATATAGGACATAGGTACACAATTATACAAGCATAAAAAAACTGTCTCTTCTATTTATGCCCGACGTTTAAGGATATTGAATCCTTATTTCTGGTTATGGTTATAACTTATAACTTACATCGCTAGTATTCGTGTGTGTAAAATTTGTCTGCATTTGTATCATCCCCTTAAATTACGTTCATTACTTTTAGCATAAGACAAATGAAAGCACAAGATTTGAGTATGATCTATAAACTGTATCTTATCGAAGTGGTCAGTACTGTCATATTTACATTACGAATCTTAACTAATTAGTTTCATATTATCTTTCCAGATCTCAAAATGCCCCAATGGGCTAGCGCGGAGGGCGGCGGTTCCGAGGCCGAGTCGCCGGTGCAGATGACGTGTTATGAAGACGAAACCTCCGAGTATGATGAGAACAAACCCGACATAGCTGACATGAAGATAGAACAAGCTGGTGGTGAGTACGTAGGTATTCAGTGTAAATTCTTTCAATAACTGTATGGACCCTTTGCCCATAGGGTGCCTAATATGCACCTCGTCAACTGACAGCTTAGCAACACTGTAATAAAAATGTTGTATACTTTTTCTAGGTAATTGTTACATTTAGAGTTTTCAGTATTCAGTTCTTTATTTGCTAATAATACAGACAAAATCCATGCAAATACAATAATAAAATATCACATTAATACCGAATTCCACATTCAACAATAAAAACAGCATAAAAAACAGTAGATAACAAAAAACAAATAAAAAGAAATCTAGAAATAATACATTACCAATAATTAACAAATAAATTCGATTGGCTTAAATTAATTGTACTTATATATAAAAAGATATGTCAATATATATATATTTTTCCCCTCACTAGCTCGGAAAGCCGTCTTTTATCCTTTAAAACAAGCGGGGAAAAACGCATTTTATCCACTAGTGGGGAAAGTAATTTGACCTTGGATGGAGCGTGTTTAAGTAGCTTGACAGATAACAAAACGTAAAACGCTCATAATAATGGTTCATTCGATATTAATTATCATTAAATAAATGGTTTGAGAATTTAATAAATAAAAACTTTTATAAAAAAAAAGATAAACCGACTTCAAAAAGGATGAAATAAAATATTATCCTTTTTAGGGTTCCGTGTTTAAGTATATGCGTTACCAACTGATATTTTTGAAGTCGGTGCCAAGCCAAATTTTAAATCATATATTCATAATGATTTTGGTGCAATTCGATAAAGATACATAGATATAGAAGTGTCCTACGAGGGCGATCTCGTTGCGAACGCGAACGCCTTGGGCCGGCCGCGCCGTGCCGCGTCGCTTCGCTTCGCGTTCGCGAGTGTTCGCCTATGTAAGACGCAGCGTACACGACGACAATAAACGAACTTTCTGTACACCTCAGAACAGAACACACGGTTGAACCTTCTTGGCGCAGTTCGTACCATGCTTGTCGGCACGTTAGTGTAAATCTAATACGTTTTGTCGTCGTATTTTTTTAAAGAGCATTTCTTACTAATTCTTGAACAGTCATAGCACGCAAGTGTGGGATTGGGACTGTCGCTTATCCAGAGGACTACATTTCAAAATATAAAACAATTCAAGGAACCTTCATGCAAAATTTCAGCTAAAGCGGTTCAGTTGTTTAGCCATGAAAAGGTAACAAAGAGGCAGACATAATTGCTTTCACGTTTATAATATTTGTACAGTTGTAATGGGATTTATAGACATAAAGCTGATTATTTTTGACTGGTATTGTTACTACTTGGAGTACTTGGCTTGGCACCGACTTCAAAAATATCAGTTGGTAACGCATATACTTAAACACGGAACCCTAAAAAGGATAATATTTTATTTCATCCTTTTTGAAGTCGGTTTATCTTTTTTTTTATAAAAGTTTTTATTTTTCAATTTTTAGTTTTAAAACATTGTTAAGAGCGTGACGCATGAATGAAAAACATAATGATGTTTAACTGTAAATTCGTAAACTTTATTAAATAATCAGAATTTTCCTCGAGTCCGTCTGGGAAATCATTCCTGTCACTAAATCCATTCTCCGCCCCGCCACTGACCCAATCCCTCAAACCCGGTGATCACTCAACCTCACAGCACATCAACCCCTGATCACTGAACCCCTCGACCCTAAACCACCATCCCTTCAACCGCCATTCCCCGACCCCTAACCCCAGACCCCTTAACTTCTAACCCTAACCCCCGATCCCTTAACTCCCAACCCCACAGTCCCCGACCCATCAACTCACCTCCCCTCAACCCCCAACCTCAAACCCCCCAAACACTAATACCCTCTACCTTCACCTCTCAGTCTCTTTGGTTGTTTCCAACACTACCTACATCAAAAATCATAATACACATACGAGGCAAGTTATCAGTAGCCTTACCACGAGTTTGACATTGATATATTCGCTATAGTGTGCGTAACTTACTGTTTATGCATCTCGCTCGTACTAGCATATTAGTGTACAAAGTAAGTTACGAAGAATATTTAGTGTCAAACTCGTGGTTAGGCTACAGTTGCACTACATCAAATTGGTGGTTTTGGGGAGGAAATTCTTGAGTTACTTTAGAAAACACCGAAATTACCACACACGTGCCTTTAAAAATTGAGGAGTTCCCTCAATTCCTCACGGATTCCATCATCAGATCAAAACCAAAAATATTACGAAAACACCTTGGAGAGGTAACTTCTTTCAAACAGAAAAAGAATAACTCAAATCGGATCATGGGTGCCGGAGTAATCGCTGAAATCATTATCATCAAAACAATCATCATCATCAGCTCCACTTCATCAAATTGGTGGTTTTCGAGAAAAAATGCTCAATTTGCTTAAGAAAACGACCAAATCACCATACATGTGCCTTTAAAAATTGAGGAGTTCCCTCAATTCCTCATGGATCCCATCATCAGAACAGCACCAGATTAATGTGGGACCACCTTGGAGGTAGTTCCTTTCAAACAAAAAAAGAATTGTTCAAGTCGGACCACGGGTCTCGGAGTATTCGCTGAACATCCTACAATAAAAAAATCATCATCACTATCTTCAAAACAATCATCATCATCAGGTGCAATTCATCAAATTGGTCGTTTTCGAGAGAAAATGCTAAAGTTGCTTATGACAACACCCAAATCACCATACATGTGCCTTTAAAAATTGAGGAGTTCCCTCAATTCCTCAGGGATCCCATCATCAGATCAGAACCAGATTAATATGGGACCAACTTGGAAGTAGCTCCTTTCGAACAAAAAAAGAATTACTCAAATCGGACCACGGGTCTCGGAATAATCGGTGAACATACATAAAAAAAAAAATAAAAAAAAAAACATAGCCACAACCGAATACAGAACCTCCTCCTTCTATGAAATTGAAGTCGGTTAAAAATACCAGATTTAGCTTTATTTAATGATTTTAAGTCATAAACCTTAAAATTCAATAATAAACGTTTGTTTTTTAATAATTACCTATATGTTAAATATAATTCTGAACGCACAAGTTAAGTCGATGCAATGAGGGCTAACGCGTATGAATTCGCCGCTAGGGGCGCTAGTGTAGATCTGGTGGTCTTTTCCATAGTTCGAAATGTCAAATGTCACTTGTCACTTCAATGACTGGCAGCTGTTCTTTAGTCTCTTGGACCACCATCAACAGAGGCGCCAACTGGTGAGCAACAAAACGATAGCCCTCATTTCAAAACTCATCATTGACATTTCATACGTCTGAAATGTCAACATTGTCAACAAAAATTTTACTTAAAAACTTCTCACGTAAAAGTACAGAATTTCCAGAGTTTTTTGTTATAATATCGTAAAAAAATGAGTGATTCCAGTTGATGAAGATGATCTAACGCCTGCGGATGTTGCACTTTCCTCGCTATAATAGTGAGGGGAAAAGTTTTGTGTTACACACGGGTGCAAATGTATTTTACTCGTGTGTTAAAACACTCGCGGGTAAAATACAACTTTGCACCCTTGTATAACAAATAACTATTATTTAGTTTTCAACGGGTATTAAATATCATTCTTGTTTTTCAGAAGGGTAACAGTAACAGACATTTGTCATTTAAATCATCAAATTCATCATGTTCTGCTTCTTTACTTTTTTGTCAAACACAGTGTTTGTTTTAAATAGGTAGGTAGATAACAAAATTGTAAACTGGCAAAGTCAGTGGAATTTTATTTTACATCCAGTTTGTGATTTTTTCGTAGCTCACTCTATATACTTACGTAAGACTCGAGTTTCGCGCACTTGAGCAATTCGTATATAAATAGTTGCCAGTAAAGTTAATAAATGTTTAAAATCAACATTTTAATATCTCTATAGGAATCGAACGGCACGAAGTAGATAAGGATATTACGAAAACCACCCATAGCAGTGCGTACTAAATCGATTAGTCTGCACTCGTGCTCTTACGCAAAAGGTTTATCAAGCGTGCAGTCGTGTCACGTAATGCAAAGTTTTGTAGAACATCTTGCTCGTTGCACGAGTTGCTTAAGAAAGTGTTCTGCTGAATGCCGTGATTGCCAGACTGCTTCGTGCTTCCTTGAACACGGATGAACACTTCTTGGCGTGCTTAGATCTTTTAAAGCCTAATGTAGAGCAAAAATAATTGCCCCTGACGTCACCGATACCTATACGAAACGCGATAGTTATAGAGGAAGTTATTAAAATTGATTCTAACTAACCTGAGACTGAGATTAATATAAGGTGTAGGACTTTACACCGTTGAGCAACAATACAGCACAATATTATTAATACTTGTTAATGTACCTCTACTGAGTTGAGGATACCTAGGTAGACCGAGGAGAATCGGATCACAGGGTGAAGCGGATCATGATGAAATTTGAAATATTTCATTGACATTAATGCACTAAAATGTACTCTTTCTTTTTTTTTCTCTCCGTTTCCTAGAATGATTGAAATGATAAGTGATAATGTATTTTCACTCTTCAAAGTTCCCTTTGAGCAATTATGTTTCATCCCATTAGTGGAAACTATTTTGGCTCATGTATTAGTCATAATATCTATATCCTGTATTATTGTAAGCTGTTTGTTTCCCAATAAAATAAAATAAAAATTGCACTGTACTGTACATGTCTTCTGTTAGTCTGCGGCGCCAGTCATAAGCAATATTTTCAATATCAAATTTTTTTTTAGTCTGACCCGATTCGCCTCGGTCTACCCTGTTTATAGCTGTTGTTCTTATTAACTAGTGGTCAATTCTTTTGGTGTTATCTTCATATTTAGGGTTCACAGCAGTGGAATCTCCTGTAGCACCTGTAGTGGCCAACATTTTTATAAAGGTTTTACATTGGAAGGCATTTCAGAAGGCATTATTGGTAGTAATAAATAGAGATAGTGTTTTCGCCATAGATTAGTGAATATGTTATTACTGTTTCGCTATGGTGTCGGAATAAAGTACTACTAATAAACACTATCCTATCAATTAATCTAGGTACTTCTTATTATCAACATAGTATGTTGACGTCCTCACTAGATACAAAAATGACGTCATTAATATAAAGACGTCATTTTTGTATCTAGTGAGGACGTCGTGACTTAGAAAAGGGTTTTATGACGACAGCCCGATTAGTTTACGCATCACTTATCTGCCATTTGGTCAGAGTAGAACCAGTATAATTCTGGTCTGCGGTTACATAGAGCTGTTAAATATCCCGCGGTTAAGTTACACTTGCTCTGAGCTTGCAGAATTAAAAAAAAAATGTGAAAAAGATAGGCTGATAGATAAGATACATAATATGTGTGTAGGAAACACACAATGATGCTTTTAAATAAAATGTTGTAAAGGTGTAGGTTGGTGAGTATTAATACGTTCCAGTATTCTCAGTAGGTAGAAGCCGATTAAAAAATGCGATATTTTATATATATGCCTTGGTGCTTACATTGCATTGCAACAAAAGAGTAGGCACAGAGTGCACCTAAGTACATCGGTAGTAAAAAATACCGTGGGCTCTTATCATAATCTGAACTGTATAACTGAACTCTCTCTACTGTATCTGAACTGTCTGTGTACATTATTTTAGGTCAAATGCATTACCACGTTTGTTGCTAATTAAGTCATTACATATTTGTATGCAACGATTAAGTACGTTCCGTTTTTTTGTACGGTGGCGTGCGTTCGAACAATTAAACACTGATATACTATGTAGAGGCAGATATTTTATCGATTCGTTACGACGAAAATTATATCAACTTCATCACACTTCTCATAAAGCGATAACGAAGGTTTAGTGAGAGTTATTATGGCATTTTACTGGATTTACTGTTTTTTTTTATTTGTCACTTAGAATACGAACCAAAAAGTTTGGCATGAAAAAAGTAATTCAGATCCTCTGTAACGGCCGGCCCAGTTTCCTAACTAAAAATAACATATTAACAAGATAAGGTATTGCCAATACAATATATACGTTTTGGTCAGTTGTAAACAAAGTAGTTGCAAACAAAGTACATACCACCTGAGCTAAAACATAGAAGGTTACAATAAAGGTTACAATACATGTGTATAAAAGAGAACCTATCTCTTCACGTTAGTTGGTATGTAAAGGTAAACACTAAGTAAAACTCCTATCTCCTATTATTTTTATTTATTTAAATGTGTACAAAAGCGAACTTATCGCTTCACTTCTTAGTTGGTATGTAAAGGTAAACACTAAGTAAAACTCCTACACTGAGTACCTACATTACATATGTATTGCATTTTAAATCAGTAAATCACCCGCATTTTTGTCACTAATAGAAGGAGGATTATATAGGTAAATGTGCTTGATTAACTCTTGCATTATTCGGTAGGTTATAATTATAAGACCTTTCGAGATTCAAATGAAGACGGAAATTGTGAATTGGACTACTGTTGTTAACCAAAAATAGAGTGCCCTAAAACACCCCTAAAATTCCTTTAAGTATATTTAGCGTTGTAGCACAATAGTTATTTGTGCAACAAGAGAGGAAAGTTGGTTTTTCTTGCGAGTGTTTATTTGGAAAAAACGAATTTGTAATAGAAGTATGAAGTGGCAGTTCATGGCGTTCACATCAAATTAAAAAGCTATACTTTGTTTCACTCCCTGGAGTGAGGAAATTCGCACTTGGCTTGTTTGAGCTTCTGAGGTGAAAAAAAATTTGTATGCACATGCAGCTTACTTTATATATGGTATCTTGGGTGGGTGACAAATACGTTTTTCATTTCAGAGTTTTATGACAGCGGGAGCGGCAGTGACGAGGTGGTGGTCCGTCGGGGCTGCCGCACGCGGCGGGCGGCGGCCGGCTCCTCCTCATCAGGCACTTCTGCTGGCTCCGGCACCGGCCGCCGCCGGCGATGCGGCATCTCCGCCCGGGAACGGAATCTACGCCGGTTGGAGAGCAATGAACGGGAACGCATGCGCATGCATTCACTCAACCGAGCTTTCGAGGCAAGTAGATAAAGGCATATGATTAGAAGAGTGCGGATGGTTATTTCGTTTAGATAATTATGTAGTAACGAGCTGAGACTAATGCAAAGTTTGTACCTTGGGCATTCATTACGACTAGCTAAAACGTCAAAAACCGCTGTCACAATAGGCCAACAATGCTCAGCAGTGTGGGATAAAATGCTGATATGATGATAATGATGAGTGTCACAGCAAGGTAGCTCAGCTAGTAAGTTTTGTATTTGCGTGATAATAAAAATGGACGTCATAATCAAATCAGTTTTTTTTTTCAGGACCTGCGGCGGGTAATTCCGCACGTGAAGAAAGACAACAGAAGCCTATCCAAAATAGAAACCTTGACTCTTGCCAAAAATTACGTTAAGGCTCTCACAAACGCCATTTGCTCTATGAGAGGCGAGGTGCCTCGGTACAAGTAAGTTCAAATCATTTTGTATTAAAGATATAATTTTAACTGGATTACACTGAGAGGGATTGTGTTGTTATTTATTTACCGAATTTCTATGGCCACTTTCCAGCTCCAACTTGATCATTGAATACAGGATTAATGTGAACTTTTTAAAATTCCAGTTTCGACAGTGCAGATGAAAACGTGGAGCCAGTATTCGTGTTGAGCCGCGACGAGCACAACAACAACGAGCCAACGGACGAAGCCCAAGAGACGGCGTCGAGCGTCCGGCCTCTCTGACCCCGCGGCCTGACCAGCCCACTAATCCTCACCGCTCAGTCAAACGTTGCTACTATACTCTCGATTTAATTTTAGTTAATTAATCTATCTATATTCGTTGCCTTCTTAAGTATGTAGAAAAATGCAAGAGATGCAATTGCAATTGCTTATCCTTTATTGCTTGGCCGTAATTTAAAAATTCAATTTTACGAACAATGCTTAGAGTTAGACTAAACGGAAAAGCGGATTTGAACAAATTAACTCGGTAAATGCTAATTCAAGGTAGCAAGTAGCATAACCACGCAAAGGAAGAAACGCGAAGTTCTACAACTATTCGGAACAAAGTGATACATATGTGCAAATAGTAAAATTTATTACAGGTAATATATATAGGTAATTATTTCTACTATTCCAGAAAATCGGTTCTTTCCCGTTTCGAGTAGGTATTATTTACATATTAATCATACCAATAAAATATAAAAATCAAATTCTCAAAGACATATATATTTATATTCCTGTTCAGAGTATTCAGTAAGTATATATGTACCTAGGTCATCTCTATTGTCTATCTAACCTACTCTGAAGATTCATTCTGAATCTAGACTTAATTAAGCATTTATTGGACACCTATAAGTATACTTATAATTCTCCCTGACAGTGCCAACAAACGTAGAATATTAACTTAGGCTTCTACAGATGTTGCAAAAAGTGGCATGCGATTTTACATAATTTCTGACTAAGGGTGGTATTACAACCCGTCCAATGTGTATTTGCATCTCACATTTTGCTTAGTGAGAGAGTGAGACGCAACGCACGCAAATTGGACCAAGATATTGGACAGATGGAGTCAACCTAATGTAGGAGCAACGAATTCAATCGTTCGACCAAATGCCGCAATGTGTTGCAAATTACTGGTAACGTATGGAGAGGCCTCTACGGAACTTTTCTCAAGTAGAAATAGGTAGGTATCAAAAAAAAAACAGTCAATTGCATAATATTTAATTTCATCTGTATTTTAGAAGACGAGTATAGATTGGTTTAAAAACATTTCAGACTATATTTGATACATGTAATGGCAACAATTTTAGTCTCACGGGCTCTGAATTAAATCTAGGTAGAGATTAGCGCCTTAAGTTTATGTAAATTTTGTGATTATTAAATTCGTAATGTTGTTCAATCTCATTTGATAGTTACCACTTCGTTAACTTTAGTAGGTACCTAAGTTATTTAATTGATTTAGGATAAGAGTTACTGCATTTTTAGTCATTTTTAATAATTGAATTTTACGTTGAAAGTTTTTTGTGAATATATGTTTATGACAATGGTGTTGCCGTATTCAAATAAGACGGTATCTACCTGCCTGACAAAAAAGAGTAGAAATTAAAAAGTGGCAATACTGTAGTGTCGTCCCGTTTTTCTTAGATTGATTTGAAAGGGACGACACTACAGTGTTGCCACGTTTTCATTTCTACTCTTTTTTGCCAGACATACAAAATTATTAATTGTGGAGTTCTAGTAGAAACTACGATACCTCTATGAAGCCTATTTACAAAGGTAGAGGACTAAATATTTTCTAATGTTTATTATTATGAACGTTTATATATAGTTTTAAAAACAAAATTCCTCTTTAAAAGTGCTAAAAAATAAAAATGTTATTTTCGGAATCTACACCTAATATATATTTACTTTTAATTTTAAAAACATAAATGTTACCTACATACTAAGAATGCTATGTATTAAATTTTATATTTATTTTTATTATGTGATGAGGCAAAATTTAAAAAAAATAATATATAAAGGAAAATATACATATTTCAGATGAAATGCAAACGTGCACTTACCCTTGTTTAATTTCTTTTTCTCCTTCCATGAAGGTTAACCAATTTGGCTGGTTGTAGCTAGTCTTGAAGTTAATGGATAATAATAACTTTTTTTTTATGATATAGGAGGCAAACGAGCAGACGGATCACCTGATGATAAGCGCCGCCCATGGACACCCGCAACACCAGAGGGGTTGTAAGTGCGTTGCTGGCCTTTAAGATGGGAGTACGCTCTTTTCTTGAAGGTTTGAAGGTCGTATCGGTCCGGAAAAAAGGAGTGTACAGGTTTTTAAAGGGTCGGCAACGCGCGTGTAATATCTCCGGTGTTGCAGGCGTCCATAGGCTACGGTAACTGCTTACCATCAGGCGGGCCGTATGCTTGATTGTTGATTGCCACCGACGTGGTATAAAAAAAAATACCGCAGGCGACAGTTCATTCCACAGTTTAGCTGTGCGAGGCAGGAAGTTTCTGGAGAAACGCACAGTTGAAGACTGCCAACCATCTAAGTGGTGAGGAATTGAGGATGGTAATGTTGTCACGTAGGACGATGGCGAAAAGAAATGGCGCGCTGTGGCAGTAATCCGAACAATTCCTCGGAGCACTCCCCGTTATACATGCGATAGAAAATGCAAAGCGAGGCTACATCTCTCTCTACGCAGCGCCAAGGAGTCAAGCCGTTCCGAAATATCTATGGGTTCTCAGGCCGAAGGAGTGGATGATACACAATATTTAGATGATATTAAATTCAAAATCCGAGTCGCCAAATGTGTTGTTATTGCCAAGACCGTAAACATTTGTAGACTCTAAGTACAGATATTTTGTACATTGAGGTAAAGATTGCGTGCATATGAGGAGTCAAAGGGCCTACCGCCAACGATAATCGTTATCTGCCTGTCTCGGCAAGAGCGATTGAAAGTCAGATAACGATGTTCGATGATAGCGGTGGCGGCCGTGGGCCTTAAGATGTACCTAAGTGTGCGAATGCGGAGCGCAATTGGGTTCGCGAAAGCGAAATTGCGAATAAAATTGTCTTATAGTCTGTCAAACAACTTTGGCAGTAAAAAAGGCGCGAAATTCAAATTTTCTATGGCACGATAACCCGCGTCGCACCTACATTTTTTTTTAAATTTGCCGCTTATTTCTACTGACGGAAATGGCTTGACAGACTAGGAGACTAAAGAAGTAAGGCTGCTACTCAGAATAATAGTTATTATTCTGAGGGGTGCTATTCCATCTGTCCAATGTGCATTGCGTCTCACTCTCTCATTAAGCAAAATGTGAGACGCAAATACACATTGGAGCAAGATATTGGACAGATGGAATACTGGAATACCATCCTAAACAAAGTTTCGAGTCTTTCGAGATATGTTCGAGATCTAAATTTTTAGATGCTTAACCGACTCACCGGATTTGTCACGAGAATTTATATTAATTAGACAACTTAGAAATCTATAAACTATGGATGGTATAGAAAGGATGCCAATCTCTTATGGCAGAATTGTTGCAAAAGTGACCGCTTTCAGCTTTAAATAATAGTTCCTAATCTCTTGATGGCACTAGTTAGGCTCTGGGACATGAGTATAACATGAACCATATAAGGCAACAAATAACCCGACCAAATTACGTAGGTTGTTTTTGGTAGTATTTCGGTGTATGGTGGCGCCGCCTAATTACTGTTTTTTTATGGACACTTTTCATACATCTCTATGTTATGTGTATTTGGCTCCTTTATATAGTCTCCATACTATAAACGAAAAGCACAGAACTAGGATGACATATGCATAAATTTTAGGTCTGTGACCCAGCGGATCTTGGAGAACGCAGCACATTTCTAATCTTTACATGAGGACGGAAAATTGTCCTAATGCTAAACCTCCGGCGTAATAGGCGTCCAATCGCAACATGTCGCGCGAGTGACTAAAACAAGTGAGTCTAAACCGTAAAGTGATTTAATAGTATATAACCACTGAGTACAGACCAATATATGGGCCCTCCACACTCATGCACGAATCACGGCGCGAAGCCGCGAACGCGAGTGTGGAGTCTAGTTCGCTATTCAGCGAAATCGACTCCACATTCGCGTTCGCGGCTTCGCGCCGTGATTCGCGCATGAGTGTGGAGGGCCCTGTACAGACTTATTCCAAATTTCGCGCCTAGTTAAGCCAGAGATATTTCTTTTAGTTCATAATTGTTCTCAACAAGGGAAGTAGCCCAAACAGCCATAAACCATAAACTTTTTTTCATGTTTATATCAATATCTCATATTATTATATAATTTGCTACTTAATATTTGAATTCGTAAAATATAATTACTAGAATAGTTATCACTTATTTTACGCTTAAAGACGCTAAAGTTATCTTGGATTATTTATTACTTTCAATGTTGCCACAGCTGGCCATCTGAGAGAGAGAGCGTAGATAAAAATTAAATTCCTCATGTGCGTGTGTAGGTAGAATAGGTTCAATCTAAATTTTATAAGTAATTTGTATTATAAAGAAAGATTTAACTTTGTTGATGCGTTATTCTATATATTTTTTGGTATCTAAGGATTGCGAAGAAATACAGTCTGCAACAAATTCCACCCAAGATTACTGAGTTCACCTAAATACAGATCTGCGTCTATCGCAATATGGCCGTCCTGTAATGATTCGGTGGTCAGTGATATTATTGTGATTTCATCTCCTACGAACAATCAACATGGAACTGCGAGTCGGTAACAAATACCGACTGGGTCGTAAGATCGGTTCGGGGTCTTTTGGAGATATATACCTTGGTAAGTGTGAGCTGAGATTATTGTAAACAAAGAAAAACTGATGATAGTGGGCCAGCTGCGATTTTTTTGTTTCGAATTAACTAGTTATTTCATTTTGTGTTAGATACTGTGTAATCTTGAGGTCATCTTAATTCCTTGCTTAAGAATATTAGAATTCAAATGGGTATCTGTTTAACCATGATGAGCTTGATAATGCAAATCTTTTCCCAGCTTAATCTAATCTACTCATTCAGCTTCAAATTTACATTAACTTTGAGATGAAACTTAAACTTCAATGCAGGTTTACGGCTACTAAGCATACACATTTCTACTTACAGGCACCAATATTGTAACTAGAGAAGAGGTAGCTATCAAATTAGAATGCATCAAGACAAGGCATCCACAACTACACATAGAAAGCAAATTTTACAAACTAATGCAAGGAGGAAGTGAGTAAAACTGATTGGTGTACTTTATTATGTGCTAACTTAGATACTATTTATATTCATAAATACTTAATTTCATAGAATGTAATTGCTTGCCATGATTTATTTATTCTGCATCAGACCATATAATATGACCAGTCTTAATAGTACTGTAGTTTAGGTGTATTAAAATGACTAAATAGATAACTTCACACTTCTGTTAATTTTTGTTAAATATAATATAAACCCTAAAAAACAAGCCACTGGCTGCATATTACCAACCCCTGCAATACATAAAATACATTAACATATTTTTTCGTATTATCAAATTGCGGGACCAAATGCCTACTATGCTTGTATGCATCCAATATTGCTTTGATTATGATTTAAAAACTAAGTGTTTTTTTTACATGTTCGTTGTGGCAATTAGTGTAACTCGCATTTAACCATACTTTGTATCAGGTCATTTAGCCCGGTACCACAGTGAGCGTGTTTAATGTGATCACCTAAGTTATTATTGTTAATTGGCAAATCATTTAACTAGTCTTACAAATACGAAAACAGTGTAACAGCTTATAGGTACAAGTATTAACAATCTGCCAAAATATAAATCCCTTAATAGTATGTATTATATTATACCACCAATACCAATATGTAATACCAGTATGTAGTATTTTTTTAACAACATACATATGATGGCACCTTTTAATAATTATTTTTTCTCAGTTGGTATACCTGCTATCAAATGGTGTGGATCAGAAGGTGACTACAACGTTATGGTAATGGAGCTGTTAGGCCCATCCTTAGAAGACTTGTTTAACTTCTGCTCTCGCCGCTTCTCCCTCAAGACTGTTCTCCTCCTAGCTGATCAGCTGATTACTCGTATTGAAGACATACATTACAGGAATTTCATTCATAGGTTTGTATTATAAAAATATTTTCTATTTTGTAATATGCCATGTTGGTTAATGGAATACACCTTAGTGTATAATAAGGTCCAACATACAAGAAAACTGGCAGTTAAATTTAAACACAACAGTGTTGAAATTATGGTTAATATTCTTTGGTTTTGAAATAGAACAAAACATAAGATATGCAACTCTGTTCTAATAAAAAATGGTTTAGATTACTTCAATAGTAGGTTATTAGTAAAAAAATATAGTGTTTATCGCTGGTAAAACACTGTTACAAAAAATAGACTACCTAAAGGTACACTTTATGTTATCTCTGGTAATGGCAATACATTTGTCTGCATTGCAGGTCAACTAGGGTTATTGATAACTTGGTTTTCTTACGCACAATAATAAGTCATGACACATTAGTGGTATCACTGCATTTCTTGTATAGGTACAATAGCTACATGGTAATACATATATAGATACTAATCAAATTATTATTTATGAATTTACGGGTCTCATTTCATATGATAATGACTTGACATACCTATGCAGCAGTAATGGCTAATGGACATTTTAGGTAATAAACTTAAAGGGAACATAGGCACTGGTTAAGGTCTTAATTTGAAGATGAGCCTGCCATAGTAATCTTTAAAAAAAAGTTTTAGAAAATGCGCTTTGTATGTTGATTCAAAACAATAATTACATAGGTATTTATTTTTTTCTTTACAGAGATATCAAACCAGATAACTTTTTGATGGGATTAGGTAAAAAAGGGAATTTAGTGTATATAATAGATTTCGGCTTAGCAAAGAAGTACAAAGACCCACGCACTCTGCAGCATATTCCATACAGAGAAAACAAGAACTTAACAGGTATGTATAGATGTGGTAATTAACCCCTATGTAGCATGTTTTTATAAGTACATACACAATAAGACATATATCATTGTCTGAGTACCTATAACACAAGCCTCCTTGGGCTTACCGTGGGACTTAGTCAATCTGTGTAAGAATGTTCTTTAATATTTATTTATTTATTCCCAGTTTCTAATAACGCATACACTTACATATTTTATTGACTATTCAATGTTAAGGTAATCAAATCATTAAGGAAACAATGCAATCTAATTCAGTTTGGGTGTTTTTATAGATAAATACCTATATTTAAACTCCTGAAGGGTAACACATTCACTTGATCCTTAACTAGTGTCTGCTAATATATCATTCTCCCGCCTGCCAGGTACCGCAAGGTATGCATCCATCAACACTCACCTGGGCATCGAGCAGTCGCGCCGCGACGACCTGGAGTCGCTGGGCTATGTGCTCATGTACTTCAACCGCGGCAGTCTGCCCTGGCAGGGGCTTAAGGCCGCCACTAAGCGCCAGAAGTATGAGAGAATATCCGAGAAGAAACTGTCCACGCCCTTTGACGAGCTATGTAAAGTAAGTGTAGTAATGAAGAAGTGAATTGGCTTGAACCCCTTACCGCATGTTGTTCCATATACGGGTGTAAAAAAACTAGTGGGGATCCGTTTAAGGGCATATTCGCTATCGTTTTCTCATTAGGAAAGCGTAGAACAAAATTTTTGGCCTTTGTGTGGAAGGTTTTTTTTTTCTTCTACCCTTTCCTAGTCAGAACACGATACCGAAACATACCCTTAATTAAACTGATCCCCACTAGTTTTGTTTTACCTTTTAAATTTACTCTATTGACAGTTATTCAAGTTCAAATTTAAACAAAATTCTATACGTCATGCAGTAACAGGTTAAGACAGGAAAGTTATGGTCAGGCACAGGGTAGCGTGTCACCGCTAGGTGTGGTTACTAATGATTACGGGCGGCCTCATGCTTTGGAAGGCATATAATGTTTTGTTATTTATTGGTCTTTGTTGTTCAATACAAACAATCGATTAATTAAATAAAAAAGGCATCCAATTTGACCTTATAACATCTATTTTCAGAACCACCCGATCGAGTTCCAACTATACCTGAAGTACTGCCGACGGCTGCGCTTCGAAGAGCGGCCCGACTACAGTCACCTGCGGCAGCTGTTCCGCACGCTGTTCCACCGGCAGGGCTTTACCTACGACTATGTGTTCGACTGGAATATGCTCAAGTTCGGTAAGTACCGACTATACATAAAGTACAGCCGACGGCTGCGCTTCGAGGAGCGGCCCGACTACAGCCACCTGCGGCAGCTGTCCCGCACGCTGTTCCACCGGCAGGGCTTCACCTACGACTATGTGTTCGACTGGAATATGCTCAAGTTCGGTAAGTACCGACTATACATAAAGTACAGCCGACGGCTGCGCTTCGAGGAGCGGCCCGACTACAGCCACCTGCGGCAGCTGTCCCGCACGCTGTTCCACCGGCAGGGCTTCACCTACGACTATGTGTTTGACTGGAAGCCTAATGTATACCTAAAGAACAGTTCGTTGATAGCTATTGTTTACTAAGGTAGCAAAACGTACCTAAACTATGGCTCCACAACTTGTAATCATCAGTCATTCTTTATGAGAGGTTTTACTGACTCAAAAATCAAGATGCCAAAAAACGGTTGCTGATTATATTTATTTTGTACGAAGCAAAGCAACCATAACATAAAGCAATCACTTTTAAAGGAATCTTGCCTTTTAAAAACTGTAGTTCATGAATAATTGAATTTGAAACTATGTATATGTGTAATTGTGTATACCTTCACTAGGGTCCACGTTACTGCGGGAACGGTAATGCTACAGGATTTTTATCTACATACGTAGTTGGGTAATAAGTTCTGTCACAAAAGATTTTTACTGGTTAAAAAGTTATAGGTACAGATCCCTTATTTTTCATATATATGGGTTTTAAGCTTATTTCATGCTGAATTACTTACAATATAATTTAACGTAATTTGCTGTCTCAGTTTTGCATAATTCTATGTAATATTCGAAAAAAGCAAAAACATGCCAAAATACGCGGCCTCTTCAAGGTGATTTTGATCCGTATTTTTTTTTCTTTAGATATATATATATGTATAATTGATGTGTATTAAACTGCCAAAATTGCAAATGTACATGTTTGACCAAACCTACTCGTTGGATGGCAGTTAAAAATCATCGTGTTGCTGAAAAGTACCCTAAGTTTGAAGGGTACTAGCTGAAGTACAGACTTGCCGGAGAACTAAATGCTGGTGATAAAATCACGTTCTAATTGGTTCTAATATAGTAGATTCATACAAATAAACAATTGTGTTGTTTATTAATGTGACACTGATTTTTACTCCCTTTTGTAAACCATTATTTTTCACAATCCAGCCGCGTATTCGCGTCTTAACGACAATCCCAAACTAAACAAGTAGTAAATAAAGGCGTGATCAAAATTTTAAATTACTTATTATAATACGTTTTGATCAGTCAGTATAAAACAAGCTTTCAAATCATGGCTAACTTTTTTATTAAAAGCTTTGTATTACATTTTATCAGTCAAAACCTTTGTGACAGAAGTTATGACCTGACTAAGTATTTACATACTTCTACAATACTTCCAGATGACCTAACATGGTTGCGCTTTTTTCCTCATAAGTACAAAAGTGACGTAGGATACGATAGACGATAAAGCGCAACCATATTATCTGTATAGCTGTTTGATTACCAATACGAACTTGTATTTAACTTATTTTGACTATAGGAGGCCAACGCGGCAACTACCAGGCTGCAGCCAATGACCGCACGCTTCGTCGTCATGAACCAAATCAAGAACAAGAAACAAGTAAGTCAATTTTGACTCAAAGGGTTCATTTGGATATAGAATTTAGCCCTCATTTGCTTTTAGGTTTATTCATAAATATTCATATTTCGTTGGGAATAGTTAGATTCCTTAACCTGTACCAACTTAGAGTGTTGTTGGGTCTCGACAGTTTTGGGATACCAGTACTCGCCAAACATCTTAAAAGTCGGTGAGGGGTTTTGGATCTGAACAATAATGGAAACGAAGAAAGATTTCTTTACATCTCGGGTCGCCCTTTGAACTTCGAATTCCTCCGAAGCTAAAATTCTATGTAACCGATTGCAGAGTAAAGTTAAGCGCGCGGTGGTTTTATGCGATAGACGCAGCGTTAAACGCATGCGTCAACGGAACGTAGGAAAAACGAGAATGCGCTTACCGCTGCGTTTACCGCGTAAAACAATGTACTGTCATTAAATTGTCTGGTGTAAAATAGGTGTGCGGCAAACGCATTGCGTTTAACGCTGCGTTTATCACGTAAAATAACCTTGCGCTTTAACGTGTTGTGTGTCTGTGTTTGTCGGCAGCGGCGGGCGCAGCGGGGCAGCCGAGCACGACGGTGGCGGCCATCTCGGAGTGGCGGTGAGGGGTGGCGGCCCGGCGTCCGGCGCCCGGCGCCCAGTACGTACACGTGCACATAGTGGATCACGTGTTAGACTAACATTTTCTATGCGTTCACGTTGTAATGTTCATTTTTTCAATCGCGGGACCTCCCGGGTCTTTGAGTATGAAATTGACGATTTTTTTCTTTTTGTCCTTCGGCTGCGGACTGCGGATTACGTTACGTTCGAAAATGCTTATTGTTTGATAAGTGGAGTGGATTTGCTTTTTGTATATAATGAAGAGTATAAAATATCTTAATTTGGTTATCGGATCAGAGTGAAGATGAAGGGAAAAGTGTTGTTTTACGTTTTTTCCTTATTTAAGAATTTTAAATTATGCGTGATTGTCCGGCGTTTTTAAATTGAAAACGATCTCAATTTGATTAAATTGTACGGAGACACAGTTTTCTGAAACGACAATTTCATACTTTTAGACGTTATTTTATGCTCAGTTGTAATGTAATGTAGTAGAGGCGGTCGGATCGCTTCGCGGGATGGCGGGTGGCGAAGCGCGAGTGTGCGTGTGTTGCGACACCTGCTCCTCTTGCGCCGCCCGAGGATGTGGATCATCTCCCGCCAGATTGAATATCCCCTGTAGAAGGACCGCGTCCCGAAAGTATTAAAGTGCAATATAATAGATATAATTAATGTCATTAACGGGTCTAACGCGATTAAATTTCATTATTTTACCGTCGCGTTGGACCCGTTAATGACATTAATTATGTGTACAAAACGCGAGAGTTTAAAGTGTTATATTGCAATATGATAGGTCTGTCGCGCCCCCGAATGACAATTTCATTTTATTTTATTTAATGATCCGAGGGCAAATGTGAACCGAAAGTTTCGATTGAAATTACTTGTAGCACGCCCGAGAACTGGCCGAGAGTTATGTGGTTATCTTGAGAATGATTTGAAGCGGTTGAAATTTATTTTGCTGTTAAGAAACAGTCTTCCATGTTTATTTATTCGTGTCCTTTGCTAAAATCTTCGCATGAACTTAACATTCTATTGTACCGTTTTTCTGGCCAACTATAAAAAAATGCTTTGAGGTATTTGAAAAAAAAAACATCTAACAAAGAATAAACTGCAGGGCTTCGTCACTTTTTCTTTAATATATGACATCTATTTCAGTTTATACTTTATATATAGTAGTGTGACTACATACTTAAAACACAAATCAAAAATATTTAATAAAATAATTTGATTTGTTCCCAAAGTTGTGCTAATAAAGTGCAAATCTATTTTCTTTCAAACAACATGTTTTTCTAAATTAAATGTGGGTTGGATTTATGTTTTGTATTCCGTAGTATGTGTACTACACTTACCTACAACATGATGAATTTAAGTAACCACAGTGTTTCTAGTTACTGAACAAAAACTTCATGATCTCATCTTGATTACCAAATTGACGATTTGTTCTGACTCGTGAACTGGTTACCAAATCTATCTTTAAACTAGACAATTAATGAACGTACAATATGCTTAAACGCGTTGTATTTACGTATAAATAATTGGTCCTTAAAAGTGGTTACACTAATTAGTTTTTTTAATTCTAATTCCCTTACAATCTTGCGCGGTTTTTATCTTTGACATTTAATGACACTCGCCAAAAATTGTAAATGCCAAGAATTGAAGAATTGTATAGGACAAGATAAATCAATTAAAATGATATAGCCGGTCAAACAAGTTAGTCAGTAGAAAAAGGTGCGAAATTCAAATTTTTTATGGGACGATAACCCTTCGCGCCTACATTTTTTAAATATGCCCCTCTTTTTTATTGACGGAAATTGCTTGACAGAGTATAGCTTTGATCTTGTACATTTTTAACGCAATGTCATGGTTGTTATTGGGATAGGTACAACTGGCCTGGTCTCTTGGCGTCGCTGGCGAGCAAATAGTTACTTTAGTCAACATTCGTCTCACTGCATCTTACTTTCATAATCCAAAACTTCCTTTCTTTACGATAATCTTCTTCAATTAACTACTGGAAGGCAGTTTGAACAGAATTTATATGCAGAATTTTAATATAAAGTAAGTTGTGCAATATTAATACGGTTTTTGGTAGATTTTCATCAAGCAAGAGATTCCGCTCACCACCAATATATAGAACGAAATTTGTAAATATATCATAAGAACCGCGTGTAAACGATATTGTGCGCTCTCAGTATGTTCATGCGATGGATGTATCATTTAATCATACTGAAAAGACGAGTAAACCGGAATGGACCACACTTTTTTATGTGACTGAGAATTAGGTTCAATTTTGTGTAAATATTATAATTAGACTTGTGTTGGGTTAAAAAAAAGTTTCAAGATATTAAGCGTTTAGTTTTTAAATCATTATATATAGTGGATATCGTAATGACGAGCACTTCGGGTCCTAACCCCTCCAATGGTTTTAGTTTGAACAGTAGTCTGGCACGTTTTGGCTGCATGTATATTTTAGTTGACACAACAGGGTATGTATTGGCATTTTTGATTTAGGTAAACAGTCGGTGAATGGGAGACACATTGACGAGGTACCTATCTGTCACTGCCAAATAAAAACTCCAGTACTCGTAATTATTGTCGGGGCTGATGAAATATTTTTGTCAGCCATTGTGTAATCATATAAATTGAATGTATTCCTGGCGCTAATTCTTTGGTACCCATCTCTCACTGTTTTCGGACGGTATCAAAGTTTAACATAACTCAATGTTTTTCGTAGATATTTTGTAGTCGAGAAGTGCGTGAATAAAATATCCAAATAAGTTTTATGATATTGTGTTACTAATTCTTATGTTAATATAGTAGTTCATGATATCTGTTGTCCATTTTATTATAACATTTATAACAAGGGCAATGCCGAAAACTCGTAGTTCTTGTATTTCACCAAGACGTTGACCCTAACGTTTATTATTATGACATTTATGACGCTAAACTGTTATTTTGTTAAAGCGTGACGTCTTTGGTGAGATAAGAGAAGTATATTTCCAGTGACATCACGGCGCCGCTGCACCCGCATTATGTAAGAGTGCGTTCCAACAGACGAAAGATTTGGACTTAATTTTGTATATAATAATATAAGAAACTTAGATAAGCTGACACACTGTTTTTTACAATATCTTAGGTAATAGTGGTAAATACATAACTGTTGTAGCGATAATTAATGCCTTCCAAATTATTTTGCTGTTATTGTACACATACCTTTGATTGCGTCTAATTCTGTGTAGTAGCCTGTTGCGTGCTGCGTGTAAATATTATTGATTTATATTCGTTATGGTAATGATCTGTCGATTTTTTACGCCCGCGAATTGCTGCGCTCAGACAAAATAAACCGCCGCTAAATCAATATAATTGTAACAGGGTCATTCTCTGAGAATATGTCTGCGGTTGCCTCTAATTGTCACGACTCTTTCCATACATTTTGTATGGATCGCGGCAATTAGACCGCAGACATATTTTTTGAGAATGGCCCAACTGAGAAAACAAGTCTTCTTGCAACGTACATGCAATACGTTTATATATAATGGCTTAACTGTTTATATGTGTCTCATGTACTCATGTAAACCTTCGCATGGGTGACGATTGAACGACATGTGAAGTACTGTGCAATCATATTACCTACATTATGTAACGACGACTTGATACGGCTCGATTTATCTAGTACTGACGCATTTAGATAACAAAATATAAACACAAACTTCCTAACAAATTATTCGAACTGAATATTCACTATCTAAAACTAGTAACAACAATTATATTTCTTCGAGTATACCAGAGTGTTTCTTTAATTTATATATGATATGTATGATGTCGTGTATTTTGTTCTTTATAAATACATAAATTATGCTAGCCTGTATAGCTTAGCATATGCATTACATATACCTATATAAATTGTTATGCTTGCATTGTTTCCAATGTCCAGTATGTATTTAATTCCTTTGGCACAATAAACAGTAAATAATAATACTCTTTTATTTAGCAACATCATACATGTATCCATTTATTTATAGTAGGTACAATTAGAAATAATGGTAGCCATATCATTAAACCTCGTTCAATAGTGACTTGGACTGTAATCAAAACAAACTGCTTATTTTATTAACCACTGAACTGGGGAACCAGTAACCGACAAAATAAGGATAGGAATCCGATTTCTTAATGTGGCAACACTGCAATAGCTGCACAGTGTTGCCGTATTGGGAGATCGGTGTCCATTTATTATTTTCATAGATAAAGAACAGAAGTGTGTTACTGGTTCCCTGTCGGTCATTGGTGCCACTACGTTACGAAAACAAGGTAGCTATCTATAGGCTCCTACAATTAAATTGGATTTAAAATGCAAATGAGTTTATGTCGCTAAGAATCCTCCATCCACCGGCAACTGAACGCCGGTGATCATAGTGGCTCGGCTGCTGAGCAGGAATAGCACTGTATTCACCACCTCCTCCACCTCGCCAAACCTATGGATAGAACAAAAACTAACTCCCATCATATTCATAAAACCATTCTGAATATACAGTAAAGCTACTACATAGTTGGACCAAGCTAACTTTGTACCATATAAGAAACGTCGTTTTCATAGAAATGTGACGTTCATAGCTACAACTCCCACACTTTGTCATTGCAACTACAATTTACGACGTGCCTAAGGGCCGGTACAGACGGACTGCAACTTGTATGGGAACTGCAACGTCGATGCGCAGCTCCCATACAAGTTGCAGGTTGCAGCCCGTCTATACCGGCCCTTAATAAATAAAATAAAAAGCCTTCTAATTCCCGCTAAATTATTACAGATACATAATTAACGATTTCTTTCTTTATGATGCTTAGTAAAAAAATAATTGTTTTTTGCCTAAATACTAATTTTTGGGTTGTTAGTTATTTATAAATATTTACTAAATAATTTGTATGTAACAGGAACCCCTCTCAGGTGAAGGCCTCTTCCAAAGTTTGCCATTTTGATCGGTCTAGTGCGTTTGATGCCAGTTTGGTCCAGCTATTTTTATGATGTCCTCGTCCCAGCTACCGTACCGGCCCTTAACTAGTGCAAATTATTGTAGTCGCAAAGATGTCCGCTGAAGTAGGTGGCACTGTACGGTCTCGTTAATTATGTAGTAAATAGCAGTACAAGTGCGTTTGAATATTCATTTACCACATGGCGCGGTATAACGCCATCTAGTTTAGCTGTTTAATTGGCGTCTACAATATTTTGCACTACTTTTTTTGTGATGAAACAGCATACCTTTGTTAATAACGGCATTAGATTCTTTATTCTCGTTAAAAAAGTTAGCACGATACTACAAAATCTTTTTCATAAATTAGTCAAAATATAGGTATCTTATGCTAGCAGTTTTACACACTATAAATTACCTTCCCAATGGTATTTTAGCGAGCAAGTTGCCCGCCTTGACGGGGTCGGCCCACACGCGGCGCCCCAGCTCCGACATCACCGCGGTAGGGTTGACGGTGCTCACGCGGATCCCGTGCTGACCCAGTTCCAGGGACATCACACGCGTCATTGAGTCGACGGCGCTCTTTGAAGCGCAGTAGGCGACGTGATTTGGTAGGGCTGCCTGTGTTTTACAAATAAATTATTTATAATGAAACAACAATTAGTTTAGTGGTTGACTGGTAGAGAATGCCTTATGGCATTAAGTCCGCCATTTGTACTTATAATTTTATGTGCAATAAAGTTTAAATAAATAAATAATAAATTAGTAAGTAGGTATCTTATATTATTATTTCGGGGTAGTGTTGTTAAAAGACTAGTCTTTAAGACTTTTGAACCTTAACGACTCGCGATCCTTTAAGGCTCAACCTTTGAAAGCTAGAGCGTTAAAGGTTTGCTCACAAAGCGGTTTAGAACCTTAACGACTCAAACTTTTTATGACTTGTCAAAATGAAGTCTAAGACTCGGGCCTCATAGGGAACTAGCTTTTTAGCTTAAGCTCAAGCCCCCGAACCTTAAAAGCTTGTGTCAAGCTTAGAGCTCATACGTTGAGCTCTCTTTGCAGAAATTATTTTTGTGTAGAGAATTTACGAATATTATAATATACCTATCTATATCTGAGGAGTAACTTAACATCAGTTAACGCATTTACTGCCTGCAACGTATACAGGTTGGACCATTTAGAACCGTGACTCGGTTGCGTATGTACATACAGATACATTTTCTATGAAACTATATTTTAAAATTTTCCCGTTCCGTTCCGTCCTATATGAGTGAGTCATAAGAAATAAAAATAAAAGTATTTAAAAAAATATTTATTACTTAATTAAGACTGGGTGATTACTTGAACCGCTTAAACGTTTTAACTTTTAACCGCCTCCGCTATTGACTAATTCATGAATGCAAACTAAACAACTAAGAGACAAAAAAACAAAACGGTTTCTGCAGAACTGTAAAAATGCCGCGGCATACATTTATGGACTGACAGACAGACGAACGGACAGACATGGCGAAACTATAAGGGTTCCTAGTTGACTATACGGAACTCTAAAAACGCGATGTCATAATTATCTTTTTCTGTTTTTCCCTATTTCACAACAACGTATTAAATTTCACCCTACCCTATAGCATAGGTTGATCTTATTTGTTAAAAGGTTTTACTTTTTGCTCCAAACCTTTACTGCTAAAAACCTTACAGACTTAAAACCTGTAAAGCTTAGAAGGCTTTAAAGCTTGAGGCCAAAAGACTCGAGGATTCTTTGCTCGTAAGCAGCAACACGTACTCTTAGTTCGAGTCGTTAAGGTTCGAGGCTTCAAGGCTCAGCAGTCGCGACTCAAGTCTTGTAGTTTACGCCTCAAAGCTTAAATCCACAACACTATTTTGGGGGCCCTTGGCAATACCTTTCCATCGCAATCGCCCCTCAAGAGCAACCTTTTGCCTACCATGCAGTTAAAGCCTGACCAGGAATATATGATCACGCGCCATGTTGCGGAATTTCACTGGAACTAAATTTTTCATACTATATGAAATGTCACCTGACTGTCACCCTATACATGAGAATGAACAGCGCCCCCTTGACAATGATCATATATTACTGGTCAGGCTTTACTAGTAAGTAAGGTTTTCTAACACGGCTACCAACAAAAGTATTGTCAGAGAATCCTTATTTTAATAACTTTAACAACTAATAAACTTGAATTAAATATTAGGTAGGTATATACATACCATTGAAGCCTTCGATGATATGTTAACAATTGAGCCCTTTATTTTGTGTTGTATCATTTTCTGTGCTACAACTTGACTAACGTTTAGAATGGCCCGAACGTTTATTGACATCGTTCTGAAAATTAATGGAAGAAGTGACGGTTTATTATTGACTTTCTTTTACGCATTGATAAAAAATATAATGAGGTATACCTATCGAAGCTAGTTGCTGTGCATTCGAGAAATGGCTCTATAATAGCGACACCAGCATTATTGACCAAGCCGTCGAACACGCCGAGCGACTCCACGGCTTTCCTTGTCGCGACCCAGTCGCATAGATCGACGCATGCCGTTTCAATTGTGGGGTATAATGACTTGAGCTTTTGTAGTTCGTCGGGCTGATTTGAAATTGTCACTACGTTGGCGCCAAGTCTCCATAGTTCAATGACAATGCCTTTTCCAATTCCTAGAAAATATGGGGAGTAAATCCAGAACTTTAAATGTTTATGCTGGAAGTCCTGCGTGGGATAGGATTTTAGGTATGTACTCGTACTAGAGGTCAAACCATACTACGATTGCCATCTAGATATACGAAAAGGTACACGATTGCCAAGACAGTCTCGTATCTAAACAAAACATGTTGGTAAATATAAGTTATAAGGAGTAGATGGCAGAAATCCCTTCTATCTTGTACATTGCAGAAACCGAACCTGCTGCGCAAGAAATAAAGTACACTTTCCCTATCACTCACTTTCTTAACACTTTTTTTTCTTTCTATGTATAGTCTATAGAACCCAATAAAATTTTATAAAACCACTGCTTAGAATAAGTTTAAAAGTGGAAAAATTATTGCCTCGGGGTGGCCGTTTAAGAAGTGTAACGCTCTTACGGTAGATGACGCTAGGGTCCCCTAGACCCATATAGTGGGAAGATTTGTTGACTATGGATGAGGTCTTGGTGGCTTAGTTGGCAGAGCGCTGGAGTATTGATCCAGAGGCAAGTCTCACACAAGGATTTTTCCACTTTTAAATCTATTCTAAGCTTAATCGCATCGTTCACAGACGTGTCTGCTTGTTACAAATTAATCAGCATCAGTTATACTTAGTTCTAACAGCAACATTCTAAAGTACAGAACTCTACCTTGAGAACCTCCAGTCACAAGAATCCTCTTTTCCTTAAATGTATCCATCACTCGAAAATAAAATATTAACAGGCTGTTCGGACAAGTCACAAGTGAATAAAAGCAGTAGGTAGAATGATGTAAGTATCATCATAATGTAAGTTAAGTTGTGTTTATCTTGCTGGACAATTTACTGTGCGATAACATTGTGTAACCTTTCACACAAATCAAGTATTGTGTCAAAAGAAGGATGACCTTAGCTGAATTTTTTTTTTTAGGTAGGTACTTTGCTCTGCCCGAGAATCCCGATACTTTATATATTTTATCCTCTTCTTAAATTAAGTTAAATGTTATTAAATCGGCCCTTCCCTGCGCTACTAAATCCGTACCAGCCTTTATTCCCCATAGGGGTGATTCCCAACATAAATAATCTCCTTTTATGTACCATGTTAATCCAATTTCAATATATCCAGCCGCTTTTACAATTAACTAACTTGTAATTAATTAATTAAATTGTATATATGTAGATTACACTTTTGCAATGAATTAATGAAATTACGCTTTTGCAATGAATTAATGAAACATAGATTATTTTCATGTTTTAGAATTAAATATTTTTTATTTCTTAGTTTTTAGGTATTTTATTATTCATGTTATTTGTACCTAAGTTGTAAGTTGACATGTAATTATTTTTAATCAAGATCAAAAAATAAGGAAATTACATCAAGTTGAAAAAAAAGTGTAATTTTCTGTTACATTAAGCTGCAACTATTATTAAATAAATTAAGCTGCAACTATTCGCGGACGACCTCAAGTTGCTTCTGGCGGTCAAAGACGAAGAAGACTGCAAGCGACTTCAGAGTGACGTAGAATTTAATGTAAATAAATGCATGACAATTACATTCACCCGGGCCAAAACACCACTCTCCTACAATTATCTGATATCGGAATCGCAATTGAAACGAGTGAAATCGGTAAGAGACTAGGAGTGGGCTTGAATGCAGACCTGAATTTCAGGGACCATATTATAAGCACGTGCAAAAAGGCGTTCCGAATCCTAGGCTTTGTACTTCGGCGAGCAGTAAGCTTTATGAACGTGACGGCCATTTCGGCTTTGTACAATGCCCTAGTACGAAGCCAACTGGAATGCAATGCTGCAATATGGGCTCCACATGAGTCGAAGTACGTCATGATAGAAAGGATACAATAGGTAGTACATTATGATACAAGTGTGCTAAGTTGGTTATTAGACACGAGGCGATATTGTGCGCGCGAGCTGTAAGCGAGCGCGCAATAAGAAAGCCGATGTGTAATGACCAATACATTGTGGCGACCACATACATGTGTGAAGCCACCTTTACAATAATAACCACGGCAACATTAAGCTGTCAAGTGTCAGGTAGACATATAGAAGAAAAGGAGATTTTTACGACACGTGCATGATAGATGGTTAAAACTAATAATGATTGTATATGTAACTATTAAACTTTGTATTAAACACAACTTGCGCTTTAAATGTTCCTGCCATCAACTCACCGCACTCCCACAACATAACGCCCATAACGAAGAGGACAAATCGCCAAACGTGAACTATGCGTCATTGAAGAGTTTCGTTCTGATCATCATCAGCCGTTCTACTTCATCAAATGTCACTTTTTTAAATGGAAGTGCTGGATTTGTTTATAAAAATACAAAAATCACTATATGTATGCCTTTCACATTTGAGGAGTTCCCTCGATTCCTCATGGATCCCATCCTCAGAACTCGAGCTTGACAAAAATGTTTCTTGAAAACCTAACTTGCTTAACAAACATAACGAAGAGGACAAATCGCCAAACGTGAACTATGCGTCATTAAAGAGAGCTCCGTTCTGATCATCATCAGCAGTTCCACTTCATCAAATGTCACTTTTTTAAATGTAAGCGCTTGATTTGTTGATGAAAATACTAAAATCACTATATGTATGCCTTTAACATTTGAGGAGTTCCCTCGATTCCTCATGGATCCCATCATCAGAACTGCTTTTTGACAAAAACGGGACCAATCTGTATGTATATACTTACAATCAAAAAAAGAATTTTCAAAATCGGTCCTGAAATGAAGGAGTTATGGAGTAACAAACATAAAAAAAAAAAACAACCGAATTGAGAATGATTCTTACCTTCTAAAGAAGTTTGTACAATAAAACTCACTTTTACGAAATTGATTTTTGGATTTATTATCAAAATTATAATCAATGTTATACGATGTTATAATTGAACAATCGGTGTCGAATACCTGTCTTTAAACCTTTCGGTTACCTAAGTTTAGTCACTGAACACAAAATACAATAGGTCTTAAAATTATTACCTATTTTGAATACAGAGATTGATGTTAATTTAATCTGGTTATCATAAACGAAGTTACACACATGTTGTTTATTATTGCTTGTTATTTGGTTATTTAAAAAGTATAAAGATAAAAAACAAACAGTTCAAAAACGAATTTCAAAGAAGCTATAGGTACAAATTACAATGATTGCGCTTCCTCAATTGCTAACTAAATAGTCCCTTGCTTGCACATTTAAGACTAATAATATTATATAATGAGAATGGATCAACTATTTTGCTCTGTACTGTTGTCCCAGTCAGTTTGTCGATACTTGATTCACACATTTATTGCTTATACATATTATATATGTATTATGCCTACTTTTATATGATAATTATTCATATTATTTTAGCTATTGGCAAGTATTATACTCGTAAGATCTTTAAATTGTGACAGGCACTTTAGTCAATACAAAATCAATGTACAAGTAAAGTAGGAAACTAGGAAGTTAGATTTAACACAAAACATTATATCTGACAGATATATTTTTCGTCATTAGAACATACATTAGGTACATTCGTATTTATACTATACAAAAGTTATACAAGTATGTCAGCTACTGAAGAAAAATAATTCACAGTTAATTCTTATGTCAAATGATATGATTGAGGTGTATTCATAACATCATAAGATTCATAAGATAAGCAATTTCAAATTAAGTTATGAAATAAATTTGGTATTTGCCTACATAATTGCTAGTCCAAAACTTATTTGTATGATTAGCATAATGTATGATTTCTTCTTTAGTTGATTATCACAAGCCTTTAGGAAACAATGCAATATGGCAACAATTATAAAATATTTATATTTGCTTAATAGGTATATCTTTGGTACCTAATCTATGTAATTATCTGGCTGCAAACTGGATATGTTATTAGGGCTTATGTGGCCAAGAACCCACCGTCAATAGGCAATTCAACACCGTTTATCATACTGGACCTGTCACTTAGGAGAAACACTACTGCATTTACTACTTCTGCCACTTCACCAAATCTGAAAAAAAAAAAACTCATTGTTTGTTTTGTTCATAAACAGCATTGTTAAACAAAGTTTCTCAGAAAACGTAAAGTACTCATCAGTCATAAACCTGGTTTCTAAACAAAAATGTTTATAATGAACACAGACAATTTTATTTTGAGGATTAACAATATGTAGGTTTCCATTAATAGTTTATCTTATTATATTTCTTTGATCTTTTATACTTTTGTATGTCATAGTTTATCACGAATAAATGCGATGATTCTGATTCTGATTCTGATTCTGATATTATCATAGCACAGAATAGGAAGACAATTCACGAATTTGATGTTACTTTACATTACATGTTACCAACACAATAGCATTTAACTATTATGATTACAGTTCGTTCGTGTGTAAAAATGCAGTAATAGCATCATTGTTCGCCCACCTAGCAATGCTTGTAAGCAATCAAATTGTTCCTAATTTTAAAGTATGCCTTCAACTGGTCACTGTGAGCTTGACTTCCTAATTAGGAAAGATTTGATTGGGTATGGGTGTGGCTAGGCCGGTGGACAATGATGATGATTTACTGCATTCTTAACGCAAACAAATGAAACAAACTATACTTACATAATAGTTCTTTTCATTCTGAACCAATTACATAATATTATTATATTTTACAAATACATATGTGAATAGTAAGTACCTTCCCAACGGAATCTTGGATTTCATTTCAGCTGCTTTAGCAGGGTCCGACCAACCCACTTTAGCCATGTCAGTCATGATGACCGTTGGGTTGACTGCATTCACTCGGATTCCCTTGGGACCCAGTTCCAGGGCCATGGCTCTGGTAAGAGCATCTAGAGCAGCTTTTGAGGCACTGTAGATTGCATGATCTTTTAGGGCAGCCTGAAAATGAATTAATTATAAGATTTATATTTAAAAAAATGTAACTGTCAGGGAACATATATTATTCATCTTAATACAAATGTATTATTTTGAGCAATAGATAAGAATGACATATGTAATGCATACATTACAATAAGATAAGATTATGTAATCATATCTTTCACAACTTTAGGTAATTCAGAAGTAAAGTAAATTTAACATTGGATGGAAAGATTGATGATGAATGTAGATTAATCTCTTAATTTGAAACATGGCATTGTTAGAGTTGTGCCGTTCTCGAGAATATTCTCCATTTACTATGGGAAATATTCTCAAGCGAGATTTATCAGGCACTATATTCATCCATACTAATATTATAAATGCGAAAGTGTGTCTGTCTGTCTGTTACCTCTTCACACTTAAACCGCTGAACCGATTTAGTTGAAATTTGGTATTGAGATAGTTTGAGTCCCAGGAAAGGACATAGGGTAGTTTTTATCTAAGAAATCATCCTTAATGGAGTGAAAGGGGGGGGGGATGTTTGTATGGGGAATCGATAAAAAGGAGATTGGGTAAAAAATAAGCTACGTAAATTACTAACTCCACGCAGACGAAGTCACGGGGAAAAGCTAATATACAATAATAGGATAAAGAAAAAAGTTACAATGCAAGTTATTAGATAAGTGTAGGCAGTAGACCTATATTGACCGTGGTTGCCTTTTGTATTGTTTATGAGCTTCCGATATTTTGACGCAGTTACATGCATCTGGTTCACGGGTGACGTGAATCATTTAAAACTCTTAAGTGTAGGCAGTGTTTATTGTGCTTGTAAGATGTGCACCATTAGCAAAGAAGACTGCATTCTAGAAAAAAGATGATATAGTCTAACCAACCTAACTCTGCAATTTGCAATGACAGTGTGATGACACTCCCTCACTATATTCTACTCAAGTCGGTGCAAACTTAGCTTAGACAGAACCACACATTCTCCTGTTGATATTTCCTTATTGTTGAGTGAAGTAATACTAACCTTAGAGGCCTGGGATGAAATATTAACAATGCTTCCGTGGATGTTATTTTCAATCATTTTCTTTGCAACTATTTGGCTAACATTGAGTACAGCTTTTACATTTACATCGAATGTCCTGTAACAATAGTAAATTCCCAGGTAGCAAAATGACGTCAGCGACGTCTTAATGACGGCATTATTACGTCATAATGACGTCGCTGACGTCATTATGACGTATAAATGCTACTGGGGTTAAATAGAATTTTTAAAAACCAGACAGTAATAACCACTCAAATAAACATACATTACTTTTAGTGGCAAATGGGCAAAAATAAATGAAAAATAATATGGGTAATTTGGCTTAAGGTGGTTACTCCCCTAATAATGGCCCTTATTTTTCATAGTTTCTGTATAGGCTGAAGTTAAAGAACAATGCATAAGATTACCTAGTGAAGTAATATTTTATCTTATAATGCAACTACCCCAAATTAGTTATTTGTAGTGATGTACCGACTATTGATTTGGCCGACTAGCCGACTAATCGGCGCTCCGATGGCCGATTAGTCGGCCGACTAGTCGGCCAAATTCATAAATCATTATTTCTCTTTAAAGTTTACATTCAGATGGTCACTGCAGCAGCTATGTCTAAGTTAGGATGCATCTGTAAAACAATTTTCTTGTTCCTTTCGTCGTTTTAGCTTTTTGCGCGTAATTTTAATGCATTTTATTTCCCATATTAAGCAATTAAATGACAATTTAACCAAGGAAATGCATATGCTACAAGATATTACGGCATCAAATCAAATCCTTCAAATACAAGCTTTATGCATAAATAAGCCAATTGCCATTTGAGCATTTTGAGCAAAATAGACTTTCCTTAAGAGACCCGCGCGCCTCAAATAATAAAAATTACATAGGCACTGTAATAAAACGTTTGTAATTGCAACCAACTACATAATATTGAATGGATCTCTTTGTATAAAGTACTGTGTCTTTTTCTTTAAGAAACAAATAAATCTATCTATTTACTCCCTATACATGAATTTAATATAATAATATGAATAAAAATATTCGTATGCACCCTTAACAGGTATAAAGTATAATTAATTTCATTGAATAAAATGGAAATTTTATCAAATGTATTTGCTGTTTATTTAGTTTATGTCCTGTTTTTCTGTAACTAATAAAAGGCCGACTAATCGGCCATTTTGGCCGACTAGTCGCCGACTACAAATGTGGCCGGATAGTCGGCTTTCCCGACTAGTCGGTACATCCCTAGTTATTTGTTATACAAGGGTGCAAAGTTGTATTTTACCCGCGAGTGTTTCAACACACGAGAAGTAAAATACATTTGCAGCCGTGTGTAACACAAAACTTTTCCCCTCACTATAGCGAGGAAAGTGCAACATCCACAGGCGTTAGATCATCTTCATCAGTGGAATCACTTATTTTAGTACGATATTATAACAGAAAACACTGGAAATTCTGATTTTTACGTGAGTCGGTGAGAAGTGTTTTTAAGTAAAAATTTTTTTGACAATGTTGACATTTCTGTTCTGACGTATGAAATGTCAACGATGCGTTTTGAAATTGCATCGACTCAACTTGTGCGTTTAGAATTATATTTAACATCACTATAAAAAATCTAATGTTTCTTATGGAATTTTAAGGTTTATGACTTAAAATTATTAAATAAAGCTAAATTTGGTATTTTTTATTAGATTCCCAAACCATTTATTTAATGATAATTAATATCGAACGAACCATTATTATGAGCGTTTTACGTTTTGTTATCTGTCAAGCTACTTAAACACACTCCATTCAAGGTCAAATTACTTTCCCCACTAGTGGATAAAATGCGTTTTTCCCCCGCTTGTTTTAAAGGATAAAAGACGGCTTTCCGAGCTAATGAGGGGAAAAAAACATTATTAGTGTGGAATTGAAAACACTTACTTTATAGCTTGTAGTTTACATAACTGATACAGTTCTTCCTTCCGTTAGGAGCGATATCACGTTGTCCGTGTTGATGGAAATATCATATACTTACTTGTCGAAATCCTTTGGGGAGCATTCTAAGAATGGCTCGCATATAGCAATAGCGGCATTGTTAACCAGAGCATCAAAAGGACCAAGAGAATCTATAACCGTTCTAGTTTTTTCCCAATCGGCGATGTCCAACTCCACGATGTCAATGGACGGATATTCTCCTTGCAGCTTATCCAAATGAGCTCTAGTTCGCGATACTGCAACTATGTTAGCTCCCGCACGCCATAATTCTATCGCTATACCCTTTCCAATACCTGAAAACATGTTTATTATGGCATAGGTATAAGTTACACGTGCTACTATAGTTGTACACGTTTAATTAAATAATTTACGTATGGTACGAACTAACCTTGTCCAGCGCCGGTTACTAAAATTCTTTTTCCCTTAAAGGTTAATTCCATTTTGATATTTAGTTTTTAAGTACAAGCAAATCACAGCACACCCTAATTAGGAGCGCTCAGGCGCAAGTCTAGAATATTTCACTAAAAGCAGTGTTTTGATAATATAATACGACAGCTGCCTCACGACACGGGAACCGCTAATACACAGCCAAATAATGCTCAACCCAAGAATGTACAGCCCAATAATTGGCGTCCATGATGTACGTCTATTATTGGGTCGTGTATTATTGGGTTGAGCATTCTCGGTCCGCGCAGGCTTGGTCCGGGGCGATAATACGAAGCCACTCTTTTCACAGGGCAATAATGTACGACCCAATAATACGCGTCCACTAATTTGAGTCCTTGGCTTTCAAATATTGGGCTGCGCATTATTGGCACACGTCGAGAAAGCCCGACCCAATAATGTACGACCCAATAATAGGAAGCCAAAAACCAGAGACATTCTTTTTTTTAAGAGAGCTGTCAAAATTAGTAGGGACGTTCTGACTCGAGCTCGTGACAGCTTAAAAATAATCGGTTTTTTCTAGTGACATCTTTCAGTGACATTGACAGTATTGACACTTGTTTGGTTTACAATTTGTTATAATTTTTTAATTTTTTGCAACAAAAGTCCTAATATTTTTCCGTACTTAATGTCTTCATTATATACAAGTATGCAAGAAATCATGGCAAGAGATCCTTAATCGTTTTGGAATTAAATGAATTCTAAAAGCAGTAGAGGTAGGTACGGAAAAAATATTAATTAATGGAGAACCTTTGTCCGGTGAACAAGTAATGAATTTGCTAGGTTTTTTCACTCCGTGGTCAGCGTGGAGAAGCCAAAGTTGGAGGTAAGTGGCAGCGAGCACCGAAAACAGCGCGGCGCGGGTTCAGGTTGACAGGCTAGAGACGTGCGGCGAGCCCTTCAACAACTTAAGCCAAAAAAAATCTTCTGGTCCGGATGGACGCGCGTATTCAAGGACTGTAGAATGGTGCTGGCGGAGCCGCTATTGCACATATTGTTAAATACGGTCTGTCTCAAGCTAGAAGTATTCCCAGAAATTTGGAAAATTTCTTGAGTGATTACCAGTACCAAAAGGAAGTACGGCTAGCAATCTTCTTAGTCATGTAGCACCACTGATACTGCTTAATTTGACTTTTAAAAAGCTTTCGATCTTGTTGTAAAACCAAAGCTTGGTAACTTTGACACCCCACATTACTTTTTTTTGCAGACTACATGAGGCACAGACAGCAGTATGTAGATTATGAAGGGCACAGATTGAAACCAGCAGTGACATGGGCCATTTGTTCAATAGAATATCTTGGTTTATCGAAATTGGCTGAGACAGCAAGGTGCAGGTCTCTGGAAAATATATTAGGGTGAGTCCATTGTTTGTGTAAGAATGTCCCTGTAATGTATGGACTGGGTCACTGGTCAATGGGTCAAACACCATCAAAAACTAGATCTTAAGAGCAAAAAATTTGTGTTTGTAGGTTCAGCAAAACTACAAAAGGATACATATGTTGGTGCATCCCCTTTATACAAAGAAACATAACACTTACAAAATATGTATGCTCTAATTATACTGCATAGATATAAATAAAAATAATAAGTACTTAATAATTTTATTTAATGATAATTTATAATGGTCATGTAACAACATTGTTAATGACTTAAGGTCAATGTGGGGCAGACTGGTATATCAACATATGGCCCGCCTGATGTTAAGCAGTTGCTGTAGACTATGGATGCCTCTCTCCTTCTTCTAGAGTATGTGTACAACTGCAAGATTTAAAAGGATCAAAAGAGCTTGTAGTCATACTGAGTGTTACCCCTGATCCATTGCACCCAGCAGCACTCCAGGTGTTCCAGGTCTTGAGTTGCATCTATCATACACTACCAGCGGCACGTTAAGTGTTAGAAGAAAAGAGAAGAGACGGGAAGAGAAGAGATGAGAACCCCCTTACACTCTTACGGGATGATTTTGGAAATAAAACCTGTTCTACAACCTTCCTCGCAACTAAAAATATTATCTCCATGCGAATTTCATCGACATAATATGTACTTACATACATCCGTTTTAATAGTTTTCCATACAAATTTCCACCCCCCTTTTCACCCCCATAAGGGATGATTTCTGAGGTGAGAACTATCCTATGTCCTTCCCCGGGAATCAAAGTATCTCCATACCAAATTTGATGTAAATCGGTTCAGCAGTTTAAGCGTATGGAGGTAACAGACAAACAGACAGACTTTCGCATTTATAATATTAGTATGGATGATAGAACCCTATGAAAGAAATACAATTGTGTACTATAATTGTAATTTAGTATCTTGCCTATTATTTCCAATCATTCCAATCAAAGCTTTGACCCATGTCATCCAGAAAAAAAAATCTTTTCTATAAGACGATTTTCGTAGCAGTGTACGAGTACCTACCTAGTCCATCATTCGGACTTTGTTGTTGATTGTTGACCAAATACTTGGTTTTGGTTGTTTGTTTGAGGCTCTAAATGATAGTGCCGCCCATGACAAACCAAGTTCGGTCAAAACTCAAAAATCAACAAATCCAAATGATGGACTACTAGTACACTCTGAGACGAAAAACGTCTTATAGAAAAGTTTATATTTTTCTGGATGGATGGGTTTAGAATGTTTAGATGTAAAGTTTTGATTGGTAATAATAGGCAAGATACTAAACTACATGAAAAAAAATAGCTTTACCTCTTCCAAAAGTAAGTTGTGTCCAATAACCCTTACTTTTTAAATGTCTCGTTTTAGGTAGAGGTATACCTACAATGGTTTTTATTGAAGGTACACTGAAGCGAAGGTACAATATAACTACATACATTTTGCTTGAAATAATACGAGATTTCATAAGTCCACCCGCCAACCTGACGTCAGGTTTTGAGCCTTGTTTTGAGCTTAGGTCGTTTTAGGGATAGATATACTGATTTCTATTAAAGGTTTATTTATTTTTTTATTTTATTTATTAAAGAGGAGAGCTTGTTACGGTAAACACAAATAGACAAGAATTTTTGGAAGGTCCTCCAATCCTAAAAGCTGAAATAGAAAAGGCAATCAATACCATGAAGGACGGAAAAGCTGTTGGACCCGATGGTATATACTCGGAAATGTTAAAGTTATTGGATGAGACAAGCATGCAAATTTTAGTTAGACTTTACAATGACATTTACGACACAGGACAGCTTCCAGAAGATTGGCTCAAATCCACATTCCTCCCATTACCCAAGAAAGTGAACGCAAAAACATGCGGAGATCATAGATTAATAAGCCTTATGAGTCATGCACTAAAAGTATTTCTGAAAATCTTACACATGAGAATATACAATAAAATAGATAAAAATATATCAGAAACTCAGTTTGGATTCAGAAGCGGGTTGGGAACGCGAGAGGCTTTAGTAGCAGTGCAGGTCTTGATTCAGAACAGCTTGGAATTCAGCAAAGATGTCTACGCATGCTTTATTGACTTTGAAAAGGCATTCGACAACGTGAAACATGACAAACTAATGCAAATACTCAATAAAACGGATGTAGACGGCAAGGATCAAAGAATCATCAGGAGCCTGTACTGGAATCAAACAGCCAACATAAAAGTAGGAACATCAAGCGAGCAACGTCGAACGTCGAAAACGAGCGACCTCAATATCCTAAAAGGTGTAAGACAAGGTTGTATTCTGTCACCGCTGTTGTTCAACCTTTATTCAGAATCTATATTTCAAGAAGCTTTCGAAAACGTGAAACTCAGATATGCCGATGATACCGTTATTCTTGCCCACTCAATGGACGAACTTCAGCAGCTACTAGATCGTCTCAACTCTGTAGTAGAAGAATACGGCCTCAGAATGAATATAGCGAAGACCAAATGCATGATTGTGGGTAAGAATGTAACTGAACCGACCTCATTGACTATAAACGGTAATATAATAGAAAGAGTTAAATGTTATAAATATTTGGGTAGCTCACTTAATGAGAAATGGGATCCAGAAAAAGAAATACGCATCAGAATAGAAATTGCCAGAAGTACGTTAATGAAAATGAAGAAACTTTACACAAATAAGGATATTAACTTAAAGTTACGATGGCGCATGGTCAAATGCTACGTGCTGTCGATATTTCTCTATGGTGTCGAAGGGTGGACCATTAATAAGATTATGGAGGCTAAGATCAATGCATTCGAAATGTGGTTATACCGAAGAATGTTAAAAATTTCCTGGAGAGACAAAGTTTCAAACATTGAAGTTCTGAATAGAATGAACAAAAAACTTGAACTTTTGACCACCGTAAAGACAAGGAAAACCTCATATTTTGGACATATCTATAGACACGACAAGTATAACATAATTCGTAACATCTTGGAAGGGAAAATCGACGGCAAAAGGAGCAGAGGAAGGAGAAAGCTAACCTGGATAGACAACATTAAAAGCTGGTCCAATATTAATGACACTGCCAGTTTGTCTAGACTGGCACAGGATAGAACCAAGTTCCGTAAGATGGTCGCCGACATCCGCTGAGGATATGGCACAGCAAGAAGAAGAAGATTTTATTTATTTAAATGTGATTATATTTACAGAGGTACACTGAAAGTACAATATAACTGCATACTTTTAGTGCGGTAGGTATAATGCAAGATATATATCAACCCGCCATCCTGACGCTCACCAGTAGTGTAGTGATATTAGTCAATTGCAATATTTGCAATGTAGTTATGAAAGTAAATACAAGTTCATGTTGCACTGATAAAATCACTTTAAACGACGATTCTAATGGAAATTTACCTCAATTTTCAGGAGCTGATACAGGCAGTGTTGGCCGAAACGTTAATGCAATTAACCATTAACCAGTACAAACTGAACCGTAAACTGTAACTGTCCGTTACGGTTTACGGTTCAATTTGTACTGGTTAATGGTTAATTGCAATTAACGTTCGGCCAACACTGGATACAGGCAGCCAGAATGAGTCTCTGCTGAGTCGCCGTCTGACGTCTTCGTGCCAGGTGCCAGTCGCCAGTTGCAGGGGAAGATGCGAATAGTTATACAAGCGAGCATGATGACGTCTCTCAAAAACTGATAGACACAATACTCTTACTCGCCTTGTTACCAGAGGTAGGTATTACTCAAGTTCACGGGGTAGATTACAGGTGTAGTGCATAATCCTTTACCATTTTGACGACCGGCTTGGTTGGCCTTTTTTTTTTTTAACGTAGGACTACCGTCTAAAACCACCAACGAATATCGACTCCGCCTTGTAGAGGAGCGCCGCAGGATCACTATCAGCATTCGACTGCGCCCCCGGCAGCCGGCTGAGCCGGCCCATGGGGGCTTGGTTGGCCTAGTGGGTGGTGATCCTGTCTATGAAGTCGATGGTCCTGAGTTCGAATCCCGATAATGTCCCGAGTGATGGGCACAGCTATTTGTACCTGAGTCATGGATGTTTTGTATGTGGGATTAGTCAATCTGTGTAAGAATGTCCCTGTAATGTTTATTAATTTATTTATCGTATTTTCACGGAAACGTACGAACGTGTCATGCTATTTCAGTCAGTCTTGACTGAAGTAGCATGACGAATACCAACGTTTCCGTGAAAATACGATGATAAAGGATTACAAACACAAAAACAAATCTTTATTTACCGATGTACGCCGAAGTTACAAGTCACAATAGGTACAAATGTAAGCCAATATATCAAACGAAATTATTCATACAGATTATTAATTATACATATTCATTATTCATTACAATGCAATCGTAACATTATAAGTTAACACAGCGTGTATTAAGTACATTGATAACTTATGTGTACGGTAGTTCAAAAAACTTCTCGACGCTGTACAAAGCTAAATTTAGGAGCCACTTTCGCAGTCTACATTTAAAAAAATAGCTGTGGATGCTGCATCTCTGACCGCTGCGGGTAGTCTGTTATACACGGACGGGCCCATAATGTACGGAGGACGCTCTGACTTTGAAAGCTTGTGTTTAAGGCCCATTTACATGGTGCGAGTTTCTCGCCTCGACCATGCGATTATCGTAGCACGAAAAAAAATATGGCATGATGTAAACTTTACGTACGATATCGTACAAGTAGGGGCGATAATCTCCTCGCCTTTGATGATTGGATGTCTCCGTGTAAACAAAACTTAAATGCGAGAATCGTATTTCGAGTTTATATGCTTTTCAGTCGTCATCATGAGTGCATTGCAAGAGGCTGTTATTACTAATATTTACATTATACGTATACCTAGTGGTAAATGATTAGCAACTAATCACTTAAGTTGACTGGCAAAACTCGTATGAAAATCGGCTCGGACCGATTCGTGCGAGTTCGTGCGATACTCGCACGTACGTGAAAAAATGTCATACGAGAACGAGTTTAGACGAGTCGAGAAATCGTAAGCAAATATCTCTCTAGAATGCGGCTCCTCGTGTAAACTATTTCGCCTGGCGATAATCTCCGTGCGAGTATCATCGAATGACATTATCGTAGGCGAGTTTATATTTCTCGCATGAATGTAAACATTTTTATACGATACTCGCCTAGCTATTATTGCATACGATAATGTCATACGATTTCTCGACCCAAAACGTGCGAGAAACTCGCACTCGAGAATCGGCCGCACGGGCCCACACCTCGGCACCGTTTTTTTTCAATTTATTTAGGTACACAAACAGCCACTACAAGTAATACATATTATACTAATTACTACAATGTCTACAATATGTGTGGCCCACACCGCTTACCACTAATTAACATGAATAATGTTCATTCAGAGTCAAACTAATCACCGTCAGTCTTAAGGACTACCGGTGTCAACAACAACATAGAATGGTTGATTATGCATAATATGTTGGGTAGGTACTTGGAATACAGTGTAAGAAACTAAAAGAAGTACTTAGTTTGTAGGGAGTGTTAAAACATCAATAATACGTTTTTTATATAAACACTTAAACGACAACCAAAATCATCAAGTGTATTAAAAGAAAAGGAGTAAAAACCGGCCAAGTGCGAGTCTGACCAGCGCACCGAGGGTTCCGTACATTACATCATTTAACAATGTATTTTTTATGCGAAACGTGAGTGAAAGGTAAATTGCGGTTTACGATTTATGACGTATTAAAAAAAACTACTTACCAGATCTCGTTCAAACCAATTTTCGGTGGAAGTTTGCATGTATATCATATATTTTTTTCAGTTTTATCATTCTCTTATTTTAGAAGTTACAGGGGGGGGGCACACATTTTACCACTTTGGAAGTGTCTCTCGCGCAAACTATTCAGTTTAGAAAAAAAATGATATTAGAAACCTCAATATCATTTTTGAAGACCTATCCATAGATCAAACACGTATGGGTTGGATGAAAAAAAATTTTGAGTTTCAGTTCCAAGTATGGGGAGCCCCCATAATTTATTGTTTTTTTTATATTTTTGTGTGAAAATCTTAATGCGGTTCACAGAATACATCTACTTACCAAGTTTCAACAGTATAGTTCTTATAGTTTCAGAGAATTAATTAAAAATATTCTGTGACATACGGACGGACAGACAGACAGACATGACAAATCTATAAGGGTTCCGTTTTTTGCCATTTGGCTACGGAACCCTAAAAACGGGACCCTATTACTAAGACTCCGCTGTCCGTCTGTCTGCCCGTCTGTCTGTCTGTCACCAGGCTGTATCTCATGAACCGTTATCGCTAGACAGTTGAAATTTTCACAGATGATGTATTTCTGTTGCCGCTATAACAACAAATACTAACGACAGAATAAAATAAATATTTAAGTGGGGCTCCCATACAACAAACGTGATTTATTGCCGTTTTTGGCATAATGTTACGGAACCCTACGTGAGCGAGTCCGACGCGCACTTGACCGGTTTTTAAATTAAAATGAATTCTTGTAAAAACTATACACGGCTATTATTTAAATAAATTAAAAGTTTTTGACCAAATCCACCAACACTGTCCGCAATCACGTCTACTGCATCTGATACCGATCCTATCATTTACAGGCAACCTCCAGCAGCAGTGGGACCAGCGCGGCCCCCTGCGCCCCCGCCCCGTCCCTCGCCCCTGCAGAGCGGACACCAGCGCCCTCTACAACTCTACCGGCGCCCGCCGTGTCTCCACCTTCTTCAAAAACGACAACCGGTGTTAGATCTCCAATTGACATGACAATACGATGGACCTAGCTAGGCTAACATTTTTATTTTACCTTTTTATCTCTGTATATTCCCAAGTCCCCAAGGGCACAGATGGGAATATCATAATATAGATTACTCCCATCCCCGTCCGCGCCCCCGCCTGATGTGTGGCGGCCGTCACGTGAAGCCTTGACAAATGTGAATACAACCGTTGCCGCCATAACAATAAATACTAAAAACAATAGATAATGGTACGGAACCCTTCGTGCGCGAGTCCGACTCTCACTCTCACTTTCACGACTTTTCTTTCTAAGATTATTTTGATTGGTTTGTCTACCAATTAATTTCTGTATAAATCAGTACCTATAACAAAATTCTTGCCCTTTTTATTTCCCAATTTATAATCTAATTATAGTCTTCATCTTCTCAAATCATTTTTTAGCCTAAGAATACATTATAAACCTAAGTAATCTGTTAAACAAAAACCATTGTCTCTATTGTGACGGGCTCTAAGCTTCCAACTTGGGCACGTGGCAAAGCAACAATGCCGTTTAAAAAGCAACTGAATCGCGATAGTACTATAGTTCAAATCTTTTTGACAGCTCATTCAAGATAACACGGTTGCGTAATGTGGATGGTTCGGTCGACCACCCCGATATAGGCGAGAATACACAGCGCTCGTAAGATTTCAACTTTAGTACTATCGCGATTCAGTTGCTTATTAAACGGCAATGTTGCTTTGCCACGTGCCAAAGTTGGAAGCTTGGAGCCCGTTACAATAGAGACAATGGCTTTTGTTTATAGATCCAATCATATCAACTGAGCTAATGCACTCACCTGTACTAACAATGGCATCGTATTATTACAATACTATTATCCGCTTTTGTTCTCGTAGCCGCCACGCCAACTAGTTACTTACAAAATAAGTTAGAAGTGCATTGCATGTATATTCAATTTTCACATCACCAATTCGAAAAAGGGTTTTTTCTTCCCTGCTAGGAGGGATCAAAGTGGCACTTTTCTTCCCTGCTAGGAGGGATCAAAGTAACACTTTTCTGTTCTAGGACACTATTTAAAAACAATTGCACATTATTTTTTTAGCTTAAATAATATTTTTAAACATCATAATTACCTCATAGGTGATGTGAAAAGCAGTATGTTTCACATGGTAGCAAAATTATTTCCATCTTGGGCGTAACACACTTGAATCCCTCACTACGCTCAGGATTCTACTTTAGAATCTTCGTTACTCTCGGGATTCTATTATAGAAACCTTCGCTTCGTTTAAGATTCAATGTACGCCCTCGCCGTAAATATGTCATTTTGCTCCCTTGTAACACAATCTACTATTTTAACCTTATTCCTTGTTGAATGGGGTTAAAATGGTCTAAAATAAAAACATGTTGTAACATATGGTTTTCTACAGAGTGCATTCGTTTTGGGTGTCGACGGTTGTAAAATGCAAATAAAGTTATGTTAGCCATTATTTAGTTAGTGTATTTTGTAGCCTATTTAAAAAATAGAGTCGTTAATCTATACTAACATATCAAGGCGGTTATAATCTGCTTTTACTACGAGGTAGTTATCCTAATTTGTGGTTTACCACTTAATGGCATTGTATTCTTGAGACTCTTTGAGTAAACAGGTAAGTGCATTAGCTCAATTGATATGATTCCATCTATAACAGATTATTGACTTGGGCGAAAAAAACATTTGAGAAGATGAAGATTATTTGTGATGCGTATAGTTTTATATTACTTACCTTTGCCTTCTTTAGCTAAACGGAAAAAGTGGCCGCCATTTGCCGTTTAGATGATGAAGCAAAAAACCGGCCAAGTGCGAGTCGGACTCGCACACGAAGGGTTCCGTACCATTACGCAATAAACGGCAAACGGCCCCATTATTTTTTTTTGTTATTATAGCGGCAACAGAAATACATCATCTGTGAAAATTACAACTGTCTAGCGATCACGGTTCACGAGATACAGCCTGGTGACAGACAGACAGATGGACAGTGGAGTCTTAGTGATAAGGTCCACAAATTGCCCTGTCCCGGCCTCTGCAATAATGTACTATTTCTCAAACATGCAATGAAATATTGATATTATGTTCTTCATATTAGGCTGGAAAGTATCACGTCTCGGGTGCGGCCAGACGAGAGGAATTTAATTAAATTTCGTACATAGTTGCAGACCTAGGCCGGAAAGTAGCTCTTTTTAACCGACTTCAATTTCATAGAAGGAGGAGGTTCTGTATTCGGTTGTGGCTATTTTTTTTTTTAATTTCCATTTCACATATATTTGTGACACAGCATCATGGCATTCAGCCATTAAAAAAAAAATTGAAGCAATACTTGCTTTTTGGTTCATTATGACATTCTGTCAATACGCCTATTAAAAAAATAAAATAAACGATGTTTGCTATACTTTACAGTTTTATTTATATAAAATTGACATGAACATAATAAATTAATAGACCGAACTCTCAGTGAAGTTCCGTTTGCAAAAATTGCGGACCGCAGTTTGACTTCTGATCCGTGTAGTGGGGTCCTTCGTCGCTCCTAGAAACCCGATGTTGACCGAGGTTACCCCCACTAGCTTTTTGAATTTCCCCCTTAAGATTCTCATTCTGCGCTGCTGCAGTTTCAAATCTTTGAAACTTATTCTGTTACGTGATGTGTAAGTAAAGATTTTTAATTTGTATTAACTTTAGACGATTCATCTAGTGGATAATCGCCTCATGCTTAACTCATATTACAAAACAGGAAGCAAGAAAGACGAAGAGACGTCATAATTCGTATTCGTATTTTTGTATTAACCAACCTTTTGATTAAATATTCAGTGGGGTAATTGTTGCCGGCTTTGAATAATCTATGCCCAAAAAAGTCTTCATGACATTGCCTCCATTCCATCATGCCTCCATCATTGCCTCGTAAAAATATAAAAAGAGATAGCAATAATAAACGTTGCCAGCTCGTCCTAAGGCACTTTTATACTAGAGAAGCAAACGTTATGTATTTATTATGTATGAAAAATTTTAAAAATTAAAATGCATAATTCTTCGACCTAGGTTGTAATAACATTTATTACTCGTTATGACCCCAGGAATGCGTAGTTCAATTTTTTCCCTTTCCTCATGGGCACCGTGTGTATATAGCTGGTCAAGCAAATCCTGTCAGTACAAAAAGGCGGCAAATTTAAAAAATGTAGGCGCGAAGGGATGTCGTCCCATAGAAAATTTGAATTTCGCGCCTTTTTCTACTGACAAGATTTGCTTGACCAGCTATATCTTTGATTTTATTAAGCAGTGTTCGCACGATCATACACGACGGTCGTTGTAAAGCTCCCCCAATGGAGTCGATTTCGCTGATTGGCGAACGAGATTCCACACTCGCTAGTGTTTCATATAAATTCCATAGTAGCAAAATCGTTTTGACAGTTCGGAAAAAGAAACTGATTTGACTAGTAGTCAAATACCCTCTATTTAAAAATATTTTGACACAATGAGGGCTAACGCGTATGAATTCGCCGCTAGGGGCGCTAGTGTAGATGGTGGTCTTTTCCATAGTTCGAAATGTCAAATGTCACTTCAATGACTGACAGCTGTTCTTTAGTCTTTTGGACCACCATCAACAGAGGCGCCAACTGGTGAGCAAAAAAACAATAGCACTCATTGGTATCAGCTACACCTACGTTTGATTTTTTTCGAATTTTTAATTGTTATAAGTTAGGAGCATTCACAAATTTGATAGATTTTGTTTTTCGCTTCTAATTTTCACAATATTAATCAAAAAAAGTCAAACGAAGGGACATAGCTATGGTATGGTTAATATACATCAAATCTCGATACGGTATCGAAGGCCAATTTCACAAATTAATTGAATCATTTTTAAGGAATCGTAAGCAGTGTACCTACGTTTTAAATGCAAAGTCTAAGCTGGAAACCATGGCTTATGCTGCTGTTCCCCAAGGTTCGACAATGGGAAATTACCTGTTTCTTTTGCTCGTCAATGATATCACATCAGCATGTATCGGCCCAGAGTATGTTATGTTCGCGGACGATACATGCATCATAGTTAATGCAGAAAATTTCTTAGACTTAAAATTCAAATTGGGAGAAGTTATGAAACTAATATCTCGCTGGTTCACAGTCAATGGTATGTGTCTAAAGTAAACGTAGATAAAACGAATATAATTCACTTTCAGCTGCGCAAAACTAACAACACAAAGCTCGACATAAGTTTGAACGATGTACTTGTGCCGCAAGTTGATAGCGTAAAATACTTAGGATTTGTAATTGATGAGGGGCTAACGTGGGAGTCACATATAGATGAAACTTGTAACAAGCTGTCTTCAGCGTCCTATGCCTATGCATTATCTAGGCTGGCTCCCAGTCTGTCTGTAGATAATATAAAGAAAGCATACTATGGATATTTTCATTCCATTCTAACCTACGGTATCGATTTGTGGTGTACCGCAGCTGATCGCGACAAGATCTTTAAAATCCAAAAAAGTGCCATCCGGGTACTAGAAAACCTGTTGATTACCCGGCGCAAGAATTATTTAAAAAACTCAAAATCTTAACTTTGCATAGCATTTACATCCTTGAGGCTTGCAAGTACGTCAGACTGAATCTAAGCTCATACATGAGCAGCGCGCAGCTTCTTGGCTGCGACGCGCGCCGCCACCCGCGCCTACTGCTCGCGCCGAGCGCGCGCCTGGCCAAGACGCGTAAGTCGCTCACTGTATATGGCGTTAAAATTTATAATGCTCTTCCGGCAGATATAAAAAATTCACCAAGTGATGCAATCTTTCTTAGAAAACTTAAACAATAAATCTCCTATCCTAAGCATGGCCTTTTATAGCACTGATGATTTTTTCAAATCATAAAGTAGATATCATCACTAATCCATACGAATCACAAGTAATTAATTATTAGATAGAAATATAAAATAAACACCTGCTATTTTATTCTTCTATTCGATACAGCATCCAAAAAACATTATACATTAAGCCCCCTCTAGTGCGCGAACGCCGCGTAGTCTGGAGCGGCCTCAACACTCGTCCGTCGTACAAAATATCATTAAAATCGAACATTTAGTATTCAAGAATATTTTTAGACAAGCAAAATTGAAAAAAAATTAAAAATCTTTGAACGCAGTTTTGTTTATTTTCAAAAATAAAAGAATGTTTCCTTTAAGCAAAATGAGCTAACTTAAGGTTTTGAGGTACTTTCCCTCCAGGGCCCATTCATATACACGGTGTAACACGAGGAACTGAAAGATTTTAACCACGCATTTCTGAGGCCAAAAGAAGAAAAAAATGTTTTTTTTGGTTTTATTTAAATTTTTAATATAATCCAACAACGCTTGATAAAAAGCGCTACCGCCATCGTGTGAATAAACACACACGTTTCCATTTGTGTCATTCAAAAGGGCCCTCCACACACATGCGCGAATCGCGGCGCGAAGCCGCGAACGCGAGTGTGGAGTCTAGTTCGCTAATCAGCGAAATCGACTCCACCCTCGCGTTCGCGGCCCTCGTGATTAGGTAACTACTGTACTATGTCTATAGCCCGCTTCAGACTACGCGGCGCGAAGCCGCGAACGCGAGTGTGGAGTAGATTTCGCTAACCGTTTTAATAACCGTTTTTCCTGTGCTACTTTTGAGTTATTTGGCATTATTTATGTAAATAAAGTAAAATTTATGATAAAATATGCTTTTTCAGGGTTCCGTACCCAAAGGGTAAAAACGGGACCCTATTACTAAGACTCCGCTGTCCGTCTGTCTGTCCGTCTGTCCGTCTGTTATCAGGCTGTATCTCGTGATCTGTGATAGCTAGACAGCTGAAATTTTCACAGACGATGTATTTCGGTTGTCGCTATAACAACAAATACTAAAAACAGGATAAAATAGAGATTTAAGTGGGGCTCCCATACAACAAACGTGATTTTTGACCGAAGTTAAGCAACGTCGGGCGGGGTCAGTACTTGGATGGGTGACCGTTTTTATAGTTAATGGTAAGGAATCCTTCGTGTGTGAGTCCGACTCGCACTTGGCCGGTTTTTTTTAATCATTCAATTGAAGACGTGAGTGGATGAACGTGCTATGTTACAAAAACATAATTTTGAGTATTATTCAGCTGTAAAAAATGTTTAACAATCGATATGACGATGTTGTTTTTGTGAAAATGCAAGTTATACACTGATAGACCAATAAATTTAATCCTTATTTTAGAAATATACATATTACTATATTTATTTATGAAAAAAGGTACATAACACCTTCATCCACGTTAAAAATTGCCTTAGTATGTTTTTATCCTCTTGTTTTCGCTCAATGATCTAACATTCCATTACTTCGAAACTTGTCTTCGACATAGTCATATACCTATTCAAGTTCAATAAAAAAATACTGTTTTAACAGAAGAATAACCTAATCGCAATACTGACACTTTACTCTTATATGCGAAATTAAATACAACTCGACATGGATGAAGATGCTATGATTCAAACCAAACATGACACGTTCTTCCATGTCAACGGAGTAAAATTGGAAGCACATGCTATGTTGCGAACTTAGTACCTTCATCCACGGAGAGTTTAACTTTTTTGTGTACATAAAACTACCCGCTCATCATTGAATGCGATTTTAATATTTTAAACATCCAGTCTTTTGATCATATAGTTAAAGATAAGGTAATTTGGGGTAACCGAGATGTGAAACAGAGGGACGTGTTCACAAGTGAATGTCATGAGCGATTAAGTAGCATAGATCTTCCTGTTTGTTTCCATGAATGTGCATGTGCAAATAAGTTATGTACAAATTATGAGCATAAGGCTGCTATTGATATATTGTATACTAGCTGTGCCCGCGGCTTCGCCTGCGTGGAATTCGGTCTGTTTCAGTAAGCGGCTAATTCACCCCTAATTTATCTCCCTGTCCCCTGGAGACAGAACTTAAAGTAAAGTTGACAGATGGATACGCTAGAGGACTGTAGTCCAGATAAAATATTTTACAATTAGGTACCTACCACCAAAGATAGATATAACTCTTATCAATATCTTCTTCTCAATTCTTATCAATTTGTGATCTTTATTTCACGGAGAAATTACTGCAAGGTACGTACCTAGATTTTATTAGATTTAAGAAATTGATTTATATAAAAACCTACTGCTTGCTTTAAGAATTTTTGAGAGGGATTTTGAAATACTGTGTAGGTAAAACAGTATTCTATAAGAATCACTTAAACCAAAGATAGATATAACTCCGTAATAGATGGATACAGTCTAAGGAAAAAACGTGCCTCGAAAATCACGAAAATTTGATTCTCGATCAGATGTCGCTACTACCTTTTGCCTACTCTCGTATAGAGGGCGTTGACGGTTTCGTTTGTTATTATCTAACAATTTTAACGCATATCAGTGAAAGAACATGGGTCAAAATAATAAAAATAATTAATGCAAATAAAAAAGATCATTTATCCATATTTAAATACATTTTATCGTATTTTAATAAATCTTCATTTTTAGTTTTAAAGTGTGTCGATAGATGGCAGTGAATTTACTGTGGTTACAAAATTTACTATGTCAGTACCGTTCTATAATATTATATCCTCTTTGCTACCACTAAATAATATTACACTACAAAATGAATATTTTTTTTGCCCTTATTCAAATTTTTGACGTGATTTAAATGGCATAGAGTAGTAGGTGTATATCGAACGATACAGTACCATTTTTGTATTTTTACGTCCTTGACTGTACCTATGCAAATCGGGTACACTACATAATTCCGAAATTTTTTATTTCGAATTTTAGAATGTCGAATTTTAAATCGGAATCAAAATCCCACTGTCACCCATCAAAATTCCGACTGTCATAATTACGAATGATGAAAATCACGAAGATTTTTATTTCCGAAAACCCAAAAAGCCGAATATTGTAAATTCCGAACTACATAATTCCGACTATAACAATTCCGATAGTGGCAAACACCGAATTTAACATTTACGATTTTCAAAATCACGAATTCGGAATTGCCCTTATTCCGAATTAACGTGATTCCTATTTTAAATATCCCAATTTTTAAATTTCCACTTTTCTGGCAACAGTTCGTTTTCTTGGGGGTCGCAGTTCTAACCTAACCTAACCCACTTTTCTGGCAACAGTTCGTTTTCTTGGGGGTCGCAATTCTAACCTAACCTAACCCACTTCTGGCAACAGTTCGTTTTCTTGGGGGTCGCAGTTCTAACCTAACCTAACCCACTTCTAGCAACAGTTCGGGTTCGCAGGTTCGCAGTTCTGTCTAATTTATTTATGCCGAATTTTTATGCCAAACATATTTTATGCCGAATTTAACATGATGCGGCACGACAGGTACCCGTAATAATTACTAAAACGTGAGTCTTCATTTGAATATCACGGATTTCATTTTTCCGATCTTGTAAAAAACCGAATTTCTGAATACCGAATTATTTTATTTCCGATCGGACAATGATTTTTCGGAATTTAGGAATTCGGAAAAAAAATATTTTCGGAAAAGTGTAAAATCGAAACTTTAAGCTTTCTATCAAGTGACAATCGGATTTTAAGTTTTCGGAAATAGCACATTCGTGATTTTATTCCATCGTGTTCTTAAAAATCGTAATTTTGATATTTCGGACTTATAAATAATCGGGATTATGAAAGTCGTGGTTATAAAAATCGGAAAAACATATTTCGGAATATTTGGGTGTTCCCATCAAAATCATGTCATCCAAATCGGTCCTCCAGTCAAATCAGTCAAATGACGGGCAGCGTCTGCCCCTTTTTTTTTTGTTTTCGGAGTGGGAAATGCATCTGCCCCTACGACTTGTTGATGGTCATAGCGAAGCAGACGCTCACGGGGACCTGTAGGCGCTTGAAGCGGAACGGGAAGTTGCTCGGAATGAGAAGGATACGCGGGATGAACACGGCTTCTCCGGCGCCACACACCGTCAGGATCTGCGCCTACATATGTATTACGTACGATATATTTGGGATCACAATCGAACTCGCGCTGGCTTGCCGTTTCAGCCGAAAGCGAAGCGACCTGCCTGGCTAGAGCGCCACTGAGTCTCTCACCGTGGTTTTTCTCAGACTCCTGAGACCGTGCCCCTTGTGGCCGCAATGCATTGCGAGACTTTTGCGGAAGATTCGATTTTTTTCGGGAAGGCATGGTAACGCGTTTAAGTCCCAAATCGTTTGACATTTACTGAAAAATGTTTTTTTAAAGTACCCACCTTCGTGACCATTATTAAGAGGAAAGGGCACGGCCGCTTCTCCATGCAAACGCAGTCTCCATTTTTTTGGTTAAAAACTACCCTATGTTCTTCCACGGGACTCAAACTATCTCTATACCAAATTTTATCTAAATCGGTTTAGCGGTTTAAGCGTAAAGAGAAATTAAAAAAAGTTTTTTCATATTTTTTGTGTTTTCATTTGGGAATGGTGTCATTTTGATATCATAAATGAATTCGGCATACCCGATTTATACAAAATCGATACCTAACTTGGCCTAGTAGCTAAAATGATATAGTTATCAAGATAAAGTTTTTAACCGCTTTTTCACCACCATGGGGGATGAATTTTTAAAAACGCTGAAAGTAATTTTCTTGCTTTTTAATATAATAACGCTTTGCAAAGTTTTAAGTTCCTAGCTTAAAATAAAAATTGATCTCCATACAAACTTTCAACCTCTATTTCACCTCCTTAGGGGATGAATTTTCAAAAACGCTGAAATTAGTTTTCTTGTATTTCAATAATATATCTTCTTACGAAGTTTCAAATTGCTAGCTTAAAATAAATCTTGAACCCCATACAAACTTTCATCCCCTTTTTAACCCCCTTAGGGGTAAAATTTCTCAAATTTTTATAGCCTAAAACCTGGCCGTGGATTTTTTCGACAGATTAGTAAAGTTTGCATCAAAATCCGTTCAGCCGTTTTCATTAGTTGCGCGGTCAAATAAACAGACAAACAGATAAACAGACAAAAATTCTAAAAACTGTTGGAATTTGTTCTGTTATCGATTCTAAGTATCCCCAGGCAATTTTTTTTCGAATATCTTCCATGTACAGACTTTCGACCCTCTTCCGCTTTATTATATGTATAGATAGATGAATATCATAGAAGACTTGAGACGTTCAGCTGTTATTAGTAGCTCTAATGCTAAGTGTAATAGAAATAAAGCTGTTATAGGTTGGAATAAATATGTCCGCGAGGCTCACGGGGAGGCCAGACGTATGTTTCAAGCGTGGATGTGGTACGATAGACCTAATTCGGGTCCGGGTCCGGGTGGTAATGCCATGACTGAGAGCAGAAAGTTGTTTAAATCCCGATTGAAATGGTGCCAAAAAAACCAGGATCAAATCAAGCTCGATAAGTTGGCATCATTTCACTCTAAAAAGGATTTTAAGCAATTTTGGAAGTGTACGAATAGGATGAACACTAAACCTGGTCGTCCCGCGAGTGTCGATGGTATGTGACCCCAAACAGATTGCAGAGGTTTTTAAAAATAAATTTTTGGTTCGCTCACCACTAGGACCATCACTTGCAGGGTGCGAGGCTGAGACCATCGCGATCGGGACAAAAATAACCGCCGAGGATGTCACTAAAACGATAAAGAAAATGTCTGGAGGCAAATCCCCGGGTCACGATGGTCCCAGCATCGAACACCTACAATATGCGGGCCCACACGTACCTCGGGTTTCCAAGACACTTTCACAAGTCTTATTCATTCTAATGATGACATCGATAAGATAAATAAATTTCATTATTTAAGAGCATCGTTGGAAGGATCTGCGGCCTTAGTTATTAATTCTATTGAGTTTTCTGACAGCAATTACGAGGTAGCATGGACACTCCTGTGTGAGCGGTATGATAACAAAAGGTTACTACTGCAAAATCATGTATCAGCGCTGTTTAACGTTGAGCCGATCACGAAGGAGTCGTCCGTTCATTTAAAACGGCTTGTGGATCAAGTAAACAAAAATCTTAGATGCCTAGAATCCCTAGGCGAGCCTGTCAAACAGTGGGACACGCTCCTTATTCACATCATTAGCAACAAATTAGACACTACGACATTTCGTGAGTGGGAAGAACATAAAGGAAGCTTTGATAAGAATGTACCTATTTCATTTGATAATTTTATGACTTTTATGCGTAATCGTGCAGATTTGATTGAAACCTTAGAGTTATCGAGCGCCTCAGGCGCCGGTCAGTCTAGTCAGCCGGCTAAAATCGTATCTAAACATAGGGTTTTGCTTTCTACTCAACCCACTGAACACTGTGTCACTTCTCAGTCTCAATTATGTCCGAAATGTAATGGTGAGCATAGCTTAAATAACTGCTCTCAGTTTCTCGCGTTAAGCAACATCGAGCGGCTTAATTTGCTGCCGAATTATAAAGTTTGTTTTAATTGCTTCCGACGTGATCACTATGCAAACCATTGCAAAGGCAGGCTGTCGAATATGTAAGCGTAGGCATAATTCACTCGTTCATGTCCCAGAGCATACGCAAAAAACGGAATTTAGTTCGTGCGAGCGGCCATCGTCGTCAGCGCCGGCTACCGCCTCCGTCCCTGCATTATCGGCTCGCATACGAGTAGCAACTCCACACTTGAATGCATCTGAACCAAATGTCGGACTACTAACTACTGCATTAATTAAAGTATATGGGCATGACAATCGCGAGATCATAGCCAGAGCAGTTTTGGATAACGGCAGTGCGTCTTGTTTTATGACTGAGAAGATGTGTCAGCAGTTAAATGTACATACTAATCGAGTAAATAAATCGATTACAGGCATAAACAAATTAAAGTCACGTAGGTAAAATGTGTCAGGTGCCAAGTAAATCCTAAGATGACACCTACTCGACTTATTTAAATTGTTCTGTTTTGTCCTCGATATCTGACGAGATGCCTTATCAACGGATGGATATATCACGAATGAATATTCCGTCTAACATCCGTTTAGCTGATCCTAACTTTCATAAACCTTCCGAGGTCGATTTTTTAATAGGGGCTGACCTATTTTGGAACTTGTTAGGGTCGCATAAAATTGAATTAAGCGATGGACAGACGATACTGTTTGAGACTAAACTAGGGTATACAGTCGCAGGCCCAACAAACAGCGGTCAAGTATCGGCCCCTTCGCGTATTAATTGTTGTTTCACAAATGTCACCTCTTACGCCAGTAATGAAATGCTTGACGATGAGACTCGAACCCAACTCACGCGGTTCCATCAGCAGCCTGCAAAGGTCTGCACTAAACAATCTCATTATTCCTCGAACAACAACGACTTAGATAGAAAATATTTCACTAAGGTTTTCACTCGGCGTCATTCACGTTAAAATAAAATCCATGTCTTCTGAAGATTTTACTTATTAGGTACATACTAATAATCTAGCACTGCTATTATTAGTTAAGTTTTTAAATATGTAAACTCATTAGTGTACTAGCTTACTTTGGCTGTCATAAAAAAAGCTCTTGTGAAAGTGTTATATCTTAGCCATTTTTCGTATGTTTTCGTACTAAGTACATCTAGTGCTAGCAGGCGACTTTACTAGTTATATATTTACGAGTACTAGCTAGCATTACTCATTATTTCAGTTGTACTGTACATACAACGGGTGCATACAATGACTTATCTATAAGCGCAGCTATAATTCGCAAGCTAATGCTGCAGCTAGTGATTCGATTATTTTCTAATGTTAGTTCTGCGTGTCCTTCACATTGGAGTTTCATAGGAAGCTGGGGTAAAGTCAACCACATATTATTTAATGAGAGCTGGGTATTGTAATATAATGTTTATCGTCAATGACCTCAACACTGGTTTGGTTGCCACTTCCCACTGGCTTTAATTTCGTCCCACCCAGAAGAATATATTGCTGCCATTTATTTCAATGATGCTGCAAGGTAGCTGCTACCTCTCCATCGGTGACCGTCTTCTTTCATCGGCATCGATTCACGACCTCGAGGAGTACGCTACATTGGCCACTCACAGTCCGTCATCATTGAGCAGTTGCGGCAGCAGTCAAATCATGAAAGAAGCTTTGGAACCTTCCACCAGAGCCTGAGTGATATACACACGCTCTGCAACTTGACGCCGTTGTGCTCGTAGAAGAGAAGATACCTCTTCACATTCAGTAACTTGGCGGCCCGCTGTTATGATGTACTTACTTCCTGCGTAGAGCAGTTTGGTTGAAAGGCAAGCTTTCAACGCCCGGGGGCATGTTCACAAGAAAGCACACCTCCGCGGATGCTGGCAGTTTATATATAAAAGATAATGTAGCTTCTTTTGTGCTTTTGCATGTCAAACGTCACTTACTCATTTTCCACAAGAAATATTAAACACATATATTTTTACATTTGGAGTTATTTTTAATATAAACCCGTCAGACCCGTAAACAGGTAGTGACCCTGCCTGTGAAGCCGATGGTCCTGGGTTCGAATCCCGGTAAGGGCATTTATTTGTGTGATGAGCACAGATATTTTTTCCTGAGTCATGGGTGTTTTCTATGTATTTAAGTATTTATATATTATATATATCGTTGTCTGAGTACCCATAACACAAGCCTCCTTGGGCTTACCGTGGGACTTAGTCAATCTGTGTACCTAAGAATGCCTATAATATTTATTTAATTATTTATTTATTTATAATAGCTTCAAATCCATATTTATCGCCTTAAATCAAAATCTGATAAATGTGACATAGCACGTTCATCCACTCACGTCTTCATTATTGTTATTTATATTTAATTTCTCTAAAACAGTTTCATTGGCTGAATGAGTAATGCCGTTGACTATTGGCAGTTTTAGAACGAAAAAGTAAAATATATTATAAAATTAGAGGCAATCCCGCTGATTTCTTTTACGAGTACTTTAATTAACAAATCCTTTTAAAATTGTTGCAGTTTCCTAAAATATGTTTTTTCATAAATATTGCATTTTTATTTTTTTCGTTATGAAAGTACAAAGTCATGCAAAGTCTCATATTGAAAGTAGGTTCTAAGGAAAAAATCATGGCCATACTTCTTATTACCTTAATAAAGTACTGATTATGCAAATTTGCCTTGTCTTATTTTATCCCTTTGTTAACAATCTTCTATACTAATAGCTCTAGTTTAGCCTATTGTGTCTGATGGAAAACTACGGAACCCTACATTGAGCATGGCCTGACATGCTCTTGGCCAAGGTCGCGGTGCGGTGTAGTAGTCTGTTGTCACACTCTTACAATGCAGTCCGCCTTGCAGGACTGCGGAGTAGGATATAGCTCACACACTTCCTACATTGCAGTCCTATCTACCAGAGGATCTACCACGAAAGACGAAAATCGAAATTTCGCTATCTGCCTCCCTATCGCTCTTGCGATAAACTAGAATATCTAGAGGTCCCTCCACACTCATGCGCGAATCGCGGCTTCGCGCCGTGATTCGCGCATGAGTGTGGAGGGGCCCTTAGTGATAAATTGCTCCAGACTACGCGAACGCGAGTGTGGAGTCGATTTCGCTGATTAGCGAACTAGACTCCACAGTCGCGATTGCGGCTTCGCGCCGCGATTCACGCACGAGTGTGGAGGGCTTCAGGTTTTAACGCGACACTTTTTAAGCTCTCATACGAATGGGGCGTTAAAAAAGCGCTTGAATCTGCCCGCACTAAATTCGATTTAAAGTTGAAAATCCAACAACGCTTTATAAAAAGCGCTACCGCCATCGTGTGAATAAACACACACGTTTCCATTTGTGTCATTCAAAAGGGCCCTCCACACTCGTGCGCGAATCGCGGCGCGAAGCCGCGAACGCGAGTGTGGAGTCTAGTTCGCTAATCAGCGAAATCGACTCCACACTCGCGTTCGCGGCTTCGCGCCGCGTAGCCTGGAGCGGGCTAAACGCTTTTTTAACGCGCGTTAAAAAAACTCTCGTTCTTATGGGGCCTAATCAAAGTACCCCATACGCACGACAGTTTAAAAGCGTTGCGTTATCGCCCTCCAGACTATGTGCGTGAATATTAGCGGCGCGACTTCGCGGAGAGAACATTCGCGACGTTTACATATGATTTCACACTCGCACAATTTCACGGCGATTTCGCAGTTTGGTTTGCGGCACAAGCCCGGTCCAGACTACGCGGCGCGAAGCCGCGAACGCGAGTGTGCAGTCGATTTCGCTGATTTGCGAACTAGACTCCACACTCGCGTTCGCGGCTTCGCGCCGCGTTTCGCGCACGAGTGCGGAGGGCCCTATAGACATAGTATATACAAGCATCAGCTGATCGAACTGTTGGGCCCCATACGCATGAGAGCTTAAAAAGCGTTGCGTGTGTGACGCAACCATAAGTAAGAAGGAGAAAGAGATATCGCTTTCTCGCTCTTACTTATGGGTGCGTCCCACACGCAACGCTTTTTAAGCTCTCGTGCGAATGGGGCCTTAGTCATTTACGGCATCATACGTTTTAACCATGAATGTAGGGCCCGCTCCAGAAAGCCCTCCACACTCGTGCGAGCTTCGCGCCGCGTAGTCTGGAGGAGGCTGAAGGCGCCGCCGCGAAGCCGCGAACGCGAGTGTGGAGTCGATTTCGCAGATCTGCGACGCTCGCTCCACACTCGCGTTTGCGGCTTCACACCGCGATTCGCGCACGAGTGTGGAGTGAGATTTAACTGTATTGTTTGTCCTTGTCACATTTTTTTTAATTCCGCACTGTAAATTTAGTATGGTTTATGGTGGGCTACAAATCTTCTCGACCAATCATATTGTCGCATTGCGTATGTTCTGTCCCTCACGGGCGCACGCGTATGTAATGCTAGGTTTATGCAGGTTTATGCATAAAGCACTCTGCAATGGCTATACCAATTATGGATGGTATAGAAAGGATGCCAATCTCTTATGGCAGAATTGTTGCAAAAGTGTCCGCTTTGAGCTTTAAATAATAGTTACTAATCTCTCCGGTGGCGCTAGGTAGGCTCTGTGACCAAAGAGTATTGTAATATATAGGAGACTCTATAAGGTCCCTCCACACTCATGCGCGAATCATTCGCGCCCTTATGACATGAACATTATGAGGTATAATAATGTAGAGATGAAATGCGGAAGGGCCAGCAAATAACCCGACTAAATTACGTAGGTTTTTTTTTATCTTTATTTATTTATAGAGGGTTTTAAGTTTTAAACAAATGCCACCCTCATAGTGGCTCTCTAAAAAAACTACAACAGACTAACTTTTACTAGGGTCAATAGTATCCTGGCTTGTCCAGCCTCAGAAGAGGCTGGGCTTCTTTATAATATGGTCAAAGACATCATTTAATTTAGAAATTACGTAGGTTATTTGTGGTATGTTGTCAGGAATGTTAAAACGTGTTTTTAATTTTGTCGCATTGCGTATGTTCTGTCCCTCACGGTCGCACGGGTGCACATCTATATAAAATACTAGGTGTATGGTCTAGGTACTTCAGTGTATGGTGGCGCCGCCTATTTACTGTTTTTTACGGTCACTTTTTGATACATGAAGATTCATTTCCTTACCTCTACCTTCCATAATACCAATACCACAACCTCTTAAGGTCCCTCCACACTCATGCGCGAATCACGGCGCAAAGCCGCGAACGTAAAGGGCCCTCCACACTCGCGTTCGCGGCTTCGCGCCGTGATTCGCGCATGAGTGTGGAGGGACCTTAAGTGTGGCGTCACCTTAAGTGTGGCGTCGATTTCGCAGATTGTTCACGCCTTCGCTCCTAGTTCCCCGTTTTTTTTCTGTTTATTAGCCCGCGTCAAAGGAGACGCGAAGCGCGAACTGGACTAGGAAAGACTCCCATTACACACTATTTTGACTCATATGTGGCAAGACAAATAATAATTATATTATATAAAGCGGCTATATTTTACGGTTTTACAACAAAACAAAATAGAAAAATAGCTAAATCACGAATGATGCCATAGATAACTAGCAGTTAAACTCGATCAGCTGATGCTGTTCCGCCATCTTGACGCGAACCAAACTGCGAAATAGCCGTGAAGTTTGCTAGTGTGGAGTCATACGTCAACGTCGCGACATGTTCTCAGCGAAGTCGCGCCGCGATTCGCGCACATAGTCTGGAGGGACCTTTATCACCGGAATGCACCTAAAGGTCTATACAGACAGTGAGTATTATATTCTTTGATACAGACGGGGATAACTTTTCGCCAATCTGATAAAATTTACCGATCATATCAAGCCGTGCGGACGCACCGCCATTTTAAGCTCGCTCCAGACTACGCGGCGCGAAACCGTGAACGCGAGTGTGTAGTCGATTTCGCGTCGTGATTCGTGCATGAGTGTGGAGGGCCCTTATTTGAGCGCTCTAAATAGCTAAACAACATTATATATTTTGGTATCGTTGCGTGTGTGGTCCTTTGCGATACTCGCAGATTTCTGTCGGTATCGGCCGATATATGGGCCCTCCACACTCATGCGCGAATCGCGGCGCGAAGCCGCGAACTCGAGTGTGGAGCCTAGTTCGCTGATTAGCGTAGCGTAGCGTAGACTCGTCCTTATTATCGCTCCGTCTGTGATGAACTTAACTCAAAGGGCCTCGTGAACACCGTACCCACCGAAGTTCGCGAATTGCGGGCATCTTTCTCTGTCACTCCTAATGACGCCTTCACTGGAGTAAAAGAGAAAGTTGCCTGCAATAACGAACTTCGGTTTCCGCGGTAGGCATTCAATATTCTCACCAAACATGGCTACTATAAAGGGCCCTCCACACTCGTGCGCGAATCGCGGCATGAAGCCGCGAACGCGAGTGTGGAGTCTAGTTCGCTAATCAGCGAAATCGACTCCACACTCACGTTTGCGGCTTCGCGCCGCGTAGTCTGGAGCGAGCTTTAGACATAGTATAGTAGTTATAGACATGAAACCGAGCAACTAGGGGTAAGAGAAAGACATATTCATGTATTGACAGATTAATGTATGGCAGCATAATCCTTTTTCTCTTTCACTCTTATAAAAAAAAAACGGTATTTCGCCATCGCCTCCTACCTATGCTGCCATAACCCGACCATGAAAAAAAACCCGGTCGGTGATAAGGACAAAGCATGGCACTATTTTCTCTTTCCTCTTATAGGAATCGCAATAAGACTATCTTTCTCTATCAAAGACTTGGCTACTATAGTTTGTCAAAGGACTGTCTCATTTCAAACATAGACAGAGATAATCATACTATCTTTGTCATACAAGTACTAGCACCCAAAAAAAAAGGACGAGTATAGTTTTTTTGGTTCTTATTTACTGCCGATTTGGTTTGATCAACTATCGGTGATAAGGACAAAGCATGGCACTATTTTCTCTTTCCTCTTATAGGAATCGCAATAAGACTATCTTTCTCTATCAAAGACTTGGCTACTATAGTTTGTCAAAGGACTGTCTCATTTCAAACATAGACAGAGATAATCATACTATCTTTGTCATACAAGTACTAGCACCCAAAAAAAAAGGACGAGTATAGTTTTTTTGGTTCTTATTTACTGCCAATTTGGTTTGATCAACTATATATGAGCTACCTAATAGACCTAACACACTACCGCCCCGCACCGCGACCTTGGTGCGGTAGTGTTGTATGACTTTAAAAATATACTTAACTTCAGTCCAGACGGGGACAATTTTTCGCCAAATCTGATTAAGGTTCCTGTACACCATGGCCCAGCGTAGACCAGTCTAAGGGACGCAGCTATGCGGTGGAATGAGATAGGAATATCACTTGCTCCCTCTAACGCATAAATGCGTCCCTTGAAATGGCCTACAGTGGGCCATGGTGTACAGGAGCCTTTAAATTGGGCTCGCCCATAGAAGGTAGGATCATATAGAATTGGCCGACCGCGTGCGCCCGTGAGGGATATAACATACGCAATGCGAGTAATGCGACAATATGATTGGTCGAGTAAATTTGTACCATACAAATTTACGTTGGTGAATTTAAAAAAAATGTGAGACTGAAACAAGGACAAACAATTATAACGTTTTCTCTGCTACTCCTACTGAAAAATACTCAAGACTATCCCGTTCTGACAGTTCCCCCACCACTATTGCCTAATCCAGTTTTATACTATAGTTGGTCAAACCAAATTGTCAGTACATAAGAACAAAAAAAACTATACTCATCCTTTTCTTTTAGGTGCTAGTACTAGTGTAAGACAAAGATAGTATGATTCTCTCTGTCTATGTTTGAAATGAGACAGTCCTTTGACAAACTATAGATTCATGGGCTCGCTGATTAGCGAACTAGACTCCACACTCGCGTTCGTGGCTTTGCGCCGTGATTCGCGCATGAGTGTGGGGGACCTTTAAATTTAGAGCGCTCAAATAATGTGAGACGTAGCTTTAAACTTCCCTAAAAATAATGAAAATATTTTTTTTTATGCATAAAAAACCTATAGCCCCTCCACACTCGTACGCGACTCTCGGCGCGAAGCCGCGAACGCGAGTGTGGGGTCAAGGTTCGCTAATCAGCGAAATCGACTCTACACTCGCGTTCGCGGCTTCGCGCCGCGTAGTCTGGTACGGGTTCAATAATCATAAAGGGCCCTCCACACTCATGCGCGAATCACGGCGCGAAGCCGCAAGCACGAGTGTGGAGCCTAGTTCGCTAAACAGCGAACTAAAGGCGAACTAGGCTCCACACTCGCGTTCGCGGCTTCGCGCCGCGATTCGCGCATGAGTGTGGAGGGCCCTTTATAATAATTATATTTGCCATTAAAATGTCATAAGCCCGCTGCAGACTACGCGGCGCGAAGCCGCGAACGCGAGTGTGGAGTGGATTTCGCTGATTAGCCACTCGACTCCACACTCGCGTTCGCGGCTTCGCTCCGCGATTCGCGCACGAGTGTGGAGGGTCTTTATGAAATAACCAGCACAGTGCTTATTTTTTGGCGCATGGCAACATTAATGAATCGTACACAATTTTTTTTTGCGCATGGCAACATTATTGAATCGTAATCCTAAAAATCGTCGCCCCATCCCTAGAATATCACTCTATGTGTCAAATATTTATAGTCTGTGGTCTGAAGCGGAAAGTGGACGCCAATTATTGGGCTGTACATTCTTGGGTTGAGCAATCCTGGGTCGAGCATTATCGGTACGGGCCAATAATATGCGGCCAACAATCGGCGTCTATTAAATGGATTCGAATTATTGGGTCGTGTATTATTGGGTTGAGCGTTATCAGGGTGTACAAGCTCGGTCCGAGGCAATAATATGAAGCCACTGTTTGAACAGGGCAATAGTGTACAACCCCATAATACGCGTCCAAAAAAGTGGTCGCCAATTATTGGGCTGTACATTATTGGGTCGTACATTAACCGGACTCCACGACACAACATACGTCAGTCCGTCAAGTCAAAATCAAATATTGAATGACATTGGCGCTAACCTAAAATCTAAACCAACCTACTGAGCCAACCTAAACATAAAGCGCCATAGACATAGTATATACAAGTAGTTATAGACGCGCCACCGAGCGACCGGGTTATATATGGGCAGAAGACTATTTCTCTATCAAAGTGTCAGGCCCTTGTAAAGCGCAGTGCACACATTAGTTTACAGAACACACGAGTAAGACGAGGGTGGTGTGGAACCAGATAATTGGCGGGAACTTAGATTAGGTAGGTATATTCTTTTTTTACAGTGTCGAAATTGGTGTCATATTTTTTTTAAATTAGCAAAGCGTATATGTTTATAGTGATCAAGCAAATCTTGTCATTAGAAAAAGGCGCGAAATTCAAATTTTCTAAGGGACGATATCCCTTTGCGCCTACATTTTTTAAATTAGTTCCCGCCAATTTTCTGGTTCCACACCACCCTCGTCTCACTCGTGTGCACTGCGTTTTATGTTTAGATTAGCCAATGTCATATATAAATATATATACAGGGTAGCTAAAAAATAAGTGCATGGCCGTTGCCAGGGAGGTTTTGGAATTATATTGAGCAACTTTTACTATGGCACCAACCACGAAATCGCGATTTTTTTTTTATGAAACAGCCAATTTTTTCCGCGATTTCGTGGTTGATTCCATAGTAAAATGATAGTAAAAGTTTTTTTTTTCCTCTTTATTTAAAGGTCGCTCCAGACTACTCGGCGCGAAGCCGCTAACGCGAGTGTGGAGTCGATTTCGCCGATTAGCGAACTAGACTCCACACTCGCGTTCGCGGCTTCGCGCCGTGATTCGTGCATGAGTGTGGAGGGCCCTTAAGAGCTTGTCACCGAGGTGAACATGTCGCTCCATAGAAAACAACAATACAATGTTCTTACAATTAATTTATTCTATTAGCAATAATAGCCTTTCGTACAAGCTGCAGTAGCGCCATTGTGGAGTCTGACAGAGGAGCAGCCAGAACGCTGTTGCAGCCCCCGACATCAAAATGGTATTATGGCTTGAAAAAGCCAGTTGTATCCGAGCAGCTTCATTTCTGACACATTCCATTATAACATGTTACACGTCTTCTACTACGTCACATTCATCACAATTAGGAGATTAAGGCATTTTCTTCATTAAGTCCGCTCCACACTCATGCGCGAATCGCGGCGTGAAGCCGCGAACGCGAGTGTGGAGCGAGCGTCGCAGATTTGCGAAATCGACTCCACACTCGCGTTCGTGGCTTCGCGCCGTGATTCGCGCATTAGTGTGGAGGGCCCTTTAAATAACCGAATTGGTTCAATGGGATATGTCCAGAACGTAGTCTCATCATCAAATCAATACAATGTCACGTCTATATAGTAATGGTATGTGCGCGCATACCCGTTGCTCAGTATAATCCCAAAACTTCCCTACTTCCCCTAGCAACGGAAATGCACTAATTTTTTAGCCACAACTTGGCCACAACACAACTTTGTCAGTAGAAAAACGCGCCTACATTTTTTAAATTTGCTGCTTTTATCTACTGGCAGAAATAGAAACGGCTAAACTATAGTTATGCATATATTGCCAAGGTGTAATGTTATTTCATGGCAAATTAAATAGTCTTACACATGAAATTCATATTCATATATTATGTAATCAAATTAAACCATTTTTAACAATATTCATTTATACAATAGGTACACAAAGTACACAATGCTCTAACATGCTAAGAATCCTCCATCGATGGGCAGCTCGACGCCGTTTATCATGCTGGCCTTGTCGCTCAAGAGGAAGCACACCGCATTGACTACGTCTGACACCTCGCCGAATCTAAAAAGTTACGTTATCATTAGAAACTACTTAATGATTTGAATTAAACTACGATAGTCCTGAAAGTCTTCTTCGATGGGAAAAAAACGGAGACATTTATTCCAGCAGTTATAACTCACTTCCAAAGCAAGAATGGACCACTGGATGGATGTAACCACGCCCTAAGAATTAAATTCACTTTGTTACTCGAACCCAACTCGAACCTTCTAGGACCTGATATGACAGAATACTATTTTTTTGAGAAAAACCACATAGATAAGGCGAAGAACCCACGTAGCTGTGTGGCACCGCTGCACCGCTCGGAAAGGTGGAAAGGAAAGGAGACGCGGTGTGAAATTTTGTTAGTATCTTGTTATTGGTAATCTGCCTTGACCGGACGTACGACGCCGCCCTTGCGGTGCAGGTGCAGCGGCGCCACACCGCTATGTGGGTTCTTCGCAGCCGAAGGTGTCAACTTTAAATTTGACTTTTTTTTCTAGCGTGACTTTACCGTTTTCGGCCAAAAATATCGTACCTATCTACCTTCACATAAGCTTTAATGTTGGTCAAGCAAATCTAGTCAGTACAAAAAGACGGCAAATTTAAAAAATGTAGGCGCGAAGGGTTATCGTCCAAATTTGAAATTCGCGCCTTTTTCTACTGACAATATTAGCTTGACCAACTATAGTAGGATTGGTGTAACTTATTAATTTTGATTGAGTACCTTCCAAGAGGTATCTTCGAGAGCATGCCCTCAGCCTTTTTCGAGTCGGACCAACCAAGGCGTCCCATCTCCGTCATAATGACCGTAGGGTTGACTGCGTTGACGCGGATGTTGTGAGGGCCCAGCTCAAGAGCCATGACTCGAGTGATCGCGTCGATGGCCCCCTTGGTCGCGCTGTATGTAACGTGCCCCCAAAGAGCTGCCTTTTGATGTAATGCACGTAATAGGTTAAATCGAGTAGTAGATAATTACATTAACTTACTTTTGATTTGTACAGCCACCTTTGCATGATTTACACTGGGCTGTGCATGGTAAGCTGACGCGACGACACCCACAACGCATAATTTTGCAGCCAGATTTGCAGCCACAATGGTCCAAGAGGCTTAATTGCGACCAAATCGCTGTAACTGCCGACCATTCCGGAGCACAACTCTCTTTTTCCTTAGTCCATCCCCAAGAAGATGGACATGGTATGGAAACTTCTGGTTTCAGAGCGTTTCCCCATATATGGCCAGCTTGGTAAGCTGCTCGAAGTGCATGTTTATAGAGAGCAGCTGATGTAGGTGGCAGGGTTGGCAGGTTCTAATTTCTCGGCCAAATCAGATTTGTTCCCTGAACGAAGTTCTCCATTGACTGACCACGAAGGTGGACAAATTTGGTTTTCGTACTGGGAGAATTCGTTCAGATTAAGCTACCTTTCCCTGGCCACTATAAAAAGACGGGAAAATAGGAGTACGTCAACTTTTAAGTTTTTGATCTTGTCAGTTGTCAGGTGTGTACCTACATATTTTAATTTTAGTATAAAGTAACCCTAGATTTGTGTTATTGTTTGGCCAAACGGAACACATAAACGTAAATGAAGTTCGCAAAGATTTGTTTGCTTCAAAAAACAGGCTTCTGACAAGCCTGCCACCTACATCAGCTGCTCTCTATACACATGCACTTCGAGCGGCTTACCAAGCGGGCCATATATGGGGAAACGCTCTGAAACCAGAAGTGTCCATACCATATCTATCTTCTTGGGGATGGACTGAGGAAAAAGAGAGTTGGACTCCGGAATGGTCGGCAGTTACAGCGATTTGGTCGCAATTAAGCCTCTTGGACCATTGTGGCTGCAAATCTGGCCGCGAAACTATGCGTTGTGGGTGTCGTCGCGTCAGTTTACCATGCACAGCCCAGTGTAAATCATGCAAAGGTGGCTGTACAAATCAAAAACACGTTAATGTAATTTTTAATCCAGGGTTATTTTGCATGCTGACCACTGATTATAGGTCTGGCGCAAAATTATAGGGTCTGGCACAAAATTATAGGTTTAATGGTAATCAACTAGGCACAAAAATAATTCAACAGTAAATCCACAGGCACAAAAATAATTCAACAGCAACCAGTTCATGTATGATCGGTACGAGTACTTCTCAAAACGACTTTTCTTATTCAGTTCTACATCTTCCGTTGAACCCGAAGACGACATTTAAGTTTTTTGTTTACAAATGTAGTCACTTTAAATAAAAATAATTTCTAATTTTAGATTTGTTATATTTTTTTGTAATTCAGCACCACGAAAAAATATTATTCAGTTTTATTTATGATTTTTTATTTATTAAAATAAATTGGGTGATTTCTTTTCATATGACACATTTCATATTAAAATTAGTGCACTTACTGCGGTTGAAGATTTCTTTTAATTAAATTTATTTGTAAGAGCGTGCATAATTGAACTTAAATATTTCGTGAAGAATGAAAGGTATCGGTGTCGGGTTTTTTTTGTAATACTTTTTACATACTCAGTAATATTAAACTATTCATGTTCCATAATATTTTTTTATGAAATCAAGTAAAAACTATCAATCGAGTAAGAAAAAAAAACTGAAGATGCCGTTTTTTGACAAAAGTATTCAGTATATGTTTTTGAATATTTTTTTATAAGTAATGTATATAATCAGCTTTTATTTGAGATGTTAAACATTGAAATCGGTCAAATAGTTTAGCTTGTAGAATTTTTTGAAATATATTTGAAGAAATTTACACTCGCATTCAAACTTTCATATTTCGTGAAGTATGAGAGATATCGGTGTCGGTTTTTTTATAACACTTGTTATTTTTTTTGTAATATATACATGCATTAAACTATTCATACTCCATACATTTTTTTTGAGAAATCAAGTAAAAACTATCAATCGAGTAAAAAAAAAACTTAAGATGCCGTTTTTTGTCGAAAGTATTCAGTATATATTTTTTAAGTATTTTTTTTAAAGTAATGTATATAATGAGCTTTCATTTGAGATATTAAATATTTAAATCGATTCATTGGTTTAGCTTGTAGAATTTTTTGAAATATTTTTACAGAAGTGGCGCCATTTCTGTTCCTAAGGGGTGAAACTGCCGCTGCTGCGGGTCAAATCGCTCAGTTTGGTCCCTACTATCACTGTGCAAAGCGGCTTGCTTTTATCATGAAGTGCAGCATTTTGTTCATAACAAGTATGACTATTCGTATATGACATTTATTTCAGTTTATAAGCTGTAGTCCAATCATTATGCCCGTTCGTTTGACTTTTTTCGATTTTTGATTATTATAAAGCACCCTCCACACTCGAGTGCGAATCTCGGCGCGAAGCCGCTAGCACGAGTTTGGAGTCTAGTTCGCTGATCAGCGAAATCGACTCCACACTCGCGTTCGCGGCTTCGCGCCGCGTAGTCTGGAGCGGGCTTAAGGGTTAGGATCGAAAAACAAATTCCAGACTTTTGAAAAGCTTCTAACTTAAAATAATTAAAACATCGAAAAATATTAAACGAAGGAGCATAGCTGTGGTTAACATAGGCCGCCAAGAAATTGTAGAAAAGTGGCAATACTGTATAGTCGTCCTGTTTTCTTAGATTGATTTGAAAGGGACAACACTTCAGTATTGCCACTTTTTAATTTCTACAATTTCTTGTCGGACTATACCTACGTCAAATTGTGTAAAATCATTTTCTATAATGGAAATATCCAGAGAGGAAAATGGTATTTTTGTATGGAGAAGCGGTCACGTGATTTCGTCTTGTGTGTGTGAATACTTACTTTGGACGCTTGTGAGGAAATGTTGACTATGGAACCACCAGTTTTAGCGTCTATCATTTTCTTTGCGACTACTTGGCTCACGTTTAAGACGGATTTTACGTTCACGTTCATTAGGCTGAAAATACATTAAAGTAGGTTTAATTACACAGTCTATTAAGAACCGGAACAACGTTAAGGGCCCTCCACACTCGTGCGCGAATCGCGGCGCGAAGCCGCGAACGCGAGTCTGGAGTCTAGTTCGCTAATCAGCGAAATCGACTCCACACTCGCGTTCGCGGCTTCGCGCCGCGTAGTCTGGAGCGAGCTTTAGGAAGAAGAAAAAGATATTACAGTATGTAAAGAAGTTTTACCAGCAGGGCTAGCACAACTCTCCGTAAAGTCGCATGCCGCGTGTGAGAGCGACATTCGTCCCTCGCTTATGCTTATACGCCAAATGTCCGGGTCTTTGTCCGGGTTCGGCGAATTTAGAGATGGCAGCCCTAGATACAGTCCGACATGAAATTGTAGAAATTAAGAAGTGAGCGTCGGTACTTGCAAAATACTAGAATAAATAATAAGTAATGTTTTGATAAGACAAGATATATTAAGCGGTTAAAAATAGTCCACCTTGATAAACCGGTCAGAATAACTGTTGACTGAATTATGTCTAGGAGACAGGTGTATCTATTAAATTTACTTCTTAAAGCATGTTAAGTTAATGCTTCAAGGACGATTATCTCTACGTACCTCAGTTACATTACATTAAGTCCGTGCCTTGAATACCCTAGATAACTAGTCTCATGTTGCAACCGTAATATCTAGTAGGTATGTAAGGAAGTACCTACTTAAAATTAATCTGGTATCTTAACATATTTCGGTACAGTCAGCAAACCAATTAGCTTAGCACACAACGCAGGTGTGCATACATACATATTTGTATGCAGAGATGCTGAGCTAATAACTTTGCAAACTGTACATAAGTACATATTATAAAGGTGATATCTACAAGCAATTCATAAATCCGTATTGGCACTCGAGATGTAGATAAGTAGGTACCTGCTTACACGTAGGTATTATGGCTGCTAAAATTAAATAAGTAGGTACAAAGTACAAATAGGTACGAGTACAAGGTGTACTAACAGGTCGAAATTCTCAGGAGTAGTGGTAAGGAAGTCCTCAGTCAGTCCGAGCGCCGCGTTATTCACTAGACAGTCGAAGTGGCCCAGAGTTTCCAGCACCTTGCGAGACTGCTCCCAGTTGGCTAAATCCAAGGTCACGGTCGTGATGGAGGGGTACTCCTTCTGGAGCGAGTCCAGATAGGACTTGGTGCGGGAGATGGCTATCACTTCGGCACCGGCGCGCCATAACTCGACGGCTATTCCTCTACCGATACCTAAAGATTTAAAACTGAATGACAGACCAAGCTAACTCTGCAATCTGCACAAGACAATTTGCAGTGACGAAGTGTGGAAGTGTTACCTTTAAACGTCAAATTCTTATAAACATATGACATTATAGTGGAACTCTTTCAATTTTTTCCGTCAAAGTCAGTGCAGACAAGTTAGATTAAACAAACTCTATAACAGCACACAGATAGAGTTAGACCAAGCTAAGTTGGCACCAATTTTGATAGCATTTCTATTAAATTATGACGTTTAATATAACACCTGGACAGTCTGTGCCATCAAAATCGCTGCCAAGTTAGCTTGGTTTAAGTCTAAACTTAAAGATATATATAGCTTAGTTTAATAGTTTTTGAAATATTTTTATTAATTTTAATGACTCTACCATGCTATCTTTCACTCATCATTTTAACTGGTCATGGCTTAGTCAAACTAAAGATGCATATGAAATACAGATTACCTAAGAACAACTGCAGGGCACTGGACACTGCAACTATAGTTATCACATTTATCTAGTTGTCCCATTACCATACACAATTAGGTAGTACATATCGTATCGTTCGTTAACAGTGTATTTCATGTTTTTATCAAACTGTAAAATAAATCATAGATAAAACATAATGTTTACCTTGACCGGCGCCTGTGACTAGAACTCGCTTATTTTTGAAAGAAATTTCCATTTTGTTAAAAGAATATCAATAACCAAATCGACACTACCACAGACGCGGACACCACTTTCCGTACTGAGCCGGGAGCTAAACCTACGATAATATAATGTAAATGCGAAATAATTATGACACGCACAAACAAGTTAAAAGTGGTGGATATTAAGTAATTTTATGGTGTTTTGCTGCTGAATGTTAATGTCAACCATTTTATCGTTTCGTTTGTACGAACCCATGTCAAAGTTCACCAGATAATATGTGATCGTGTGATCGTTCGTACTAATTGGCAAATAATTTACAATTAAGCATTATATAGGTACTTGCAATAATTATATAGGTAAGTATATAGTATATAATAATATATTAAGAATTATTATTATATAGTGTGGAAAGAATGAATGGGCACTGGAGGGAAAGTGCCTTTAAACCCTAAGTTAGCTCATTTTGCTCAAAGGAAACATTGTTTTATTTTTAAAAAGAAACAAAACTGCATTTAAAGATTTTTTGAAATTCGCTTGTTTCACCCGGGAATCGTACCGACTAAAAATTAAAACAGACAGACGCACGAGTGATCCCATAAGGGTTCCGTTTTTTGCTTTTGAGATACGGAACCCTAACAATAAACACTCGCTCTTTTATTCTACAATTCGATACAGTCAATGTTATAGATAACATTTCTCCAAGAAACATTAGGCCTTACACTCGTCTGTCGTACAAAATATCCATAAAAACGAATATTTAGTATTCAAAAATATTTTTAGACAAGCAAAATTGGAAAAAATAAAAGAATATTTCCTCGCGGCGCGCCGCAGTACGTGGCGCCCACCCGTCGTGACCGCTACTCACTCAGGCACTGTTAGTGCTTGAAAATGGAGACCTAGGCTCTCCGAAACATGTCGCACGAGTGACTAAAAATACGTGAGTGAAACCGCTAAGTTAGTTAAGTTAATATGTCTCACGATAGTTTAAATGTTTCCTTTAAGCAAAATGAGCTAACTTAATAAGTTTTTGAGGTCCTTTCCCTCCAGGGCCCATTCATTCTTTCCACACTGTATACTAATTAGGATTAAAATAAGCATAAAATGAATAAACCCTGAAACTACAAATAAATAATTTAAAATAAACACCAACTAAATTTAACTTAATACCTTAAAAAATACATTTAAGTTCTGTCTTGCGACAATTTCAAACCACTGTGCGTATTTTGAATTTTGACTGTTGCGAATGAAGTGGTCCTTCGAGCCGGATTTGTGTATAGGTGCAAGTTTTAGTTTAACAAATATAATGTGTATGTGTGTTTCTGAGGTGTCCTACATCCTAAACCGATGAACCAATTTGAGTGCGAGTTGAAAATAAAGACCTTTGGTTTCACTTTTAATTTCATTGGAGGTTGCCTTCTTATTCATATTTTAAAATAAATATGTCAGCATCAAATAATTTTTGCAAATAAGCTTTTAATACTGTCAATATACCTACTTGGTCTATACGAGTTCTTTAGGTTTCAGGAGTTAGGCAGGAAGTCATTTATACGCGTACGTGACGTCTTTGAAATGAAAAAGTAATATAGAATAGAGAGATATTTATCAGTACGGTTTTTACTCACTATTATTTTTAGTCGCTTTTGGCTTTTTGGCCAAAAGCGACTAAAAATAATAGTGAGTAAAAACCGTACTGATAAATATTTTGAAATATGTCTCACGATAGTTTAAGTGCGAATAGAGAGATACCTAAATAAAACAATATAACTTAAGCATTTATTACAACGTTTATTAAAATTGTACTTTATTATGTTAAATACTTAATAAACAAAGAAATAAGTTATTATGTATCTTTAGAAATATAAATTAGATACTATTTATAATATTCTGTAAAAATTAATGATGTTATACCCAGATCATAAAATCAGAACATTCATAACTATGATTAGCATTCTTCAAAGTTCATAGAACTTGTTTAATGTATATCCAGTTTATTTATACATATTATACAAGTTTCATAAAATCACGACCCAGGTAGCAAAAGGACGTCAAATGACGTCAGCGACGTCGTAATGACGTAATAATGCCGTCATTATGACGTCGCTGACGTCATTTTACGTCATTTTGCTACCTGGGGACTAATTTAAATTGTGCGTTTAATATACGTAAGTAGGTCTTATTATGTGTTGCACATTATGATCATGATAGCATATTCTCTTACTGTTTAAATAATAATAAAAAACAATCAAACACGTCAGTTTATAATTTATAATATCATTTTATAAAAATACTAGAGTATCGACTGTCACTGTCAGTCATTATACATTATTTTTACTTATTCGCAAAAAAATATTTCGCTTCAGTAGGTATATTCGAACATACATTAAATTTAAAAATAATTGACTACAAAATATTTGCGCTAATATGCAACTTACATAAAATGTAAAATTTTATGAATAAATAATTGAATTGAATTGGATTGAATTGAATATATTTAATGTAGCATTCAATTCCTATAATGCCTATAAGTTACATAAAATTACAGATCTATCATGAGTATTTTATTTGCGTTTTTAATAGGTTAACTCTTTTGCAACAATTATGTAAGTATGTATATAATAATAGATGTAATATTTTTTCGTAAAAATTTAAGTATGGCGATATTCATACTGCGAGGACTGACTTACGATAGCTACGATTCATACCTACAAGTACATGCCCAGTAGTCGCAGTAGCCTGAGTGTAACTTTATTAAACATGTTGACTGTGAACATGACTGGCACTGGCGGTAACAATATACAATGATTATTTGCCAAATAGGAAAATCATTTTGGCAATAAGTTCATATTTTTTTCTAAACTGTGTTGTCGTTGCTTTTAATTCTTATATATGCCTGACATACCCAATAGATACATTAGGTACATCTCGTAAAAGCGTAATTATTGGACTAATCTGTTAAATATTCAACTTTGCTCTTATGCTACAATAAGGCACTTTTTAATGGCTGTATAGCCCCACCCCATACAGTAAAAGGTAAGCTCGTTTCTCTATGCCCACGTATAACAGCCATCAGTGAACTCATTCAACTCATTACCGTATTCTCTCGCAATAAACTCTAAAGTCAAACTGGTTTTTATTGGCTTCTACGGCTGATATAGGTGGTGTATTACACAAAAATAAAAAGTTTAAGAATAACTTGCTAAAAATGAAATGTTGTCGGTCATTTCATTTTTTTCGATTATGCGATAGTATAAGTATACAATAATAAAGAGTATACATGTAGGAGTCTATTTTGTATTTTATTTTGGTTGTAACATTATTTTACCTGAACGCAACTGTTAGCGTGTAAGGGAGTGAGAGGAGGGATGGAAAAGAAAGATGGCGAATGGTGGTGTAACTAAAATTGAGCTGTAATAGTTAAAAAGCAAATATAAATCAAAAAGTGATAGTGGGTTTAATTTTTGGACTCCATCCTACATACATATGTATATTTAAGTCTAAAACAATCACATTTTGCTTAAACATTTTTCTGCAGGAAAGTCTGATCTATATCTCTTCGGGGCCTGAGAATGTGGCAGAAGTTGACGGCGCTACCATATGATAAATTCATTATGTAGCTACTTTTGAGATAGGTGGACTCGAATTGGACCTTTAGACACCTTTTTCTATTATTGATTATATACTTTTACTGACACATCTTACAAATAAAGAGTACCTACAGTTTTGGTGCATCTAAATTTTAGAGTCTAATCTATCTAAGTTTTTTAGGCATGAATAGAACTAACCAGTCTTATTCTAGTCTAAAAATCTTACACGTATGTGTTTTTAAATGTTTCTAATGTCACGCAAAAAAAATACATATCTATAATATATATTTTTAGTGTTTTTTGCAATAATATTATTTTTTAGTATTTTAGCGCTTCCAAAGTTGTATCCTAAAAGAGCCATTCGAGTTGAGAGTTTTATTCGACAGTTAATCATTAGTAATGTATAATATAATATTAGACATACTTAATATGCAATACACATTTAAGCATACATTTTGTATGCCCAATACCAATCAGATTCATCTTGGCATATGAAACAGAACATCTGAAAAAGTTGGTTTTGACCAAACCAAACGTACATATGAGACTGAGACATCCAACTTTTTTGAATGTACCTACATTTTTTTAAACACGTTCAAATGCAGCCTCCATACAGATGCGAACGGGACTAGATTCTGGCAGATTAAAAAGTAAAAAAAAGGTACGCGGCAGCACCGCGACTAGCTAATAAGTCTTGCTAGAAATAGAGTATTCACAGCGTTTCGCAGATGTGCCCGTCTAAAGATCTTGGGAGTGTTTGATTGCTACATAACTATTTTCTCTTAGCTGTATACCTATATGTATTATATAGTATGATGAGCACATTAACGGAACACCATAACTGCTTAGTTGCCCGTTCAATGTGACTAGGTCACTGGAGGTGTTAGGCGCCTTAAATTATTTTAGTCTTGTACATCAATGGGTTGTTGTTCGTTTCTATCGTCTGTAAGGGCTTTTGCTGTACCGTCCTCGCTCTTCCTCGTCACGTGTGTCCAGGTAATGGCTGAATACTACCACCCACAGGTACAAATATAGAACTGCAAAGAAATAAAAACATTAGGAGTAATCTGTCTATTTTTTATTACTTTATAAATACAGGATGGCTAAAAAATAAGTGCATTCCCGTTGCCAGGGAGGTTTTGGGATTATACTGAGCAACTTTTACTATGGGACCAACCCCGAAATAGCGAAAAAAAATTTACCTTCCCATACAAAATGGACCAGCCAAAATGTATGAAACAGCCAAATTTTTTTAGGAAGGTAGGTAAATACAAATAGGGAACTCTGGTGCATTTTTCTTATTAACTTTCGTTAAAGTGTAGGGAATCGTAATCTTATTTGTATAGGTAGGTATTATAATACTGGGGACTGTTAGACAAGATTTGGATTTATCAAGAACTTGATCAAGCTCGCAGCACATCGTTGGAAACTTCACACAGCGTATCACCGGTTATTGTCGAGTAGAAATGTAGAAATCTGTGGGGAAGTCTTTTAACCATGAGGTTGCAAGAAAAGGATAGAGAAAAACAGCCTTACTTAGATAGATCAAGCCGCCCACTAGTATGCAGGTGGCTAAGATGGTGTAATCCTCTTTATCGTCCGTGTAAAGAACGATGGATGTGTGCAGAATGCTGATGAGCAGCCCAATGGCCAGCACCAGTCCAAGTACCACGAACGGGAGCATCAGCCATGAACGTCGCTGAAAGGTAAAAAGTTATGTTAGGTAACTTTATATTACAAGAAACAAAACAAACTTTTCCCCTCACTAGCTCGGAAAGCCGTCTTTTATCCTTTAAAACAAGCGGGGAAAAACGCATTTTATCCACTAGTGGGGAAAGTAATTTGACCTTGGATGGAGCGTGTTTAAGTAGCTTTTGACAGATAACAAAACGTAAAACGCTCATAATAATGGTTCGTTCGATATTAATTATCATTAAATAAATGGTTTGAGAATTTAATAAAAAATACCAAATTTGGCTTTATTTAATGATTTTAAGTCATAAACCTAAAATTCCTTAAGAAACATTTGTTTTTTTAAATGATGTTGAATGTAATTCTGAACGCACAAGTTGAGTCGATGCAATTTCAAAACGCATCGTCAGAAATGTCAACATTGTCAACAAAATTTTTCTCACCGGCTCCGACACGTAAAAATGCACAACTTCCAGTTTTCTGTTATAATATCGTGTTATCGTAAAAAAATTAATGATTCCAGTGATGAAGATGATCTAACGCCTGTAAATGTTGCACTTTCCTCGCTATAGTGAGGGGAAAAGTTTTGTGTTACACACGGGTGCAAATGTATTTTACTTCTCGTGTGTTGAGACACTCGCTACGCTCAGGATTCTATTTTAGAACCACTCGCTACGCTCGTGGTTCAATTATAGAATCCTTTCGCTTGCTCGTGTATCAATTCCACACTCGCGGGTAAAATACAACTTTGCACCCTTGTATAACAAATAATTATTAGATATTCACACAGGCAGGCAAACGACAAATTTTGATGTTATTATTACAAGATTTTATTTAATTTGCAATGTAAAGCCTGACCAGTAATATATGATCATTGTCAAGTGGGCGCTGTTATTTTCATATATAGGGTGACAGTTAAGTAATGTATGAAAAATTAGTTCCACGGAAATTCCGCAACATGGCGCGTGATCATATATTCCTGGTCAGGCTTTACCTAAGTATGTATGTATGTATGTACGGGTCAAATCTTGCAAGTTAAATTTGACCCACTTCCCGACTTTCAATGAAGCTGATAATTTGCGTAGGGTACATATGTAAGTCAGGTGACAATGCAATATTATAGTACCATCGAGCTGATCTGATGATGGAGACAGGAGCTGGCCATAGGAACTCTGTGATAAAACAACGCAACCTAATTATGTTTGGGGTTTTTAGAGTTGTCGAGTATTAGTGACTTGTGGAAAGAAAAGGACCTGTGGAACGATAAAAGCTTGACCAAAAATGAAATGTTTGCCAAAAACAATTTTTTTTAAATAAAGTAACATTTTGTAGGTACATCAATGATTACTATGATATAAAATATACCTAGAGGTATTTATTGAGATCCACTCTTTTGTCTCGTAAAAAAGGGGCACCAAATGCGATGCCGCACAGATTTTTAAAGACTTCATCAAAACTAGTACGATTTGATCATTTTGATCCACTTAAGTACAATGTAGGTAGCTCTAAACCGCTATGCGAGTTGCCATGCTTATTATACTCTGGCAAACCAACTTTGTCAGAATTTCAGAGGTGGAAAATTTTAAAATTGTAGGCGCGAAGGTTCCATCTTCCATACCAATTTTGAATTTTGCGCTTTTTTGCTACTCACAAAGTTGGTTTTCAGAATATAATTTTTATGGTCTGTGGGTTTAGTTTTGTTTGTGTCGTGGGAACAGCCTAGGCGTCTAATTAGCTGGCTAATTTAACCAAATGGCTGCGACAGTTGCATAACGACTTTATAAAAAATAATTACACCATTCAATTAGAAATGTGCCTATTGAAATGGGCATTATTTTCTAGTGGTCAGCCATTACTAATATGTGAAATTTAAATCTAATGATGACCCACCCCATCAGTCGTAAGGGTCGAAACATCTAGCTGTTTTCACTGTTTTTAGTGACTCTATTTTGATGAGATTTACAGTAATTCGCATTTGGTACCCCCTTTTATGGGTGCGCCGCCCTGTCTCACTGTCCCCGTGTCACTCTAACATGAGTTAAGTAATTATACTACTTTTAGTTTTTTTTTTCTATTTATTATTGAGGGACTTAAACCAATTACATGATTATGCCAGCCCCATTGTACCTTATACTAGTATTCTTACATGTCTCTTTTAGAAATTTAGGATAACAATAAATTAAATCATGCAGATAATTCCGTACAGAGACCTTCAGATTGAGCCGCTTGCGTAGGGAGATATTTTGCTTACTCACCGAATTAGATCTCTTTATGAGTAGGTAGCGTGTTGGTAAGAAAAAAGATAAGATGAAAAATGAATCAAATATGTTTCTGCATTTTTACAGTTAAGACTAAAAGAAAAATCTAAAAGGATTAAAACAACTATTGGTATAGTCACCACATACATTAAAGATATATGTACCTAACAGATGTAATAACAGATACACCACTACACGCATACCATAACAGCACGTTCACGATATTTCGTTCATTTATTGCGTTCGTCGACCAATTGTCTAGCAGATGGTGTGTATAATCAGTGTTCATTTTCATTAATCTTACACTAAAAATATACTAACGGAATTCCATTTTTCACTATCACACTAATAATAATGTGATATGACATAACTGCTCTAATATATTAGTGTAATAGTGACGTAGGTATCTGGGGCTCATTTCTCGAACGGTACGAATATTAAACTAATGTTATTAGTCTACGAACTGTCAAGTCGTATGGTTTTACCATGGCAACACACTAATAATATTAGACTCATACCTCATACCGTTCGAGAAATGGGCCCCTGCTCTTATGTTTTTCAAATTCTTGAATAAGTAACCAACCTTTTTGATTGCTATGATGAGGGCACTGCATATCAGTATCGTGAAGCATAAACTGATGGTCATAATGATTTTTGAAACTGTAAAAGAAATAACATTGAAAAGTGTTAAGTCGTGTAGATTGGTTAAGCGTTTTTTTTAACGTCATCGACGTTGGGGACTAAACCGCCAGCCTAAACTGGGACTGGGCAGGCCATGTACGACGCACCCACAGAGGTGGTCTAAATCTAAACTAGCCACGGAATGGTCGGCCTAGGAGGAGAGCCTAATCGGGAGGGTTGGAAGTATAAAAAAATATTCATACATAATATAATGTATGTATTATAAATACTATTTGTTAGATAGGTAGGTACTCTGTTTTCTGTGTTACCGCGAACATAGAAAATGTCTTTTAATACAGTTGCTCAAAAAGTGCTACTTTTCGTGGCTGTTTAGCGTGCGGAAAGTTGGTTTTCGCGAACTAGTGCTTTTTACTTTTCCAATTTTTTTAAATTTTTACTTGTTCCAATTCATGACTACTTATTGATGAGTGTTAATATTAGTTTCATTTAAACGTCGTAATCAACATAAAAACCTAAGCTGTTAATGTAAGAATACGAAAAATATGCATATTTCATATTTTATTACTTACCTCTTCATCATTATAAGTATTATAACACGTTTATTTTTTAATGTTGAAAAACCGTTCTTAATAAGTTGTTTTAATTGGAACGGAACGCCTGTCAAAGAAGAGGCGTATTTTCTTACTGCAAGAATGTTTTAAGTTTCCAAAGGCAACATTCGATATTGTTTTTATAAATATACGATACACAAATAATCATAAATAACGATATTTCGGTAATAATAGTACAATGTTTTAATATTTACAATTGTTTCTGTCTTATTGAACATGCATTTGAAAAAAAAACTTTCATTGAAGTGGGTTCAATAATATAACAAAATCTATTCTAGTCGAATAAAAGCTAGAAAAACACTTCTTCATAATGTCAATGTCAATGATGTCACAGAATTAATAATATAAAAGTTTCGAATTCCGTTCCTTACTTGTTGCTTTTCTTATTTTTTCGCAACTGTATTAAAAAACGCTTTCCGCACTAGCATCGAACTGTACTATTTTGTATCAGGTCAGAAGTAAATTTCACGAATGAGATTATGTATCCTTAAATTCAGAGCAATCATATTATTAGGGAAACTATACTGCATATTAGTCAATGTAAGATTTTACCGTTTATTTGATAGCTACAGACGACTTACTACTGTACTGTTTATCCTGTTCTTCAAAGAAGTAGGATTTGAAGGAGACAAGGTGGCTCGGAGCCAGCCAGATGAAGATGATGGTTGCGATGGACAGCAGGATGCCCAGCACGCCCACCACGATGGACCCGTCCCGCACGTTGCAGCAGCAGCAGCATCTCGATAACCGTTTCATCTTTCTCCTGTTTCAATGTAGTTGCTGATGGCAGCAAATGTTTAGTGCCACAATACTGCTGAAAAAAGAGAAAATATGTTTTATAATTTAGCCATTCATTTTCTTTACTTACCTACGTCAATGTGCTATTTCAACAATGGAGTTATGAGATCCTTAGAGCAACAGAAAAATTATTGAGTGGCAGCAAAGTCCCGTTTGTGGGATCAAAACGTAGTGTAAAAAAACCTCGAAGAAGGTGAAACGATCAAGATCACACGTGGAAACGTTGAATGAGGCAGCTCATGACTGGTATTGAGAAGATTCGTTGGGGAGGTCTTTATAGTTTGTATGTTCAAGTATGATGATTTTAACAATGAAAACGATGAACTATTTGATTTGCAGTAGCTATTTTATGCTAAAATTATACTGCTATAGTACTAAAGTAGTATGCAGGGTAACGATATAATACACTTAAAATAAGACGAAGAAGAAGAAAGAAGATAACAATTGAAAATAAGTGAAAATTAGACATGTATTTTTTTCTATTAAGCTAACTTTAACCTTTTGCGGTTTTGCTTATAGAGTCTGCCTTGCAAATATAGTCATGTTTCCGAGTGATTTTTTCGTGGCATCTAAATGTCCAAAAAATCAATACAAAAACTGCAATTTTGCGTTAAGAAAGATACTAAATATAAGACAAATCGATACCTTCGGAATTATAATATTAGTATTAACGTTTACGAGGCGTAGGCGGCATGATTCGGTTTCCGCACTAAAAAAAAAACGTGCGAGCATGTGGGCTCCAAATATTTTGAGAGCATCTAAAACGGGTAGGTATCTCACCTTGTCTGACTCGTTTGCTATGGTGTAGTTATCTATCTGACGTACATAATAAAACGATTCTACTATGTGAAATAATGCAATCACATGAGTTATTACCTAGTAGACGATACCATTAATTGAGTTATAATTGGAACACAATAGGTAGGTATTTGTATGTAGGTAATCATTATGACATTGTAATAAAACAAAAAGTACACACAGGTCACAGGCTGTATATATTTATAGTATAGTATATGAAGGATACGTATGTACACAACAAATTGATACTTACCTACATTAATTTAAAAATAAATCGTGTCAAAAATATTTTTTCACCAGTCACCACACCAGCTGATAAAAGATGTCTCACGCTAGATCGGGCCGGGGCCGGGCCGGAGCTCCCGGCGCTTCGTTTCCTATGGAAATCACCACGTGATCACCGATCAGCCGTCATAGAAAATAACATGTCGGACGCCTCGGCCCGGGCCCGGCCCGGTCTAGCGTGAGTCAGTGAGGCTCGCTTGATTGTTCAAAAACTGATAAGAAAATTACATTTTATTCACATGTGAGGCAAAGTAATCAAATGCAAATGTTGAGTAATTTTCTTATGTTTGCTGGTAGAATAGACTTTTAAATGATGATTTTGAATGATAAATATTTAATAACATTAATTTAGAATCGATTTGTTTCATATTTTGTTTGATAGGCAAAATTTGTTTAACCCTCGTGCCTTGAAACCCTCGCAACGCTCATCAAGATTCCATTTTTCAAACCACTTGCTACGCTCGTGGTTCAATTTTGAAATATTTAGCTTGCTCGGGTTATCAATATTAGCACTATAGCTTAAGACGATAGTCGCTGATGTGTCCTTGAGCGTCTCAGCGTCTCTGTACCCGCACCCCGCTCACTGCGATCGTACGTGAATTTCGTCCGCTGCACCACAATGAGGTTCAAAGAATAAGCTACAGCCCAGAGGCGCGCGGTTGGCGCTATACTCGTATTTGTGTATCTTTTGTAGATATTTTGTCGTTTGAGTATGAGTAGATAATGCGTTTAGTGGAGGTCGTAAATTATAATAAAAATATATTCCCTTATGCATTATACTTTACAAGCCTCAATTAGTTAATTTGTATTTTATCTGGTTTCTTACAAATAAGTACCTAAGTCAATTCGACAGATTAAGATTTATAGCTAGAGCTTGGTATGTACTAAGTTGAGGCGTACATTGAGTTTATTTTATTATAGTAATTTTTTTCCGTAATAAATAAATATATATAATGCCATTAATAATTAACTTATAAAATTAAGTACCTACTACCTAGTCTACCTACATATAAAATTTTGGGAATACGCCTCCCGCTTCATACTTTGTCAGATGATAGTTTAGATGCTAATGTGAATTAAAAAATTGTCAGCCGGTTGTATCTCGGTGGACCGTCAGCTGGTGACATGAACATGTAAAAAAAAATCTTTTCAGTTATCGCATCCCATTTCATATACTTTGTCAGATGGTAGTTTAGAATTAAGATGATATTGTTAATAAAACAAATCGTCGGCCGGTTGTATCGCGGTGGAAAGACCGTCAGCTGTTAAAACATTATTGTTAGTTTAAAAGTAATTTTAATTGATTTAGCTGTTAAGTAGAAATGTTATATTTGTTGAACAATAAATAAAGATTCATATATATTTTTTTTCATAATTTTGTTTACCCATTTAAAAGAAATACGCTCTAGACAGTAACAGTAAGTAAGTATATAGTTTCTGAATTAAATACCTATTATTTACCGTTATAATAATTTACCACCTCCACGAAATGCAAGGTGTATTCGTATCTGAACAAGAAAACATTTGTAAAATACGAACTAACTATTGCATTATAGCATAGATATTCGTATTATCGTTGCGGTAGTAAGTAGTTCGTTTGATTTTTCCTTTCGCCTTAATTTATAGTTTCGCCAAAAAAATACGATAGGCCGTTTTGGTCTTTTTACTAAACGGCTTAATCAATTGTAAGGGTCATTATTTATAAATAGTTTTTATTTGGATTATGCCTACATTCATTTATGATTAGCTTATAGAAGAATATTGACTCTTACTTGTCACTGTTCGTTTTTATCATCAAGCACCACCAATCAATGGGCAGATTAAATTAAACTTAAAAATAAATATCTACACACAACGTAAATTGATAGCCTATATTAATCAATTAATTATTATTTTGTTAGGAATCGAACTTTATTAAAAACGTAAGAATGGCAATATGTCCGCGCATGTTCGAAAACTTTTATTTTTATATTTCAAATGAAGCTTTCTCAAACATAAGTTGAAATATTGTCATTATTTTCGTAATAATAGGCTGCGAAACACCGTGTTAAGCGCGTCAGAACCAAATTAACTTTCTGCAGTTATTTAGTCTTTGGCCACAATAACTCCAATTTCATTACACTTGGGCTCATCACAAGCATACAGATTACAAGGAAGGCACGGAGCGACGAGCGACACAGCCTCCTCGTCCCAAAGCTAGCATACGACTGCCGGCCACGCCGTTTTCGAGCTACATACGCACGAAATGTTGAATAATATTCGATTTCTTTAAAAAAATGATTTTTTAACATTATGAAACGTTGCATTTGTAGTGCCTGTTAAAACGTTTATTTTAGTTTAAAAATAACTTTAATCGAATAAACCGTTTAGGAGATATAAGCAAAGTTAGTCGCAAAACGGCCTGTCGTAATGTTCCTTTTATGGAGAATCTATGTCACAGGGAAAAAGTCAAACGTTAGGAATGTTGTACATGAAATGTAGATTTATATATATTTTTTTCATAATGTTTTGTCGAACCGTTAAGAAGATATATACTCTAGAAAGTAAGAGTTTACGGCCAAAAATAGCGACTAGCGCCTTAAACAACAACTTTGCCCCCTTGTAAAACAAATAACTACCTAACTATAAAACCAACTGTTTGTTTAGGTATTGGAAAACAGCAGAACATTTACTTGATCGTTGTTGATTAGGTATTTTAACCTAACTAACAACCAATGAGAGTCGATACCGCTTCCTCTTTAGATGTTGATCTAATGAGATCCATCAAACTTGCCGTAATGTACCGTTTCCCAACGTTTCAAAAAGCGGGTCGGCTTCTAATTGGGGCGGTACATATTGGCTAACGTGGTCTAATTCTGGAGCAAGGAAAGCCAATAAATTGCGCATTGAATTGTTGCGAAATAAGAGCAAGAAGGAACACAAAAGCTATAATAATTGGGTACCTACCTACATCCGGGAAATTATATGAACTAACGCTTGCCTTAGTTAGGCAATACAAATCAAACAACCTTAGAAAATAAGTTTATTAAGTATCAGTATTTGCGATTATTAAAATTGTGATTAATGATTAGCGAAGGGATTTAGCAATAAATCAATTTTAGTAACGATTGAACTTAACATTTAATGATGTATAGGTATAATAGCTATTTTAGTAACGACTGAAATTAAATTTCGATCAGATAAACTAGCATAGAAGATAATTATATACCTAAATAAAATAAGAATGTCTTTTGGACCTTAGGCAGATTTGATACATATTATATAGGTACCCATCTAAACTATGGTTATATAATTTTGACATTTCAGAGCAGTCATGTACAATTGATTGGTACATAATTTATGTATTTACGAATTATCCACTTGGTACTGCCTGTATGAAAAGACTAATTGATATCCCCCACCATTACCCACCAACACCATTACCCACGCCCAGCCATTAAGATAGAAGTAAACACTGATCACCATTAGCGAATCAGTGTTGTTCTACCCTTTACAGTTTGCTTCGTTTGGCATTGGCCTGACCCAGTTCGGGATGGCCCCATTAGCTCGGCTACCTGCTTTTGCAGCCTATTATTCTCATCAGTTATCTAGAGTGTAGTTTCAACTAAACCAATATTACTTAACCATTTCGAAAATATCATTAAAATATAAACTGAGTACAGTGAGTACCTAACAAATATCAATATCGAATCAGCTGGCACTTGCTGAACCCGTGCGCATTTTAACTTCGCTCACTTGTCCTTACATACTGATGTGCGCGAAATACACCGCAAGTTGCAAATCAAGTTAAGACTACTACAGTTCGAAATAGGCCTCTTGGTGGTATATAAAGTTTCATGTCTAATAGTTCTTCGTCTACACTAAATGACTCCAGTTAGACCGGACCGGGTCCGGGACGGAGTCTCCGGCGCTTACTTTTCTGTGACAGTGACCGGTGATCACGTGACGGCTTTCCATAGAAAACGAAGCGCCGTAAGCTCCGGCCCGGACCGGTCTAACGTGAGTCATTCTTAAGAGCCAACAGGAGTGGTCATTTCTCCATACAAACGTACTCGACTGTTTCCTCCGTGGTTTTTGAAGCTAGAGCAATGATTTTTTCAACACAGATTAATATTGTCAATATCTGTGTCGGTGTGTTTTGCTTTTTTTGATATTTTTGTTTTTTAAGGCGCTAGAGCCCTTCACACATGGCCAAAAATGGCCTCACTGACTATGCCGCAATGAGAGGCGTGGTATTCAAAACTGGTATCAATTAGCCAAAAAATCAAAACAGTCCGACACAGACAATTTCATAATCATTTAGATTTCCAAATTTGGTTACGATTGGTTAAGTTTTGGAGGAGGAAACAGTCGAGTACAAAACCTCGATTTTTGAGATTTTTACGCAGGATTTTTCGCCTAAGCTGCAGTTGTTCTTATCGCACTAATTTTAGGGGCGGGGTCAAGTTTCTAAATACGTACACAGACAGAAAAGTGATGGGCAATAGTCGACATTAAATGTCGATAATCTAGTGATGTGATAAGATCGATAAACCTTTTCAAAGTCGCGATTTGCCTCTTAGTAGGCGAAGTAAGTAAAGTGAGTATGCACTTTGGCCTCAGGGGATATCGTTTAACACTATTTATTATTCCTTGGTTCATACAAAGCTGAGCTGACGCACTAGCTACGAGATTAAGTCCTGGTAACCCGCGAAAAAGGGAGGGGAAAAGTCGGCTTCTGCGGTCCAGTTTGCCTCTATTTCTACATATCTGTTGCTATGAGATCAAATTTGGTATAATTATTGTGTAAATTAGGGACGAATAATTTATTTTAGAAATAATAGTTTCACATTTTCATACACAAATCTGAATATATGAACGAAACATTAAAATCATATATAATTTTTGGTCACTGATTTGCACTTTAGAAGCAAATTGTGGTGATTTGCACTAAAAATTAATTACACAATTTAGTCCATTTATTCGTTATTTAGAAAAGTATCTGTTCTAAGTACGTATTCATACATTTGATTGTAAAAAGAATTAGTAATACTTTGGTTAAAATATTGTTTTATATTTTACAATTTTCACTATTATTCTAAAATTTATTTTAAATAAAGTATTACTTTTATTAAATCGTTTATGACGTGATCTTATTAAGTATGTATATGAAAAGGGCTCCACGAGGCGAAATACTTTTTACGCCAATTTTTTTTTTTTTTATTTACAACAAAGACGAAAGTTCGAGAAAAATGTTGTTACTTAATAATTGCCTAACTTGTTGAAAAAATAACTTTACATACTATCAACTTATAACCCTAGTATATTCCATGATATGTTTTAAATGCACCATATTTTTTTCTAATTTTTAAAAGAATATTTAATACCTTTAAAATAATATCTGTCTGTCTGTCTGACTGTCTGTCAATCTATCTGTCAGTCTGTCACCAGGCTGTATCTCATGAACCGTGATAGCTAGACAGTTGCAATTTTTACAGATGATGTATTTCTGTTGACGCTATAACAAGAAATACTAAAAACAGAATAAAATAAATATTTAAGTGGGGCTCCCCAAACAACAAACGTGATTTTTTGCTGTTTTTTGCGTAATGGTACGTTTGCGTTTTTTGTTAATAGCTTTTGAACTTTTTTTATGTGGGAATGCTTCGAATACATTTTTCTAGACATCATTCCGAATCTAATGAGGTATCATACGTATTTTTAGGAGTTAGTATCTCTATTAGTGGCAGCCGTACAAGCCCAATTTCAAAGAAAAACCGCAAATGGATGTACAAGTTAGCCGTTTGGCACACGCATACTGAGGTCAAAACAAAATTTTTGACCCGCAGTTCCTAAAAAAATCCCTTAGGAAGGGTGTGCTACAACATTTTTTTTTTGTATGGAAAAAAACATTTTTTTTTCAAAAACCTATCGTGTGTGGTATCATACGAAAGGGCTTTTTGAGGCGATTCTAAAAGTATACCAAATCATTACATTTTAGCCATTTTTTTTTTTGTAAATTAAAACAAATAGAATTTTCAAAACATACCAAGTTTGGGGTCAAGTTAAAGGGTTAAAGAGGTATTTCCCGTTGGATATATGGATATTACGTATCCTTGTATGATTAATATGTACCGTATCTGCAGTACAGTTCCATAAGTCTCGTAAAATAGGTATTGAAGTAGAACGGCCGGTCCGGGCCGTAGCAACTACGCTCGCATTCCATTGCTAATTGTTCTGTTTATAAGTTATTGATATACCCGACAAAAAAAAACAAAAAAAAGTGTTTTTTGTTTAATTTAGTTTAATTTGTATACTTTTAGTTTAAGTCATATATGTTAATACCTACAGTATTAAGTTATTTGTTATAGGTTAAGTGTGCGCTCACCGATAAAATGTATTTTGCGTGAAAAAACAATTAATTCTCGTGTAAGTGAATATTATGTATTCTTATGAGAAAATAAAGATCTTTAAACCTAACTGTGTCACTTTGTATTAAAAAAAAAACTAAATAAAATTATTTTTAAAATTCCTTTTTTTGGGTTAGATATGAGGAAATCACGTATCATTTTTGGTATATTGTACAAAAAAAAATCAGCCATATCGTATCTGGAGGAGCCCAAACTTGGTATGTTTTGAAAATTCTTTTTGTTTCAATTTAAGAAAAATGGCTAAAATGTAATGATGTGATATATTTTCAGAATCGCTTCAAAAAGCCCTTTCGTATGATAGATAAGAGAAGAATACGATAGGTTTAAAAAAAAAGTTTTTTTATACAAAAAAAAAAGATTTTTTATACAAAAAAAAGTTTCAGCACTCCCCTCCCAAGGGATTTTTTTTTAGGAACTGCGGGTCGATAATTTTGTTTTGACCTCTAGTATACGTGTACCAAACGGCTAACCTGTACATCGATTTGCGGTTTTTTAATGCGAACAGCTTACACTATATTTTTAACCACCTTGAACGTTTTGTAGACTAGACTATTGTCCCAAATTGGGGTTTCTTATTCATTCCGACCAGGATTAGGAGCTCTTCAAACATACCTATTTTAATCAAAATCTGACTCATAAATAAAAAACGGACCATTAATAAAACTGTATAATTACATCAACGTAAGAAATATCTCATGTCACATGTTTCTTTGTTATGATAATTTTATCTAACCTGAGGCTTTCTTTTTTTCTAATCAACGAAGCCGGAGAGCGACAAATTTGTTTTTCATCACACTTGCTCGAAAAGATCTTATTTCATGCAGGTGTACTGAAGGGAAAACAAAAGGCCTATATTGTTCCCGCGGGAGTTATAGCTTTCTTTTTTTAATTAGATATGTCACTAATTCATACGAAGTACGAACCAAGTAAGTTATAAGTAAAATACTTTGTTTAAAGTATAAGGGTGTGTAAGGGAGTTTTACTTCTAAAATACTGACAATTATAATTTAGTATTTTTGTTTATAATATTTAATTGGATTAATTTAATAGCCGTTTAAAATATTTTTACACAAAATTTTCAATCGTGGCTGAATGCCGAAGGTCTGTGCCTTAGATGCCTAACCTGTCAAAAAATGACAATATGGCGGACGAATATTTGAAATGTCACCGTATTTTATAATTATTTCCCTGAAAATTTAGTTTTTCATCACAAGTGTAACGAAAACCATTGTGTGTAACTCCGGGGGTAAGAATATTGTAAACTCCTCCTTTACAAAATCTCACTTACCCCCCTCGTTGCACAATGTAGGTACTAATAGCACAGCGTGTCGAAAGTTGATACTTTCCGCACGGAAACGAGAAAAGAAATGATTGTTTTTTTACTCTCCTGTAAAAGTCAAAATGTTATTTGGATTGCAGGTTGTAGAAGGATATTGAATTCAGCTACCTAAAATCAAGAAGTTAAATCACAATAACAGGAAATAAGTAAACGCTCAGTGGTGGTAGCGAGCTAAGCTAACAGAAAAAGTTTGTAAGAACTAGCTATAGCCTATGATATGCCTATATAGCGGGCCGCGACCGCGACGCGACTTGCAGGCATAAGGTCCGTGAGCGCAAATGACGTGCGCGTCTGTGTGCGTGCACCACACACACGGGGATATGGCGGCGCCGCCCCCGTCAGCGCGACGGAGATAATCAGTTTGAAATCTCAAAATTGAGAATTCGCTCAGCTCCTGTTGGCTCTTAAGAGGAAAGGGGATGATCTGTTCTCCATCCAAACGTCGTCCTCATTTCCTCCCTGGATATTGACATTATGGAAAATAGTTTTACTTACAGAATTTTAAGTATTTTAGACGCACTTGATTTTTTTCGTTTTTTTTTAAATTATTATAAAAGTTACAGAAGCTAAAAACAGGTTTCATACAATTTTTTAAGTGCTCGTAACTTATAATAATGAAGAAATCCAAAAAAATCTAATAGCTCTGCCAGACATAGCTATGATTAAAATACATCAAATTGTGTAATAGTACATTTCGATGCTAGTGCGGAAAGTATGTCATTAATTCACGAGTACCGAGATATACGGCTCGTGGCAAGACTCGGGACGAGTGAAGAATGACATATCCGCACGTGTATCGAACGACGTTTTTTAATACAGTTGCGAAAAAATAAGAAAAGCAACAATGGAATTCGAAACTTTTTATATTATTAATTCTGTGACATCATTGACATTATGAAGAGGTGTTTTTCTAGCTTTTATTCGACTAGAATAGATTTTGTTATTATTATTGAACCCACTTCAATGAAAGTTTTTTTTTTCAAATGCATGTTCTATAAGACAGAAACAATTGTAAATATTAAAACATTGTACTATTATTACCTAAATATCGTTATTTACGATTATTTGTGTATCGTATATTTATAAAAACAATATCGAATGTTGCCTTTGGAAACTTAAAACATTCTTGCAGTAAGAAAATACGCCTCTTCTTAGACAGGCGTTCCGTTCCATTCAGACAACTTATTAAGAACGGTTTTTCAACATTAAAAAATAAACGTGTTATAATACTTATAATAATGAAGAGGTAAGTAATAAAATATGAAATATGCATATTTTTCGTATTCTTACATTAACAGTAGGTTTTTATGTTGATTACGTTTAAAGGAAACTAATATAAACACTCATCAATAAGTAGTCATGAATTGGAACATTCCTGATACAGGTATAATATACTTAAAAGGAAGTCCCAACCTACTACCTTGTAATGTAACATTGTATTAATGAAAATAAAATATTTTCATTTTCAAGTATAAATTTAAAAAAAAATGGAAAAGTAAAAAGCACTAGTTCGCGAAAACCAACTTTCCGCACGCTAAACAGCCCCGAAAAGTAGCACTTTTTGAGCAACTGTATTATAAAAATATTTCCAAAAATGTTAATGAAAATGGGGACTACGTACAACTTGATTGTTGAAGTCTAAAGACGAACATCTGTCTCTACATAAAGTATACTCGATATATGTAAGCGCTTGGAATATCAGCCACACGGCCAGCAAGTAAAGGACACACCTAGACATTTCCCGACCTAGCCAATTTGGTAAAGCTTACATTGTCTTGCAAATTTCTCGCCTTTTGTATAGCATGGCCTTAACCTTTCGAGACTATGATTATTTTTGAGATTACCAATGAACTAATGATTCATATTCTATTACCGGCGGTCGTATGCCATAATGACAAAGATAATAAATCAGAGAGCAAGCTACCATATCGAGCAGGTCGGATAAGCCCAGCGCACTCGATTGCAGACTAGAAAAAGCAGTAGGCGAGCAATTTAATAAGATAACTCATTTAATAAAATAATAATTTTTAGCTTTAAGATATTTATTATAATAATATGTATGTTAGTTTTTAAGGTATGTATCTATGGGCCTTAGTTGCCCGACAATAGATGATATTAAATTTAATTTTAATTTAATTTCATGTAAATTAAAGATAAAATAGGTAAAACATTTTAACCGATGTTTTAACATAATATTTAACTGACTTTTAATTGACCGGTGTGTGTATACCTCGACGACAAAAATCGGCCTCAAAAGTTCTAGTAACCAGCATATAGTAGGTATAGTAAAGTACCTATCACATCATGACATCGCGGCAAACAAAAATCATAGGGTATGTTGAATAAGTGATTCACAAATTACAGTCTGTGAAATTTTCAACTGTTTAGCTATCACGGTCACGGTTCATGAGATACAGCCTGGTGACAGACAGACAGACGGACAGTGGAGTCTTAGTAATAAGGTCCCGTTTTTACCCTTTGGGTACGGAACCCTAAAAAAAAGAAAACATATTTTTATTGCATATTTTTGATCATTATATCATTAAACTGATATATTTCTACTGATACCTATATGTTACTACTAAAATAATTGTAAGTCATTTGTAAACTTGTCAATTGACTAGTTACTTACGTAAGCTGTAAGGACGCACTGTGTGCTTGTTACTATTGTGCCACCGCAAAGTTGCGTCACATGTGATAGCCGCAGCAGATGTCACTGCGCAGAGAGCAGTCTTTGTTTTCATTCTGTTATTCTATCTGTTGTTGAAGACGTGTGCATGTCTCTCAGTTTGGAGATGTAGAGAGCATTTGACTGACTTTTGATTGAAATTTTATATATTTTAAATGTTTGATGTGGATATTATAATATGTATAAATATAAGAATGAATTATAGGTACCTACAGAATTCGACATCACGTTCCAGATACTACAATAATCATTTATGTAAATACAAATCTGTAATCCTTTCTGCTAAAGCACTAAAATATCTGAATGTCTAAATACAGTAAAATTTGAATTGCAGTCGTTTAGATTACAATAATGTTAACGTACTAAAATATTTTCCTTTAGAGACCTCTTAGTAAGACTGCATTTAGATTTAACTTATCGTACTGTAAACATAAAAACTCCCTATCTTTATTACCTTCTTAACGAGGCTCTTAACCGGTAGAGAATTCCTGCACATGCACATACTATATATTGTTAAAACTTGCTTTAACAAATGTTACATGCCAATTATCAAAATAAGGCCTGTGTTCCCCGCTAAAAATGTAATTCAATCTAGTAAATAGGTTACCAATCGCTCATGCTTTGCTTTCTTGTACATAAAGCTGCTCCTAATCTTAATAAAACCAATTGAACTCCAGTCTCACTTTAAAATATGGCATCACCTGGTGCCTCCTAAACTTAAAACCAACTGTGCAGAGGCACAAAAATATCGGTAAGTACCTAGTTTTTGGAGTCTTTGACATTCTTATATAATATTCTCATTCTGACATAATGGTGAGTGTATATGTGATATGATACTTAACTGATTTTATCCCACCGTAAAATTATCATAAATTTAAATCTCAAAGCGATCTCATGTTCAAGACCTAAAAAATAGTTGCACAGCATAAAATATACTAAATAAAATTTCGTGGAAATCACTCATAAGTAATTATCTAAATTGTATAAAAAGTTTTTTTTTACCTGTCGCTTCTCTAGGAGTCTAGAGGTTAACAACCTCTAGAATATCATCGTTAAAACAATTCAACCATCGTAACGCTTAATACGCTTATTGGCAATCGACGGTAATCTTGGTAAATTAAAATTATTTTAAATTTAGAATTGGGTGTCCATATTTTTTATCTCGTCCAGTTCCGTTCCACTCATTCATAGTTTGTGAGAATGGATCGCCCGTTGGTAAATTGCGAGAGCAACAGCGGTAGTAACCTCGACAGTGCCAGTGACAGTGCTAGCAGTTGGCACGCAGAAAGCCCCGCGCACTATATGCGGTCGTCACCGTCAAAACGAAGGTCAACTATATTTCGGTCCGGCAAATAGGTTAACTGATAATTTCATTTAGAGTACTGCGTAAATTTAAATGTTGTTGTTTTTACTTACTTTATTTACTTTTGTATAGCTATATGTGTTAAGGCGTGCGATTTATAATTTTTGGGTCTTAGATAACAAATATTAGGTGTATATAAGTAAGTATAGAGCACAACAGGCATGTGATATGTGAGAATGTCGAGGTACAGTCAAGGTTAAAATATGAATACACATTTAATGATTATGTAAGGTGAAAATTTACATTTACATATTACAAGTTTGACCAAGAAAGTAAGCTTTCCGCAAGCAAAAATATGTATCACATATTATATGTATGTAGATGGAGGTAGGAGATGTAACACATTGTATTGTGCCGATATGTATACAATATCGAGTATCATTCTTTTGTCCTAATTCATTATTAAAAAGTACCTTATATCAATGCTCTTATATTGTTTGTGAACTTCAATCGTGATTTATCTAATTCGTTTGGGCGTAATGAAACAATCGCGTCCAATCAGTTAATGCTGCAATTGACTAAATTGATGGAGCAAGCGCAGGGTTCGGGACCATCTGTATGCAATTGAGCGCATTCCGCTCACAGAGAACCCGCATCAACGGGGTTTACTCCAGTCAACGGATGCTTTCTTGTTGGACAGAAGAAAATGGTAGGGTAAGTTTCGAAAGTTTCGAGTATGTCTGAGTGTCTGACATCTGACCTTGTTATAATCAAGTCTGGACTTGTTATAATATAATCCAATTTAAAGACTGCCTAATAAATCTCTATTAGGCAGGCAGTATTTACATTGGATGATTAGGTATATGTGACGTTTTCAACCAAAACGTACCACATTGTCGCTTGTTGGTAAGGTTGATTTCTAATTGTAGCTATAGGGAAATAGCGCCTTACTGACAAGCGACAATAAGTACCCTTTTGGTTGAAAATGGCACATATATTATATCCGCATCAATGTGATAACCGCGTTACATAATATATTTTCAGTGAACATACTGTTTTAAAACGATTCCTTGTAATATTACTTTAAAAAAGTAATTTATTTATAGAACGTCTAGTCAAATTTATAATTTGATTGATTGATTTATTTATTGGTAAAAATTGTTGTTTTACATGTCAAGCTATTACATTATTACATATTTACAAATTTTAGCATTTATATTTACAACCAAAATCATAACCTACGTATAATTAATAATAATAGCCCAGGTAGCAAAATGACGTCAAATGACGTCAGCGACGTCATAATGACGTAATAATGCCGTCATTATGACGTCGCTGACGTCATTTTACGTCATTTTGCTACCTGGGAAGGATAACCTCTGTGTAAGTTAAGTATGTAGGATTTAAGATGGGAATATATAAAGCAATATAAACAGGAGCCGTCACTGTCGCCAGCAATTTGCAGAGTATGCATATTCCATAATTTTATATTTCTGGTGATGATATTAATATTTGAGTCATTATTGAGTCAATATTTCAAGGTCAAACACTTTGTTGAGTTGACTAGGATGCGGTACACATAAACGGGCTACCAGATGCGATGCATTCCTTTACCACGCCCACACTGCTCTCATATTTCTCAGTTCTCACCAGCCAGACTTAGATTAGATGATTCGATAACGTGCTCTTTTCGGCTGTTACTACTGTAATCAAATGCTATATTATTTAATTTAAACCATAAATTAAATTTATTTTTCAATAGGTTACTATTAATCATAATTTATAATTCTGTAAGTTATGATTATGAGTCATTACGACTTAAAATTAGTGATGTTTATATGTTAAAGCAATAATTTTTAGATTCAATTAGAATAATGTTTATATTTTTTCCCCTCACTAGCTCGGAAAGTTGTATTTTATCCTTCAATACAAGCGGGGAAAAACGCGTTTTATCCACTAGTGGGGAAAGTAATTTGACCTTGGATGGAGCGTGTTTAAGTAGCTTGACAGATAACAAAACGTAAATCGTTTATGATAGTGATTCGTTCGATAATAATTATCATTAAATAAATGGTTTGAGAATCTAATGAAAAATACCAAATTTAGCTTTATTTAATGATTTTAAGTCATAAACCTTAAAATTCAATAAGAAACGTTTGTTTTTTTATAATGACGTTAAATATAATTCTGAACGCACAAGTTGAGTCGATGCAATTTCAAAACGCATCGTTGACATTTCATACGTCAGAAATGTCAACATTGTCAACAAATTTTTTACTAAAAAACTTTATCACCGACTCGCGTAAAAATACACAACTTCCAGAGTTTTCTGTTATAATATCGTAAAGAAATGAGTGATTCCAGTGATGAAGATGATCTAACGCCTGTGGATGTTGCATTTTCCTCGCTATAGTGAGCTGAAAAGTTTTGTGTTATACACGGGCGCAAATGTATTTTACTTCTCGTGTTTCAATTCTACACTCGCGGGTAAAATACAACTTTGCACCCTTGTATAACAAATAACTATTTATGTTTTCTCTAATTAAACGAAGTACTATTTACGTAGAACAGATATCCTACGGAAAGTAGTTTTTATTAGTCTCGGTATTTTACTACCCAAATACAAAAACATCATCTTGTTGTTGATATTTTTACCTGACATTTGCATTCTCTTGTTTTTTTATTATCTTTAAGGCGATTGCCAAAACAAACCAATGAAAACAATATTCTTTATAATTAATATACAATATTATGTCAAAAATCCTTCTGTTTCCTAGCTAGGTTAGCGCATATTATATTCCGAATGTATAATTTAAATGAATGACATTACATTACACTTCTGTAGACGAGGACAGATGAGAGTCATTGCCATTAACTAATTAACTCTAGCAACCTTGTTCGCTTCGCCCGCGTTTATATCTTTGCTCTAGTTAGTTGTATTTACATAGCGGTGTAACAGATTCTTATTCTTTTTCCTAGACATTCTGTGAACTCATTTGCCCTTGATTGTTATAATCGGTGACACACTCCGTTCGAATAAACATGTAATGTTCAGTTCTTGTACATTTCTACAAGGTTACGTGCTACTAAGAGAACTTGCTAAATCGGTAGAATGACGTCACCATTTACATTTCGTGTCTTTCGGTACAATCATACAACAGTCCATAAGAATTACGGTACATATGTGTAGATGTATCTGAATCAGTAAACAATACACGTTGAGGCTAAGCCAACAGATATAAAACTGGTTTTATGACAATATGTCCAAGCGCTTTTTGTAGGTATTGTATCACGGTCTACATTGAAGCGAGACGTGACTTGATATGCAAGCGTTCAAATACTTTGTACCTATAAAATTAAATATTACGACACACTGAATTATCACAAATACATTCGAAATATATAATAATATCTTGTGCAACAGGTACCTACACTACACAATAAGGGTTCTTAAAATGCAAGGGTGGAAGTTACAAGTAAGCATTTAAAAAAAATACAACAGGGCCGTGTTGCATAATAAAATACAACTAATATTATAAGCGGAACTCCTTTTCTAATAAGTGGAATTAGAAAAGGAGTTCCGCTTGTAATATTAGTTGTAGTTTATTATGCAACACGCCCCATCAGGTTGTACTATATTGTATAAATATTCATAATAAGTATAATAACACTGCTACCAAGGTAGCATTTATACGTCATTGTTACGTCGGTTACGTCATCATGACGTATAAATGACGTCATTATGACGTCGCTGACGTCATTTTGCTACTAGGGTATTATGATCCTATAGACAAGCGCCACCGCGCTCCACGCGCCGCGTTTCTAATGAAGTTGATTTAGATATCAGTCATATAATTGACAAATAGAAGAATATAATATTAACAAGGAGTAAAACAATAATTACATTGACCTACGGTAATACATATATTTTACTACTCTTTGGGTAATACTCGTGGAGAGGCTGCTGAAACTGACTCATTAAACCTTTTGTGAACTTGTGACTCAATTAAGTCACTGTGATGTCACCAGAGATGTCATGCAGTTCTGCGGAAAACAACTTATCGCACAACCTATTTATGGTCATGAACTTCAATGTTAAGCTGCGGAAAGCCATCGAGGTGAACCAGCCTTTAAGTCATCTTTAACCTTCACTTCTAGGTATAAACTTTATTACGGTAAACAACGTAATTATTTGGAATTACAAATATTCATATGAATAACATCTTACACGAACATTCTGAATAGTCGTATACCTAATTGATAAGCGACAAAATAAATAAGAATTTATTTGCACTTCAATTATGGGATGTAAATTTAATTTAGTCACTTCGTAAGCACTATTATATTATAATCTGTGACTCTGCTATAATTTACGGGGTGAATATACATATAGGTATAGTTGGTCAAATCAAATTGTCAGTAAATAAGAACAAAAAAAAACTATACTCATCCCTTTCTTTTGGGTGCTAGTACTAGTGTAAGACAAAGATAGTATCTATATAATTAGATTCTCTCTGTCTATGTTTGAAATGAGACAGTCCTTTGACAAACTATAGGTAGCTCATACTGAGCAAATTTTACTACCCATAGAATACTCAGTATTTTATACAATCGTCATATAATAGTCTTTCAGTCAAGTACCGTGTTTAGCCGTGTTTTACTCAGCAAGCTTCGTGGCCAAATGAAGGTACGAGATTGAAAAGCTTGATTATATCACTATTGTATACAATACTTTTTCTACGAGTCATCTAAAATAGTACTTTTCTACTATAAAACCTAAATAATTAGGTAAGTATAGTAGTACAAAAGACATCAACGAGTGCATAAGTCGCGCGTCGGTGTCTTTTCCACTGGACCACGGCGCCACGTGATTGGTCAAATTCATTATAGTTGACTAAACCGTTTCGAAATTCGACATGAATATTATAGTTGAGTTTGAGTTTTCATGTATGGGCTACATGAAAAGTACCCAATTACAGTTTAGTATACGAAATCTTAATTCAACCATTACAGTCGACGAGTAGAAGAAATCAATCATATATCAACATCATCCGGTGACGGTGACTGCTTACCATCAGGCGAGCTGTGTGCTTGTTTGCCACCGACATGGTATAAAATAAAATAAAAATCACCCAGCCAAAATAAATTGGGCGTAAGTAGGCGTAGTAAAAGTTGCACAGTGTATAATATTTACCCCGTAAATGATTGCAAGTGACTAAAAAACACCCTGTATACATTTTGAACTTAATTTTTACCGCTCGAATATTATACAATAAGTAAGGTTTCCAGTTTTATATTTTTTAAGTTGTGTTAAGCGTATTAGGTACAATCCAACGAGCAAAAAGCGGTTTTATAATTATCCTAAGACCAATTTTCAATAGACTTATAGGGAACTTATAAGCGCTTACAAGCCCGGAAAAGGGCCCACTTTATTAGTGTATTCAGTTTTTTAATAGTCTAATAATACCCTCACGGAATTCAACTCACGACTGTAACAGCCGTGTAGCGGCATTTTGTAAAACCGTACACTCCTACGAAATCTATTATTAGTCTCTTATAAAACTAAACTAGATTGTTATGCACTTCACAATTCTTCTGCAAGTTCTTACTCGTTCATTTCGTTCAGTCAATCATTCAGTTCTTCGTGTAATAGTAAAAACTTTATTAAAATACTTAATAATATTTTGGACATTAATAAGGTAAGTTATATTACAATTTATCAGTGTTCGTTATTTCATGTTGTTAATCAAAAACATACAGGGAACTCGTATTTTTCATGCAACATACCAAGTTTCTCGTTAAAATTTTAAAGCGCCTCTTAAAATAAGGAATTATACATTCGTATTCATTATTTTAAAATAACAAAATTTTCCCCATTAGTCATTTTCGGTAGCTATTTTAGGCTATCATCTCGAAGTGTTTTACAATACCACTATTGGCAAACTCGGTTCTATAATGTCCCATAGTCACTGCATTCACTCGCCATGTTGTTATCATGACATAATATCTTTGCCAACGAATCAATGTGTTTCTTTGACAATAACAGCATTGAACATAGCTCTTATAAAACCATTACGTTTATAATAGCATGCGGCAAGTATGTTATTGGAATAAGTAGTATCATTAAGAGAGTTTATAAGCTTGCATAAAACTAGATTCAATTACGACCCACAAATGCTTTTATAAAACTATTTTATTTGTAACGGATTCAAATATTGTACTTATTAGCGCTTATAAAACTAAGTAACAAGTGTAAATGGAATCAAGTGTATTTACACTTATAGGTAGCTTTAATAGGAGATTCGGGTCTATAGTAGCCTAATAAGCAATCTTAAAAGCGCTTACAAGTGCTATTTATAAGAATTATAAGAAGCTTCATTCTTTAGTCTGATTGCTCTTACTAAAAGCTTTTAAAAGAGGGTGCGGCTTATAGTGGTTTATATACTTAGTTTTATAAGCGCTTAAAAGGCTAATTATCAGAGTAATCGTGATCAAATACTAAATAGCATTTTCTGAGACGCATATACTCGTAATCGTAAGAGTAATTGCGAACGCCAAAATCAATATAAGAATCGTATAAGTGTCTTATTCCTAAAACATATGTGTTCTGAGACTATTTTGCTTGTTGGGAATACATTTATCAGCGGGATCGTAGGGTCAAAATGATCCAGATTGCGGCTTGACTTGAGATCGATTGAATAAGTCGATGACATCATCTTGAGCAACTGCGGGAGTGCAACCCAATACCCACGTGACTCAGAGCTGCGGTCGGCCACAGGACCGTGCTCACAGGCCACGCACAGACCAAGCTTTGTTAAGCAGTAATTGTGGTAACCATACGGTATAAAATAACGCTCGGTTATAAGTTATAATTATAAAATACCGATATCCTAGTAAGCCAGGAAATGAATGTTCAAAAAAAGTTATAGACGGAAAAGCTTGGAACACAATTTTTGACTTAGTAGCTTTGTTTGAACTAGTTAGGTGAACATATCAAAAGTTCCCGCCTGTAACCCTGGTGCCGGGGGCAGAGAGGGGTTTGAAGGTTCCATTTTTCGGTTTTTCGATTATATCTCGTAAACTATGTGTCTGAGCGACATGGTCACTTATACAAAATGAAAAGTGATTTAAATAAATTGTTAACAGTTTTATTTTGTCAAGTTTTTCGATATCTTGTATAGTTTTTGAGATATCCGCTCTTGAAAGTTTATTTAGGGCTCTCATTTTTATCTTGATTATCTACATCAGTGAAGCTGCTAGGCCGGGTTTGGTATCGTTTTCGTATAAATCGGGGGTGCTGAATTAATTTTTGGTATCAACATTGATACCATTCCCAAGTAAAACAAAAAAAAAAACTGCTTTTTTTTAAAACCGCACACTTAAACCGCATTTCGTTGAAATTTGGTATAGAGATGGTTTGAGTCCCGGGACAGTACATATGTACGACGAGACCAAACCCGACCGCCTAGCAGCTTGACTGATGTAGATAAGCAAGATAAAAATGAGAGCCCTAAATAAACTTTCAAGAGCGGATATCTCAAAAACTATACAAGATATCGAAAAACTTGACATAATAAAACTTGTAACAAATTAAATCACTTTTCATTTTGTATAAGTGACCATGTCGCTCAGACACATAGTTTACGAGATATAATCGAAAAACCGAAAAATGGAAACTTCAAACCCCCCTCTGCCCCCCGGCACCAGGGTTACGGGCGAGAACTTTTGATATGTTCACCTCCTAACTAGTCCAAACAAAGCTACTAAGTAAAAAATTGTGTTTCAAGCATTTTCGTCTAAACTGGGGTAACTAAATGCGATTTTGACTCCAATGTATCATCGGCCCCATTCGTGGTGCTCGAAGGCCGGTCTTTACGAAGTAATATATAATTATGTCTGAGAGAAAACGATTATTTTTTTCCGGAACTCGGTCCGGAATTCTTGCTTCTTTAGACTTTTTTTACCTAATACTAGTGAAAATAATGTCACAATTATTCCATTTCACAACGACACCATTGGTGTGGATTTTAGAACGTATTTTTGTGTCCAGCATTTGATGTTTTTTCAGTCATGGAGCTACTTTTTATTTAGTTTTTCGTGTTAACAAAATTAGATATTTTCATTGTGGTGTCCAGCGACTATGTAATAATAATAGCCGACCTGCTTTTTGCTTCTTTTAGGCCGTTAATAACTGCGTTAATGAGTCTAAACAGGGGCCATAAAAGGTGGAGCAACGTAACAGAAGTGCAGTCGTTTCACCTTTGCACCAAATACAACGCTAATTAAGCTGTGGGCCAATGATTTGTGTGCTTAACATTTAGTCAGACATTTTACACGTGCAGCCTGTAAACAAATTATACTAAAAAAGCCATCAATGCCCTGCGCGTCCAGTACAACAATGGGTTCAGGATGCTGTTGGGACTGCCTCGCTTTTGCAGCGCGTCAGGTATGTTCGCGGAGGCGCATACGGACTGCTTCGGTGCGATAATACGCAAAAGAACTGCCTCCTTGATGCGTCGCGTGCGAGACAGTTCCAACAGCCTCGTGCGCCTAGTGTTAGAGTCGCCTGCTTGCGCCTTCCGGAAACATTGGGACAATGTACATATGGGATCCAGAGGCTTAGTTTATAAGTTATTATAAGTTAGTATAGGTTTAACTAACATAGGCTTAATAAGGGAATGTACACTAACATTATGGACATTAGTCTGAAATAAAATATATTGATTGATTGATTGATTAACAAAATCTTTGATAGGTATATTGTTCTCCCTATGCTAACGTTATCTATTATTTACTGTTATGGTGCTCCCACATTGGCTGTTATAAAATGTTGTAACATAACATCGTGTGATATAAAATATTATAACAGCCAATGTTCCGGAGCACCATAAGGCATAAACTAAACCATATACTTACCTAAGGGAAACTATTAAATGTACAAATATTTCTGGGTCGATACTTAGAAAGCGTAGATGAACTTGCCTTATGAAGAGACTCCAAGTAAGGAGAGTCGGGAACTCAAGCAAGGCCACATATTCTCACAGGCAACAAGAATGTCAGGCGCGCCTGCTACTGTACCGCTGTTAATATGACCAATCAGTACCGTAAAGCACTTTGTTTAGAACTTGAAATGGTTTCGTTCGTGAGTTTATGATGGTGCCATTTGAGGAGTGTCTTTTCAAAAGGCCCTATTTTTGTATGGTGTTTGACTCCTCGTTTACTTTGCCGTATTTGACCAAAAATCGTGTTGCACAGCTTTCCTTAAATATTGGCTCAATCATCTTATTTCTTTGGACACATTTTTGAAGAAGTGTTTGGTTTGGTACCTTACTCAGCGACCTTTATCAGACAATTCAGACAACCAAAATATCGTCAAAATATCAAATCACTCTGTATGTACAAGGACATCAGGGGGACAATAACGTCTAATTTTGATCTATAGTACCTACCTAGCTATAGAAAACAACAAGAGATACAGCTGTACCTACCTATTTACGCAAATGTTTAATGTACCTACGGTGAAGAAAATTGTGTATCCTTTCAAATCTTAATTACTTTTTTCCTTTTCTTTGTTTTTGGTTCACAAGACAGTAAGAAAAGATTATTTAATACTTAGCAAAAACCGACTTTAAAAGCTAAATGATTTTTAGGCATAGTTCTTGCTTTTGTTTTTGCCGCCTGTCGAAACACCGGCTTCACGGATGTTAGCATTTTTTCTCTCGCGGTACTTTTGGGGTACGTTTCCTTTCGCTTGTGTTGGTACAAGTGTTTCCGGTGAACCATTATAGGTATTTACTTATCGGAATGTTTTATAACTTTTATAAGTAATAGGACCGCATAACGTTTTTCACGACTGCGACGTTTAAGGTAAAACACCTCATAACGTGTTGTTTTAGATACCTAACACCGTAACACCATGCTAAAAAGGAGTGTACAGTATTTTGTTTAATAAGATGTTATCTAAGTAGGTAGTGTATGTAACTTACAGAAATGGAATTAATAGCTTTAGTAAGGAAATACCTATTAAGACACTATGAGACCTTGTACGGCAAGTGAGATTAAGGTGCAAAGCAGTGTAGTGTAGGCCGATGTTTACCAAGTTCGGGACGCCGACGCTGGCCACTGCCCACACAACGGCACAAATCGTGTTTTCTGTCCAATACCGTTTAAAAATATTTCCCCTCGCATTTGTGTCAATGCTACGGTTAATAACGAGGCGGATGTCGCAAAAATAGATTCTAGCGCTCAGCGTCTCGCGTTTGTGTACCTCCGCGCGAAAGGTGATTTTTTGCTCCTGTAAATTTCGTAAAGTTAGTCGAAAAAGTCATCAATTTCTTTGTCGGTTGTTAATGAAAGACGATTTTGTTGCGTGTTTATTCACTTAAGGAAAAAGTAACTTTTGCCTTAAAAGTTAATGATCGAGCCACGCGCCTTGATTTATTTACAAACGCAACGCACCAGAAGCTTGGGTTTTAGAAGCAGATGCTCGATATGGTTTAGATAGTTATTGCATAAATTTCCTTATGATGGTCATAACTTTGTTTCTTTATTACCCTTTTTATATTTTTTAGATAATTTACGGCGTTATTCTCGGATACGCGTATAGTATAGTACCTGCGCGCGCCAAGAAGCCGCGTCTTTAAAATAATTAAAATATAAATAATCTACTGCTCATGCCTTTCAAGGTAAGGACGCAACACAAATGTATTCTCTAACTGAATCAAGGCCTCGCTGTAACAACAAGATGAATGTAAATAAGATCATGCTTATCTAAACTAGGTATGCATAATTAATAGCTTACCGATACTTCCGAGTAGTTAAAAAACTTATACACTTGTTGATGTACAGTGACACTTTACGACACTTGTTTTATCACTTCCTGATACATTAACAGTGAATAATCTAACGAGTAAATAGTTCGCAACACTGAATAAAAGACCCGGGAAAAGTTGGAAAGAAACGCGCAGTGTACTCCCGCCAAAGATCGTGTGTCGACTGTTTGAGGCGAGGCGAGAACCGTCAACAACTCACTATAGGTACATGCGGCAATCTGCTCGCGGGCCTGCTGTTCACTGACGCATGCGATGACGATTATGCTGACATAACCCTCATGCTATTCATCCTCTGAATATGTGAGTTACGCTACTGCAACTGTTGTGGGTTAAATGTTAAACTTTAAAGACTGTGTGATACATAAGGCCCATAAGGCCGCATCCTCAATGTAAAAGCCGTTTATAAAGTTAATCAAAACGTTTAGAGGTAACCGTGAACTCATTACAAATTAGTTAAGTAAATCGCACCATAACATAACTCTATTTCACCGGGATCCGGGGAGTGTATTATGTATCACAAAGGCAAACGTGTTGTATTATATTCTCACTAGCTGTTGCCGCGAGGATTTTTATTTATTGGTCTTTGTAATTCTGCATAAACATTGTGCTGCAGGAAATAGCAGTTGGGTTAATAATTTGATAACAGGTGACATTTGTCTGTCACTATGTCTTACTGCATTAGCAACTGCATAGTATCAAGTCAAAAAGTATTTATTTTTGATTGAATTTTCGAAACCGCTAATGTTTTTCATGTGTTCTAAGCGTTTTAAGTAATAGGTAGTTTTAAACGCACAATGAGAGTGACATCCCATGAACGTCATATCTAGACCATGGTTGTTCTTTTTTATCAAATGAAATTTTTACAAGAGCGAGGAGCAAGAAGTGATAGTAGTTGACTTGCGTCGTCAAAGAGAACATAGGATCTACCGCCAACATCGAAATATGGAAAACATCTGCTTCTCTGTCGCTCGAATATGTAAGAGCGGTAGAGTCAGATAACGAATTTCGATTTTCGATGTTGGCGGTAGACCCTCAGACAGCGTGGCGTCTGTTTTGTCTGAAGTGGTCTGAACCAAAGAATACAATACTGACTAGGAGGTCTGAAGGCTTATCGAGACACACGAAAATATAAATTTCGGTATGTTTCTATCACTTTCTTATTCTTGCATATTCGAAAGATAGAGAGGCAGATAATGCGATGTTAACAAACAAAACCTTAAGACGGTTTCAGCATGTCTTATCTATATCAACGTCAGTCAAAAGCAGTCAAAAGTCAAACAATGTATGTATAATCTGTTGTCATTGTTGTATTAAAATAGAAATGGTCAAATAATTCCACTTGCACCTCATTTACCACCTTACTCAGATGGACTAACAAATACTACATTCCTGATTCAGTACCATGATAAATATTCTATCCTACGTGGGCATGAACGTGCAGTCCGAGGTGTGCCTGTGGACAATCCTTGGTCTCCTGCGAACCATTTTCGATGCAACTTTATTTAAGGTTAACGCTAATTTGAAACAGGTGAGTGTGTCACATGAAGGAAGGAGTAAGGTTCATAAACCCTACTTAGGGCGGCACGTACTGCAACCCTATGAGGTACAGAACATTACGGCCCAAAGAATATGGAATTTTCTGGATTCAACGGGCATTAGTAATGAGCTTTAAAGGGCCGTCACAATAGATCACTGTTTGGTCGACGTGACACTCAAAGGCCCACAACGCCCCAATAATATCAGCAATAAACTATAGATAGAGCAACACAAAATATATAGTCGTTCGTTTTGTAGCTGGCCCCGAACGGCTAATCCTTTGTCTACTGTAAGTAAAAGCGCACGTGCTACTTACCTGCATAAAAAAAAGGTTGGGTCGCTTTAACCGGTTATTGAATCACGACTCTATGGTAATCGGAATAAAATGCAAAATGAAGTATTGTTAATAGTTATTTGTTTTACAAGTGGGCAAAGTTGTTGTTTAACCGCTTGTGCTAATATTGATACCCGAGCAAGCTAAAGATTGCAAAATTGAACCACGAGCGTAGCGAGTGGTTCGAGAAGTGGATTCTTGAGCGTTGCGAGGACTTCAAGGCACGAGGGTTAAACAAATTTTGCCACCGAGTGAAACACAACATTTTATAGCACACCAACGCGAGGAAAATACCAACTGTAAAACATCAAACAAAATAAAACCAAATCAAACCCAAATGAACGTTGTTAAATATTTATCATTCGAAACTATCATTTAAAAGTAAATTCTATCAGCCAACATGAGCAAACAACTAAAAATTTGCATCAGATTACTTTGCCTCACATGTTAGACCGCGGGCCAGGAACAGATTTCTATGACCAATCGCCTCCCGGGCGAAAACTCGTATAGTGGTTAACGGCTATGTATGATGAACCCTCATGAACGTCAGCTGCCGCTCCGTGTGTGTGTGTGTGTGTGTGTGTGTGTGTGTGTGTGTGTGTGTGTGTGTGTCCTCCCTCCTCAAATATCCCTTTGGGCTTCTTAATTAGAAGTTAAATTACAAAAAAAAACGAAACAAATACAAATAGGCTTCATAGTTGACCTACTTTCAAAACTTCGAAATCATAAAAGCTAACTAAAATGTTGTTTTAGGTATGGCAGATGAACATGCCAGCAGAAATATCTATGCCGGTGCAAAGAGTGCTGCGCACCATGATATCCGGCATCATGTTGGTGCAGTGCTTCACCGTCTATATCTACCTTGCTACGTATATCGTCTTGCTATACCCTGCTTTTCTGGTACGTAATCTAAATTTTAAACGTTGCAGGTATTTGCCTATTTTGACTCTACATGTTGAGTAGAGATGTCGAAGTCTTTAAAATTACACGTTTATGTTTTTCAAATACGTTTTCATACTGATATCATTTTAGAAACAAATTTTCATGTTGGTGCAGTGCTTTAGCGTTAGCGTCTATAGGTATTTGCCTTGCTACGTACGAGTATATAGTCTTGTACCCCTCTTTTCTAGGTACCTACGTAATCTAAATGATAAACGTTGTTGTAGGTATTAAATTTGCCAATTTTAACTCTACATGTAAAGTATAGATGTAAACTTGTAAACTTGTTGTAAACGTATTAAAGAAACACGTTCTAATTTTTGAAATACGTTTTCCTACTCGTATCGTTTTAGGAACAATTATTTTAGTAAACCGCGATTATAATTGATAAGACTCGAATTTAAACTGTTGTGAGACATATACTAACATAATATTAAATTATTATGTTATGTTGTATTATTATTATGTTATTTAATATTGATAAGAGTTAAACAAAAAATTAACTTTAAAATAATGAGCACGATAAGATATGTTACAAATAATCTTGAACGTTGCCTGCTGGCTAATCTGGCTGCTGGCAAGCTGGCTTTACATACTGCTTAGTGTAAAATAGCTGTGATATCAGCTTTGTTAACTTTACTTTATTAATTAAGTGGTCTACCCCGGTGCTTTGACAAATTGACAGTAGGCATTTAGTTTTGGCTATATATGTACTTTTCGTATTTATTGATAAATGTGTTTGCTCAGCCATACCCCAATAGTTACACGTGAATGCCACGAATAAAAGGTGGTGATACTGGTGATAGATTTAGATCACTATGTTTTACCCACAAATCTCGGTGTACAAATTTAATGTCTTGGCTAAAAATAATATACAATAAATATATCAATAATATGCTTTACAAATATCACAATCGAAATTGAAAAAATAATTCAATAATAACAAACAATTTAATAGCCACCTGACGAAGCCTGCGTTGCGGATTTTTTACATGTAACTAAATATTATTATTTTTTAAGATTTTCTTTATAAATAATTTTTTTTTTTTTTATTGCACAAAAAAAAAAAAAATAATAGTCAGATGTTCATAAGATGTACAATTTACCATAAAATCAAAATCTAATATTTTTTTATTTTTTTATTTATTATAAACTGATCGGCGATTGGCCCTAGTCACACCTGATGGAAAGTGAAGACAGGGCCTCTAAGATGGAGCTCACCGGTTCAGTAACAGCCTATTCACTCTTGTTTTAAAGAGACCGAGGTCATAGTGATCATATTGATGATGATTTAAATGATAATACAGTAAGAATGTGAGAAATAGTTTAAAGAAATGCATTTTTAACACTTTTACTGTCCGTGTATTACATGTAATGCACCGTCCAATCTACGTGACATCCTGACATCAGAAATGGATAGCTCTGTAAGCTTATGCATCACATGCAGTGCCGGATTAAGTCAGTGCGGGGCCTGTAGCAAATTTTATCATGGGGCACATGGATTGTTTTAATTTTGTCGGACGAAGTGAACGAAGTGAAACTTAGGTTTTTTAAGGCCACAATGCGTAGGTGCGCGGGGCCCCCAAACGCGCGGAGCCCGTGGCACTTGCTACTTTTGCCACGTGGCTAATCCGCCGCTGACCACATGTCATTGTTGAAAGCGAGGGACAGTAAAAGTGTGTCGATCGTTGACTGAGTAATACCTAACATTTTCGAATTAGTAATTCTGTCATCTTTTTTTGAAATATTTAGTAGGTATCTAATTTCGGAATGGCGAAAGGATAGATCTAATAACTCCGTTTGCTGGCAGGAGGAGCGTCCTACTTTAGTGTTGCCATGGTTACTGATGGCGGCGATCAGAAAACTTTTGTGCGAACTGCTGAGCCTCGCGCTGGGGCTGGGCACGTGCGTGCTCGTGGGGGCCGCTCGCCCGCCCTGCATCAAGTTCGTTATCGTCAAGATTGCCTCCATCATGCCTTCCGTCTATATGTGGATGCTTGTTCTAAAGTAAGTTGCTGAGTAAAACCAGTTCAATTCTTATTATCAACTTTAAGATGTAGAGGTCCAAGACTCGACATGCCGATATCAGTGCAAAATTGCAAATATAGCATAAGACTGAAAGCCATGTCTGCATGGGTATGTAACTGAAAATTTCATGGGTTCAAGAAACATGCATGGAAACCGAGGACATCATAGCTCTCAAATGGATTTAAAAGCTTTTTATCTGTGCCTTTCACTGTAGACAGAGTAAAAAAATGTTTTTCTGTTGTATGTAATTACCTATTAAATAGGGTAGGTATTATTATAAATAAAAATAATCAAAAACCTCCAACGCAGTGAAAAGGATAAGCTGATTTTGATAAAACGTGCCTATGAACCACCACTAGAAAATCGGCTTTAAAATATAATAGCAAAATTCCATAAGATTCCATTGTTTCAGTTACTATAAGACTTTGAAAATGGCATCAGTATTTCAAAAGTTCCCGAAAGCTGTGCCAGCGAATGACCTTGACTACGGCCTCGAGCTCGCTATACGGCGACGACGTACCAAGTCTTTACTAGGCGAAGCGCAGCTACGGAAACGATTATTATCTAACTGGTGAGTAGAATTAATACTTACTTACTTCAAAATCATAAAGTTCAAACAATAAATCGACTGCAATAAGCTAGATGACAAATTTTCATTAATGGTATCGTATCAATCGATCAGGTTTATTTTTAGGATCAAATGTATATGGGACCCATTGCATTAAAGCAATACAAAAGTCAGAAATGATAGTCAAAGTCCGAAACGCTCCTAACAAAACGATAAGTGGACGTGACGTCAAGGTCACTGAGAGAACACAAAACAAGAAAATTGCGTTTTTGTCGGTGAAATATTCCGTTTATGTAAATAGTTGCTTTACAATCTTTTTTTGGATAAAATTTAAGGAATCGAATGGTACCCTTCCTTTTTTCCTTTTTGGAAGTTAAAAAAATACTTAAATTTTGAAACTTTCATGTCGTCCTGTATTTTTGTATTATTTCCATATATTATTTTAATATCTACATTATTGTGATAAATTGCTCATTTGCTATCTATGTTACTAGATTTTGTTATATTCATTCAACATGGTCATCAATGTCATCATCCCTATTTACGAGACAGAATGTACAACGAGAAACAAACTTGTTTTACATCAATTTTACTATTTTGTAGTGCTAATTTTACTATGATGTCATGCGGATTACTAATACCTACCTTTAAAATGTCATTTGGCTACAGGTATCTACGGCGTCTACGCGATTTTTTTATTTGGTTTTTCCTTTTTGCAATACAGGTATGTCGAAAGGCCACAACTTCCTAATCCACCGGCGCTTGCTTCTCGTGTAACTGTTGATATGCCAAACACTTCTTCGGAAACAATTGGTGATCCCGAAAAAAATACTGATGCTGCTAGTACAGATATCGCTAGCAGTACTGACAATATCAAGTGTTCATCAATTACAGGAACTTACGAAGATTACTTTGGTAATGAAATAACAGTGCCTCGCAACGCGGATCGCATTACAGAGCAATTGGTACTGATGTTACTGAGAATAAGTGAGTATTTAAGGAAAACAAAGTACGAAGGAATAGAACTATTTGAGTCACACCAAGTTCTTGTATCATCGTCAAACGCCATCGTCAATTTTGAAACTTGCCCCGCTCTGAATAATCAAACTGATGACAATCCACCATTAGTCGGAAGTAGTAAAGAAAATACGGCTTCCTATTTAAGACTATATCCACAAATATTCATGAAAGGCTCATCTGATTATCAAACACTCCGAAATTTTGATTCGATCAGAACCGTTCAAAGTTCCATTATTAGTAAATTTACTGAAACTTCAGAACAGCTTCCAATTGCTGCTGTTAGTAGAAAAAATACCATATTAATGAAAGAAAAGGCAACAAATATTGTACGAACGCCTAGTATTGAAAATATGGAAAAAGAAAAGAATGCCATCAATTTAAGTGAAACCAATCCAGAACAAAAATTGAAACAGGAATCTAAAACAAATCTAGGCGAAAAAGTAGTGAAAATAAAATCACACGAGTGTATCAGACCTAAAAGTGATTTGTCAGTTGATTCGAAGAACAGTTTGAGTACCCTTATTACTAAAATGCAGTCAAAATTAGCAGAAATTATATCTTGTAGGCAAAACAGTCAAATAAACGAGGATTCAATACAATATCCAAATTTCTCATATGAAAGTAGTAAGGCCGAAAAGGGTAATAGTAATAAAGGAAAATAGGTGAACAGTAAAACTATGAACGCAAGAAAGTTCACACTTTTTATTATTAACAATATTTTCCTAACAATGATGCCAATTTCTTTCTACGGCTGACAAATAGTATGTTCTACAGCTTTAGCCGGATCTAAATACAATACTCTAAAGTTATATTCGTTCGGGTTTATCAAATTAAATTGATACATTGGCAGTTTGTTTGTTATTATCCAGGCCATTTGCGGCACTTCATGATCTATTCGCAAGTCATTAGGAAACACTAACGTGGTACTGCTTTGGGCCACTATTCCAAGGTTGGCGTCTTCGTATGGTTTACGAGTATCCCAACATCCAATACTGTCCTGAGAAACAAGGTTAAAGATCATGACGTCGTTGCGATCAATGACAGATGCCGAGACTTGCCCTATTGTACCTCTACTTTCACCCAAAAGTTTAAATTCATCCACTGAGTTACTAACACGCGAAGGATCACGTATCACCGATGTCATCACAACAAACTCCAAAGAACTAGACATAGCGTGATAATATAGAGGTCTATCTCCTTGATGTAGTTTGCCTAAGGACATTCCAAAAAGGCCATCGGACCATTGGAAATTTACTCCATGTAAAGTGTAATTGGACAATAATGGTTCCGGATAAAAAGTGTAGTGGCTAAACCTCCAGAATGATTCATCAGAGCTTCTGAATACGATAAGTCCATACCGCCGTACATCAGCGACGTACAAGTGGAGATCTCTACAGAGAGGGTCTCTGGAGTCAACTACTATATTAGTAATCAAGGAGTCCTGGAGTACATACTCTGCTGGAATTGGGTAACGCGCTAGCACGGTATCAGTTTCAAGATTAATGGCGAATATAGTCGGCGGGCAGATCTGGCGAGGAGTTTCAAAACCTTCAACTTGTCCGGCATCTAGCACCCACATGATGCCGCAATGATCGACGGCCATTCGGAACACGGACGTGAATCCATTACAGTTTTCTGAAACAAAAAGCAAAATAATGAGCCTTGGCGGGGTGGCCAAGGGGTTTAAGGCGTTAGCCCTGATCGTTCAAGACCGGTTCGAATCCGGCCTTTACCACTGGAGGGCTTCGTCACTTTTTCTTTAATATATGACATCTATTTCAGTTCAAAATAATGAGTTTTGTTAAACTACTGTAATTTTAAACATTCTATCATTTCTTATGGTACCTTAACCAGAGCAATAGCGTCAGATGGGCTGGTAGGTTTTCTCAGTCGTACAGGTTGGAGTGTGGGGTGAGGCAGGGGGGTATAACCTCCTCCAAGCTCTTCAACCTGTACGTTAACGACCTGATCGAGGGGTTAATCTTCTTTCATAGTATTTTAGTATTTACTATATATTACTAATTATTCTAATTATTTTTAAAGTGCAAATTACCTACATATTTTAATTGTACAGTCGGCAATGCATAATGCCTTCGGTGCAACCCTATACTTAAGACAATCAATGGCCAATAACCAATAAATACTTATTACCTAGGCTAGATTACATACCCGCATTATGCCAGTCCCAGTTGGGGTAAGGTTTCAAAAGCGGCGATTCATTAGAGCCCACGATCGGAACGGACGAGAGCGTCACCGGCACGCCCTTCTTCCATGCTGGCGTGCTGACGAACACGCGGTCCTTCCACCGCTCCACGCCCAGGGTTATTACGTTCGTTTGGTTGAACCGCCTAGAAATGTATGTCATACGTCAAGAACTAGTTTGGTTATGTATATTGCGTAAGTAATCGGCTTAGTAAAGACTTACCGGTCAATTCGAACAACGTGATAATTACTAGATACGAGAACAATACGAGATCTAATAGATACGTTAGTTTAGTTCTCAACTGTCATTGTCATTTGTCATTTCACGCTACAATTATTGTGACGTTTTGGGATATCCATTAGATATCCATTGGATGTCTAAGTATATCTTAAGCAAATCTAAAGAGATCGTTCAAGAGGACATTCGGAATCGCGGAAATGTCAAATTTGACATGACTCTTATGTAAGAGACTTATTTATCTCGTTATCGTTTCTGTTTCATATTTAGTGGATATCTAGTTGGTATCTAGATCATTGTTTGAATGGCCCGTAAGTCGAACAAAGGTTCGAGTGGATACATATCGCTGCGGAATGTATGGAAATCGAATTAGTATCAAGAAATAAATTGTACCTTTGCAGCTGTTAGGTAAGCGGTTACAATACAGTGGTTAAATAGTAAGTATATTAAAGTGGTTATCTATAAATTATAAGAACCGGCTAAGTGCGTGTCAGGCTACGCATAATGGAGGGTTCCGTACCTTCATACGATCGTCATCATCATAATTTTAGCCTCCTGTCGCCCACTGCTAAGCATAGGCCTCCCTTCGTGTAGGTACGCCACTTATCCTGGTCCTGAGCCTATCTCATACAGAAGTGCCTTGCGATTTTTCGAATGTCATCCACCCAATGAGCCAACGATATGTATCTTTAAGTTTTATTTGTCGTACGTGGCATCACTGAATGGCCGCTACCGAATACCAGCAAATGATTTATTATAATATGTATAACTCAAGATATGTTATAGGCGTTCCAAAATTGAAGCGCTTACATTGTGACAAATTGTACAAGTTGCCTTTAGTCACACCTGGGTAAGCGAGAAATGTGCATGTGCTAACGAGCTCTCGCTCACCGAAAGAGAATGAGATAAGCTCATGATTAACAACGAGTATGACAAAGATGAATGGATTGCCTTAATTCTTCGTAATCGTAGATATAGAAATAAATATGGAAGTATTTTTGTGCTCCTTATGTATGAGTATAACCTATCTATAATTATATTTAATATCATTGCTACCAGCGCTTGTTTCACGCATTATTCTGAGTTAGGTGCATTTCGTTATGCACACTAATCTTCTGTTTTTCCTGCTTTTTCTTGTCTATACATATAAGTGATTGCCACTAATTTGTTTTTCTTATTTATTATACTTATGAATACTTTTGCTTCTCACTGTACTCACCCACTGTCAATAGCAGCTTGTCTTGCCTGTAAATCTTCATATTCGAAGTCGATTTGCTTCCAGCGGAACAGGGTGCCTATACCCTTGGCCTTCCGGTGGGCAGTGTAACTGTCGTCAATGGCATAGCTACTGCCCACCGCACCTGCTAGTAGTCCTATCAGCAGTAACGTGCCTCGCTTCATCTGGAATCATAATTAGTAACCTTTTTTTTTTTGATATAGGTACTTTTTCTCTGCACTGTGGCCCCAAAAGTCCCAAGTATAAATTAAGTCGTAAGATACCTACTTATCACCGTTTGTGGACGACGCGATTAGCAAGTTAACTATATTTTCAACTGTTACACCATAAGAGCGTTTTTACATTGTCCGACCCGATATCAGATGTCGGATCGGATGACCTTTGGAGTAAAACAGCTGCTAGAAAATTCCTTAAGGCATCAAGTCGCTTTCTTTCGAACAACATAAACAGTTAAATGTATTTTATTCGTATCCTAGCAACAAACATATCGTTCCTGCTTTTATAAATTCCATGTAAGTATAATCAAGTATAATTATATACATTTCATATTACAATTATCAAATACGAATATTTCATACATTTTAAAGAAATATAAAAGGACACCTGCTTTTTTTTCTTTATAGTTAATTCCGGCGTCCGATATCGGATATGTGAAAAGGCTCTAAGGATACACTTTTTAAGTTGAGAGAATGATGTAACCGTAATCTCGGCGGTCTTACCTATTTTCTTTAAGCCGCAAGCGTAAGACAATTAGCTACGTGCACCAAGATGATTATTTCCACTAATAGAAACTTAAGGTACACCATAAGTGGCTAGTAATTTAACAAACAAGCATACACAGTAGTTCCCCCATACAGATTATAGATGTGAAGCTTTATGACCTCTATAGGCACAGCTACTTATATGAAGGCGATATTTTAGCTTAAAGTCTCATCAGATTTAAATATTTTACGAATTTAACGTTTCATGTTATTAACCTTCCACCTCTAAATACACTAGTACATAAATAATAGTTATTTGTTATACAAGGGTGCAAAGTTGTATTTTACCCGCGAGTGTGGAATTGAAACACGAGCTTAGCGAGTGTTTCAACACACGAGAAGTAAAATACATTTGCACCCGTGTGTAACACAAAACTTTTCACCTCACTATAGCGAGGAAAGTGCGACATCCACAGGCGTTAGATCATCTTCATCACTGGAATCACTCATTTTTTTACGATATTATAACAAAAAACTGGAAATTCTGTATTTTTACGTGAGAAGTTTTTAAGTAAAAATTTTGTTGACAATGTTGACATTTCTGACGTATGAAATGTCAATGATGCGTTTTGAAATTGCATCGACTCAACTTGTGCGTTCCGAATTATATTTAACATCATTATTAAAAAACAAACGTTTCTAATGGAACTTTAAAGTTTATGACATAAAATCATTAAATAAAGCTAAATTTGGTATTTTTTATTAGATTCTCAAACCATTTGTTTAATGATAATTAATATCGAACTAACCATTATTATGAGCGTTTTACGTTTTGCTATCTGTCAAGCTACTTAAACACGCTCCATCCAAGGTCAAATTACTTTCCCCACTAGTGGATAAAATGCGTTTTTCCCCGCTTGTTTTAAAGGATAAAAGACAACTTTCCGAACTAGTGAGGGGAAAATGAATATTAACAAATTCCGTAGGTACATTATACATAATTAAGAATGTCCTTCAGCAAAAGGACGGCTGGTGGACACTGGCAGGTTAATCGTAGTAGCTCAGGTAGCACGAACAATGCACTTTATGTTATGACATGACAGAAAAAAAAATCGTCTTGTTCTAAAGTATGATTTGCCAAAGTACGAGAAAGACTTCGGCCAATAAGTCGATCGTATTTCCTGTTGATATCGCAACATTGACCAGTGACTTAATTAATTACTGATCTAAATTTTGTGGTCATTTAATTGATTTCGAGTTGTGGTTTATGCGTCATATATACCTACACAAAAAGTTGACAGAAGCAAAGGGTTGCAGAAATACAAATTGAAACAAAACATAAAATTTTAAAAACATGTCAATGTGTCCTACGTATAAGTATAACTTATGTTGGGTAATTATTTACAGATTTCCACTTTTTTTAATACTTAATGCAAAAGCTAACATTTTGTAGGTGTTAGTAGTTAAGATCGGCTCTATTGTGGGCAAATAATAAAATAAAGTTTGGTCGTTTTTGAAAATAATTTGAGTTCATTATAAAATTAATAACCACTAAAAAAATTTGTAGTAACTATTAATATCATGCCCCACAGACTTTTCTTTCTAGTCTTCGTAACACATTTATTACTAAAACACGAATAATAACAACCATTTTGCACTTTATTTTCAACACTCAATCAAATTTGTCCTTTTATTGCTGGCAAAAATATCACATATGATAATTTAGTTAGTAGCAGATAATTTTTAAAATTTTTATCCCCCATTTGTTAAATAATTATCAGTAATTTAATTAAAAAATTTTTCGTGTTTCTGCCATTCAAAGCAATAATATGTTTAAGTAAACATACTTTGTTCATATTAGGTACTGTTCTTAAATAGTTTTCACTTTGCGAATATGATTCTTACCTTCTTATTTATATCCTCAAGGGAACTGGTAGCACGCGTCTGTCCATCAGGTGGTGTGACTCCTTTATGAATGCTATAGCCGCTTAGCCGCGGCCACCCGAATGTATAGCCGGCGGGTGGATATTTAACACACGTATCGATAGATCAGCAACTTATTTACTAGGTGTCGGTGTGTAAAGTTACGATACTTGCCTATTTAACAATTTGTTTTACAACATTTACACGGGTGTTTAAACAAAGTTTTTGTTATTTATGGTTTGGGTAGACTTGGCAAACTGTATTCACTAGACTACAAGCTAAGCCTTAGATTCTAAGTCTAAGCTTGAGTAAGTCCTTATATATTATATCAAAGTTTCATAAGTTTTGATTACAGTCAACCGTAAGGACAGTCAGTCGTAATGAACATAGATACTGTTGATACTTTGATAGTGTGGCTTTATAGCGGGGCACTTTCCTCACAATGGCACTGCTAAGAGTGCTAAGTCGATGCAGAGTTAATAGTTTGGATGAACTAGTTGTCTATGAAATTTGTTTCATATTGGCTGTTTTTTACGATTCCGTACCCTGTCCGTCTGTCTGTCACCAGGCTGTAGGTATCTCATGAACCTTGATAGCTAGACAGTTGACATTTTCACAGATGATGTATTTCTGTTGCCGCTATAATAACAACAAAAATACTAATAAAAAGTACGGAACCTTCGGTGGGTGAGTCCGACTCGCACTTGTCCGTTTTTTTTAAATCTTGAAAGAGTTGAATGTTAGAGTTCGCATTTTTACCGCCCAGCAAATTCAATCCGCCAAGCCGCTTGGCCTAGCCTGGGGGCCTAGCCAAGATGACAAACTTTGTAAGAAACTCCAATGAAAACTCAAATAATGTATCCAATAATAGTTCCGTGGCTTTTCGTGGCATCTGTCATCCCAATACATTTGTTTATATTCGTTTGGCGTTTGTCGCTATACGATTGTCTTCTTGGCTAGGCCCCCGTACGAGTAGATAGGTACCTTAAAGGGTAGAGCGAATGGAGCGATGGTTTTTATTTGAATCAGATTGGGTAATGTACTTATCTAAAAAAAATCATCGTTAATATGTTCGCACACATACACACATCACATACCTACATGCATCATTTCAATAGAATAGTGATTGAAAATCATTTGAAAACATTTAGACAGGTAGCAGATTCGGGCTAATGAAAGCTGTATATATCAGTATCAACCACAACTGACTACTGAGATAATTATATTTGTAAAATAGACAAATATATTATAAATGTTACTTTACTTGTGTCTTGTGTCAAACGCTACTTATTTGTATACCTCGTTTTTTTAGCATTATAAAAATGATAAACAATCTAGACATGTATTTTTCTAATGCTAAAAAAACGAGGTAAGTATAGTGACAGTCGAAAACAATATTGCGTTATTTTTAAAACTCATGTAAATGTTGGTAAAACTATCAAAATTCTCGTGAGATATATTACATTATAATTAATCCATTATAATCTCTACTTTCATTAGCCCGAATGAATGTCTTTTGTTAGGTTCTGATTTAAAGAGGTGAGTATATATACCTACCTATTATATGAAAAAAAAAATCGGCCAAGTGCGAGTCGGACTCGCGTTTTAAGGGTTCCGTACATCACACAACACCACTTTTCACGTAAACCATAATTGTAATAATTAAACCATAATTTACTTTCTGTTCATAGTGTTCGTTTGTCTAACTTGATATGTTTATTGTTTCATTCTCAATTGCTCACAGGTTGACTGGAAGAGATCCCTTATAGGGATAAGTTCGCCTTTGTACATTGTATATATTTTTGTTTTTTATTGTGTTTGTAATCTGTCTTATGTACAATAAAGTGTTTACATACATACATACATACATACATACGTACATACATACATACCATATATATTGCGGCTGTGTTCCTAAAACAGCCTAACGTATATTTCTAATAGGTTTTCTTGACATCTTTAGGTAAAAAACTATTATGTGTATTTTTTTAATTTTAGACCCAGTAGTTTAGGAGATAAAGCCCCCCCCCCTTTATCTCCTGGTAATTTTTGCACATTTTCTTGAATAACTTCTAAACTGTCTTAAAAGTATAAGAAATACATATTTGTGATTCTCACAATAAGCCCTTTCATTTGACATATGACACGATATAGTTTACAGTACATATGGTGCTACTTTCTCGCACGAGTGCGTTAAAGAGCACTTTTCGTGCATATGTCGAAAGTTTAAATAACCATATGTACTGTAATACGTTGTAAGATACACGTGCGAATAGGTAATTCGCAACTCGTGTCGATTTAAAACACCGTCGGACCTGCGGTCGTGTTTTAATTTATCGCCACTCGTTTCGAATTTCCTCATTTGCGCACTTGTATCGTAAATAACTATTGCAAAACTTTGTTATTTAATTTTCTCATTTAAAAAGAGTGGCCCCTATGTTTCAATTTGTAGACGTTACATGTACGTCTTTCGGTCACAGACTTACATATTATGTGTGCCAAATTTCAACTTAATTGGTCCAGTAGTTTCGGAGCAAAGAGGCTGTGACAGACGGACAGACGGACGGACGGACGGACAGACAGACGCACGAGTGATCCTATAAGGGTTCCGTTTTATTCCTTTTGAGGTACGGAACCCTAATAGGTATAAAGATAGGTACATTACTCAATCTGATTCAAATAATAATAAACCAATACATACTGAGACACATACTAATCAGTAATGTTGCACAAGTGTTCCTCATAAATAACTAGTTAGTTATTTAACAGAAGTGGTATAAACTAGGCCTAAGTTAGTTAATAGGCGCGAGGTAGAGAGTAATTTTATTTTCAACAATAATACAAAGCAGACTAGTTTATTTTTAATTGTTGTCATTTTATTTTAATTATTTGTAGGATAACAATACAATTATTATTTACTTACCTACAAATGAATGTAAAAAAACGTTTCAGTATCATGACATATAAATAAGAACGGTGTCCTCTCTGGAAATGGTATTCAATTCGCATTATGAGAAGGTAGGCAAATACATACTGCTCGAGAGCATTATTAAGCACATATATATAAATCAAAAATATTTCTAATGCAACATCAATTTGATTTTAGTGGTGCGAGGTAAAAACTCTGATACGTTATTACTTACAACTTACAAACAGGTTTATACAATGAGTTCTTGTTGTATATTTTTATCCCATTGTTACAAACTAAACTGATTGTTGTTATTAATTTAATTAACTATTGCGATCAAAACAATCTACAGCCAATAGAAAATGTATAACGCCTATTTATTTTTATAAGCAAAAGTAAGAAATGCGTAAATTAGGCGTTGTTTATTTGAAGTTGTTGTTATTAAGAGGCTGACAATACCTAAAACGCGCACACTGTCTATTTTTATCGGAATAAATGAGATAGCACTGTCGCATGTTACTGGGCCTGGGCAAGATAATAATAAGAAAAGTATTGAAATAAAAAAGGGGATTATTTGAGTAATATAATTACTTATTAGCGGTTTGAAATTGTGATTTTAATTGCAGACCCATAAGTAAAAAAAGACAGAATAAAACCGTTTAATGGTGATTTTAAGACCAATTTTTGCAATTATTTTCTATCAAACCGATTTTGTTCAGTCATGGATCGAGCACGGCCACGGTCTTCGAAATATAATGAATACTAACCATAATATATATATTTTTTGCTTTCCTGAAACAATTAGTTTTTCTTAAAAAATCTGCTTAAGTAACATCAATTTCAAGGACATTGGGTAATTTGGGTGTTGACAGCCCCTTAAAGAGATCCAAAATAGTTTTTGTATCAACGTATTGTCTAGAATGTTCATTTTTATTAGCAATAAATATACAGTTAAACCTGGATAAATAGAGTACGGAGGATCCATTAATTTAATTAAATCTTTCGCACGAGTATAGGCTATTAAAGTCGTAGATCCAATGCCCCGCTCGTGCTGTATAGCAAAAATAAATATTCTTTAAAATAAATGCAATAAAGGGTGTGCAAGATACAACAAATTCAAACAAAAAAATTAAAAGGTATTATGTTGGACCAGCGTAGGTATTAAATATCTACGCTGAAAATACGTAAATCACAATCACATAAACAGAATCAGATTTAAGAATTAAAAATATAGAGCAAGATCCAAAAAATATTAGGTCCATTACTTAAAATTATTTAAAAACATTGTCATAATAAATTTCATTTCATTTCATTTCATCAAGATTTACTACCGACAAATTAATGCTGTTTTATTGGCGATATGGGAATTCATTTAATCTTCTATAGCTGAGCGCAGGCAACTGCACGTCGGGATCGCAGACAGTCTGCTTTGTCGCTTCTGTTGTGTCGGCATACAGAATACGATAATTGTAGTCGTAAGGATTCAAAGGACCCGCTTGAAACATTGGCAGCCGATTTGATATCACCCAAACACTTTGCTGCTCCTCTTGGTCAACTTTTATATCATTAGGAAATATCAGTGTCTCTGTATTCTCAGCCACCACTCCCATCGACCTTTTGTTATAAAGCTTTTGAGTATCCCAACAGCCCATACTATCTCGGGACACCAAACCGTAGAACATGATGCCACGCCTATCTATAGCAGAAGCCGATGATTGTCCAGATAGACCTCTGCTCTCGCCGACTAGATGAAAATCTGATGAACTATCATTAACCCGCACGCTGTGCCTTAAAACCGTAGTGGACACAAAGAATTCTCTATAACTCGACATGGCATGGAAAAATAACAGTCGGTTACCAAAAGAGTCCAAAGGCGATAGCGCTAGCCCAAAAATGCCATCTGCCCATTGAAAATTGAGGCCGTGAAGTGTGTAGTTGGAGGCTAGGGGGTCGGGATAAAAAATAGGATTAGAGAATCTCCAAAACGTAGCATCACTTTGTCTGAACACCAGAAGTCCGAATCGCCAAGTATCTGCTATGTAGACGTGTAGATCCGAGCAGTCTTCAGTGCGAGTGTCCACGATAATGTTAGAGAAGAGGGAGTCTTGTAGTACATATTCTTTGGGAATCTTGTACCTAGCAATGAGTGTGTCTGTTCTCAAGTCAAAGACGACGATACTCGGAGGACATAACTGCTTCGGGTTGTCTTGAGAGTCAATTTGACCGGAATCTAGAACCCAGAGTCGCCCGCAGGTATCCACGTTCATTCTAAACACTGAAGTCAATCCACTACAGCTTTTGGATTCATCTGTAACAAAAGAAGACCATGGGTAATTGTTAATATAATACTGAAACCAAGCTACATACTTCCAACCCGTACTTCGTTGCCAATAGCGGGAATTAAGTGGTAAAGCTATAATTATTTAGACACTGATGTGATGAATTTTGTGGATGAATTAAAGCGAAGCTTCCAAAATAAAGAATGCCAAAGTGTAATTTTTAGGGTTCGTAGCATGTGGTTCGTAAAGTGAATCTTGAGCGTTTGCTACCGAGTTAAACACAAAAACATTATCGGTAAAACATTACAAATCATATCTAACTGAACATTTAAATATTTATGATTTAAATTCATCACTTAAAAGTCAAAGTGGTTCTAATTTTGATTCAACTCAAAATTTGCATCAAATTATACTTGACCACTCTTGTGGCTAAAATGCATAAGTATAAGAATCAACAGATCGTTTATGAACGGGTGTGGTGAATAGTACTTTATTATGTTATCTCTGATTCACTTACTGGCAAATGCTCTGTGGAACGACCAGTCGGGATAAGGTCTGAGGAGCGGGGAGGTGACGCCTCCGGAGCGCGGCACGGTCGCCAGCGTGGCTGGCACCCCGCGCCGCCAGGCCGGCAGCGACACCCACACCCGAGATCCGTACACCTCGAGGCCTAGTGGTAGGACGTTCGCCGGGATATATTTGCTAGAAAAAAAGGAGCTAAAATATTGTAATTTGTAATATTAAGATATACAGGATGTAATAAATTTCCTTTTCTATTTATTTTCGAATGAGGTAACGCCCTGGAAAAATATCAAAACATGATGATTAATAAATATAGACACTGAAAATCCATGTAATTCCTCTCTAGTGGGTAAGTGGGTTATACAAATTTAACTTGCAATTTTTAATTACTACTTAGAGCAGATTTAAGGTACATACTATAAAAAATCATGATGGTGTTTATAAGGCGAATTAGAATAATGTGTTTTGCTCTGATTTTTGAAGAATGGCTGAGATGGATAATTTACTTAGTTTCAATTACAGACAAACATCTTTGCATATGAAGATAAATTGCACATAAGTTATGGCTTTATTAGAATTACCACTCAAGAAAAGCTCTTCAGAAGAGTTATAGTCATACTAAGAAACTAAACATTAAATTTAAATTGTCCATAAAAGTCATTGTGTATGTAACACTTGGCGATTTTTCTACATACAATACGAAAATTAAATTACAAATTGTTTCTTCTGAATGTATGAAGTTTTTTGTTGGAGGGTACTCTAGTACCTTCACGTACTACTTTTTTTAATTTGTACAGGTACTTTTTCTAGTTTCACTCTTGGATCCGTCCAACTACTCCGGTACGTATATATATTTACTGGCGTGAATAAAATGAAGATTACCCAGTAGCGATTGCGTGTTGGCGGTGCATCGCAGACGGGAATTCGAAGTCGACACGCTTCCACTTGTAGAGGGTGCTAAAGGGCGGTGTGTCAAAGTCTGCTGGAATGCTCTGCGCGCGCGCTAGGCCCAGCATCGTGAGCCACAACGTCAGCCCGGCGGCCTGCGTCGCTCCTGAAACATATCAATTGACTGTACATTTCCCCGCTATTCTGCTATCTTTAAACTGAAAGGCGTACATTTATTAAATAGACTAGCCGCTTTAACAATGTTATACTGAGCGGCATATTAGGCGTATATAATTGAATAGCTACTTGTAGTTTTTAGGGTTCCATACCTTAAAAGGAAAAAACGGAACCCTTATAGGATCACTCGTGCGTCTGTCTGTCCGTCTGTCCGTCTGTCACAGCCTATTTTCTCCGAAACTACTGGACCAAAGATAGACATGTAACGTAAACAAATTAATTTTAAACACGGGGGCCACTTTTGGGGGGCAAATTAGAAAATTCAAAAATAAAGTTTGTCAAACTATATCGTGTTACATATCAAATGAAAGAGCTCATTGTGAGAATCTCAAATAATTTTTTTTATAATTTTAAGATAAACAGTATAGAAGTTATTCAAGAAAAAAGACAAAAAAAGACCATCCCCCCCCCCCCCTCTTTATCTCCGAAACTACTGGGTCAAAAATTTTGAAAAAAATACACAAAATAGATCTTTACCTATAGATCACCGGAAAACCTATTAAAATGTGCAGTCAAGCGTGAGTCGGACTTAATTACTTAGTTTTTGATCCGACCCCTGCGGGCTTTTTAAAGACATTTCACATAAAAAATACATTATTTAAATTGTGTAATGTACGGAACCCTTGGAACGCGAGTCCGACTCGCACTTGGCCGGGTTTTTTTATGTGTATCTAATGCGAGTATTTTACGACACTCATATTTTCTAAATCTGCATTTCTATACAATTATAAAAGCAAATATTGGCAGTTTTAGAACGAAAAAGTAAAAAATTAGAGGCAATCCCGCCTAATTTTCATACTTTAATTAACAAATCATTTTAAAATTTCTGCAGTTTTCTTAAATATGTGATTTTCATAAATATTGCAATTTAATGTTTTTTTCGCTATGGATTATTATGACTAGACATGCAAAGTCTTCGATTGAAAGTAAGTTCTAACTTTCTAAGGAAAAAATCATGGCCATACGTCTATTACTTTAATTAAGTACTGATTATGATAACTTGCCTTGTCTTTTTGGTTTCCTCGTATTCGATATGAAAAGTTTATTTTAATGTGTTTTTAATTGTTTAGTTTTCATTGCCTTAAGTTTTAATTAATTTCACCACTTATATCGCAACTCCTAGTCAAGAATAATAATCTTAATGATGATAATTTGTTGTGTTGTGTTTAAATTATAAGGCTCATCTGGTGGTGTCCTAGCCCTAAGTCAGATGCTAGTCATTAATTTGCATGTTAATTTGTTTTGTAATTGTACAAATATAAAAATAACATATTTTTATTAGCTATGTAAGTTACTAACACATATGGGTGTATTATGCCTGAAATAAATGATAATTTAATTTAATTTAAAAGTAGATTCATTTCATCCCTTCGTTAACAATCTTCTATAGGTACTAATAGCTCCAGCTTAGCCTATAGTGACGGAAGGGTAACTACGGAACCCTACACTAAGCATGGCCCGACATGCTCTTGGCCTGTTTTTTTATGAAATAAAAACCTACCGTTAAGCTTGCCGTAAAAGGGCCCACTCGTTCAGTACAGTTCGTCGGCACATCAAAACTCTTATGTAGTCTTTTTGTCATATTAATTAACGCTTAAGTAATTTATTTACCAAGTTTACTTTTACAGATGAATGGAGAGCGGATACTACGCCGTCTTGACGGTAGGCTGGCCGAGCTAATTACAATCGGTGATCAACACTTTCTAGAGATCCTTACCGCATAATAACACTTCTGTGTAATTTAACTTTAGTTAATAACCTCATCAATTACGCTTCCGCGTTTATGAACGTCATATGAACGTGTATGTGATGTTAATGTGTGTTCTTTTTGATAGTGTTTACCTGTAGTAATTTATTACAAGGTTTTTTTTTAATTATGTTTGAACTATTAGTTAGTTATGTTAGTTCGGATATAAGCTTGCAATTTAAATTAGATAAATTCGCTGACATTCGATAAGGCTCTATTTTGTCATGGGGCGTGGGTATTAACGAAACCGGTGACAATGCGATATTTTGATGATATCGAGCAGATCTGATGATAGAGACTGAAGGTATCATACCGACTTATGAACTAGGTGATTAAACAACGCAACCTCGTTGAGTTTGGGTTTATTAGAATCGTCGCAATGAGAAGTAAATGACTTTGAAAGTTTTTACTTTTAACTTTCATCTACTACTGCAGGTGACAAACTGCCTGTATCAGTAATAAAAAAATACTATAATGACTTATTATTTTCACGAGACTACTAAATAATGCGGTGTAACTAAATTATACGTTTAACTAAGTTTTACAGGTTTCTAGAAAGATTAGGTGTTTTAACACTCTAACTAGTACAACATATTGTACGATGTCGCCTGTACATTTAGGTATTGGTAAGTATATACCTACCCACCTAAATATTCTGGGATAAAAGTAGACTTTGAAAAGGGAAAATAAATTTAGGGTTATATTTTCGCATTTCGCACCTACCTATTATTTCTGTGAATGTCGGGCGATCACCAAAACTTTTAAATGTAACTTCTATATACATACCACTTTTATATTGAAATTTGAAAGACCATTACCGCTATAAAGATATCAAAACAAATCTTACAATGTCTTACAGTACACTATAACAAATTATGTAACGCTACGTACTTACAACTAAATACTCTACATCTGACTAGTTATCTAATATACATAATAACGAGTAGTTGATAATTATTTGAATAATTGGAGAACAACAACAACAGGTATAACGTCCCTGTCCCTTACCTGGTTCGTGCATAATTTTAAATGGCACCTGAGCGCGGCCTAGTCCAACGCTAAAAAAACCAGTGTAAGTGCGCTCTCCGATAACGCGCCTTTGTTACGTATATCGATGACACATTTTAGACTGGTTCTGTAGCGTTCGACTTGCCGGCACTGAGTAACCGCAAAGACCACACAGCAATGGGAATATGTTTTCCCATTAGTTCATTTTAAACCTTATTGCAATCTCCATACAGTGGTAATTCAATAACCAGTTAAAACGGCCCTACCATTTTTTTATACTAGTAAGTAGCACATGCGGTTTCATTTAACAATAGACAAAGGATAAGCCGTAAGGGGACTGTTTGAAATCTAAACACTATACATCTGTAGATATACTAGATATTATGACAACACAAAAGGCTATCCATGTGTTATCCCAAATTAATATACCTACCCGTTTCTAAATGTATTTGAACCCTCGCCTATAAAATGTGACTCGATCTTGAACTGCTTTAGTTTTTTACGGTTTTATTTGTTTATTTAAATAGCGTGGCGCTTGATGGCACTGAAGCTTAGTGATAATGGCCTTTGCCAGAAGAGATCGGTTGTCCACGCGCCATGCTCACCATGACGGACCAACTATCGCTGTGTAACGAAATCATGCCAGAATAGACCTTATGGGTATAAAAATAAATATTTTAATATATCGCAAATTATTTTGTTAGTCGACGCTACTATGCTAGAAATAAAAGAGCTAAAATTACTATAAGTTTAGAGGCTCGTACTTCATTCTGCTTTAACCCAGTATTGGTTGGTATTCAGCTTTTCACGTAACGCAAATCGGATTGATTTAGAATGTGCTCTCGCTGGAATATTATTAGCATTTATCGTTTCCGTATAATTAAATACGTCAATGTTATGGTTTAGTTTACTAATAAAACCGGCCAAGTGCGAGTCGGACTCGCATACGAAGGGTTCCGTAGCATTAATCACGTTTGATGTATGGGAGCCCCACTTAAATATTTATTTTATTCTGTTTTTAGTATTTGCTGTTATAGCGGCAGCAGAAATACATCATCCGTCAAAATTTCAACTGTCTAGCTATCACGGTTCATGAGATACAGCCTGGTGACAGACGGACAGAGGAGTCTTAGTAGAGACAGAGAGAGGACCCTTTGCGTACGGAACCCTGAAAAGTTATAGAAATGAGATGACTAATTTTAAAACGATTATTTGTTTTATGGAATAAAATGGAATTTGATAACCATGAAAGTGTCATTAAAAATCACCTTTTTATGGGGTTCCGTAGTCAACTAGGCCCCTTAGTAAAGTTTATCTGTATGTCTGTCCATCCGCCGCTTAGCGCACTGACCGTTATTAGTGTTAGAATGCTGCAATTTGGTTTGGGTAGGTATTTAAATCAATCACGCCAAGAAAGTGGTAAAATAAGTATGTAGTTTATTTTTGATATTAGGATTTTTCTTTCACTTTAACCATAATGGCGAGACGTATCATTGGATAAGTCTTTTAAAACTAAAAGGTGTCTTCAAAAAACATATTTTTTGATAAAGTACATTTTTTCGAAAATAATCGTTCTGAAAGGAAAAAAATATTGTGCCAAACCCAAGGTCCAAAAAATATATTTAAAAAAATCCCTTAGTGAAAAGGTGTACAAGTTTTGCGAAGGTTTTGCTTACAATGTGAACCGCTTTTATTGTTCTGGAGTCTATACCCTATATACCCTATATACCTTATATAGCCTTAACGAACCAATTCCTCCAGTTCGAATTTTTATTATTATAAAAAGACAAGCTTAGACCATTCTGCTACGGAACCCTAATGACATTGATCGTTGATTAAATTTAAGCAAAAATAAGCTAAGAACTGTTAAGTGTTATTGTTGTAATGGTATTAAATGGTTATTTCTGATATCGAATATGGCAGTGCTGTGGAACGTTTATATCGGCTACTTTCACCGTAGCTCTCACATGGGTCATGATGAAATTGCACAAGAGCCAGCTAGGTATTGCTCGCCTTGCCTTCATTAATATAATTATTTTGTACGTGCTAACTGCCTTATCACTAAACTATTCGACTTTTTGTCATTGGATATTGTAACTCGAATGGAGCGATTTAGCCATCATTGAGCCAAAAGTAACTATTGAGTATGGTAAGGTATATTCTTGAGACTTATCTAGATAATAGCCGCACTGGATGTACAAGCTGCCATTTTTAAACAAATAGACGGATGTCGCTCAAATTTCAATGGGTGCCGGTCAATAGTGTGCTGTCTAGTGCACAGTGTTGCAAAATTAAGAAATCGGTTTCCTTCTCTTATTTTCTTAGGTCAAAAAATACAGTGTCGGTTATTGGTTCTTGTCGGTCATTGGTGCCTCTACGTTACCTACAGTAGCGGAAAATAATATATCATATTATTTCAGATACATTTGCTCAATTTTTTTGGTAATTTCTCAAAAACGGCTTTTGCGATATCGATAAAATTTACAATATAGGAACATATGAAAACGGCAATTCGATCAACCTAGAGTACATTTTAACTAGTTTTCGCGGTAGCCCGGTGGGTATTAAATTGTAAAGTAATGATTCGATTTAATTTTCAAACCAGAGGCTAACGAGGGCGAAACATCGATCCATCTAGGTTTTATTGTTGGTAAGATTCGCTTTTGAGTGTTTTCAAATAAGAAATTCAATATTTTTAACATACATTAATTGGTGTGTGTGAAGTCCCCAATCCGCATTGTGCTAACGTGAAGCCACGTTAGCTGTTGTCACGTGCAGTGGGACGTAAGTATATATGTATATATGGTCGTGATGAATTTTATTAAAATAGCAATATGATAGATTTTTTGCCGCTACTGTACCAATTTTACAGATTACTGTTTCGGTTTACTTTTAACTGTTTTAAGCATGATTTGTACGTAATGTTACGAAACATTACAATTCTTTTTTGTGTAATTTTTAAGTTACGCGTGCAAAAGCGTACACCGTCACCAACATATAACTTTAATGTATGCCTGTAATGTTGGGTAGTACTATAATTAAAGGGGCCCACTGATTATCAGTCCGCCGGACGATATCAGCCTGTCAGTTAGAACAAAAATTTGATTTCGAACAACTGACAGGCCGATATCGTCCGGCCCCAGCGGACTGAAAGTCAGTGGGCCCCTTAACTTATGACACGTAAAGAGTAGCCATTGGTAGCCATAACTGAGTTTTAGTTTGCTGTGCCTTCATCCACTAGGTTCAATCGAGTAGTCTTCTTGTGTCAGTCAGTTCATTTCATTAGTTCAAAGTTCAAACACATGCAGTAAAAAAAAATATTTTTAAAAATTTAAACATGTTTGTTATCTTTATGCCTTGTATTCATGTCTACAATGTCCAGAATCTACATCTGACTAAGGATATATACCCGGGGCATTAATACATACCTATGGTTAATTTAACATAACAGCTGCATTAGGTAGAACAGCATAAAGGAGAAATAGTAAATAAAAAAAAACCTTACTCAATAAAATGAATAGGTACAATGTCATGTGTGGTGGTAGTAGTCGGTTACTTCATATTACATATGAAAAGCAGATATGCCGTAGGTAGAAGGATATTTATTAATTAAACATATTTATAAACTAGAGATTTGCTCACCATTTCTAACTTTTTCCTCGATGTCATAATCATATCCATAGTCACTTTGTTCAGGTTCATACACGGGTTTAGTTTGACTATCATCACTGTTCACTAGCCACTTGTTTTTATCATGGTCAAAAGTGTTAAATCGTTCGTTCACATTGTTGTACTGACTAGTGATGTCCGCGAGTATCATGGACGGGGGTGACCATTGTATAAACCATTGATGTGAAACTGCCATAGTTACAAGCACATGTTGAGAACATTAGTTACTGTGTTCGGTTGGTTTTTCATTGCCAGCAGAGTACCTATGGTTTCGGAGCGCGTCAGCGCGAGTGGCTGCGCGCGGGTTGTCTGCGGGTGAAACTTGCGGGCACCGCTGCAAAACCCCAGCCCCTCTTAAAAGCGCATCTTGAGCTTTCATCACACATGATATTGTCGGAGCATCGTATTTTGATGAGCACTTAATTTTGAAGGACGAGTTTGAATGAATTGAAATCAGTTGTTACAGTGTTACATTACAAATATTACAATATAGACACAGACCTAAAAACTAAGAAGGTAAGTATGTTTCACCACACCAGCTGGTAATAAGGCTCTCTTGATTGTTCAAAAACTGACGAGAAAGTTGCATTTTATTCACATGTAGGGCAAATTTAATCATTTTATTGTCGACGTTAAATTTAATGGTTCCTAATCTATTTAAAATGACAAATATGTATTTTTGACGTGTCATGTTGCATGCAATATATATAAAAATAAATGTTGAAATATTATTGCTTTAGTATTAAGTTTTAGTTAATAAGTACATTGCTATATACCCTAACAGGGTTCATGTGAACACTTTAGCTGTAAAATGCTCTTTGTAAGACCTTATGTAAACACATGATTATAAATGCAATAAATGAATTAATTATGGATTAAAGTAATCTGATGCAAATTTTGAGGTGTTTCGTTATGTTGGCTGGCAAAATTGACTTTTAAATGATGATTATGAATGAAAAATGTTTAATAACGTTCCTTTAGATTTGGTTAGGTTAGATTTTGTATGATATTTTACAGTTATGATATCCTCGCTTTGGTGTGGTGAAGAATTTTGTGTTCTCGGTGGTAAAATTTGTTAACCCTCGTGCTTTGTAACCCTCGCAACGCTCAAGATTCCACTTTTCGAATAATGGAATCATTCGCTTGCTCGGGTGTCAATATTAGCACCAGCCGTTAAACAACAGCTTTGCCCCTTGTAAAACAAATAACTAATATTAACGCGTCCCGAAATAGGTAGGTAGGTACGTTAATAATAATTACGCATCTTGTTCATTTATTTGGATTTTTGATTATAAACCTAATATTACTTATTTTTAGTATAGAACTAGCTACCTTTACTATACATAATGCATTATGGAATTATGTCCTTCTTTTGTACATTTAGATTGCCTTTTGTGAAATATAAACAAACAAATTAAATAAACAAAGAAAATGTGTTTCGTAGTCAAAAGTATAAATTTTGTTGTTTATTAATTCCTTTTCTTTGATAATTATAATTTAAATTTAATATAGTAGTATTAAATTTGTATAATCATTGCTTGTCGTTAATTCCTTTAAAAATATACTTTTTAAGAAAATAGGTAAGGATAGATAGGAGGGGTGGAGGGGGCTAGCCAAGATAATACCTAATCGTTGACAGAAAACGCCAATCGGAACTAAAATAAGGACATAGAGTGAGACCCAGCTAAGTTGGCAGCGATTTTGATAGCACAGACAGACTGTGGAAGTGGTAAAAGTAAACGTCACAATTTCATAGATAGTGCACTACCTGGGAATATAGTTCAGATCCGGAAACCGCTACCAAATTTTAGTATGTTGTTGGGCATGGTACTGGGTCTCCAAAACTGCCGGGAGACAGCGGCGCCGGCCATCTACTACAGCGGAATGACGTCATCAAAATGACTCCCGCCTCGTTGCGAATATTGCATTTTGCACCCAAACTATGCATTGCACATACACGTGTGGGCGGTGTGGGGTATTAAACGAAAGCCAATAAAATATTATATATTTCACTAATACACTATGTACCAAATTATACAATAGTTTAAAGGGGCCCACTGACTATCAGTCCGCCGGACGATATCGGCCTGTCAGTTAGAACAAAAATTTGAGAGCTCCGAACAACTGACAGGCCGATATCGTCCGGCGGACTGATAGTCTGTGGGCCCCTTAAGAGAAATTTAAAAATAAATAAAAATGATGAAAATAAATTTCGAATATTTGGGTTTTTCAACCAAACCAAAAGTCAGACGTTAAAGCAATGTACTACAAAATTAAAGCTGATGACTCAAGCCATACACTGATATCAAAATAATCAAAATCAGACCAAAAACGTGAAAATTATGCATCAAAATGTATCAAAATGTGTATTTGCTAGAACAAATGCATTAAAGTTAAAAAAATCGAAATTGGTCATTTTCAGGATAATCCGCATAAGCTTCTAGTATGTTATTAGCAATATAAAAAGGATCATAAAACTGCTAGGAGACAATCTCTATACTGCCAGAGTAACAAATAATGGCGTCATACATGTGACCGCTGCCGAAATTTGCAAAATCTAAATTATAACTATACCATGAGTTATACATACACGTGTGCTATATCAAACGAAAGGTTATTAAATATATTATGATTCGTTAATACATTATTTATAAAAACAATGTATATTTTAGGAGCTATAAACAAAGAAAAACCACTTTTTTTTAAAGATAAGTTCGTGTATATATATTTTATAGCTGTGTATATAAATTATAATAAAAATATATTCCCTTATGCATTATACTTTACAAGCCTCAATTAGTTAATTTGTGTTTTATCTGTTTCTTACAAATAAATACCTAAGTCAAATCGACGGGAATAAGATTTATAGCTAAAGCTTGGTATGTACTAAATTGAGGCGTACAGTGCGTTTATTTTATACAGTTTTTTTTTATCCGTATTGTATTGTATTGTAGCTCGGGCGATTTTCCGCAACTCGACGACTGGCGCCTATTTTGCGTTTTTATCCGTAATAAATAAATTAAAATAATGCCATTAATAGTTAACTTATAAAATTAAAGTACCTACTAGCTTCATATACTACTACAAATGTGTTATTTTTCGAAGTTCGAAGTTTTCTCTATCATTACGTGGGAATATCATCATTATTAGGGTTCCGTACCTCAAAAGGAAAAAACGGAACCCTTATAGGATCACTCGTGCGTCTGTCTGTCTGTCTGTCTGTCCGTCTGTCACAGCCTATTTTCTCGGAAACGACTGAACCAATTAAGTTGAAATTTGGTGTATATATGTAAGTTTGTGACCCAAAGACGGACATGTAACGTAAACAAATTAATTTTGAACACGGGGGCCACTTTTGGGGGGTAAAAGAGAAAATTAAAAAAAAAAAGTTTTACAAACTATATCGTGTTACATATCAAATATGAAAGAGCTCATTGTGAGAATCACAAATGTATATTTTTTATAATTTTAGGATAAACAGTCAATTCAATTCAATTCAATATATTCTTTATTCAAATAGGCCTAGCAACAAGCACTTTTAAATTGTTTAGAAGTTATTCACGAAAATAGGCAAAAAATGAGCATTAACCCTTTATCTCCGAAACTACTGGGTACATACTACAATTACACTATTTAACACTAATTACTACTTAACTAAACCTACAATAAACTTAATAGTAAGTTTTTCCGTAAATAAAAATACGATAGGCCGTTTTGCTAGTTCTTAATCGATTAAAATTATTTTTAAACTACAAAAACAATGTTTTTTAACAGGTACTATTAATACATACAACGTAATAGGTAATAGGTAGCTTATGTTAAATCAATTATTTATTGTTTCGAGATGGAATGGAACATTATTCAAAACGTAAAACTTGAATGACTTTATAATAATATGTCGGTTAGAAAACATTTATTTATTTATTTCAAATGAAGTTTTCTCAAACATACGTATATTATAGTATAATATATACGGATATTATCATTACATTCATTGTAATAGACCGCAAAATACCGTGTTGCGCTCGCTAATGTGCGTCGCAACCAAATCAGCGCTCTGCAGTTATTTATTCTTTGGCCACAATAACTCCGATATTATAGCACTTTGCTTGTGCATAAGCGAACATAGTGCAAGGAAGGCACGGAGCGACGAGCGACACAGCCTCCTCGTCTCAAAGCTTCCACAAGACTGCCGGCCACGCCATTTTCAAGCTGCATACGCATGAAATGTGGAAAAACGTTCGATTTCTTAAGAAAATATTTTTTGATTAAGAAAAGCTATGTTGCATTTGTAGAACCTGTTAAAACATTTTTGTTAGTTTAAAAATAATTTTAATCGATTAAGCTGTTTAAAAGTTATAAGCAAAGTTAGCCGCAAAACGGCCTGTCGTGTTATTTTTTTTTCGGTGAAACTCAAATTTCAGGAAAAGAGTCAAATGTTGTGATTATTGTCCATAGAGTGAAGATGCATATATATTTTTTTCATGATTTTTGGTTGACTCATTTAGAAGTTATAAGCTCTAAAAAGTAACAGTTTTTGGCCAAAAACTGCGCGAAGCGCCTTAATGCGCTCATATTATGCAAAGAATAGTCCTAATTATCGGGTATTAAATGAAAGAACATTACATAAAACACATGAAAACGATATTTTGGAGTGGAGTTATAATTTATAAATTGAATTTATTTGATAAATAAGCAAAACAACGGTTTCGTTTCGTACCTAATCTCCTCCTTTGAAAGTCGGTTAAAATTTAAGTTTTGTGCACCTGGGCTACAAAGGCGAATGAATTGACGCCTCATTTATCAAAATCAGTTCAGTAGTTCCATGTAAACAATACATTACACGTAGACAGCAAATTCTGCCTATTTCTATTGTCTGGGAGAGGACTCTGACTTCTGTCACAGGTTTTTTTACCTAACTCAGAAGTCAGGGATTTCAACACCTATTTTGTACTTGCTTCTGTCAATATTTTTTTTATATTATTTTATTAAATTCATTTTATAAATTATGATTCCACTCCAAAATGTCGATTTCATGTGTTTTATGTAATGTTCTTTCATTTAATACCCCATAATTAGAACTATTCTTTGCATAATATGAGCGTTAAGGTAGAATTGTTGGCGTGCTTTAGTTTTTTTGTACAACTTCCACAGTTTTTATCAGAAATTAAAAATTTCAGCTGTGACGTATAGTTGAATAACTGGTTTCTTTTATATTAGACGCAACATTGTTATAACGTTTTTAGTTGAGCTATAAATTACCTATATATATACACGAACTTTTCTAAAAAAAAGTAGTTTTCCTTTGTTTGTAGCTCCTAAAATTTACATTGTTTTTATAAATAATGTATTAACGAATCATAATATATTTAATAACCTTTCGTTTGATATAGCACACGTGTATGTATGACTCATGGTATAGGTATAGTTATAATTTAGATTTTGCAAATTTCGGCAGCGGTCACATGTATGACGCCATTATTTGTTACTTAGGCAGTATAGAGATTGTCTCCCAGCAGTTTTATGATCCTTTTTATATTGCTAATAACATACTAGAAGCTTATGCGGATTATCCTGAAAATGACCAATTTCGATTTTTTTAACTTTAATGCATTTGTTCTAGCAAATACCTACATTCTGATGCATAATTTTCACGTTTTTGGTTTGATTTTGATTTTTTTCATCATTTTTATTTATTTTTAAATTTCTCTTAAACTATTGTATATTTTGGTACATAGTGTATTAGTGAAATAATATTTTACTGGCTTTCGTTTAATACCCCACACGTGTATGTGACAATGCATAGTTTAGGTGCAAAATGCAATATTCGCAACGAGGCGGGAGTCATTTTGATGATGTCATTCCGCTGAAGTAGATGGCCGGCGCCGCTGTCTCCCGGCAGTTTTGAAGACCCAGTACCATGCCCAACAATATACTAAAATTTGGTAGCGGTTTCCGGATCTGAACTATTTCTTCGACCGTTTCCCATAAGGCATAGTACTAAGAACTTTGACGTTTAAAATAACACTTTTACAGTCTGGGCTTTCAAAATCGCTGCCAACTTAGTTTGGTCTGACTCTAGTCACGTGACTTTTCGTAGCAGATAATTTTTTTCTTTTCGTTTGGCGTTTGTCGATGTACAATTGTTATCTTGGCTAAGTCCCAGAGTATATAGTGGCGGATTTGCCCTAAGGCCCAGTAGGCCCGGGCCTAGGGCGGCTAAACTGCAAACCGCCACTGACTGGGGTAAGGAGTTTTCATACTGTTCCATTTTCCTCGAGCAAAATAACGAGTAATATTCCTCTTACCCAACATGACCTTAGTTGTTTTTAAGTAGGTAACTATGTTATTTTTTTATAGTGTGGCAAGTATTTTACTTGCCTTTGTTAGCCTCGGACATGATCCGACTTTGCGTACTATATGTTTTGCTTCTAGATTTTTCATATCTGTTTTTTATTTGATCTTCTGATTACCTATATATTTTGTATCTGTTATTTTATTGTGTACTTTTTATGTTAAGTTTCTGAGTTTTTACTGACATGTTGATTGTTAGTTAATTTCGAGTTACATTTGTTTTTTTTTTTGTTATTTATCTTTCTTGCCCATAGCAGGTAAATGTATTAGTTAAATGGATGTAGGCGGTAATGATGCGAGGAAAATATAGAAAATCTCGTCTCCTCATTCGGGTTAATGGTCCCGTAATTATCATTATAGGCCCAAAGATTATTGCGTAAACACACCAATTGACCGCGTTCTAATAGTTCTGGCCATAATAATACATCTTATTTACGATAGCAAGAACGTAATTGATGAGGACAAACTTTCACCATTTATGTAAGCATATACGGTTCATAGTTATGTTCTAATTCTATAGGTTGCTCGGTGACACCTTTAGATAAGAATAATTCGTTAATATGCAGTTAAGTACCTATAGTTCGACGCTACATTTTATTCAACGCTAACGACCTAGATTCCAATTTATAGGGCTGACGTATCGAGTCCACCCAATCAATGGTCTCCGTGTGGCTCTATGTGTTAACAATGCAGATTATTCCGCACTAAACGTCAGTACCCTACCAATATGCTAGTTAAATACATCGCCTTTTTCGTAACTCTGAAAACAGCTTTGGGTATTTACCCATACTTTGATACGCAAGATTTCATCTACAATGTGCCTAAAGTGTATAGAATTTCTATAACGTTGGATAAATTGTTGGAGTATTATGAGAAGAAGCCGTCGAAGGATCCGGAGTGGTATATATCTTTGGGCTTGGCAAGAGGTAAACTATTTAGTTTGAAATAGAAAATAAGAAGATATTGCTACCTGAAGTTAATTATAGTAGGGGAGCCCAAGGGGGGATTTTTTGTAGTTACTCGAGCGTGTCAGATTAAGTTGTGAAGTAGATCTCCATGGGTAGCAATACCCGTGGAGATCTACCTTAACCATAGCTGTCTATGTTGGTGTGTTGGTTGGTGGGGTTGGATGACAGTAAAAAAATCCTTAAATTATAAATTGTGGGTTTGGTTATTTTGGTCCAAGTTAATGCTATACTTATGATATTATTTAATCCGTGAATTATTTGTAGTCATTTTCTTAATCTGACCGTTACAGTTTGAAATTCTGGTTTCGAACTCCCCACCAACCAACCCACCAAACATAAACGACTATAAAAACTTTTATAAAAAAAGATAAACCGACTTCAAAAAGGACGAAATAAAATATTATCCTTTTTAGGGTTCCGTGTTTAAGTATATGCGTTACCAACTGATATGTTTGAAGTCTGTGCCAAGCCAAATTTCGAACCATATATTCATAGTGATTTTGGTGCAATTCGATAAGGATGCGGCTATATAAGTATGTACGTTGAATTGCCTAACGCAGCGTACTACGTAGACGAACAACACACGAACGCGAAGCGGCGCGGCACGGCGCCTTTAGTACCTATATAAGTGTCCTATGTGGGCGATCTCGTTGCGAACGCGAACGCGAAGTGTTCGCCTATGTAAGACGCAGCGTTACACGACGACAATAAACGAACTGTCTGTAGGTATTTAAGAACACACAGAACAGAACACACGGTTGAACCTTCTTGGCGCAGTTCGTATTCGTACCTTGCTTGTCGGCACATTAGTGTAAATCTAATGCGTTTATTTCTCGTCGTATTTTTTAAAGAGCATTTCTTACTAATTCTTAAACATTTAAAACTTTCGCGTTTTGAACACATATTAAATCACATTTACAAACCTGTGTCGAAACGTCGGTAAATAAAGGTAACAAAATAAATTCGCGATAGACCCGTTTGTAAATGTGATTTAATTCTTAAACAGTCCATAGCACGCAAGTGTGGGATTGGGACTGTTATTTTCTGTCGCTTATCCAGAGGACTACATTTCAAAATATAAAACAATTCAAGGAACCTTCATGCCAAATTTCAGCTAAAGCGGTTCAGTTGTTAAGCCATGAAATGGTAACAAAGAGGCAGGCAGAATTACTTTGACGTTTATTTGTACAGTTGTAATGGGATTTATAGACATAAAGCTGATTATTTTTGACTGGTATTGTTACTACTTGGCTTGGCACCGACTTCAAACATATCAGTTGGTAACGCATATACTTAAACACGGAACCCTAAAAAGGATAATATTTTATTTCATCCTTTTTGAAGTCGGTTTATCATTTTTTTATAAAAGTTTTTATTTTTCCATTTTTAGTTTTAAGACATTGTTAAAATCGTGACGCATGAATGAAAAACATAATCATGTTTAACTCTAAATTCGTAAACTTTATTAAATAATCAGAATTTCCTCGAGTCCGTCTGGGAAATCATTCCTGTCACTAAATCCATTCTCCGCCCCGCCACTGACCTAATCCCTCAAACCCCCCGATCACTCAACCTCACAGCACATCAACCCCTGATCACTGAACCTCTCGACCCTAAACCACCAACCCTTCTACCGCCATTCCCCGACCCCTAACCCCTGACCCCTTAACTCCTAACCCTAACCCCCAATCCCTTAACTCCCAACCCCTCAGTCCTCGACCCATCAACCCATCTCCCCTCAACCCCCAACCTCAAACCCCCAAACACTAATACCCTCTACCTTCACCTCTCACACCTACCTCTCACCTTAGTCTCTTTGGTTGTTTCCAACACTACCTACATCCAAAATCATATTACACATACGAGGGAAGTTCCACATTTCATCCGTGGTCTTCATCATCAGTAGCCTTACCACGAGTTTGACATTGATATATTCGCTATAGTGTGCGTAACTGTATGTTTATACATCTCGCTCGTACTGGCATATATTATACATATTAGTGTACAAAGTAAGTTACGAAGACGCTAGCGAATATTTAGTGTCAAACTCGTAGTTAGGCTACAGTTGCACTACATCAAATTGGTGGTTTTTGGGAGGAAATGCTTGAGTTACTTTAGAAAACACCGAAATCACCATACACGTGCCTTTAAAAATTGAAGAGTTCCCTCAATTCCTCACGGATTCCATCATCAGATCAAAACCAAAAATATTACGAGAACACCTTGGAGGTAACTTCTTTCAAACAGAAAAAGAATTACTCAAATCGGATCATGGGTGCCGGAGTAATCGCTGAAATCATTATCATCATCAAAACAATCATCATCATCAGCTCCACTTCATCAAATTGGTGGTTTTCGAGAGAAAATGCTCGAGTTGCTTAAGAAAACACCCAAATCACCATACATGTGCCTTTAAAAATTGAGGAGTTCCATCAATTCCTCATGGATTCCATCATCAGAACAGCACCATATTAATGTGGGACCACCTTGGAGGTAGTTCCTTTCAAACAAAAAAAAATGTTCAAGTCGGACCACGGGTCTCGGAGTAATCGCTGAACATCCTACATTAAAAAAATCATCATCACTATCATCAAAACAATCATCATCATCAGGACCACTTCATCAAATTGGTCGTTTTCGAGAGAAAATGATCAAGTTGCTTATGAAAACACCCAAATCACCATACATGTGCCTTTAAAAATTGAGGAGTTCCCTCAATTCCTCAGGGATCCCATCATCAGATCAGAACCAGATTAATATGGGACCAACTTGGAAGTAGCTCCTTTCGAACAAAAAAAATAATTACTGAAATCGGACCACGGGTCTCGGAGTAATCGCTGAACATACATAAAAGTAAAAAAAATAGCCACAACCGAATACAGAACCTCCTCCTTCTATGAAATTGAAGTCGGTTAAAAAGTAGTTACCTCTTGGGCTCCCCTACTATTATATCGACCAAATTATTCACCAAAACACGCTCCGAAAGAATGAGCGTGACGTTGACGCCAAAAACTGTGCTAGCAGTCAAGCGTGAAATGTATGACGACAAACCGATGCAAATTCACTCGACTTCGTAGCCGTACATTTTTTATAAGTATGATTTTTAATTTCCCTTGTAACAAATTTCTCCTTGCGGTCTCTATCAATGAGGCACGATTTATTTAACAAGTAAATAATTAATCAAGCACTCGAAAGTAGTTCACTTGTTCATTTACTTTCATATTAATAATGAATTTTGCAATATCCCTGCGATTTCAATTATGTAATGCCAGACCCGCCCCAACTGGTTATTGTAACCAAGTATATATATATTATCGGAAGTAATATCGGTTTACAAAAGAAACTTTATTATATTTAAGTATAAACGTAGGTCAACTGGAGTACACAATCAACGAACTGGATAAGTCCGTGCCGCCAAAACTGAAGGAGAATCTGCAGAATCTAACGAGGAAAATGGATCGCATCCGTAACAATACCGACATAACGAAGCTGGTCTATCGCAGTAAAGATTATGAATACGGTGAGTAAGAGGTATCTAGTTGGATTCAGTTTTATTAAGCTTATTAGGTCATTCTTATCAGCATGGATTGAATGTATTCCCATTTGTCTCTGTGACCGCCGCTCTACATGAGGCGGCGACAGATGTAGACCTGTACCGCTGGCTATATTTTGACCCCTAGGTTATAAAAATATTAAAGTCAATTCTGTTTTCGCTTATGAATACTTTGTTAAGATGTAAATCTTACATTTTGTTTTGTGTCATATATATAATTTGCTTTTCTAGTAATTTGTTATTTTGTGGTAATTATTTTTTATTTTGAATTATCTTGGAGAAAAAAATATTCGAGAGAAAACATGTAACTGTGTTGCATTTAGGATAGTGTTTTTAGTGTGAAAACATAGTTTGTGTCAATTACGTCCACTGCAATCTGATACTATGTCATAATATTCTAAATGACACAAAAAAAAATTAGAGTTAAAAAAAATTACTTAGGTCGAATTTAATCGTTTAAATAGGTCCATTAAATGATTTTGTGTCTTATTAAGGCATAGCTTCATAAGATATTTGATGATTTTGTTGTAACAGGCTGTCACCGTTACAAAAGAATATTAAAGATATTAGAGTTTACATCTTATTAATTTGAAATGCGGGATAAATAAGATGTATGAATTTGTGTCACTTGCATCCACTGCATAAACAAATATTACAAAAATATTATTTGCGTTCAAACGAAGCTAGCGGGCGGTCTGAATGGGCAACGGAGGCCGTGCAGGGTGGGGCCGCGGCGTGACCTTGCCGTACGCAACGCATGTTTACTTCGCCTGTGCGCCAAATTAACGCAACTTATTCAAAGAAGTTACGCCAACAACACAACAACAAGCAACAAGCAAGTAAAGAATGCGTCGAATTATCTTTTACCTATTTAAAACTCATAGATATTGTACAATGTCACCATTATGCAAAAGAACTGTAAGTACATGTTTGATTTGCGAGCGAGCTGGCAACATTGCGCAGGGAAATCTTAAAAATATCGCGTTTACGTGAACGCCACATACATTTGTGACAGTGATAGGGAAAAGGTACCAATAAAGTAAAATTTGGTTATTAATACCGTGACTTTCTTTCATTCTTTGATAAAAAAAAATGCTATTTATGCAACAAGTGCGGAAATCATCTTTACGCACGTGTATCATACAATGTTTTACTATGCATTGTGCGAGTAAATAAAAAAACATGTCATGGCAAATAAGTTTAATTATTAAAAGGAGTGTTTTAAATCGACACGAGTTGCGAATTACCTATTCGCACGTGTATCGTACGTTTTACAGTACATATGGCCCTTTAAACTTTCGACATATGCACAGTAAGTGCTCTTTTCCGCACTAGTGCGAGAAAGTAGCACCATATGTACTGTAAAAAAAAATTGAAAACAAAAAGCACTAGTGCGGAAAAGCAGTACTTTCCGCACGATATGGCTCCGTAGGAAACGCACTTTTCGAGCACATGCATTGTAAAAAAATATATAGGACTGTATCTCCTAAACCATGCGTCGTAGCGCAAAAATAATAAAATTTTCGTTCCCCTTTATGTAACCCAAAAGTAATACATGAAAAATACAATGAAAAAAAAAAGAAACAAAATCTTTATAGGGCTGTATTAGCTGTATCTCCTATATCGTGCATCGTAGCGCAAAAATAATCAAATTTTCGCTCCCCTTTAAGAAGCCCCTAATTAACATTTAAAAACGCAAAAAAGAAAAAAAAGAGGAAAAAATCTTTATAGGGCTGCATCTCCTAAACCGTGCATCGTAGCACAAAAATAATCAAATTTTCGTTCCCCTTAAGAAACCCTTAATTAAAACTTTTTAAAAAAACAGGAAAAAAAACTTTATAGAGCTATTAAAGCTATATATATAGATATAATATCTCCTAAACCGTGCGTGGTGGCGCAAAAATAATAAAAATTTCGTTCCCCTTTATGAAGCCCCAAAGTAATATACTAAAAACACAATGAAAAAAAAGAAAAAAAATAACAAAAAAACTTTATAGGGCTGTATCTCCTACACCGTGCATCGTAGCGCAAAAATAATTTAAAAAAATCCCTTTATGAAACCCCTAATTAAGATTGAAAAACGCAAAAAAAAAAGTGGAAAAAAAATCATTTTAGGGCTGTATCTCCTAAACCGTGCGTCGTAGCGCAAAAATAATAAAATTTTCGTTCCCCTTTACGGAACCCCAAAGTAATATACAAAAAACACAATGAAAAAAAAAATCAAAAAAACTTTATAGGGCTGTATCTCCTAAACCGTCGTAGCGCAAAAATAATCAAAATTTCGTTCCCCTTTGTGGAACCCCAAAATAATATACAAAAAACAATGAAAAAAAAAACAACAAAAAAAATCTTTATAGGGCTGCATCTCCTAAACCGTGCATCGTAGCACAAAAATAATCAAATTTTCGTTCCCCTTTAAGAAACCCTTAATTATAACTTAAAAAAAAACAGGAAAAAAACTTTATAGAGCTATTATAGCTATATATATAGATATAATATCTCCTAAACCGTGCGTGGTGGCGCAAAAATAATAAAATTTTCGTTCCCCTTTATGCAACCCATAATTTATATTTAAAAAAAAAAACGCAAAATTTAAAAAAAAATCATTATAGGGCTGTATCTCTGTATCTCTTAAACCATGCGTCGTAGCGCAAAAATAATTAAAAAAAACCCCTTTAAGAAACCCGTAATTAATACTTAAAAAAAACAAAAAAAACCAGGAAAAAAAACTTTATAGAGCTGTATCTCCTACACCGTGCGTGGTACCGCAAAAACAATAAAATTTTCGTTCCCCTTTATGCAACCCATAATTTATATTTAAAAAAAAACGCAAAATTTAAAAAAAAAATCTTTATAGGGCTGTATCTCCTAAACCATGCGTCGTAGCGCAAAAATAATAAAATTTTCGTTCCCCTTTATGCAACCCATAATTTATATTAAAAAAAAAACGCAAAATTAAAAAAAAAAACATTATAGGGCTGTATCTCTTAAACCATGCGTCGTAGCGCAAAAATAATATAAAAAACCCCTTTAAGAAACCCGTAATTAATACTTAAAAAAAAAAACAAAAAAAAACCAGGAAAAAAAACTTTATAGAGCTGTATCTCCTAAACCGTGCGTGGTACCGCAAAAACAATAAAATTTTCGTTCCCCTTTATGCAACCCATAATTTATATTTAAAAAACGCAAAATTTAAAAAAAAATCTTTATAGGGCTGTATCTCCTAAACCATGTGTCGTAGCGCAAAAATAATAAAATTTTCGTTCCCCTTTATGAAACCCCAAAGTAATATACAAAAAACACAATGTAAAAAAGAAAAAAAGAAAAAAAAACAATAAAAAAATCTTTATAGGGCTGTATCTCCTAAACCATGCGTCGTAGCGCAAAAATAATAAAATTTTCGTTCCCCTTTATGCAACCCATAATTTATATTTAAAAAAAAACGCAAAATTAAAAAAAAAAAATCATTATAGGGCTGTATCTCTTAAACCATGCGTCGTAGCGCAAAAATAATTTAAAAAACCCCTTTAAGAAACCCGTAATTAATACTTAAAAAAAAAAAACAAAAAAAAACCAGGAAAAAAAACTTTATAGAGCTGTATCTCCTAAACCGTGCGTGGTACCGCAAAAACAATAAAATTTTCGTTCCCCTTTATGCAACCCATAATTTATATTTAAAAAAACGGAAAATTAAAAAAAAAAATCTTTATAGGGCTGTATCTCCTAAACCATGCGTCGTAGCGCAAAAATAATAAAATTTTCGTTCCCCTTTATGAAGCCCCAAAATAATATACAAAAACACAAGAAAAAGAAAGAAAAAAATAATAACAAAAAAACTTTATAGGGCTGTATCTCCTAAACCGTGCATCGTAGCGCAAAAATAATCAATATCCGTTCCCCTTTAAGAAGCCCCTAATTAAGATTTAAAAACGCAAAAAAGAAAAAGAGAAAAAAATCTTTTTAGGGCTGTATCTCCTAAATCTCCTCATGTTTGCAGACGACGTCTCTTTGCTGTTTAGTGCTACGGACAGTACCGAAGCTAACCTAAAACTTTCGACCCTTTTACACACTGTCAAAAAATGGCTTGCCGAGCATAATTTAGATATAAACCTACAGAAAACAAAAATTATTCAATTTAAACCGACACAGAAGAAACCATTAGAATTGCAACTACAAATAAATAACAATACAATAGAAGAGGTAAATGATTTCAAACTGTTGGGTATAACTATAGATTCAGGGTTAAACTGGAAAGAGCATATCCAAAGTCTCAAAACAAGAATAATCAAATTTATCTACGCTCTTGGTATATTAAAAGCGAACACGGATTTTGAGTCGGCTTTATCAGTATATTTTGCTTATATCTATTCTGGCCTCCGATATGGCGTACTTCTCTGGGGAGATAGCACAGACGCCAAAGATATATTCATCCTACAGAAAAAGTGTATACGAATCTTAGCGAACGTACACATTCCTAACAGCTGCCGCCCTCACTTTATACGGTTTAAACTGTTAACGTTGCCCTCAATATACATAATGGAGGCTGTACAATTTGTCAGACAACACACAGAATTATTTCCATTAAAAGTCGATACGTGTAAAACTAGAAGTCAATATAGAAATAAGCTGCTACTACCTAGACCTAACTTAGCTATGTATAAGAATGGACCACAGTATAAATGTATCCAAATTTTTAATAAAATCCCTAATGCTATCAAATACGAACTAAATGAGAAAACTTTTAACTCTAAACTGAAAAGCCTATTAATAGAAAATTGTTATTACACAGTCGAATCATTCCTGGAAGATAATACGTTAGATAAATATGACACCGAATTAGTGTAAGACTGTTAACTTGACATATTGCTGCCATCACTTTAATATTAATTGACATTCATTAAATAAATAATAATTATAATAATTTGACAAGTTAATTCAATCAGAAATTATTGTATCGGTGCATTGTTGACGTTGCTATTGTTGAAGTTACTAAATTAATTTATGTTACCTTAATTGCAATGTGTAAATTAGAATTAATAGAATAGAAAAACTGTACTATTGTGTGCCCTTACAGGGTGTCATGAACTGGCTATATAAAATGTAACACCTTATTATGTACATGACAATGCAATATTGAATAAATGACTAAATGACTAAACCGTGCGTCGTAGCGCAAAAATAATAAAATTTTCGTTCCCTTTTATGAAACCCCAAAGTAATAACAAAAAACGTAATGACAAAAAAAAGAAAAAAAAAACAACAAAAAAAACTTTAGGGATGTATCTCCTAAACCGTGCATGGTAGCGAAAAATAATCAAATTTTCGTTCCCCTTAAGAAGCCCTTAATTAAGATTTAGAAACGTAAAAAAGAAAAAGAAAAAAATCTATATAGGGCTGTATCTCCTAAACCGTGCGTCGTAGCGCAAAAATAATCAACTTTTCGGTCCCCTTTATGTAACCATTAATTTATACAAAAAAAACGCAAAAAAAAAGTTTTTTTTTATAGGGCTTGATCTCCTAAACCATGCGTCGTAGCGCAAAAATAATTAAATTTTCGTTCCCCTTTATGAAACCCCAAAGTAATATACAAAAAACACAATGTAAAAAAGAAAAAAAAAAAAAAACAATAAAAAAAACTTTATAGGGCTGTATCTCCTAAACCGTGCGTCGTAGCGCAAAAATAATAAAATTTTCGTTCCCCTTTATGAAACCCCAAAGTAATATACAAAAAACACAATGTAAAAAAGAAAAAAAGAAAAAAAAACAATAAAAAAATCTTTATAGGGCTGTATCTCCTAAACCGTGCGTGGTACCGCAAAAACAATAAAATTTTCGTTCCCCTTTATGCAACCCATAATTTATATTTAAAAAAACGGAAAATTAAAAAAAAAATCTTTATAGGGCTGTATCTCCTAAACCATGCGTCGTAGCGCAAAAATAATAAAATTTTCGTTCCCCTTTATGAAGCCCCAAAATAATATACAAAAACACAAGAAAAAGAAAGAAAAAAATAATAACAAAAAAACTTTATAGGGCTGTATCTCCTAAACCGTGCATCGTAGCGCAAAAATAATCAATATCCGTTCCCCTTTAAGAAGCCCCTAATTAAGATTTAAAAACGCAAAAAAGAAAAAGAGAAAAAAATCTTTTTAGGGCTGTATCTCCTAAACCGTGCGTCGTAGCGCAAAAATAATAAAATTTTCGTTCCCTTTTATGAAACCCCAAAGTAATAACAAAAAACGTAATGACAAAAAAAAGAAAAAAAAAACAACAAAAAAAACTTTAGGGATGTATCTCCTAAACCGTGCATGGTAGCGAAAAATAATCAAATTTTCGTTCCCCTTAAGAGCCAACAGGAGTGGTCATTTCTCCATACAAACGTACTCGACTGTTTCCTCCGTGGTTTTTGAAGCTAGAGCAATGATTTTTTCAACACAGATTAATATTGTCAATATCTGTGTCGGTGTGTTTTGCTTTTTTTGATATTTTTGTTTTTTAAGGCGCTAGAGCCCTTCACACATGGCCAAAAATGGCCTCACTGACTATGCCGCAATGAGAGGCGTGGTATTCAAAACTGATATCAATTAGCCAAAAAATCAAAACAGTCCGACACAGACAATTTCATAATCATTTAGATTTCCAAATTTGGTTACGATTGGTTAAGTTTTGGAGGAGGAAACAGTCGAGTACAAAACCTCGATTTTTGAGATTTTTACGCAGGATTTTTCGCCTAAGCTGCAGTTGTTCTTATCGCACTAATTTTAGGGGCGGGGTCAAGTTTCTAAATACGTACACAGACAGAAAAGTGATGGGCAATAGTCGACATTAAATGTCGATAATCTAGTGATGTGATAAGATCGATAAACCTTTTCAGTCGCAATTTGCCTCTTAGTAGGCGAAGTAAGTAAAGTGAGTATGCACTTTGGCCTCAGGGGATATCGTTTAACACTATTTATTATTCATTGGTTCATACAAAGCTGAGCTGACGCACTAGCTACGAGATTAAGTCCTGGTAACCCGCGAAAAAGGGAGGGCGGCGGTCCAGTTTGCCTCTATTTCTACATATCTGTTGCTATGAGATCAAATTTGGTATAATTATTGTGTAAATTAGGGACGAATAATTTATTTTAGAAATAATAGTTTCACATTTTCATACACAAATCTGAATATATGAACGAAACATTAAAATCATATATAATTTTTGGTCACTGATTTGCTCTTTAGAAGCAAATTGTGGTGATTTGCACTAAAAATTAATTACACAATTTAGTCCATTTATTCGTTATTTAGAAAAGTATCAGTTCTAAGTACGTATTCATACATTTGATTGTAAAAAGAATTAGTAATACTTTGGTTAAAATATTGTTTTATATTTTACAATTTTCACTATTATTCTAAAATTTATTTTAAATAAAGTATTACTTTTATTAAATCGTTTATGACGTGAATTCACGTGATCTTATTAAGTATGTATATGAAAAGGGCTCCACGAGGCGAAATACTTTTTACGCCAATTATTTTCTTTTTTTTTATTTACAACAAAGACGAAAGTTCGAGAAAAATGTGGTTACTTAATAATTGCCTAACTTGTTGAAAAAATAACTTTACATACTATCAACTTATAACCGTAGTATATTCCATGATATGTTTTAAATGCACCATATTTTTTTCTAATTTTTAAAAGAATATTTAATACCTTTAAAATAATATCTGTCTGTCTGTCTGACTGTCTGTCAATCTATCTGTCAGTCTGTCACCAGGCTGTATCTCATGAACCGTGATAGCTAGACAGTTGCAATTTTTACAGATGATGTATTTCTGTTGCCGCTATAACAAGAAATACTAAAAACAGAATAAAATAAAAATTTAAGTGGGGCTCCCCAAACAACAAACGTGATTTTTTGCTGTTTTTTGCGTAATGGTACGTTTGCGTTTTTTGTTAATAGCTTTTGAACTTTTTTTATGTGGGAATGCTTCGAATACATTTTTCTAGACATCATTCCGAATCTAATGAGGTATCATACGTATTTTTAGGAGTTAGTATCTCTATTAGTGGCAGCCGTACAAGCCCAATTTCAAAGAAAAACCGCAAATGGATGTACAAGTTAGCCGTTTGGCACACGCATACTGAGGTCAAAACAAAATTTTTGACCCGCAGTTCCTAAAAAAATCCCTTGCTACAACATTTTTTTTTTGTATGGAAAAAAACATTTTTTTTTTCAAAAACCTATCGTGTGTGGTATCATACGAAAGGGCTTTTTGAGGCGATTCTAAAAGTATACCAAATCATTACATTTTAGCCATTTTTTTTTTGTAAATTAAAACAAATAGAATTTTTAAAACATACCAAGTTTGGGGTCAAGTTAAAGGGTTAAAGAGGTATTTCCCGTTGGATATATGGATATTACGTATCCTTGTATGATTAATATGTACCGTATCTGCAGTACAGTTCCATAAGTCTCGTAAAATAGGTATTGAAGTAGAACGGCCGGTCCGGGCCGTAGCAACTACGCTCGCATTCCATTGCTAATTGTTCTGTTTATAAGTTATTGATATACCCGACAAAAAAAAAACAAAAAAAAGTGTTTTTTGTTTAATTTAGTTTAATTTGTATACTTTTAGTTTAAGTCATATATGTTAATACCTACAGTATTAAGTTATTTGTTATAGGTTAAGTGTGCGCTCACCGATAAAATGTATTTTGCGTGAAAAAACAATTAATTCTCGTGTAAGTGAATATTATGTATTCTTATGAGAAAATAAAGATCTTTAAACCTAACTGTGTCACTTTGTATTTTAAAAAAAACTAAATAAAATTATTTTTAAAATTCCTTTTTTTGGGTTAGATATGAGGAAATCACGTATCATTTTTGGTATATTGTACAAAAAAAAATCAGCCATATCGTATCTGGAGGAGCCCAAACTTGGTATGTTTTGAAAATTCTTTTTGTTTCAATTTAAGAAAAATGGCTAAAATGTAATGATGTGATATATTTTCAGAATCGCTTCAAAAAGCCCTTTCGTATGATAGATAAGAGAAGAATACGATAGGTTTAAAAAAAAAGTTTTTTTATACAAAAAAAAAAGATTTTTTATACAAAAAAAAGTTTCAGCACTCCTCACAAGGGATTTTTTTTTAGGAACTGCGGGTCGATAATTTTGTTTTGACCTCTAGTATACGTGTACCAAACGGCTAACCTGTACATCGATTTGCGGTTTTTTAATGCGAACAGCTTACACTATATTTTTAACCACCTTGAACGTTTTGTAGACTAGACTATTGTCCCAAATTGGGGTTTCTTATTCATTCCGACCAGGATTAGGAGCTCTTCAAACATACCTATTTTAATCAAAATCTGACTCATAAATAAAAAACGGACCATTAATAAAACTGTATAATTACATCAACGTAAGAAATATCTCATGTCACATGTTTCTTTGTTATGATAATTTTATCTAACCTGAGGCTTTCTTTTTTTCTAATCAACGAAGCCGGAGAGCGACAAATTTGTTTTTCATCACACTTGCTCGAAAAGATCTTATTTCATGCAGGTGTACTGAAGGGAAAACAAAAGGCCTATATTGTTCCCGCGGGAGTTATAGCTTTCTTTTTTTAATTAGATATGTCACTAATTCATACGAAGTACGAACCAAGTAAGTTATAAGTAAAATACTTTGTTTAAAGTATAAGGGTGTGTAAGGGAGTTTTACTTCTAAAATACTGACAATTATAATTTAGTATTTTTGTTTATAATATTTAATTGGATTAATTTAATAGCCGTTTAAAATATTTTTACACAAAATTTTCTATCGTGGCTGAATGCCGAAGGTCTGTGCCTTAGATGCCTAACCTGTCAAGAAATGACAATATGGCGGACGAATATTTGAAATGTCACCGTATTTTATAATTATTTCCCTGAAAATTTAGTTTTTCATCACAAGTGTAACGAAAACCATTGTGTGTAACTCCGGGGGTAAGAATATTGTAAACTCCTCCTTTACAAAATCTCACTTACCCCCCTCGTTGCACAATGTAGGTACTAATAGCACAGCGTGTCGAAAGTTGATACTTTCCGCACGGAAACGAGAAAAGAAATGATTGTTTTTTTACTCTCCTGTAAAAGTCAAAATGTTATTTGGATTGCAGGTTGTAGAAGGATATTGAATTCAGCTACCTAAAATCAAGAAGTTAAATCACAATAACAGGAAATAAGTAAACGCTCAGTGGTGGTAGCGAGCTAAGCTAACAGAAAAAGTTTGTAAGAACTAGCTATAGCCTATGATATGCCTATATAGCGGGCCGCGACCGCGACGCGACTTGCAGGCATAAGGTCCGTGAGCGCAAAAGACGTGCGCGTCTGTGTGCGTGCACCACACACACGGGGATATGGCGGCGCCGCCCCCGTCAGCGCGACGGAGATAATCAGTTTGAAATCTCAAAATTGAGAATTCGCTCAGCTCCTGTTGGCTCTTAAGAAGCCCTTAATTAAGATTTAGAAACGTAAAAAAGAAAAAGAAAAAAATCTATATAGGGCTGTATCTCCTAAACCGTGCGTCGTAGCGCAAAAATAATCAACTTTTCGGTCCCCTTTATGTAACCATTAATTTATACAAAAAAAACGCAAAAAAAAAAGTTTTTTTTTATAGGGCTTGATCTCCTAAACCATGCGTCGTAGCGCAAAAATAATTAAATTTTTGTTCCCCTTTATGAAACCCCAAAGTAATATACAAAAAACACAATGTAAAAAAGAAAAAAAAAAAAAAAAACAATAAAAAAAACTTTATAGGGCTGTATCTCCTAAACCGTGCGTCGTAGCGCAAAAATAATCAAATTTTCTTTCCTCTTTATTCAACCCTTAATTTATATTAAAAAAAAACGCTTTCACTAAACTGCTGTAACTCGGAAACTTATATTTATATTTATTCAACATTACATGTCATGTGCATTACAAAAGATGTTAGTTACAGGTAGTTGGTACATGACACCCTGATAGGGCACAAAATGCTAACAGATAGGTACTTACAATTCTAGCGAAAATCTAAATAATTAATATAATTTAAAGCTAAGATAGTTCATGCAAAGCAAAGGTATGTCAAAACAATATTAATTAAATTAAAAAGTTATACAATGCAATGTCATAATCTGATATTATAATTATTTTTAATATTTACATAATCATATTCATTCCTACTATATTTAACTTAACGGATTCCATTTCAACAAAGTGTCATCATTTAAAAATTCGTCAATTGAATAGTAAGACTTATCGGTGAGCAGCATTTTTAACTTATTTTTAAATATTTTGTCATTACTTTCCTGTTTCAATATTTTGGGTAGTTTGTTTGCTATGATGACGCATCTACAGTAAGGACCGTTTCTGTACATAGCTAGTTTCGAGATTGGTAAGAAGTACTGGATTTAGAATCCACAAAGGGGACTTTACTAAATTATGACACATATTAAAGCCTGACCAGTAATATATGATCATTGTCAAGAGGGCGCTGTTCATTCTCATATATAGGGTGACAGTTCAGTATAGTATGAAAAAATATTGTATTTAATGAACATCATCATCAATATAATTAATGTTGCTTGCCACGCTTAAACATAACAAAAATCACAATAAATTGCGTCTTAAAATAAACTTAAAAAGTCTACTAAAAATCGAAACAAAAGTAATTTTTAAGTCGCTGTTGTGACATTCTCAATCAAAAGGTAGGTACCACTTTGTCGTTTACCATAAAGACGAAATTTGATTATATCTTTATACAAATAACCTGTCAGAGAAAGTGGTACCTTTTGATTAGGAACGTCACATATGTTGGTCAGTATGAGGAGTGCAGCCTACAGTTTATTTTTAATTATATTTATATACCTACTACGGTAAGATTGATAAGACAATGTAATTATGCCTCCGAATGAAATAAATACACTGTATCGCAAAACTAAGTGGCGAGACAGCTCATAATGCCATCTCTTGGTTGGTCTTAACAAGGGTAAAGGAGATAGTATTAAGATCTCAGTCGCCAGCTGATATTGCGGCAAGTATAATAAGCACCCCACCCGCGTAGGTACCCTTCCCCGCGCACGCCCTTCTTGCTCAATTGAGTTTTATTTTGCCAGATAGTAAAAAAACCGTGGATCAAAATGACCCAAATTATGAATGATGTCTCAATGTGGTATTATAATATTGTAGACGTAAACTTAATAATATGATTTTTTTTTGTGGCAGATACAGGGTGTTAATTAGAAAAAAAAATTTTTTTAAATAAAAGCGGTGGATGAATTTGACACAGATTTGTTTGAATAACATATAACAATGTTCTGTAAAGTACAACACTTCACTTACCGACTCTAATATTTTTTTAGGCGTTTTAGGATCAATATATGGTATTTATTAAATGCCATTATACCCGTGGATGAAAATGACACAAAATGCGTGTGTACGTCGGAAGCCACTTTGCCTTTACAGGGAAACAAAGAATTTCGTCTCGAATATTTTTTTTACAGAATGCTGATTGAAAAAAGAAATACCTAAATTTCTACCTAAGCAAATACCTAGGATGACACAAAATATTATTTTTAGGTTTAGTATATGGTCTGGAAACTATATATAAAAAATAAGCAACATTAATATTCTTATAACCTCAGAAGTTATTGGTACAGGTCTAATGGGAATGATTCATACTATGCGCCTATTCCAATCTGTGCCCGGCGCGGACAAATGGGAATACACCGGATTGAGGAATAATTCGTGTCACTTGAAGAGAACTAAGAAAATCACAGGTACTGTCATAGACTTCAATTGTTGATCCAACTAAGGTTCAAGCTAATTTGGTTGTCAATACTAACGGTACCTATGCAATGTCCATTGTAAAGTAAACCTTAAATGGCTCAGCAATTAAAGTCCGTGAGTTCCGTGACTGTACTGAAGTTGTATTTACCTAGCCTATAGCGATAAGGACGCCTTTTGAAGGATGAATGAATGTTATTCGAACGTTGCTACATCTTATTTTAGTAATTAATTCTACATATTTATATCTTCTGCTAGGAACTGTGTCGCTATGAAGATGTAACGACGCAGATTAAATTAGTGCTAATAAATAACAGATTATACAGACCTGGTTTTTTTTTCAAACTGGGTTGCGAAACTCGTGTCGAGATTAAAAACTTAATGCACGTTCGTTTGCCCAACAATAACATACGTAACATGGTATTAAAAATTCCGGCAACCGACATCACAAGTAGACGTTTAATTTCTCCATGCGTTTACAATGAAAGTATTCTTAGTTGTTTTTGGTCTCATTTGTAAGCAGAACACGTAAAAAATTTCCTCAGTTTTCTTTTGCTGTCGTAGATAAATTCATAATAATATAATGTTGCTAATAAGTTTAAGTAGGTACTACGATATTTTCAAGCATGATGTTACGAGAGGAAACCATAAGTTCTCGTAATTGCTTACAAAAATATTCTTAATTGGAAGCAGCTAGTATTTTAGTTAAGATTTTTGGTTTAGCATGAAGATGATGAAAGCAGTTTTTATCGAATTGCCGTATTTTTTTGTCGGAGCTTCCTTTGTTTATCTCAGTCCCGCCACGTAAGCACGACAAAAATATTGAAATAATTTCTCTTTTACTAAAGTATCCGCACCTGAGATTTAAAAAGGTTTAAATATATTTTAGTTATTGTTAAGAACAACATCCCGTCTAAATTTAAGTTAGTTATCAATTGACCTATATCCCATTTAGGCCTCAAGGTAGTGAGTAGATGAAACCAAAATGATTCATACATTCACCTGCATTGATAATCAATCAAAAATGGCAAGTAAATACTTTTGAAATCGATTTGCGTAATATCACGCATTCAATGTAATGTAGGCAATTAAACTTCTCTTCAAAGCACTTGAAGGAAAGATACTTAATCTTATTAAGACAAAGATTTCGCACTAAGGAGGTAAACGAGCCTTATTTGGCACAATTGGTAGAGTCGTGACTAGATGACTTGAATAGGGCACGAGAACTCACTGATGCAATATAATAAAATGGTGTAATAGAAATAGGATCATACATGCAGAACATACATAATACTTACTTAAAGACCTATTTCAATAATAATTAAGGTAACCTCCAAATAATGAAAGTTGAAATGTTGTACTAGGTAAAATTTCGCAAAGTAAGTACATGTCAGCCAAAAAATGTGGCAAGGCCTTTGAAGGACAGTCTTTTAGTTACTAAAGGACTGTCCCTGTACTTACTAAAGTTTAGTAAGTAAATAAGCCACATGTTCGATTTTAGGTTACCAAAATTTTTAGTGACCTAAGTTTTGGCTTGTATTCGTAGATTTTTCAGGCAGTACGAATATAACTATGGCAATTTAGTATTGGGCATCAGGAGATTCAGGAGACTTTGACACTCAATATTTCACTAACGGAGCTATCAACTGAAACATGGTAATATATAGTCAGTCAAACGTACGATTCGACAACAACCCACCATGAGCTGAACTAAAAGAAAAATCATTTCAACATTTTATGAAACCTAACACACCAACATTTTATTAAAAACGTGATTTTAGCTTTTTGTCGGCATGAGTATACCTACGTACCCATATCAAATGCTAAGTATTAAGGGTACCTAGTAAGATTGTCTGAGCTATGTTGTGCACACACAGACAGATAGACGTGGTATAAGGGCCCAATGTTGACAACCGGAAAAATAGGAATAGAAGGAGGAGGACTTAGTGTTTCTTTTTGAGGTAAAAAATCAAATTGTATAGCGGTAAAGTACTTTTTAATTAATTAATGTTTTAGTGGCCAAGGCGATATTCGAGAACTTGGATGTACTGTCGAGCATCATGGAGCCGATAACCCTCGGCACGATGGGCACCCAGAAGCCTTATCGGTTCGACTTCGAGCAGTACGTGCAGGAGGCCAGGACCAAAATGCCGGGACGAAAAGCCGCAGGTTCGGAAGTGTTTTCGGATAAGGTTGATATGGGAATTTTAGGGCAACAATAGACGGGTACTAGCTTTAACTTGCAGGGAAAATGTGCATATATACATCGTTTTAACATCAGTCACGAATGTCTCCTAAAGGTACTCTTTCGAGTAAATGCGCTGGAATAGTTAACGTGACGTGTAAGACGTGTTTCGCGTATTCAATTTGAAATGTAGCAGGTAATTCGATCAACAGGCGTATTTAAATTGTATAAATGTGAAAACGAGCCAGTAGAAGGTGTATCGGACTACAGTTGGTAAAAAAATATAGCACACATCGTTTTTTTTTTTTATCTACATAACTACATAAAGATGACTAATTCTTCCTAAAATTTCAGATGCGTGCACAATGCAGCTTCTAGTATCAGCCATGGAGACACAAACGACGCAGTCCGACGGATCCTGTGAACTGTCCCCCGAATGCAGCCAGCAAATCATGAAGGGCTCCGGCCTGGCCTTCCAGCAGACCAGCCGCCTCCGCGCCGCCACGCTCGCCCGCCTCTTCGACTGCATGGATGGAGTGGACATCAACGCCCAGATATACAAACTGTGCATACAGATTTACAAGGAGACGAAGTCGCTCGAGGCTTGGGACCATCCGGCAGGGACTAAGACTATTTTTATGCAGCAAAGTAAGTTTCTGCGCCTCATTAAATCTTTAATCTTATTTTATGTTTTCTTACATATTATTTCTTGTTTGTTTGTGCTTACGAATAAAATCTTATTCTATTCTATTCTATTATCAAGTTTAGGGGCGGTTTCCAAACACCGTTTAAATACATAATAATGCCTTTATTAGGCAATAATTAATAATAGTACCTACTTATTTCATCCTTTATACAAGTGTTGCGCCATAATTAAAAATACAATAAGTAAATAGGTAAGTATTTAAGATGTAAAAATTAAGTACTTACAATACAGTTGATTCAGTTGATTGTAATCGCGTTTTATGAGCTTTGTTAAATGTGATGAATGGCAGATTGCAACAAACATTCACTCAGTAAATAGTGCAATTTGATGATACGCACTCGATGAAGTTGAAGACCGATGAGTATCATTGCATAAAACCACTACTATAATATTACAAGTAATTTCAGCCGACTTAGCATTACCACATATTCCGTAAAAGTGGCCCCAATGTGGAACGTGCAGAATATTCTTTATTTAACCGTCACTGAAGGTAGAGGTAAATAAATACCTAAATATAAGATCTCATAAACAAGCGATATCATCAAAACAAGCGGCCTAAGCAAAAGGCTAAGACACGTCTAAGACTATGACATAAACTCCTATTGCTTCAGCTTACTGGCCAAATAGAATATGAGGTCGATGGATGCAATATATGTTGACAATTTAAATTTTATCTAACGAAACTAAAACTGTTACGTGAGGTCCACCATAAGTGGTGCGAAGTATCGTTATTCAAATTTTTTTTTCCTAAACATTTTATTTAACTACCTATGTACTCATGAGAACTGTTTCAGCTCTGACTGAATTATGTAAGTTTTCTTATACGAGGCTATATAGGACTTCTATATAGTCTAAATATTTTGTGTGAGTAAACATAAATACCGCTTCCAGTCATGTACTGCGCACACCATGGTTACGGGGAGTTTATCAAGCCCCGCTGGATGAACAAGATCATATCTTGGCAAGAGCCGAAAGGCTGTTACTCAGACGATCGGCGGCCTTTCATGAGACTGACGGGCTTCGTGACCGCGGCTCCACCAGCCCAGAAAGAACGTGAGGTAGGTCATAGCTCAAACGCCTCAAATGGTCCGAGAGCTGGTGGAAATTTGGAGTAGGTCCTTGAGGCAAGCTGAAAATTTGCCTGATGCTTCTCCTATCTTACCCTACCTCAGCACTACAAGTCTGGCTGCAGGGTAGCGGGTCTAAACCAACCTACAAATTTTTAAAGAATTTTTTTTTTGGTGCCCAAAAAAGGTTCTTGAGGCAATCAGTAATTTCTACAAGTGAAAATTGAATATCTAAATAGTCATAAAAAAATTATGCCAGACGATTAGGCCGGGTCTTTAACCTTGCCAGACGCGTGCAAAAAATTTTTTGAAAAAATTCAAAAAAGGTTCTTGAAGCAATCTGTAATTTTTACAGGTTAAAGTTAAGTAACCAAATAGTCATAAAAAAAATAAGCCAGACGATTTGGTCGGGGCCTTCTACCTGCCAGACGATCTAGAAAGTTACGTATGGCACTTACTCGTACGCAAAATTAAGTTTGTTCTCCTGTAGAAATGTATGCTAATACAAAGTTATTTTTGTAGTGCAGTAAATTAAAGGTAAAAGGTACAAATTTGGATGTACGATGTGATTATGATTATGAATATGTGTATATTTATGATAAATTAGTTAACGTAATGTGACTGAATTTATAATAATGTATTGTAATGTATTGTAATGTATTGTAGCGACTAAAAATAATAGTGAGTAAAAACCGTACTTATCTAAATATTTTGAATGTATTGTAATTTAAAAAAAATACATGTATATGTAAAATAATACAATTTAAATACAGAATAGTAATGTGTTCTAATTATTATAATGTGTAAATTTTTTATTTAATTAATAAATGCTTAAACAATACAAATAATAATGAAATAATAATACAAATAAGATGATGATGATGATGATTGTTTCATGTCCAGATGTGATAGGTTATTAAGTGCGTGGAGTGTTAAAAGGGGGCGAGAATTTTATTATTTTTGCACTACAACGCACGGTTTAGAAGCTACAGCCATATATTATTTTCTTTTTTTTTATTGTTTTTAAAAATTTGGTTATTTTTGCGCTACTACGCACAGTTTAAGAGATACAGCCCTATAAAGCTTTTTTTTCTTATTTGTGATTTAAAAAAAATAGTAATTAGGGGTTTCCTGATGGGAAGCAAAAATTTCATAATTTTTGCGCTACGGCGCACGGTTTAGCAGATACAGCCCTATAACTTTTTTGTTGTTTTTTTTTGTGTTTTTAATATATCACTTATGGGTTCCTTGAAATGGAACGAAAATTTGATTATTTTTGCGCTACGACGCACGGTTTTGGAGATACAGCCCTATAAAGTTTTTTTTGTTGTTTTTTTTTATTTATTTTTTATTGTTTTTTATTTATCACATGGGTTTTTTCAAAGGGGAACGAAAATTTGATTACTTTTGCGCTACGACGCACGGTTTAGGAGTACAGCCCTATAAAGATTTTGTTTATTTTTGCGTTTTTTTTTAAATATTAATTAAGGGTTGCTTACGCGGGAAAGAAACTGATTATTTTTGCATTACGACTGAAAAAAAAATTCAGCTGTTTAGCCTGTTCGCATGAACACAGATGCCATGTTTACATTAAAATTTAAAAAAAAATACTTCCCGGCCTAGGCCTTCAATTTCGTATGCAATTCCTTTACAGTTCTCTCGAGTTGCTCCGCCCGAAACATGATACTTTGAAGCCTGTTTTGATGCACATGAGGACAATATCTGTGCCTCCAGTGTAAAAGTCGAGTTTGTCCAAATTGCAAATTTTGGCAGTAAGAGGTTTATTTCATAAAACTACACCTTTTGTGTTGACACTCACAGCCTTACGACTTCTAATTGCTGAGATATCGATTGTGCAAAAGGGTTAAAGTTTGCCAAAATGCTATACTATTATGTTCAAAACGATTTATTTTCATATTATCTCGTTTAAAAAATCGGTATTTAAAAATCGTGTTACGAACGATGGTTAAAGTAGTTTAATCTTAGTGAATAAACTACATTTCAAGGAACATTCGGTGTAAAGAAATTAAAATTCACTTAGATCTTTTTCAACTACCGGGTCTAGTTCGTGAATAACGGTAAAAATTAAGTTTTTTATTATTTACAGACAATTTTTAGGACGTCATGATGTGTAAAGGGGTATAAATTTATTTACTTTGGTCGTTTTTCACAATCTAGTTTAGCTAAATTGAGTTAATGAATAGGATTCGCGGGGTGCCGAAGAGGGGTCGGCGGCGCGTACGCCGCTCGGCTCCCGAGACTCCCGAGAGTCCCGCTCGTGACTTCATGACGCATGCCAGCTTTTATAACTTCAGTGTGCTATAAAAAACTGAATTCACTGCGAGAAAATTAAACGAAAAAAAAAGGAAAATTCTTGTTCATAAGTAGAGGTAAGTGAATTCAAATATTAAAAAGAAAGTCCTGTAGAAGAAAAGACAACTGGAATGAGACTGATTATGAAATAATTGGGAAACAAAACAAAAAAGGAAAACAAAGACGGGGAAGAAAAACCAAAAAGTACAACTGCCCTGTTGTACTGAACCATTAGCAATTTCAGCAGAAAAATTAAAGATACCTATTCACTCTTTAATTACATGAATATTATTATTTTTCATTTGGTTTTTTTACCATCGTACTAAAAAAATGCTATTTTGAATTCCCGAAATGGTTTCTTTACACAATACAAAAGTTAAAAAAGATTTTAGCAACACTAGAGAAAAGTGCAGTTTAACCTTTTCACACATTTATTGTTTTTGTGAAAAGGGATATAAGTTTTTTTTGACAGCCAATATTTCTGTTACTTTCACAAAAGTCAGTTCAATTTAAATGAAAATTTATAATTCATTACCTAAACTATCTAGTCTAAACTAAAAGCAAAACCCCAATTTTTTTAGAAAGAATCCAGAGAAAACACGGTTAGAAACGTTTTTCGGCCATACTGAAAAATGACACTTTTTGAGTTTAACCCTTTTACACTGGAGGCACAGATATTTCATTGCATGTTTGAAAAAAGAAAATTAAACGATTAAAAACGATTATCGTTCCAAAAACTTGTTATTTAACTGTCCAGCGAATAAAATAATTTAAATAAGTTATAGTGACGTCACAAAGTTTATGACTCCCCGTTCCCTTTGTCACAACATGTTACATTTTCTTGACACCCTCCCCCCCCCCCCTATACGTGTGATGATATTAATTTCATTTCATTTATTCATTTATTTCAATCAACTTAGGATCATAATATATTACATTATAACATTACATAAAATTATTATATTACAGTTAAGATTAAAATTAAAGTTAAATTAGACTAAAATTATATTAAACCCCTAAAATAAATAATTAATTATTTAATTAATTATTTATTATTTAATTATATTATATGACCCCTAAAGATGAAAAAAATACATGAACACAGCCATGCACGCCATGGTACATTAAAATTAAATAAAAAGGCATTCGTCATAACTAATGAACTACCCATGGATCTACAATAGAGATACAGCTGGACATATTGTCGCTAATTTCATAATATGTAATATGCCCACACCCTATTCATACCCATAATTCTATACGCATAATTATCATAAATATACACATCTTCATACTCACAATCACATCGTACATCCAAATTTATACCTTTCTATCTTTAATTTTCTGAACTACAAAAATAACTTTGTATTAGCATACATTTATACAGGATAACAAACTTTATTTTGCGTGCGAGTAAGTGCCATACGTAACTTTCTAGATCGTCTGGCAGGTAGAAGGCCCCGACTAAATCGTCTGGCTTATTTTTTTTATGACTATTTAGATACTTAACTTTAAACTGTAAAAATTACAGATTGCCTCAAGGACCTTTTTAGAATTTTTTGATAAAATATTTTGCACGCGTCTGGCGAGGTTAAAGACCCGGCCAAATCGTCTGGCACAATTTTTTTATGACTATTTAGATATTCAATTTCCACTTGTAGAAATTACAGATTGCCTCAAGAACCTTTTTTGGGCACCAAAAAAAAAATTCTTTAAAAATTTATAGGTTGGTTTAGACCCGCTACCCTGCAGCCAGACTTGTAGTGCTGAGGTAGGGTAAGATAGGAGAAGCATCAGGCCAATTTTCAGCTTGCCTCAAGGACCTACTCCAAATTTCTACCAGCTCTCCGTCTAAAACTTTTGAAATATACAGGCAAAGGCATTAATGAATCTTGTCATTGATTGTTTATATAAGCCAGCCTTTTTAGGGTTCCGTACCCAAAGGGTAAAAACGGGACCCTATTACTAAGACTCCGCTGTCCGTCTGTCCGTCTGTCACTAGGCTGTATCTCATGAACCGTGATAGCTAGACAGTTGAAATTTTCACAGATGTTGTATTTCTGTTGCCGCTATAACAACAAATACCAAAAAGTACGGAACCCTCGGTGCACGAGTCCGACTCGCACTTGGCCGGTTTTTTTATTCAATTAGTTTACAACTCCTTAAAATTTTCGCAGGAGGAGTACCGTGTGAAGAAGGCGGCAGTATCGGAAGGTGGTTCCTGCAACTCGCTAACTTCCGCCATGGCGTTGGGCTCGATGGTAGTTTACATACGAGCCTTACTTGAGACGGATCAAGCTTTCCAGTACGATGTATTGGAATAACACTACCTGTTACAAACACTCACTATTTAGTTTTTAAGATTAATTCTTAGTTCAAGAAAATTAATAAAATCAGGAGAAATAATTCGTGTAATTTTGTAAATTGGTACAGTTAAATAAATATAACCTTGTGGTGTCCATGAACATACTTAAATACATAAGTTCTTTATTTAAACGATGTTTTTTCATGCAAGTACTGCACATGCAATAAGCAGGGCAGTAAGTGCTTGGGGGTGGGGTGTGTGCTGAGGGTCTAGGGGGAGGGGGCGGACCTTTTTTCAGATTTTTGCTCATATCTCGCATATCTGTACGAATAGCATTATAATTAGTTCGGACAACGGTTTCTACATATACAGGTCATATTAATTTTTACTCTACGATCAAGACTAGGAGCTACAGGGTGTTTAAGCTAGCAAAGGGATAAAAATAGATGATTTAAGAAAACGTCGTTTTTTCGTAGTTGTTCATCATAACTCAAATTTTTAGTTTAGAATAAGCCAGTTTAGTCACCTGCTGATAAAAAATAAAAATAAAACCGGCAATGAGCACGTTGGGCCATGCTCAGTGTACGGTTCCGTACTTCATACGGAACCCTAAAAAGAACAATAATTAAGTGCGTAAAATTGTAAATAAAAATTAAAAATTAATAAAGCAGTCGCTGGAATGACCCAGTCGCATTTAAAAAAAAAACAGGTTTTTAGGTGCATAATTACTTTAGCCAAAAATATGATATTCCTTGAAGGTAAACTGCGAAACATAATTTTTTCTATTTTTTAGGGTTTTTACTGTTTTTAGTAAATCCTTTTATGGACAAATAACCTTTTACATGTAAGCCAATTATTTGAATTCTTAGCGCCACTTGCACCAACCCGCTAACCCGGGGTTAACCGGTTAAACCGTTAACCCAGTGTCAAATTGTACTGGTAACCATGGTAACTCCAGGTTTAACTGGTTAACCCTGGGTTAGTGAATGGTGCAAGTGGCGCTTAGGCCGGAGCATGCATTTGTGACTTGTGACTCTTTATAAAAAAACAAGAAAGAAAAAGAAAAGAAAAAAAGCGTAATGACAGAATGTCATAACCACGTCATAAGTGTCATAACGAACCAAAAATATTCACAAATATAATATGTGAACTGAAAATTAAAACAGAGCCACTTTCCGGTCCGGCCTAGGCCTGCAACTTATAGTACGAGACGTGATACTTTCTTATAACTTCCCAGCCTGATAATTGATGAGCATAATATCAATATTTCATTGCATGTTTGAGAAAAAGTCTGTGACAACCCTACTGTGTTCTTGTGCGGTGTCTGCATTTACGCAAACATCAAAGGCGTCCACTGTTACTTTTTACACTGTGGTGATTATATGCTCTTTGGTTGTAATATAGTTTGTAACGTCATTGGACGTCACTCACTGTCATTTTCATGGAACGCCCATATATGTAATTAAAATAAAAATACTAAGTGATTTCTACATCTAAGTAATTTAATAATATATCACATTGAATACTTACAATGCTGCGATTGTTCGCAAGAAATATGTGCTCTGCAGGACAAGTAAAAAGACCGCCAATTCAAGTTTTTGGTACGTGCTCTGTTACTATTCTATATCTGACTAACATATGATTATGACAATCATCATTGAAAACTTATCATCATCATAATTTAAGAGCATGATGGCTCTTATCGGTGGTTGATAAAAACTATATGGCCTTAAACTATCTCCATGCCAAATTTCAATTAAATCGGTTCAGCGGTTTAAGCGTGGAGAGATGACAGACAAACATACAGAGTTACTTTCGCGACAAAGTATGTAGGGGTGGACCCCATGGCAAAAGTCATCTAGTATCAATGAGCGACATCCACATATACCACTGGCCAATAATGACTAGACATTGAAAAAACAAGTTATACTTATTTATAGAAAATTAAGTACATCATAATGATTTTACATTATACAGGGGTAGAAGGGCGATATGTCACGGCGTTGTACAGCGCAGCCAGCCAAAAGGGTCAACTAGAAGAAGTGGATAAGCATTTGAGGATACTCGAAAAGGAACTCTCCAAGCCCAAGATGATTGATTTTCTTGAAACTAGTGTGGTATCGCGCGTTCAAAAAGCTAAATTCCTGCAAGAGGCAGCTAAACAAGTTGGTACGTCGTATTGCTATAACTTTTATTCAGGCGCTTGTTATCAGATAAAGTTACGAACCCGATTGTATACAGGCTGCCTAAAAATAAATGCATTCCCGTTGCCGGGGAGGTTTTCGGATTATACTGAGCAACTTTTACTATGGGACCAACCATGTATTCGCGAAAAAAAAATTTACCCCCATATAAAATGGACCAGCCAAAATATATGAAACAGACATTTTTTGGTTTGATTAAGTTATGATAGGGATATTCGGTGTATTGGCATAGCCGTAATGCCGTGCAGATATATTTATTTAAATAAATAATAGGTACTCTATACACTATTACTGTACACTATTAACAGGAACAGAATAAAGCTAGGAGAATTTAATTTCAACTTAATACTACGAATAATGGACTATAATGCTTGTCGACATTTTAGGTATGCCTGACACCGCAGCAAATTTCCTAGGATTGGTTGCCGAAAACGGTCGACTCAAAAAACTAAAGCGCATGATAACAATGTTTCTGACGGTCATGGTCGCGCACAACAACAAGGCCCCCTGTGAGGTCATCACCGCCTCGCCTCTCGATGATGGATCCCGTCAGTCCCTCATGGACGCCCTTAAGAAGTTCGTCAAGGGAGACAAGAAGATCGAGCTCACGGAGAAGGTGGATCCATCGATAATAGGAGGGATGATAGTGGGTGTGGAGGACAAGCACATTGATATGAGCATTTCTAGGAAAATTCAGATGTATACCGATATACTGAAGCAATCTGTCTAACTTTTGTTTCTACGCCTGTGAAAAAAACCTGGTACGTAAATATTTTTTTAACTTTTCAACATTACCTATATATTATTATTCTACATACCTATACAAACTGAATTTTGTTACAATGCTGTCTTGACTGGAGATCAAATTGAAAAGTTTGTTGTCGGTTGTTAGGTGCCTAAATTACGTGATCCTTCCTATCCATGTTGCAAAGTGGTATTACTAACTAAATTTGTCCGCGAATTCATAAATAAATTTGTTTATTATGTGTTGATTAAAACAAATGCCTTATTTTGTTATTGTCATTAATAATTTATTTAAATACTTATCAAACAAGTTTAAAAATAATCGCCCCTATATGGCCAGTTGTACCACATTATAGTATTGAGCAAATGTTCATAAAATGCACTAATTTCTAAAGATGTGATACAACGCCATATTTGGGAGTAATACGTCTGTATCCCGTCGGCGTAATAAGATTCGCATGGTAGCCATGGTACCGATCCTTTGGGGGAGTCCTGCATGCGGAACCTTCTAGAAGCCGAGAAACACTTTGGGCGTGAATTCTAAAGTTTACTCTGTTAGAATTGAGAGATCCTGTCATAACTCTTTGAAAGCTGGAAGTCAAGATCCAGAGTTCTTGATCGCCTTTAAGATTGTTAATAATCTTCATGCCGCTGGCGAACTGTAGTGTCTCTCTGTCAATGGCGATTTGATGGAAGTTTCGTGGAGTGTATTCGGTGGCAGAGTTCCAGCACCATATGCTTGGAGGGTCCATGAGCCCAAAGAAGAGGACGCCGTCGCGGTCCATGGCCTCGGCTGCTGACTGTGACGTGCGTTCCTCCGGGAAAACCTGCAAATTTATCAACTTGTTTAGGTACCTTCGCATTCCAAAATATTTAAAAACTAGTATCGTTTCTAATTAAAAAGCAATTAGGAGTAGATAGGTATTTTGTTGAATAGTTCAATGACTCTTTTGCCCAAAACAACTCGGCAACGACACGTTTCTGACTGTTAACAATAATAGATATGTAAATATGCGAACTGTAATGTCACACGGCTTTTTCTCCGAACTTGGCCGGACGTAGAGCGGTGTGTCTGTTTGTTTTTACTTTTAACCACGTTTTAACAGGATATGTAATAGTAGTCTATGTGACTGCTACATAATGAAAGGCATTAAAATACGAGTGTGGGTTTATGAAACGAATGAAACAGTTTCATAAAAGGATCACACGAGTATTTTAATGCCTAATTATGTAATATGGGTAGTTACATACACTGTTTTATCTACATCCATATCATAAGCTTCAACAAAACAAACTAATTTTATACTTACAAATTACAAACCTACTAAACGTCAAATGGCGGCAAATGAAAACTTTTCCACACAATGACACGCATCCGAAGTTTTTTTTAATTCAAAGACAAACTAGAGTTGGGGCCGACTGCCAAATCGTTCAATATCAAGAAACATGCGAGATTTGTCAAAACTAGTCAAAACTGTTTGCAACTGACACTTCATTTCGAATAAAACGTCATCTCGACTGATATTCGAATATAGGCCAAATCAAATTTATTTGTTTCTCAGAGATGTTCTAAATTTGAATGTAATTAAAATATTGGTTAACGATAACGTAAAGTAAAAATTACGATTCAATCACAGATGATGATTTGTTAATATAGTCCATTAGCTTATCTCTTCTGAACAAATTACAGGGAAGTTATGATATGGAAGTAGACGTTTGAAGTAGAGTTTTGGAAGTAGAGTTTGACGACCGGTCTGGCCTAGTGGGTAGTGACCCTGCCTGTGAAGCCGATGGTCCTGGGTTCGAATCCCGGTAAGGGCATTTATTTTGTGTGTAGAGCACAGATATTTGTTCCTGAGTCATGGGTGTTTTCTATGTATTTAAGTATTTATATATTATATATATCGTTGTCTGAGTACCCATAACACAAGCTTCCTTGGGCTTACCATGGGACTTAGTCAATCTGTGTAAGAATGTCCTATAAAATTTATTTATAAATTTATTTATTTTATACATAAATACATTTAAATTCAAACGCCAACAAAAATTTTAGAATTTCGGGCGCTTGAAGTTGTGAATTTCTCTAACTATGTTCAATATAAGCTATATTATTTGCAACAGTAAATCAAAATAAATACAGTTTAACTCTTCGTGTGATAAAGGTTACGCAAGCAGATATGCACTTTCGCAGCTCGTTGTACGAGGGGCAAACTGAAAGATGGAAACTGTAGATCATAACTTAAATGCTTACCGATAAATTTTCTTGAAGCATCAAACCTTCAGCATCATTCTATTACCTTCTCCTGTGATAAGGAGGTCTTATGACATGACACACACTACTAGAATGTAAAACTCACATTAATGGAGCGGGGGTCGGCGTTGGAATCTTCGATGAAGGAGTCATTGCGCAGCACGCCGGTCCTGACTACATTCTCAGTAGTGGAGGCGAGCGAATGAAAGTAAAGGTAACGATCGCGCCCTCGTCGCCACGGCGACAGCGCCATCCCTAGCACTCCATCCATCAGGTCGAAACTCTCACCTGGAAACAATGGTAGGAACATATCTAAGTTATTCGTGCAAACGGGTCGAGGTTAGTGATCAAACAATTTGTCGTTGTTTGCGCCTTCTATATTTTTTGTCCTGCGTATTATGTAGCCTCCAGAGGAGATGAGTTGGGCTCGTCAGTGAATTTTGACATGAAATAAATATGCAAAATGAAAGCTGGAGAACTGGTAAGATGCGGCAAATGCCGCCGTAGATAGTGGAACAGGCTAGATTTCATTTTGAAAGATTGGTCACACACGGCATGGATATCGTGGAGAGAAAAAGAGAGGCAAGGTTTCGACCGTGATACCTAATTAAAATACAGTACTGTCGTTGGTTAAGCTCTGCCGCGACTGGAAAGAGAACGTAGATACAGCTTAAAACTTCGTGATGCCACCGTTAGCGCGTATGTCCTCGAGTGTCTGGAAGCCGCCTATTTCAACTAGAGAACCTCGATAGAGAAGGTCCCTTGCTATGGGGCCTCTTCCCATGAGGCGTGAGGCGTGAGTCGTCTGTTATATATTAGATTTATATTTTTAAATGTGTCTGTTATATAATTGATTACATAATTGTATACACTTTATATAAATTCCACAGTAAATTGGTTTTAACTGTCATACTGTGTAATTTGTTACATGTATGTACTTAGCGATGCGCGACGCACTGACGCTTAAAGTGTGAAGTGTGGACTTCACATATATAACTAGAGAACAGTACCATCAATAGTGAAGCTCCCGCGCGATGGGAAGGGGAACATGAGCCGATGCGTGACGCGCCAGGAACGGTCACGCGCCACATCCACGACCAGTATGCCGAAGCCGGTAACGTCAGCCACGTACACGAACGTGTCCGCGCAGTCCTCGGGGCTGGACTTGCGGATGTCTACCACCTGCAAAATGAGAACAATTGTGAAACTAACATACTAACCTTCTTGGAACTTACTTGGATCTTTTATCCATCCTAGACTGCATCGGCACTTACCACCAGGTGAGATTGCGGTCAAATGCTTGCCTTTTGGTAATAACAAAAAAAAAACTATCGGCCTATATTTCAAGTCATCCAAGGATTTTTGCATAAAACATTTGTGTTTTTAACAAGTTATAAGTACCTAAACGAAAAAGTGATCTTACGATTTCCAGAATACGAAGGCACATAATATAAAATAAAAGCCAATAGGGAATTAGCTGACAGTTTACCTACATTCATGAACACAAGCTGAAACTAGGTACTTACTGGGGTAATAAACAGTGAAGACTCCACATAGTTTGAGGCATTGACTCTGTGTCGGTAGATCAGAATGTCGTTGCTCAGGTCGAAGGCCAGGAGCTGCGGCGGACAGACCTGGTTGTCCCCGATCTTGCCCGTGTCCATCACCCAAAGCCGGTTGCACTCATCGATCTTTAACAAATAGGTTACTAGTAACATTTTGTAGATGAACTGTTTACAATAAAATAAAATAATTTTGTACAAGTGAAACAGGAGAGTAACCAAGTAAGCTGGAGCTTACTTAGGAACCATCACTTTAAAGTTTTGCTTCTAGGTCTCAGACTCTATTTCCTGCAAGTATGTTTAAAATTGTACCTACACATAAACCTATTCATTAAATAAGTATGGAGAATAGTAAGAGTCAGCATCCAAAGTGCTATTTATGTCATAAAACGACTAAATTTTATAACTATTAAGTGTTTATTTACCTACTGCCTACCTACATTTACTTTCAAATTGAAGAGGTAAAGGGAAAAAAGGTTAAAAAAATATTTGACGATTGTAAAATAGTCTGTGCTCGGTGCCAGGAACGAATGTGATTTGTTACACATCATCCATGTCCAGTTGTCCGCGCTATGCTATTGCGCAACTGAACGCAATGTTGTTCAAACCTACCTTACATAAGAGGAAAGGGGACGGCCGCTTCTCCATACAAACGTAGTCCCCATTTTGCTCTCTGGATATTGACATTATGAAAAATAATTGTACATAATTTGATGTACCTGTATTAACCATAGCTATGCCTCTTTTGACTTTTTTAGATTTTTTGATAAATTTCATGCAAATTTTTAAATGTTCCTAACTCTTAATTGGACGTAGTTACGCGAAAACGTTCCAACCCACAAGTCACTCTAAAATGAGTTACCATAACCAGGGTACTATTTTTGACATATTACATCATGTGCACACAAAGATGCTAGTATTTTTAGGTTAGTTTCATCAATAAAGTTTGACCCAAATGTTCCAACCCACCATTATGCCAAGGACGTGTACTCAAAATAAAGTAAAAACATTACATGCATACTGAAACATATTGTTAAAAACTCTTAATAGAATAACATATCGTTATAATGTTCCACTTGTCTTGGAACATTATACTAAATTCATAAAACGCACATTTAATTGTTTCTTAAATGATCCATGTGGGTTGGAACGTTTTTGCAAAATCTTTATACATTTTTTATTCCTGCAAAAATGTTCCATGTAATTTGAAACCTTTTAGATTAATCCATACTGTTTTTTTAAGCTGCGAAGACTGTTCTAAATAAATTGGAACGTTTTATTATAATATATTATTTTCTAATTTTTTGCTATAAACGATCCACATATACTTGATCAATTTTTGCTAATAAATATGTTCGAGAAAAAAATATTTTTTACCAAAATAAATAACTATGGTATATTTAAGTTTATGTATTTAGTCAAAAGAATCAATGGACTATTTACAATAAAGTTGGCAACATTATTACTCTTTGCTCCCATAAAATGACAGCACCAACGAAACGCACATGTGAAACGAAACGCCGCCGCGGACCTACTTGTCATCGTAGTGAGAAAACAAATGCCGACAAAGTAAGACGTGCTGCCGTGTTGTCTTCTTTTGTTAAATTGGACGTAGTTACGCGAAAACGTTCCAACCCACAGCGACCCCATTTTGAGATAAACGCAATTTTGTGTTTTAGTGGTACACTTTTTCCCTGTAATTATTTCAGGCAAATACTATTGGTTTTACTGTGGAATGCCAAACTGGTTATTGAATGATATGCATATTTTTTGTAAATACATAATACAAGGGGCATATAAATAGGTAAAGCGAGTTTGAAACGTTTTTGCTAAATTTAATTTTGTATGAACCTTGTTAAATAGCAATTATGCATAAACGTTCCAAAACGAATTTAAGTGTATTATTTTATAAATATATCTTAAATAAATTTAATATGTAAAATAATAAATAACAATGAGGAACATACAAAAACAAAAAAAAAATGTATTACAAAAAAAATAGGACGTGATCTTTTGAGCTTAGAACCTATGCCAAAAATTAGCTGATATGGTTCCAAAAGTTATCAAAAACTTATATTAAACATTCAATCATCATCGTATTCTATGATCTCGAAGTCCGGAACTCCACCAAACCCATCAACATCATCAGTAGCTTCTTCATAACATCAATATTATTAAAACCTGTAAAAAAGTTAAACCTCTTCAAGTTTACAAAATGACAAAGACTGATTTTTTTAGTTCAACTAAAGTGGAAAAGAAGATTATTAATAGGAAGAAGTTTACAGACTCATCTAAAGTTAGTTGGCTACATACAAAAGAAATTAAGTTGGATAAAGATAAAATGTTTTCTATTTTTATGCGGTCTACGATGGAAGACGATTTCATACATAAATACATACATACATACATATAATCACGCCTATTTCCCGGAGGGGTAGGCAGAGACCACGGATTTCCACTTGCTACGATCCTGACATACTTCTTTCGCTTCCTTCACTTTCATAACATTCCTCATACACGCTCGCCGGTTTAGGGTGCTCTTGACCTGGCCTTTCTTCAGGATTTCCCCGATCTTATCAGAGAAAGTCCGCCAAGGTCTGCCCCTTCCAGCTCCCGTTTCTACCTCTCCCATATACACTCTCTTTGTTAGCCTTCTTTCACTCATTCTTTCCACGTGTCCAAACCATCTCAACATACCTTTCTCAATTTTTGTCACTACATCTTCGCTCAGTCCACACTTTTCCCTTATCACACTGTTCCTAATTCTATCTTGTAATCTCACACCACACACACTTCTCAACGCTCTCATTTCCACTGCATTCACTTGGCTCTGATGCCTCTTCTGCCATACCCAACTTTCGCTACCATACATAAGTGTAGGCACCAGCACCCCTCTATGCACAGCCAACCGTGCCTTCGTTGTCGACCAATGAGTTGAAAATTGATAAAATAATAAAGCGAGAACTGCAATAGATAAAAAAATCTAATTTTTGTTTATTGTGGCCTAATGGCAAACCGATTGCTCCAGCGAAATTAGTGGACTTACAATCCATGTACTACTACATACCTGAGGATTGCCTTCAATTTTATAGAACGCTTCAAAGTTCTGAAGAAGCTACTGATGATGTTGATGGGTTTGGTGGAGTTCCGGACTTCGAGATCATAGAATACGATGATTGAATGTTTAATATAAGTTTTTGATAACTTTTGGAACCATATCAGCTAATTTTTGGCATAGGTTCTAAGCTCAAAAGATCACATCCTATTTTTTTTGTAATACATTTTCAATTTTTTTTTTGTTGTTTTTGTATGTTCCTCATTGGTATTTATTATTTTACATATTAAATTTATTTTAAATATATATTTATAAAATAATACACTTAAATTCGTTTTGGAACGTTTATGCATAATTGCTATTTAACAAGGTTCATACAAAATTAAATTTAGCAAAAACGTTTCAAACTCGTTTTACCTATTTATATGCCCCTTGTATTATGTATTTACAAAAAATATGCATATCATCCCATAACCAGTTTGGCATTCCACAGTAAAACCAATAGTATTTGCCTGAAATAATTACAGGAAAAAAGTGTACCGCTAAAACACAAAATTGCGTTTATCTCAAAATGGGGTCGCTGTAGGTTGGAACGTTTTCGCGTAACTACGTCCAATTCATAATTCTTTATTGCAACCATGGTACAGTATAGATGTAAATTATAATATACAATTTCTCATATGGACTCTGTAAGGGCACAGCATATCAATAGCTTGCTCATAAATAACATTATTATTATATTTATTGTATTGTATGTAGCAAATTATTAATTTATCAAAAAATATCAGGTCATAAAACAATTCTTTTAATTACACATGAGATCATTAATAAATGTATTAAAATAAATAAATTAAATAAATAAACCCTTATACCTAATAATTAAAAATTCGAAAAAAAAAAGCAAACGTAGGGGCACAGCTGTGGTTGATATAAACAAATTGTATCAAAATATTTTCAATAATGTAAATATCCAGAAAGGAAAATAAGAACTACGTTTGTAAGAAAAGGCGATTTTGCGCGGGTCCTCCAATTTCGTCTTAATGATTAAAATGATTCTTGTTGCTAGGCCTATTTGAAATAATTTGAATGAAGAATATTTTGACTTTTGACTTCCTACAAAACCGAAGTTTGACAGCGGTTCAGGGTCGAATTATTCTATCCCTTTCTAATATATGGCACTATCCCTTTCGGCTATTTAGAGTTGTCAGAATTCGTCATTAACCATTATCTTATGTGTGGTCGTGCACGCAAAGGGACGTCAAGTTTAGTTGTGCCAACCCTAATAATTGCTCGGAGCAAAGCTGAGCCGAACGAAGACGAGTTTGACCGAAAGGAGGAGTGTCCCCCCATGCACTGTCCTGGTTCCGTTTATTTCAAGTAGGTACCTACCGACTTAAGTAGCTGAACGACAAACTATTTTTCACATCACCTATTCGAAAAGGGAACTTTTCTTCCCTGCTAGGAGGGATCAAAGTGGCACTTTTCTGTTCAAGGACATTTTGTTGCCAGTATGAAATATTGACACAAAGACATATGAAATTAGTATGCAGATAATCGATTACAATTTCTTTATAATCGATTACGTGCATACAATTTTTCTAACTTAAATAATATTTTGTTGTAATTGTAAACAAAAAATGTAAGTAATTATGTAATTAACGTATTTTAAATTAATTAATATCATATTTAAATTAAGTAAATTAATTAATTAGCGTAATATTTACAAAGAAACGTAAAAAAACTTTAGTTTAATAATTTAATTTTCATTTTGACATTTTAGGTCTCTTTAAACGCAGCCATACTTGTCTATGCAATTTATAAAGTTTATATTTAAAAAAAATTGTACAAATATTTCACAAAGCATTTTGCTCCCTTGTGACACAATCTACTAATGATCAAGTATTATATCCAGAGCAAGCAAAGTACGCTTAAAGGATGACTCACGTTAGACCGGGCCGGGTCACCGGTGATCACGTGGTGCTTTCCATAGAAAACGAAGGACCGGAAGCTCCGGCCCGGACCCGGCCCGATCTAACGTGAGTCATCCTTAATGATAACGTGGGCAATATTATCACTTATACCAAAGATAGATATAACTCCGTAATAGATGGATACAGTCTAAGGAAAAAACTTGCCTCGAAAATCACAAAAATTTGATTCTCGCTTTGGCCTACTCTCGTATAGAGGGCGTTGACGGTTTCGTTTGTTATTTATAATTTTAACGCATATCAGTGAAAGAACATGGGTCAAAATCATATTAAAAAAAAATGCAAATTAAAAAATACATTTATCCATATTTGAATACATTTGAATGTATTTTTATAAGTCTTAATTATTAGTTTTAAAGTATGTCGATAGATGGCAGTGAATTTACAGTGGTTACAAAATTTACTATGGCAGTACCGTTCTATCTTATTATATCCTCTTTGCTTAATATACTTATAATATTAATAAATACCTCGACTTTGAATTGGACATAACAAGTGTCAACCGCAAACACACCAAATTAGTGCTTTTAAGTATTTAAATATTTAAATAATGTATCATCATCATCAATAAAATTATGACTCATGGTTGAGTTTCAAATAGTTTTCACGCTAGTGCTAGTGGATATATAGTGGCTAATCATGAAGTGTCTTATAAGTAATTTAAAAAAATATAACATTCATAATTATGACGTTCCACGGGAAAAGGTACCTTATGAGGGTTTTTAGTTTCGGAGATGTTAAATGTTTTGTAAACAGGTGAAGAAATGTTCAAATGTTTTTTATGGTGTGATCTAAAACCGTAATGTATAACGAGTGTTTATACCTGTTTTTATTTTTATTATAAGTTGTCAGCCTAGTCATTTCATTTCAGTTTAGTAGAAACAGTACCTTACGGCGTAAGGTGTGTGAATTGTTGCTCAAACTCTACAAGAATCAAGGTACTAGGTACGTACAGCTACTCTGAAGACGGAGGTCATGCCATCGCAGTTGTGCCCCTGGTTGTCATGCCAGGTGTAGTCAGGGTATGGATAAATGCGCGCGTTCTCGTCCACTGTGCCCAGCGTCATCGGCCGTCCCTCATCGAACCGGGGGATGGTCACGAAGATGCGCGATTGCAAATTGCCTGTCAACAAAATATGTTGTAGATGAAAGATGAGTTAGTTGAATTATCTATTTGTATTAGGTATTAATGTTTAAAACACATTTACGAGGGGTTTACTCGTAAACCATCGATCGGCTATATATACATAATTAGTTAGGTAAGCCCGTGGGATCCGTAATTTAGAGAGAGGCAAAAACACAAGAAAAAGAAATCGTTTTTATTTAAACCTGTTCGTGTTCGTACGCATGAGATTGAGTGGTATCTCAGAAAAACTCAACATAGCTGTGATGTCAACTATGTAAATAAATTGATATTAACATACCAACAGAGGTTAGAAATTTACATAGTTGATCCCAAAGCATGAGTTAATATTGATAATCAATTTAACCAGCAATACATCCCCGTAGATAGCATTCAAAGCATAATAAGGTTTTCTTTTTTTTTCACCACTCCAGCTTGTAAGGGCTCTCTTGATACCTAAAAAACTGATGAATAAGTTGCATTTTATCGACAGGAGTGATTAGATCGAAATTTTCAATTGTTTCCTTATTTTGGCTGGTGGAAATGGTGGAATACGTCGCTAATAATAAGTCAACTTTTAAATAATGATGATTTTGGATGGTAAATATATTTAATAGCGTTCATTTAATATTGATTTATACCTAATATTTTACAGTTAGTATTTTTCGCTTGCTCGGGTATAAATAAAATAAACGACGTTGCCCCCTTATAAATCAATAGTTATTTGTTTTACAAGGAGGCAAAGTTGTTGTTTGAACTGAAATTCGAAATTGAACCACGAGCGTAGCGTGTGTTTCGAAAAATGGAATCTTGGGCGATGCGAGGATTTCAAGGCACGAGGATTAAACAAATTTGACCACCAAACCAAGTAAAACACAAAAAAATTCACCACACAAACACAAGAAAAATACTAACTGTAAAATATCAAACAGAATCAAAGCAAATCAATTCAAAATGAATGTTACTACGAGCCCCGATCCAAATTAGTTCGTCTAGTTCCACACAACAATTTTGTTTATTCTAATAAATGTTACACATGAAGATAAAATGACCCAGTAATGGGAACCGTAATAGTAATGTTTAATCTAGTTTATTTTGATCGTATAATAAAATTGCATGAGACTCTTATTGTTAAAAAAATGTACTTTTCAAAAACGTTCTCCAAATCATATTGTCCTCTCCTATAGCACTGCTGCATGCATGCATGGGGTCGAAACAAAATTGTCAGTATATTGGTAGAGCCGTGTTGGTTTCCCTAGTAATAGCCCTTTTGACATCTGTTATATTCCTACGCGTCAAATAAAAAAAAATCGTTATTTTTTTCTTTCAGTACAAATGGTATTTCTTGTATTTGGATTTAATTATTGGAGAATATTACCACATAAAATTAAACTACATTAGCATTAGCATTAAATGTTAGTGATTTTTAAACGTAAACATTATTTTTGTACAAACACATGCATCGGGGCTCGTAAATATTCATTATTCAAAAATTTCAAAATCACCATTTTAAAAGTCAATTCTACTAGCCAACATAAGGAAACAACTCAAAATTTGCATTTGATTACTTTGCCCACACGTGGATAAAATGCAACTTTCTCATCAGTTTTTGAACAATCAAGAGAGCCTTTACCAGCTGGTGTGGTGAAAATAACTATTATCAAGCCGTCTCACAACGGCTAGCCTAGTGACATGATAGCACGACTGCTAATGCGCTCGATTGAATTATACTTCTCCTGCTAGTTCATTGTTTTTTTATGGTAATTATTAGAAAGAGGCGAGGTTCCTCATAATTGTCTAAATTATTGTTCTATGAATAAATAAAAAAACAAAAAGAACTTTAACTGTTTTCACAAAGATTTCTTTATTTTTGCAATGGATACGTAAAATAATTCCTCACTATTTATAACTTTAACGTTTATAGGATAGTTTATTATTTCCTACACACTGTGATTTACACCATACGCCAAAAACAAAAAATAACATGTTATTATTATCATAAAATAGTAATCGCTTAGGCATTTACAAGTCTACACTGCAATGAATCACAAAACAAAGAGGCGCGCTCTTTCTTTATTTCGTGGAGTGAATCTACTACGAATAATCATCGTCCTTCCGTTATCGCCATCGAGAGTGCATCTTCTTATCAGTTGTTTTTACACAATTTTCCGCGAATTGTTTTTGTGTTATTCTCGTACAAGTGCATCTTTGTCAACTAAAACTGCAATGGATATTCAAGATAAAGGTATGTTTAATTATTTGACATTAATATACTATAAAAATAACTACTACTACTGTATTTAATATTGTTACAAATGAACAGCTAAGCTATTTTTACCGAAATATTTTACTTAAGTGAAATTCACTGGCTTTTAGTTTAATTCGCCTTATTTTACAGATAATTTTTTATCAATGGAGAGAAACTTTGATTAAGTGCTCTGATTATGAACATCTCCCACTTTGTCCCACTTTTAGCAGTAATTTAGGTGCTGCGCCGATGCGCTTTTTCGTAGCACGATGCTACGAGTGACGTACTTAAGTTTTTTTATTATTAATCTTATTTCAGATAACAGTCGTATCAAAATTTCTACGGCAGGAATGTCACCAGTGCTGAACGGGATATGCTGGTGTTTGCTGAGATTCAGAACTCTAGTAGTTGAAAATAGAGAAAATATTAATTTGGATCACTTACTCCAACTGGTCAAATATATATGCGAAAAATAGTTGCGTATAAATTTAAAACAATGCAATTACACAAACAATTTATTTCTGAAAAGTACCGTAACTGGCACAAAACTACAGAAGGTGTTCAATCGTTCATCGCCTCTTTTTAATTAAAAAAAACAACAAAAATAAATTGAAAGAATATCCATTAGTCTCACACATAAAATAAAATAAAAAAAGGATATAATTTAATGAGGTTTGCAGTAAAAAGTATATTGTAGGTATTGTTGGATTGTAATATCTACTAACGTAACCATTTGATTACACTTGCGGTATAAAATTGTTTTAAAGCGCTCATAAATAAATACGATTTTCTGCGTAATGTTATATCTTTATCTCATGACGCGACGCGAAGAGGCCCGACCACCTGTAGGCCGAGCACATGATTGGCGCGACAGTATCTCGCCGCGAGAAAGACTACCCGTCTTTTACTAACTGTATGAATTAAAGAGGGACGGGTAGTCTATGTCACGGCGAGATACTCTCGCGCCAATCATGTGCTAGCCCGGCTGCGGTCATAAACTACAATTTTGTCGGAGGGTGTGGCCTGCGGTGAGTGTGGCCTAACATTTAAAGCCACGATCGTCGCTCTAACTAGCCAGAAAAAACTCAGTCGCCGAGGCCGAAACCGGCCAGGACAGGATGATGATAATGATCATGATACACCTATGAAAAGTACTACTCGTAGTATTTTATAAAGTATTAACCTCGTCTATGCTGCACATCGACATCAATAGGCACCGAGTTTCCAGGAACATAATTCCGGTTGGCCAAGGCGGCCGAGCGCATGGACTCGGATGGGAACTGGAAGTCCAGCTCGGCCCACTGGCGCACCGTGCGGAGCCCGCGCGTCTGCCCCGTCACCTGCAGCTGCGGCCAGCAGCACGCCAGGCAGTACGACAGGAAGAAGAACCGCTCGATGCCGTACGCCATTTCTAATTTAAACACGTCTAGCACTGCTGGGTCTGGGAAGTAAAAACAAAGGTAGATAACAATTGTGGTTCGCATTTAGGTACGGTCACGTCTGAAAATATAGATACGGATGAAAAAGTCCCAAAAATATGGATACATCTTAATAGATGGGCATAAGGTCGTGTATACATATTTTTGGCACTTTGTCTATATCGATATTTCAGACGTGACCGAAACGTTAGATCGTTCCTCAAACTCTTAATATTCAGTAATATAATATGACAATATATGTATTTAATAAACACAATAAATTTGAATTCTACTTCCAAAAGATTCAAACAGGCGAGAATTAAAATATAAGTCAAGTAATTACAGACAATTCAAGATGACGAAGCCTGCGAGCTGCGCTACGGTCTCTACGGATGACCGAGGGTATTGTTTATGTCATTCAATAAATAAAATATGTTTGTCATATTCTAATTATATTTTACAACAATTAGGTACATCTTTATACTTACAGTAAAATTTCGCGAAAAAAAAAAAAAAAGGGTATTACTCATTCTAATTTTTTTAAATAGTTCATTTAACAATAGAATCATAGATATTAATTGCGTTAAATGCACTTTCTCATTGTCATAGAAACAATGAATACAGCGGATTCATTATGACCTTATACCCAATTGTTATACGATAATTAGTACTTGATAAACGCCTTGAGGAATATTGTTCATACTTAGTAATCAATCTTAGTAGTATCCATCAAGTTTCCATGCATAACGACTGATAACACAGTAATTTTCTTATTAATAAAGTTACGCGTTTGCGATGCTAATTGCTAACAATTAACAATAAATAATGTATTACCATATTGGCTGAGCAGCGGTCCACAAAACCGAGCTTGTTGATCCTCCATCGCCAACACCATCGTTTATCGATAACACACAGGTTTAAAACGTTTATATAACGTCACTAGAAACAGTTCCTTAATTTTTGTCAAAACGAGTTTTTTAAGCACACTGGGTTTTTGTTCGCCTTGATTCCTAGCTAAAGTATTTGTTTAGCCGCGCGCCTGTGGCAGTTGGCAGCAAGGCAGCATATCAGAAGTAACGGAAATCTCCCGAGCCACAGCTTTATATCGATATGTCAAACACATACCTTGCATACGTCCAAGTGTAAATATTTAGGTCGCATAAGCATTACAAATTTAATTTAATACGCCGCATATAAAAAAAATATAACAATCAAAAATTTGCTGGGAATTGGATCACATAAGCGCCGAAGGTAAACACTTCTTAGAATCTAAAGCCAGTAAGCAATCGGCTACAACATTCGTGGATACCATATATGTTTACCATGTTTTGAATTGAGTCGACTTTACCATATTAAATAGTAATTTTTCTCGTTTTAATATATTATGACTTTTTAAGTGAGATTATATACTAGAATTAATATTTTTTCCACGCGTTATGTGACCGGTAATAAGACACGTAACTTATCATGAGAAACGAATATTAAAATAAATACATATTAACCATATCATACGAATACGATAACCGTATGATATGAGGACAAACTTAGACAAATAACTAAATATTCTTAAAAACATGGACAATATTGGTCAGTACGGACACCAATGGAAGACTAAACAAATCGAGTTCCTTTCTGCACTTATACATGTGTGTTTTACTCTGGCCCAATATTTACTAACGGTACCTGACCATATTTATCGCTTTAGTATGTAAATTACCTATAGGGTAACCAAGCCAAAAGCGGGTAGGCCGCCTAAAGCGGGTAGGCGCCTATACATCGTTGTATGTAACCGAATTGTGAATGTAAGTATGCATGCGCCGTAAGAGACCGAACGCCAACGAGTTTCAAATAGTTTCAATTAGTGCTAGCGCTACGCCAAAAAACGCTGCACATTGTGTTAAACGCATGAAAATCGGTACGATTGATCTTTAGGCCATTTGAATCAATTTGACACGTAGCAAAAAGAAGGAGGAGTTATGACGTCAATCTTTTTTTTGTATGGGTACAAAAGATTTTTGTTCAGAAACCTATCGTGTGTGGTATTAAATGAAAGGGCTTTTTGACACAATTCTAACAATATATCACATCATTACATTTCAGTCGGTTTTTAGGGTTCCGTACCTCAAAAGAAAAAAACGGAACCCTTATAGGATCACTCGTACGTCTGTCTGTCTGTCTGTCTGTCAGTCTGTCTGTCTGTCCGTCTGTCACAGCCTATTTTCTCCGAAACTACTGGACCAATTAAGTTGAAATTCGGTATACATATGTAAGTTTGTGACCCAAAGACGGGCGTGTAACATAAACAAATGAATTTTAAACATGGGGGCCATTATTGGGGGGTAAATAAGAAAATTAAAAAATAAAGTTTTTCAAACCATATCGTGTTATATATCAAATGAAAGAGCTCATTGTGAGAATCTCAAATATATATTTTTTTATAATTTTAGGATAAACAAGTTAGAAGTTATTCAAGAAAATAGGCAAAACATGACCATTCCCCCAACTTTATCTCCGAAACTACTGGGTCTAAAATTTTGAAAAAAATACACAAAATAGATCTTTACCTATAGATTACAGGAAAACCTATTAGAAATTGCAGTCAAGCGTGAGTCGGACTTAATTACTTAGTTTTTGATCCGACCCTACGGGTTTTTTAAAGACATTTTACTCACGTTTCACATAAAAAATACATTGTCTAAATTGTGTAATGTACGGAACCCTTGGAACGCGAATCCGACTCGCACTTGGCCGGTTTTTTTTTAACGTTTGAATTAAAATATTTCTCATAAGTCATAACATACCAAGTTTGTGCTTCTCCAGATACGATACCGTTCAAATTTTTTTTTTGCAAAATATACCTCTGATTATACCTAATATCCTCATATCTAAACCCTAGAAAGCAATTTTGGAAAAAAAATTTTTTTTTTTCATTATTACAAAGTGTGCTCTATCGTTTATCAATTAAATATTTTAAAAGAAAGCATAAAATAAATATATAAAGGTTTTTTTCAGAAAGTCGCTTATATCTCGGAATCTATACGTAGTAAAATTAGCCCTCTAGCTAGTTTAAAATTTTAAAATCCATCTTAAGTACTACGATGGAGATCATTGAGATCACCTAGCATTATGGTATGGCATTATGGTATCCTGTAACTTTTGTTTTTGATAATGTACCTATGGTTGTTAAAAGGTACCAGTAGGTGCGACGCCACACCTATATTAAGTACCACATTAAGTACCACTGTACGATAAAAGGACGATTAAAAACCGAAGTTACCGGTAAATATGGTGTAAAAATATATTTTGTCGTGTATCTGCTGCTAATGTAAAATTTGAAACACTAGCAACTTGACATTTTTACGGTCAAAATATAACTGCATTTTTTATAGATATAAAAATATTTTATTTACTATTCTTAATTTATTAATGAAAGAAACTTATATAGGTACTTAGTTTATAAAAGTACAAAACACTATATGGCGTGAGATGCCGATTATTTTATCATTATCACTCTCGACAGGATAATAAATAACCAAATGAAGAAGTAAACAAATAAACAAATGTCTTTCGGCAAGACATAGCACCGACGTAGTCGTAAAACACACTTAAAACAAAAATCACCAAGAAAAAACCGATAAGCACTAGCAGAGGCAACGAAAGACTGAAACTAAGTAAAGTCCTTTAGGGCTACGCATTTTCAATAGGAGGAAAATCTTGTCAAAGATATTGTGAAACAATTCCGAAGATTACTACTTCCTATGTTACAGCAAAACCAGACAAAAAGTGTTTTTACAGAAAACCTTCAGGTTTTTCTTAATTTATTAATAATTGGGTTTCAACAAATTTGACACGATGAGTTTACCTTTTATAATTGACAGATGGTTACACATTGGGTTATTTACCTTATTTTGATAAACACAAAGTTGACTTTGTGTTCAATATTGATATTACAAGCATCATACGATTAGGCGGCGTATTTTAAATAATACGTATAATAACTTATTTTGTCTGTTAATGTTGTGCTGTTAATCGGAAACTAGTTTTGAAATACCTGTATGATTATTACATTATTAATTTATTATATTATTAATATATGTAAATTAATGTAAAATTTACTATAATTTTTTCTCTCCGGATTCGTTAAGTAACAATCATTATTAACGGAAAATGTCCATAACGGGATTCAAATTCAGGACTACCAACTTCTATGGCCACTAACTACTTACTACGCCTTTCGTCAGCCACTTCAATAAATGCCTGATTTCCAAATCCACCATCTCACTGGTTATTGTGGCTATAGCTGTGCGTGACTTCAGCTGGCAAACAATAACAGATGAACAATAACATAAATTAAGTCTATTAAGCCACAAACGACCATTGATTGCTCGAGATAAGCTGACATTGACCTTCGCCATGTTCGGCGCTGATCATGACCATGACCATGCAAGTTTGATGACCCTGTTTTTAAAAGTCAGTTAAATGGGCACATGTGCGCTCATTTCGCTATGATTTAACTCATCGCCATTGAACTTCTTATTCGTACTGTACTTATATGTATTGTTTATTCAAATTGATCTCTATTTGACATCACAGCATAACATACAGTGAATTGGGTCTTATCTTATCTTATCTTATAGTTTCGGGGGCCCTTACGGATACACTTCGACCCATAGGGATCTTTTGTGGAGTTACCCCCTAGGAAAGATCCGTCCGCTACTCAAGAGCCTTCCCCACCCTCTCCATATGCCGGATGATGGACCCCATGGGTAGCTTTTTGAATTCCTTTGGTACCAGGTAGCCCGTTCCAAAGTCCTTCATTCTTTGTCTGGCGAGGGCGTGACATTCACACATAAGGTGTTCTATTGTCTCTTCCTCTTCGCCACACATACGACAATCGGTGTTGTCAGCGTGCCCCATCTTGGCCAGGATTCCCTTGACCCCGTAATGGCCAGTAAACACCCCCGTTATTATTTGGAGTTGCCGTTTGCTAAGTTTCCAAAGCTTTTTGCTCCAACCAGAGTCTACCCCTTGTATAAAGAGCTTTGAGTGCTTTAGACCCGTCAGACTGTCCCATTCTTCCTGGTGTTTGGTCTTAGTAAGGTCTTTGATAGCCGTTGTGATGGTTCCCTGTGAGAGCCCCACGAATGGTTCCGGACCTATAAGGTTGTTTGCAGATCCGGCTCTGGCAAGTTCATCTGCATTTTCATTGCCCATGAATCCCTCGTGCCCTGGGATCCACACCAGTTGCACTTTGTTTTGCCTTCCAAGCTTGTTCAGAGCTTGGATGCCATTGTATACCAGTCTAGAGTCAGCGAATTGGGTCAGTCAGGAAGTCCAGTAAAAATGGAATCGGGCCAAGTTTGGACTAAACATTCCCGCGCGCTTTCTGGGTATTTGAATTTTTTCACGACACCAGCTGGTTTAGGCCCTCTTGATTGTTCAAAAACTGACGAGAAAGTTGCATTTTATCTACATGTGGGGCAAAGTAATCAAATGTAAATTTTGAGTCGTTTTCTTAAGTTGGCGGGTAGAGTTGAATTTTAAGTGATGATTTTGAATGATAAATGAAAGCAATAACATTAATTTTGAATTGTTTCTGTTTGATATTTCACAGTTAGTATTTTCCTTGTTTTGGTGTGGTGAAAATTTTTGTGTTTGACTCGGTTTCAAAATTTGTTTAACCCTCGCAACGCTCAAGATTCCATTTTTCGAACCACTCCCTATGTTCGTGGTTCAATTTTGGAATCTTTGGCTTACTCGGGTATCACTCGGGTTGTAAAATAAATAACTATTTATGCCGGATTCTCTTCTCTTAGCATAGTTTATTTTGCGAGTGACCCTGGGCTATAACCGCGAAAATCGAAGTTCGCAAATTGCGGGCATTTTTTCCATACCGAAAAGGTACAAAAGGAACGAAGGAAGGAAGGACTCTGTCCGTCTGTCTGTCTGTCTGTTACATTGCTGAATATCTCGAGAACTACTGAAGCTATACAATTTGAAATTTGGAATAGTTATAAACAGCTTCCAGTTCCTTAAAAATTGGAAGTGTAATTTTTTATTATTATTTTATATTATTATGAAAAATGCCCACTTGTAAGAGCTTGAATTAAACATTACAAAACAATTTTTTATTTGTTTTTCATAGTAAAAAAAAATTACTTATGAGGGAAAATGTGAAAAAAAAAACCATTCCCCCCCGTTATCTCCGAAGTTTACCAACGAAATTTTTTGAAATTTTTACATTATAATAACATTATCATAAATATTACAGAAAAAAATATAATCACACCTCTATCTGAAAAACTTTTTTTAATTATCAAAAAACATTTTCTAATTTAATTTGCAATTTAAGCTTGTTATACTTGAAATATCTAAGAGATTACACTAAAAATCCTTGAAAAACCAACATACATACGCTGTACACAATTACGCTTAGTATATTTCTGGTCAAGTTTTTCGTGATTCTATTTACATGAGAAAATTGAAAGTTTGTACGGAACCCTTGGTGCGCGAGATAAACGAACTCGCACTATTTTTTCTCTGTCACTCTAATTACGCTTCATTGGAGTAAAAGAGAAAGATCCCCGCAACTTGCGAATTTCGGTTTTCGCGGTAGCCCCTGAATACTGCTCCTCTACGCATAACAGTCGCAACAGCTATTGGAAAACTTTTTTTTTTTTTTACTGTAGTATCGCGAAACAAATCCCACATTCAATTTATAATCTTTTATATTCCAGTGGTCGGTACGGTACGGTGTTATGGTAGCAGAATAGAAGTGCAGAATAGCAGTAGGTAATTTTATGATTTCGAAAAATATCTACCTATATATTTTTCGTACCTACCTATACCTACTTTTATAAGATTGATTTTCTTTATCGATTCTGACGAAGTACTTCTTTTTCTTATCCTGTTACCCCCTGCTGGGGTGTAGGCTCGAATCTTATTCTCTCTTATTTATGTACTAGCTTTTGCCCGCGACTTTGTCTGCGTGGAATTAGTAATTTGGATACCTTAATTTTTAAACAAATCTACTTTTTATTACACCCTTCTGTTCACCCCCAAAAGGGATGACTAATTAGTTAAAAATGCGATCATTCTTTATTTGTAACGAAAGGTCTTCTAATCCCTTTTTTAAAAAAATATTTTCTTTTATTTATTAATATTTCTTCAATTTACTTCCACTTCCACCTCTACGATGGAGAAATTAAAGAAATTGGAGAAGTTCGAGTTGAAGATGTTGGAGAAGTTGAACTTAGAGAAGTTGAAGTTAAAGATGTTGGAGAACTTAGTTGAAGAAGTTTGAGGTTGAAGTTTGAGAAGTTGAAGTTGAGGGAGTTGGAGAAGTTGAAGTTAAAGAAGCTGTAAAACTGAAAGAAGTTGGAGAATTTTAAGTTGGAGAAGTCGAAGTTGAAAATAATGAAAAACTTGGGGAAATAGAACTTGAAGGTGAAAAATTTAAGAAGTTGAGAAGTTGAAGTTGAACAGGTTAAAGTTGAAGAAATTATAGAAGTTGAACTGGCAGAACTTGAAAATATTGAAGAAGTTGAAGTAAAAGTTGAAGTTGCAGAGGTTTAAGTTGAAGAAATTGAACTTGAAGTTGAAGAAGTTAGAGAAGTTAAATAAATTGAAAAATTTGAATAAATTGAGGAAGTTGAGGCTGAAGAAGTTGGATAAATTGAAGAACTAATAGTTGAGGAAGTTAGAGAACTTGAAGTTGGAGAATTTGGAGAAGACTATGAAAACTATGGAGAAGTTAGAGAAGATTGAGAGGTTGGTGAAGTTGACGAAGTTAGGTAATATGGAGAAGTTGAATAAGTTCAACTTCCGCTTCCCTTCCCTTTCCTTCTCTCTTTAAATCCTATCTGCTTTTTATTTATTCCTCATACAAACTTCCACCCCCATCATCTCATCCCTTTTTCACCCTTAAAATATAGCTAATTGGTCACAAATTTACACCCCATTTTTTCACCCTTTTTTAGGGTTGATTTCGAGAATAAAAACTATTCTTCGAGCAAATCACCTTTAGCGCGAGCGAGTGCGTACAAATAAAAAAAAAGAATAATACGCAAACTACCCTTATTACATCCCTTATTACGTGATGATTATAAAGTTTGCCGGCACCTCTATCATATTTGCACCTTATGCGTTGCAAAACTATTTCTAAACATGCATTAACAATGCCATTTATAATCTATATCTTCAACCTAATTTAAAGCCAGAAGTTGGGACTCCTACAAAAATATATAACTATTCAATTAAATAGGTAGTTAATTTGTTTTTAGATCTATTTTATCTGCCTCTATCTAGAAAGTTTTCCACAGCTATTGACCTATGCAAATCGAAATTAGATACATAAAAAGAAAATAGCTTTGCAGCTAATCCATTATGTTTATCAGAGCATTTAGTGGCAAAAAGTCGATTTACTATCTGTTATAGGGCTTTCTAAAAAGAGAACGAAGGTATGGAGTCCGTGAGATCCGCGTTCACTCACTTCTTACAAAAAATCGCAAGGCCGGCTATAATTAGACTTTCACCTATTATACCTATAATCCCTAATAGAATGTAATGGTATCGCAAAAGTAACTAAAATCTATGTCTTGCTTAGAAAGGATATCTGATTATAAGAACATAATCAGATATCCTTCCTACACACCCAATTCTAAAAGCAAATGTTCTTACTAAAATGCTCAAATTAAAATTGACTCAAGTTTACTCATTCATTAGTCTAATACGTAGGTGGGTACTAGGATACCCATGCTACTAGAATAAAACCTTCGTTTTATCAGTGTTTTGCGTAACGCACTAGCAAAGATAGATATAACTCCGTAATAGATGGATACAGTCTAAGGAAAAAACGTGCCTCGAAAATCAAGAAAATTTGATTCTCGTTCAGAGGGCGCTACTAGTTTTGGCCTACAGTCGTATAGATGGCGTTGACGGTTTCGTTTGTTATTTAACAAATTGAACGCATATCAGTGAAAGAACATGGGTCAAAATCATCAAAATAATTAATGCAAATAAAAAAAATCATTTATCTATATTTAAATACATTTTATCGTATTTTTACAAATCTTCAATTTTAGTTTTAAAGTGTGTCGACAGATGGCAGTGAATTTACTGGGGCTACAAAATTTACTATGACAGTACCGCTCTAGTATAAGTTACTCTATGGCACTAGGTAAATAACCTTACGGTCCCTTTATATTGCTCAGGACGTGAGTTCTACATTTATAAATACCGAAAATTCATAAGTACAAAGTTGAATAATTCATACCTACTGCATTATAAAAAATTACAGCAAATGCTACAAATACATATATAAGTAGATATCTAGTAATCAACTAAAATGTTAAAATAGGGATGACATGACTTGAATCGCGAATATATAACATGTTTTTACCATAGCAGGGAATATTTGAATGCTGAAAATCATATTTTATAAGTGTAAATATGCGTAACAAATTAATTAATAATATTTAAAATAATGCCAAGTCCCCGTACCATGAGTCACTGACAGTGTCAAAACTGACATATACTCTAACGTCTACGTAATTTACTTTCTATACATCTCGCTCGCACTAATATGTCAGTACGAGCGAGATGCATAGAAAGTAAGTTACGTTCACGCTAGCGTTTATGTCAGTGCCAAACTGATGGTAGCCGTACCTATTCTTTATTCAAACAAACACAAGTATAAGTTTACAGCGACCTACAAATATAAAATAAATACATTTTATCGTATTTTTACAAATCTTCAATTTTAGTTTTAAAGTGTGTCGATAGATGGCAATGAATTTGCTGTGGCTACATAATTTACTATCACAGTACCGCTCTATCCTATTATATCTTCTTTGATTATGATTATACCTATACTTCTATCCGTTATATCCGATATTGGATCGGACAATGTGAAAACGCTCTTAGCAGGAGGTACTCATTTAAAATACATTTTTGTTTTTACAGCCTAAATAAATTTACATTTGCATACAGCCCTAATGGTTTTTATTATTATTATTAAACGGGCTTATGTACGGAATATCATTTGATATTTACCACTAGCTTTTCGGTGAAGGAAAACGTCGTGAGGAAACCTGCATACATCAGCGAAGAAATTCAAAGGTGTATACTGCATGTGAACTCCCCAACCCGCATTGGGCTAGCGTGGGGACTATAACCCAATCCCTCTCGTGCATGAGAGGAGGCCTGTGCCCAGCAGTGGGCATATATATATATAAAAAGAAGCTGGTTCATTTAAACTTGAAACTAATGGGTAGTTTAGTTAAGTCGTTAGGTAATAACTACAAATAATTATTTCCTGCTTTTCAAATTTACTGTTTTATTTGCGACTTTTTACAAGATGTCGTAGGTTCGTTATATTATGAAGATGTTACAATAACAGAACCTATACCTATACCTACTCACGATACCTAACAGAAGTTTCAGGGTTTTACATTAGGTCTTCCTTATATGACCACTCGTGTATCTGTCCGTCTTTCTACTTGTCCGTCCGTTAATCATAGAATCTCTAAAATATCTGATATTTGCTCCGAAACTATTTAGTGGAGCGATTGAGTTGAAATTAGCTCCAAAGACGTCTTTCGTAAATATTGAAAAATAAAACATAAAACATAGGGCCTTCCCTTTTGGAGGGTAAATTAGAAAAACAAAAATTGTTTGCAAACTATAGGTATTGTGTGTCATCCAATGGATGGGGTCGTTGTAAGGCTCTCATAAATATTTTTTTAACAAAGGGGAAACGGCTATAACGAATATCAAAATAGGTACCTAAACTAAATGCAGTGTGAAACTATTTGTTCGTTTTTAGTTGAACGAGCGGTAAATTGTAATTTTTTTTACTAGGCAGATACATTCAGCAATCTGTTATATAAATATAATCATAGGTACCTACTCACAAACGGTATTACCGGTTTTGGTCAAACATTTAATTAAATATTCGTTCCTACATCTTATAACTACATGTAGGCAACATAAATCACATTTAAGGTGTTGTTTTATACCAAAAAAAAAACATACCTTAACAAGTAGGATTCCTCAGTATCCTAATCTATTCAAATCGTGGCAATTTTTTGAAGGAAGTAATATATTTTTGACAGCGATGGTACTGCGCGTTGCCGGTCGGAGCCCCGCGGTCACACTGCTTGTGAAACCCGGCACCATCCTCTTATCATTCTCGATTTATTTAGCGTAACCGGCGATAAACAACAACAATATATTTAAGCAGGTGGAGCGTTTATTAATTACGACTCTTTTTCCTTTTTAGGGTTCCGTACCCAAAGGGTAAAAACGGGACCCTATTACTGAGACTCCTCTGGCCATCTTTCCGTCTCTCTGTCTGTCTGTCTGTCCATCTGTCTGTCACCAGGCTGAATCTCATCAACCATGATAGCTAGACAGTTGAAATTTTAACAGATGATCTTTTTCTGTTGCCGCTATAACAACAAATACTAAAAAGTACGGAACCCTCAGTGGGCGAGTCCGACTTGCACTTGTCCGGTTTTTTTAGGGTTCCGTACCCAAAGGGTAAAAACGGGACCCTATTACTAAGACTCCGCTGTCCGTCTGTCCGTCTGTCTGTCACCAGGCTGTATCTCATGAACCGTGATAGCTAGACAGTTAAAATTTTCACAGATGATTTATTTATGTTGCCGCTATAACAACAAATACTAAAAATTACGGAACCCTCGGTGCGTGAGTCCGACTCGCACTTAGCCGGTTTTTTTAATTATGGCTGGTGTGCAAACTAAAACGACGCAGTTAATACCTACCTGTAACTTTTGAGTTAACTACGTAGGTTCAAATTATTTTAGTAATATGAGAATGAAAAACATAATCCCTAACACACCATAGAATAAGCAACTAAATAAAACTTAATAAGAAATAAACTTGCACATAAAAATAAGGTTCCCCACTTTCCATAGGTCACCTTCCTTCGTAGGTACCTATGTAAAGGTGCCAGCAACTTCATATCTAAGTGTGTAATGCTTCATATATTCTTATATGGTAATAATATAACATAATAACAGCCTGAATGTCACTTTACCAAACTGTACACAGTAGAAATTCCTCCTAGAGATAAATAGATCAACGTCAACGACCAAATGTACGTCGAAGAGGGAAGCCATGTTTGGTACACGGATGGGTCCAAGATAGGCAATGATGTAGGATGTGGGATCTATGGTGAGAGACCTAAGCTCAGAGCTAGCGTCAGCAAGTCAGCATGGGCACACAGGCCTCAATCTTCCAGGCAGAAGTCTTCGCCATGAACAAATGTGCGGAGATTAACGGATAGAAACCTAAGACACCAGTATATCTACATCAACTTAGACAGCCAGGCTGCTCTGCTGTAACTAGAAACCCTTGAATCAAACTCAAAACTAGTCCGGACCTGTAAAACAAATCTAAATGTACTGGCTAACTCCAAAGTCATACTTAGATGGGTACCAGGGCACTTCGACATTAACGGAAACAAAGAAGCGGACGAACTTGCTAGAAAGGTTGCAGACACACCTCTGGTCGGCCCAGAACCGTTCTGTGGAATCACAAAACGGGATGCATACTCTCTGCTCAACAACTTAGAGTTCTCCAAAGGACAAAAGGACACTCGAAAGCTCTAATCAAAGGGTTCAACAGCAAAACTGCTAAGGAGCTCCTAGAGCTCAAAAGATACAAAACCTGCGCGGTGACTAGACACTGTAAGTTGAACAAACACATGTTTCACATTGGAAAGAAACAAGATGCGACATGCAGGTTCTGCCAGGAGTCAGAGGAGACTCTGCTATGCACATTCTCTGTTCCTGTGGACCACTGTGTGTTGCAGATCTGCAAGAGTAAAAAGCTATATCTGCTAAACCATGTTCATGACCTTTTTTCGGTGATTAGGGACTACTCCACAAAATTACATTTTTCAATTGTACGTACTCATCAGTTGATTGGATTCCACTTAGTGTTGTTCACTCTAGCAGATAGCTACTTCCCGCTCAGGACTAGAATCAAAAGCGTGAGATTTTCTTGATTTTAGCGCTATCTCGACCCTTCCTAAAGGATACGCGCTCCACTCGCGATAACCTAATACCAAAATTTGGCCACAGCACTAGTTTTTGCAAAAGTTTCTGACACGTTTCAAAACAGATTACTAAATATTGGTATGCAATAGCAATGTGCCACGGGTGTCCACTAACTGATCGGCAGGGTCCCCGCTGAATCAATCAAGTGCGTCGACAATGACCGGATGTAGGCCTTATGAAACCACAAATTCCCATTGGCATTTAATTCGTCTGGAAATTTAGTTTGAAATGGTATTTGCTCATCGTCATCATTATCTATATTATAATGATAATACCTGGGAAAACATATAAAAACTCAAAAATGCGCGTTTTCCCAAAGATAAGACCTAGCTAGCTCGATTGTTCGCCCCCGAAAACCTCCATATAGCAATTTTCATCGGAATCGTTAGAGCCGTTTCCGAAATCCCCAAATACTTACCAGACTACCAGAATACCAGAACCGACTTATTTTATTGTACGATACTGATTTACAAACAGAAGTTATATTTTATTTTAATTTGTGTCTCGTATATTATAATAAGAATACATATCTAAATTATGCAAAAGGTTAGAAAACGTAACAGGAAAGTACTACTAGAAAATAAAATTAATGGGAAAATATGCGAATGAGTAGAAATGCTTTCGGAAAAGGAAGCTATTGAGAAAAAATAAAATGGTATAAACCGGCCAAGTGCGAGTCGGATTCGCGCACCGAGGGTTCCGTACATTACACAATTTAAACAATGTATTTTTTATGTGAAACGTGAGTGAAAGGTAAATTGCGGTTTACGATTTATGACGTATTAAAAAAAAACTACTTAGTAGATCTCGTTCAAACCAATTTTCGGTGGAAGTTTGCATGGTAATGTACATCATATATATTTTTTAGTTTTATCATTCTCTTATTTTAGAAGTTACAGTTACACACACATTTTACCACTTTGGAAGTGTATCTCACGCAAACTATTCAGTTTAGAAAAAAAATATATTACAAATCTCAATATCATTTTTGAAGACCTATCCATAGATACCCCACACGTATGGGTTTGATGAAAAAAAAAATTATGAGTTTCAGTTAAGTATGGGGAACCCCCAAAATTTATTGTTTTTTTTTTCTATTTTGTGTGAAAATCTTAATGCGGTTCACAGAATACATCTACTTACCAAGTTTCGGTAAAAAGTGGCTGAGATATACGGACGGACAGACAGACAGACAGACATGACGAATCCATAAGGGTTCCGTTTTCTGCCATTTGGCTAAAAATTGCGAATGGCAAAAATCGAAATCTGGCAAAAACCAATTTCGGAAGAGAGAGTACACACTTGCTGGGTGGGACATCTGTTGTTATCCGTGACCGCAACCAATGTAACTTGCGGCGATAAACCCGATGAAATTATGTTTTAGTAACATTAATTATGTTTTAGTTTATCACGAAATAAATGATTCATGATTTATGATTATATCAGCCGCAAGGTGTTCAAAGTCAAGTTAATTAAACCTAGTTTATTATGAGTAAGTACATAGCTATGTACTTTGCTCATCAAACTTGTTTCTAATGACGCAATTTTCCTCGTTTCACTAAGGATTAATTTGCCACGAAGATACTCATTTGTTCATACACTTGCAGTGCGTGCGTCATCTAACTGCTATTCGTCATGTAGAAATTTCCCAATGCCCTATTCCCTTGATCGAACCTTGGCAAAAGCAAGGTTGTGCGAATAACCTAGATAAACAAGATAATGTGTCACAGACAGACGCCAGTCACATCTGCAATTAAAATGGGTAGTGTTAGAAATATCTAATAAGATACCGACAAATTGTACTCGTAACCACCAAACCGGAACCTTTGTTTGTTGCTGTTTTTGTGATATAGATTAATCGTCCGGTAGATCAAAATGTAAATGAAGCTTAGATAAGACTTCAAACTCATTCGTGTCAATGTACTTGCAAAATACTCGTGACAGGGCTGGTTTGAATTAGTAAATTTGTATCTAAATAAACTTAACTTAAGGTTTCTTTTACTTAACGCTTTGGGTACGTCGTTAACATTGTGCATACCTACTAACTACGTAAATTTCGGTTCGTTTTCCGGTGGCACGCTGTTTAAATAGGCCTTTGGAAAGTCCAACGATTACGACTGAATACTTACTAATAGTTACTAGCGATTTCTAAGGTTTCCTTAGCCGTCCACGATTGGGAAACAGATTTTCCGACCCATACGGCACGTCTAAGAAAAAATACGGGTAGGTAGACGTGCATCAATCACGCCATTCACGCCACACGCCACAGAGAGCGGGAGGTAATCCCTCAGCTAGAAATTATTCCCAGCGCTTGCCGAGATGTTGCCGAATGGCTGCATGTCTTGTCCAAACTGGCTTAAATGTAACTATAACGAGTATAGTAGTACAAATAACGAGTTCAATTAAAATGACTACTGCAACTACAGACGAGCTCACTGTGGAAAGGACCTAAGTGAATAAATTGGTAACTCGTGATGACCTTGACCCCCGCGATACAGGCCATTCAGAATTGAATTAATCTGGATTCCAGGACATCAAGGGATTCTTGGAAATGAAAAAGCTGATATCGAAGCTAAAAATGCTACTAAAAATCAACAGATAGATTATTCAATTAAATCCAGCTACCCTGAAATTAAAAAACTGATCAAATCAACTATCAAAATATTTTGGAATAATTATTGGAAAAGTAGTAACTCAAGCGGCTTATCGCGTGTTAGAGAATCAGTTTTTGGAACCCCTCCAATACCTTTCACGTGTAGAAGAGATCAGATCGCTATTACTAGGTTAAGAATAGGACACACAAACCTAACCCATTGCTATCTTATCACTAAGACTGAAAAAAATAAATGTGATAAATGCGGTTTGGAGTTAACTGTTAGCCATATTTTAATTGAGTGTTTAGCATATAAGAATGAAAAAGAAATCTGTAAGTTGCCTAACACCTTAAATGACTGTTTAAATGATGGATATTTACATGTACTTAGATTTATAAAACTAATTGATATATATAAAAAATTGTAATTCCCTTGTGGTCGCTAATGACCTTTGTTGTTAAAAGCGACTTTAAATAAACCAAAAAAAAAAAAAAAAAAATGTCTCATATACCTAAATATATGATTTATTATTGAGTGCCATTTTCTCACGTAATGGCAGCGATAGGTACCGGGATGGTACCGGGTATTGTCAGCTGTTCCAGTGACTGATTTATACTAGTCATGTATCAAATCGGCTTGACGAAGGTAGTTTTTTTACAAAAAAAGCCAAATACGAGTCGGTCTCTTGCACCGAGGATCCCGTACACACCTTTTTTTAATTTATTTATGTTAAGTATGTTAGTATTGCTTAATAATAAATGGAACATAGAGTAGGTTGGCTCTATGTTCCAGGTAAGTATTCGAAGTAGGATAAAATTTTTCAAAATGAAACAGTTTGTATAATTTCAATCAGTATTTTATTATTTACAAAACATATTATGATGCATCATATACCGTACCGTAACCCAAGGTTTAAAATTGTATCTTTGTCATATTATCGATTAATTTTAGTAGACCAATAGCAAAAATTTCCTTAACAGATACAGTAGCTAGACTAAGAAAAAAAAATCTGTGCCAGTTTTAAATATTGTTTTTATTTTAAACATATTTTTTTTCTAAATCCACCCGCTTTCCGTAATTTAGGTATAATATATTGCTAATATGGTAACTACTTCACGCTTGAGTCACATCGCAACTTGCAGGCAAATATCGGTGGTAAGTTAAACTTACGATAAACGTAGGGTAAACTATTCAATGATTGACCCTTTAAATTACAGTCATAGGCCGCTAACTTTGTCACGGAATGTGTTTTGTAACGGAAGTCACCTTTGCTGCTTAACAAGGTTAAAGAAGCCAATTATTGGAGAGTAGGGGTGGGGCTATATAGTTTACCCTACAAGAAAATGGACATGGATATTTACAACAATTAGATACATACTTTAAAATATTTAAATAATACTATGAAAAGGTAAACTGAAGTTTTATTATTTAACTTTAAAATGTAAGTAAGTTGCACTACATTTATTCCAATTTAAATGATTATGAATGGCACAAAATTCCCTGCCCACCTTCACTGTCTGCACGTTTATAGATACAATGATTTGTATTTTTTACATAATTACGTACGAGTAGTTACTTCATTATTTCTTATTGGCTAAAGTTTGATGAAAGCGAAAACATATAATAAGATATAAATAACATAGACTAGGCGCTACTTGTGGATAAGGTTAACTTCGTTTACCTTTCATACCATCACGTGATATCCTCCCAAACCCTACAAGATGAATTTATCTCTTAACATTTAAAAAGTAAGTTATAGAAACTAAATTAAGATATTATTACCAAACATATGAAAAATGTGAACGTAGATTATATAAGTAGGTACCTAATAGAATAAAGAAATGACACTGGAAAACTTAGATATAAAACTTATCGACTACAAATAAAGTTAATGAATACAGTAGGTAACTATTTTGAAATGGTGATATACCTAAAGGCATGAGTTTTAAATTCGATGTTGTAGGTATAATGATATAAGGTAACATTGGTAACTGTGACAATACATACTGAGAACCAGCTTGTTCAACGGCTAAATTTTGTCGAAGTTCATCTAGCTATAACATGAATATGGTGCATCATAACAAAAAAATGAAAATATATCTTTTTGTTAAGAATTTAATAAGGATTATTTCTTTCATTGACACTTTTTTCTTAAAATGTACACTTTTCCCAAAAAAACTGTCAACCGGGACATATTTCATGCTAAAATGGGGGGTTGCGTCAGGGAGAGGGGATGGGACGCTAGTGTGCTAAAAGCACCGTACCCAAAGGTATCATACTACATTATTTCAAGCTGGCTATAATTTGTTTAAAAAAAAAAAACAATTTGACCGAATCAAGAGAGTATTTTGTTACTCTTAAAGATGACGGGTTGTCCATAAAAACGTAGTCCCCATTTTCCTCTGTGGATATTGACAAACAAATAGACAAATACTTTTATAAGATTAGATGTTTATTTTTTTTACTATGCCCCTTAGTGTTTTTTTTATTTTATTATTTAGGAGTTAGGAGCGAGAAACAAATTTCATACAAATTTTTGAGAGCTCCTTAACCCTAACTCTTATAATATGTAATTATAAAACTGAAAAAAAAGGCCCCAGCGAGGAAAACGGGATTACGTTTGTATGGAGAATCGGTTGTCCACTATCGTCCATATTTAAAAAATCAGGCAAACCATATTTAATCCAAGGTGAAATGTAGCATTTCAAAAGCCTGCTATGTCGAAAAGCCTCTGTGGGAAAAAAATAACTATAGTCTATTTTTTATTCCGTAGACTAAAATGACATTTCATGCAGACATGTCATAGTCTTCGGAATAAAAAAAAAACGGCACCAGTCATGGACAGTAGTACTCAGTAGGTAATGGACAGCAAAGTTGTAATGCCTTATCGCCCACCATTTATGATCTTTACTAGTTATTTTGGCCATCAGTTACCCGAACAAAGTATTATTACCTACTTTAAAAATATAGTCTGTTTAAAAAAAATTTAGTACAGTAAAAAAATGTCCATAATTGGTTCTTGTCCATTACTGGTGCCACCACCTTACTGGTCATATTTGTCTGTCGCACTCTTTGTCCAATAAAATAATCAATGGAACCGTTTCTCTTTTTTAATAATATGACAGGTAGACAAATTAATATCAGTAATATTCTTAAATTCCTACACCTGTCATATAGGCTTTAGATTTTCGTGGTCACTCTTGTACTAAGCCCTAAAAAAGATTATGTCATTCATCGCTTTGTTATCGCCAAATATTAAATACTTTGGTTTGAGCTCTTTCTCTTTCCAATATTTTTATTTGTTTTGACTTTTGACGGCCAATTTGTTGCGATGAAACTATAACGCTTCCTTATTTTGCAGCAATACATAAGAGTTAGTCCAAGATAAGTCTGTAACGATTTTGAACTGCAAACTTCTACGAAATTATGACGTACTCGTATAAATAACACTTGCACTGCGTATGCTATCAAAATCATTGCAGACTTATTATGGTGTAACTCTAATTAAATTAAACGTACTAGGCAATCGCAAACTTGTTCATTTAGGTGTACATTTGTTGTTTTCTTTGCACGTATATCATACAGCAGAGCAAATCATGATACCGCTGACGTAAAATATTCGTCTCTTGGTACGTAGGCTCCAAATGTACCAATAGGTACTTTATATTGCTAACGAGTATCCTGCTGCGTGCAAGAACAAAATAATTTAGTATTTAGTTGGGATTGTTATTAGTGCAGTGTGGCGTTGAAGTTTCTATGACGCCGAGCGGAACGGCGCAGGACGTGCGGCTGCAACGAGGGGAATCCCCCTTCCACGACGCGAACGATACGTATGTGTATCTGAAATAAAAGAAATGCAGATAAAACTGGGAGTCTCCTGTGCCGGACATTTGTAAATGAAGTAGCATGTGACTTGTGTCAATCTTAGGCAAAAAAAAAGTTATTAGATTACATTGATTCGCAACAGCATCGAACTTTGATCGCACGAAAATGTCGATTTGCGTCAGATGGCTTATTCAACCTATTGATCCATTTTTTTTAAATGTACACGCACTACTTAATAGTACCTATGTGATAAGGTTATAAAATGATTATTCTAATATAACATAAAATAATTGTCTCATTGATAAAGATAATTTTAGCTTATTTTGTTATTCATAATGATAGATACGCCTTGACTTGTTATTATAACTTTGACCAGTGACCTACAGCAAATAAATGAGTTCGGTTTAATATGCATTAGATTGAACAATAAATCATTTTACGGTTTAGACTCACTTGTTTTATTCACTCGCGCGACATGTTCCGGAGAGCCTAGGTCTCCTTTCTCAAGCACTAATAGTGCGAGCAGCGTTCACGACGACCATAAAATGATTCAATGTTAGTATGTCTCACAACAGTTTAAATTCGATTAGATTGAACAAATAATAACTAAATACATATTGATATGAGACAATTTGACACAAATTGACCTAAACCCACAGTATACTAAATAAAGCTAATGATGTCAAGTTAAAGTTACTGTAATTACTGATACGTACTTATATGTGCCATTCTCAATCAAAAGGGTACTTATTGTCGGTTGTCAATAAGGCGCTATTTCCATACAGCATTAATTTGAAATCAACCTTATCGACAAGCGACAATGTGGTACCTTTTGGTTGAAAACGTCACATATATTACTGATGTGTAAAGTCAGTTTCTACACTGATACTCGTACTGACGGTGATGAACGAAAACAAAATTGAATACTAAGGGCCACCCCACATTATAGTATAGCGTCTCTCGAGCGTCGGGGTCTAGTCAACTCTGCTGCTTTACGCAACCAAAGATCTATGATGTGTATAAGATAAATAAAGTCTAAGAAAAACACGTGCCTCGAAAATCAAGAAAAAATTCTGCTCGAAAAGATGGCGCCATACCTTTGGCCTATACTCGTGTAGATGGCGACACCGTTTGATATTTAACAATTTTAACACATATCAGTGAAAGAACATGGGTCAAAGTCATATTGCGTTTTAAAAGTTTTAATCCTGTGTCGAAAGATGGCAGTAAATTTACTGACTACAAAATTTACTATGACAATATTTAAGCCTCTATATACCTATACCTTACCTTATACCTACTCAATTCTCTTTGACGCAACGTTGGCGGAACTGCGCAGCAACGCCATTTTCAATAGCGCTGACTAATTAGATCTATACGGTCGCCGGGCCGGCCGCTGGAGCCAGGCGGACGGGGCGGGGCTGGCATCATGGTTTCCCGATGACCGGGCCGAGTTTTCCGTTTCACAAAATATACTTTCTTCTTAAGAGGAAAGGAGAAGAACGCTTCTCTTTACAAACTTAGTTAGATAATAGAATATTAGAGAATAGCGGTTGGTACCTCGTGTTTGTTGACTTGTCTCTTGAAGTACTTGTGGAAGCGCGTGGAGAGGGCCCACACGGCGCCATTGTCGCGCTCGGCCCATCGCACCTCCGCGCAGAATTGCAGCTTCTCCGGGTCTTGGGCGAGCACTCTGCAATATTATTTACTTGTCATTTATTTTATCACAACAATAACCTTTTATATATACCTACTACTGCTGTGAAGTCTTAGTACTTAGAACTAATGATATACATGATAAAGAATGGAATTAATTGTTCCGTACAGTAATTGACTTTTATCGCAAGCAATATATTTAATAAATTATTGAAGACTGATCATAAAATAGTACTAAAATCTTAATAATGGTAATAAGACGAATACAAACTCCAATGTGGGGTTAGACAGGTTGGGCTAACATCTCCCACCTTGTTTAACCTATATGTCAATGAGCTTATTGGGAGGCTCAGCAATGAGCGTGTCGGATGCTATATTTGGGGATAATGTATCAGGATGCCTGTGACATACTGCTATATTTTATAATTTAATGATGTCTAATAAATTTAACTAGATAAGTCTAATGTAATCCTATTTCTACATGAATAATGACATATTTATAATTATATGTAAAGTGTTCTAAACAGAAAATGTTAAATGACGTGTAACGCTTGTTATCAATAAACGATTGATTGATTGATAAATTAAAAGTTTGGAAGATTTAGGCAAAAGAATCCTTTACCTTTTAAATACACATATTTTAGGATAATGAAGCCATTTTTTAAGTCCTTAAAAGAAGAATATATATCAACCATATCAGATTCCTAGACCAAGCGTAAAAGAGACCCTAATTCGACAAACAGTGTATGACTCTACCCTAATCCTAACTCCAGGCCCTAATCTAATGTACACCCAAAGCACAGATCGCACTTACCATTGACCTAGTGCCTTGGAATATACACGAGTGTATCCCTACTAGAAGCTGGAAAGTTTTGTCGACCAAACCGAGATTAGCAAAACTACCGGTCTGTGTATTTGACTCCCCCTCCTACGCCCGCAGGCCAAAGAAGTAGGAAGTAAGTCGCCCTATTCCGTGTCTATCAGTGGATCGGCACCCTTAGCACACACCCGCACCAACCACGTGAGAAGTCCTGCCGCAACTAAGTCTAAGTATATGATAATAGTCACGACAGAATCCTTCCCCGCAATCAGCACTAGCATGAGCCAGAGCACCGAAATATATAAATATATTTAATAGGGGACCTGATCTCAATTACTGCCGACTTCAGTGAGTTCAGATCACTCCGAATGGCACGCACGTGATGCCCTCACTTCCATCTAACAGCTGGGCTTTGAGACCAGGGAGATAGTTCATCTCTTATGTTGATAAAGAAGAGATGCCAAGCCCTCTCAAGCCTAGAACTAAAGACTCCTAACCACCCATTACCTTTAACACCGCCAGGTGTAATGGATGTTTAGTTGGACAAACTGTCAGTCGAAGCAATGATCTGGCTTCAAAAATAGCAAAAGACCCCATAGAAAACACTAAAATAACAAAGAGTAATTTTACTAGAATAAGTTTCTCAGAAAACAAACGAACTAAACAAAAAAGTGAAATTCCCTTAGGCACCATTATCCAAGCTTAACATTACGAAAATTGCTTCCCGCAAAATTAAACCAAGACACAATTCCAAGTTCCTGCTATGCAACGATTTATTCCTTGCATAACATGACGGCACTAAAGGGCCTGTCAGTTAGAACAAAAATTTGACAGTTCCGAACAACTGACAGGCCGATATCGTCCGGCAGATTGATAGTCAGTGGGCCCCTTTAGAACAATACAGTGTAGAATACTTCATGGCACATAACACTACACACAACACGTCAGTAAAGAATCTCCACTATAGTCTAAGTTCAGCGTTACGACGATATTGTCCCCGTAAAACCAAACGCAGACAAATTCCAAGTCCCTGCTATGCAACGATATTGTTCCTGCATAACGTGGCGGCACTCGGAATAACTCAGTGTCGAAAACTTTACAATAAAATAAAACCCATACATAGCAGCTAAGAATCTCCACAATAGTCTAGGTTAGGCGGTCTGACGATATTGTCCCCGTAAAACCAAACACAGACACAAATTCTAAGTTTAAATTTACCAAGATGATTCTAAGTAAAAACAAACACAGAAAAAATAGCAGAGAAACTTCGCTAACCAGTACGAAAATAACGCCCAAAAGCCAGTCACGACTAGTCCGATGGTTGAAGAATGAATCCCACCCCCCCGTGCCCGCTCCAGCTATTTATACCCTTTATTAGCGACAAGCGACTGGCGACTGGCGACTGGTGACTGGCAACTGGCGACTAGCGACTGGCGACTGGCGACTGGCGACTTATTAAGACAAACGTTTTCCAAAAAGTACCAGGATACCAGAACCGAGAAGGAGGTCGTTCGCCCCATGGTACGTAACGGTGCTCGACTCAAGGAGAACTTCATATGTCCTGTGTTGCGTTTACTAAACCTTATGGCCTATACATTAACGTTTACAATCACTAAATGTCGATTCCACCGATATCTATCCCTTTCACGCATGCGGTGTTTGAGAAGGACAGAAATATTTACAACGACATCTACATTTCACGCAAACATGGATAGCAGCTCAGTTTGAGGAGCCCGAACAAATAATAAAAGAAGGAGCGTTCCGAAATCCATTACGTATGAATCTGACGTGTTATTTTACTTTATGACATTTTTAATTTATTTCTGAATTCTTCGTTCATTTCAACGTGTTTTACGTTTATTAATAACAAATATGTTTAAAACAAATTCCGGAAATTAAGATTTAACTATCTTTTACACGTAAATTTTACGATCAGAATGCAGTATCAAAACGTCATTGCATGTCATTTTGTACCAGGAGCTCAGAATAATGACTAAAGCATAGAAGTCGGGCAAAAATAAAAGCTTGGTAAAAGGTATCGTATTCACAACACGCTATCACTTTTTGTCTATGAGTGAGTGAGACAACAATCCGCAAGTTTTTTAGTTTTTTTCAGTATTGTCATAAGATGAACTGAGGAAAATGTCAAATGGTCCTATGTGGTTCGAATATAATCCAGCCAAATAAAATATATGTTCGTTATTTGACAGGTAGGTGTCAACTGTAACAACTTGACATAGTCGTATTATTTTAGTTGAAATATTTCGGGAATTTCAGCGGTTTAATTATATTGTTGCTATTCCTGAAAGATTGTTGGAAAACGTGCTAAGTTTTTATTTGTAATGGTTTGAAGTTCCCTTTGTGATAATGTCTTGTGTGATCGAGGGCTGTAAATCGCATACAGGAAGAAAAGAAAATACGCACGAACCGATAACCTTTAATCGGTGAGTTTTGTTCAATTTTGAAGAAATTAATTTATAGGACCTGACCCTAAACATTGAAATCGATATGTTGTTTATGTAATTATTACTTGCATTCAAGTCTATATAGATTTTTGCATATATTTTCGAACTGCTAAGTATGAAAGGTTATATTTTTGGCATAGTGATGTATCGACCTCAGATCAATAACCTATCGACATTTACAGCTTTCTTATAGTTTGGCCCAGGACTATTTCATTTTAATTGATGAGTACAGTCAAGGGTATAAATATATATACATTCCCAAAGTGATTGTCTGGATCGATCTTTTTGCCTTCGACTGAACTTATAGTTTTCTTTGTTCTTACTTACTGACAGATTGTGTTTGCCAGACTATAGTATAATACTAAAAACCGGTCAAGTGCGGGTCGGACTCGCGCACCAAGGGTTCCGTACTTTTTAGTATTTGTTGTTATAGCGGCAACAGAAATACATCATCTGTGAAAATTTCAACTGTCTAGCTATCACGGTTCATGAGATACAGCCTGGTGACAGACAGACGGACAGTGAAGTATTAGTAATAGGGTCCCGTTTTTACCCTTTGGGTACGGAACCCTAATAAAAAAGACATTAATGATCATTGATGAATGTTCCTTTTATTAATATTGTTGGTTTACCTATCTCACAAAACTCAACTTTTTATTTCAGATTTCCAAAGGACGAGGAACAGGGGATATTACTGCAATGTTCTGCCACCAGAGTGCAGCACTAGCTTTTTTAGTGCACCGTATAGTAACTTATTCATACTGTACCTTTAACAGGTTTTTGACAAGTTTTCAGGGGAACTACCAGAAAACTGGAATCCGAAATTTCGTTATCTAGCTGCCTCTTTATCGCTCGAATACGCAAGAGTGACAGAGATGTTAGATAACGAAAGTTCGATTTTCTTGTTTCGCGATAGACCCTCAGATTGTGGTAGTGGCGCCACCTACGCCGAGTTTCGCGCAATATTAAATAAAAAAAAATATTACAAGAACGCTTTTTTTTTTCATTTCCTATTTGGTACATGACTAGAAACTATCCTTAGTCTTTTAGCATTAGAAAAAACGGTAAACCATTTCCAACCAGCAATATTTTACTTATGAAAGCAAAAGTATGTAAATGATCGTATATTATGTTTGTTGGGACTTATTTTCAAAGTGTTTTTCGATAAAACGACACGTTAAGATCGCTCGCCTTCTTTCTAATGATAAAAAAACGAGAGGTATAGTTAGACGGTTCTGAGTGGTAGACTTCAAATGAGATAAAAGCTATATTAGGTACATGTATTATTCCTCATATCAGGCGGCTCTTTGATTCCAAGGATTGCATAATTTTTATACTTTTTAATTATTTTTAGAATATGAAAATTATAAAAAGTAAAAGTCATGCAATCCTTGTATTCAACGAGCCGCCTGCTACAGATTTCTTGAAATTGCCGCGTTTTTTCAGGTTCAACTTTCATTAGCCAGACTATTATCAATTTGCCAATTTCGTGATTATTCTTTTACACGGCACATAAACATGCATAATTTATCGATATAAAAAGTCGACACAGTTACATCCCTAGCAAATTATCAAACTTATGACACCGTACGTAAATGAGAAATAACAAGCATATATGCATCTCTTTTCGGCACATTATCTAATTCGTAAGGAAGTAAAGTACGGGTATACAAATTTGCGAAGCATTTTTGCCCGACTTCTACGCTTTAGTCATTATTCTGAGACCAGGAGCACCTAAACGTCAGTTCGACATCCACCTGTCAAGCTGTCAGTCTCCTTAATTTGATATTGAACCTTTTTTGTAAAGTTTATTTTGATTATTTCTAAGTTATAAACAAGGGTTAATTTAACGAGAAACACTAGTGTTAAATAATAAAACATGGAATTAAGTGTTGATTAAGTGCTTCAAGTTTCATCTGTCAGCATAGTTAGTGGAATTACGAACGAAATATGCGACTGAAAAGGATTTCAATATTACAAAGGTATATTTTCCCATCTTCTATGTTTTTGTAATGAAAATGAGCTTAACACTAGGCTATAGGCATACGACCAGTCACAGCAGTATGGTCTTAGGTCAACTCGACCAAAAGTGAAATCATAATTTTTAGGACTCCAAAGTATAACTCAGAACTGACTGCGCCTATTATCATGCTGGGAGGAGTACCCCTCAAAGTGGTGGGAGCTTCAGATATCTGGGGTATATGCTCACCGGAGACCTGAAGGATGATGTGGGTCTGGAGCGTGAGAGGAGGGCTAGCTATGGCGGTAAGGGGCAATATGGTTGCCCGCAGATTTGCACGTTGTAACACACAAGTAAAGTTGACGCTCTTCAGGGCATATTGTCAAACATTTTACACGTGCAGTCTGTGGGCAACATTTACACAGAGGGCCTATAATACGCTGAGAGTTCAGTACAATAACATCCTGAGGATGCTGTTGAAACTGCCGAAGCACCTCGGGCATTTTTGCAGAGGCGCAAATGGCGTAGAAGAATAGCGTCTCTGCTGAAGCGCGTGCGCGGCAGTAGCAACGGCCTCCAGTGGACTTTGTCTGAACGCTTAGATTGCCGCCTCACATTCCTCTTTCCACGTTCCTTTCTGCTCCCAGCCGTTAATGTTAACCTAGTTTTAAATTGTAAGTGTTTTTATATAAGTATAGTGTGTAAGTTTTTTTAGTGTACTTACAAAAACATGGATCACCTGGTCTGAATTAAACGATTTTTTTTATAAAACCGGTTTACCATATTCGTGCATTCTAATGAATTTATAAGGAATAAGTAGGTACCTACAGGGCTCACAGTATGAAGACAATCATCACAGGCCTTTGCATCTATTGCAGACGATTTTTGCATTGCTGTTTAGACAGCGGGTTTGGTGACTGTGGAGGCCGATGCGTGAGAGACCGATGAAGACAATAGGTACCTATAAATTTGTCGGTTAGTGTTCTACTTGAGATATTGGCTTCCATGTAGGTATAATTAATTGTGTTAAGGTAAGGTTCCTAATCATTTTAGTAAGTGTACATGAGCTCCTCATTCTCAAAATACCCTATTCTCATTTTATCTAGTTTCAAGTTGGTGTACCTACAAATAATCGTAATACGGAATACGGAAAATCTGTTTTTGTCATTTGACATTTTCGGAATATAGGTATGTATCCGTACTAACCTATGCGAGTTGCTGATAGGATTCCAAGCAGCGATGGCCGTCTCGACGATGGGGCTGAAGATGATCGTGTCGTCGCGAGGGTCGACGGCGATGCCGAGCCCTTGCGAGGACTTACGGCCCACGAGGTTCACGGGCAAGTCGGTGCCCTCGGCGGGGGGGCCTGCCGCTAGAACTGCGGTGGACACGCTGAATAGTCTGGAAAGTAATCGTTCAAAATTTAATATTGGCAAATATAATTTATACAATTCTCTTTGGCATAGTAATTTAACTGATAGAAAAGTAAGTGGTTTCGATGCGACTTTCAAACGCGCATAAACTTCTGTAGTTTGTGCGTGTGTGTTTTGTATGTTATTTTGTACTTGCTGGTAGGTTAGGTTAGGGTAGGCTGGCAGTGTTAGGTGCCTATGTTTCCATTTATCCCAATCGGCTATACCCATAGTGAACTGTGATTGAAACTAGATTGACGGCAGACAATGGCTGGTAATAGATTATAGACATCGAGCCAATGAGTGTGTGGCCCACCAGATTCAACGGTTCTTCGTTGAAGTCATACTCGACGTCATTTTCAGGTCAGGGTGGGTAAATGGATATGAGCGTCTCTCTGCGTCTTAGCCCAGAGCATTTATCTCGTAAACGCATACTAACCAATGTGCACATGTTCAAAATGCATGTTCACCTGTCAGTGGCCAAAGGCTGGTAATACAGCAGACCCTGGGCCGGCGAGTGCGCCAGACCGACGATGCCGTCCATCAACGTAAACCTTTCCCCGTTGATGTCGTACTCCCCCATGTCAGGGTCGGGATACATGGAGGCGTGGGTCACGCGCCATGCGTTGTCGCGGTGCCCGTCATACACGATGATACCTAGAAATAGGAATAATAAGCACAAAGTAGAAAGTATTATCGCGTTAGGCGTTGGATAGGTACTATAAGCTGAATAAATCAGGCTTTACAAATCCTCATTTGGGTATTATATATACCTAGTCCTTACGCATACATACAGCATAATGAATTTGGATACTTTAATATTAAATGATAGGTAATTTTTGGTTATATTAGTCCTTAGGCATACAGTATAAACTTCGGTAAACACTTGGAAACTAATACCTAGCACCAAATACTTACATTAGATTTCACCTCACGGGACAATGTCGTTCATTGTCTTATACACTCTAGAATTGATTCGGTTGCACTATTATCATCCATTACTTTTAACACACCTAGATTTAGAGGTCGTAACAACTAAACTTTTCGTACTCAGAGTATATAAAAACAATACTTCATTCTATAATCCAATTATGAGAATGTGCCGCCAATATAATGACTTAATAGCCGATGATCGTTGCGGTAGGAGCATTGATATTTTCTACCCCCACATTGCTAGGTTTAAGAAATGGTTGGCTGCCATCATCTTCTCCTCTTCTCTCACTGACTGATGACATCTGCTTTAACCCTGTATGTTTGTTTCATTTGTGTAGTTTAACCTTAATAATGTAGTTTAACTCCCTTATATTGTAATGTTTAGATAGTTATTTGTTCTCTGATATTTTTAACTGTATCTATGATATTGTCTTCGGTTACCGCGATAGTTACTCATGAAATAAAACTATGAAAACGGATTATATCGCGTATATTGAATTTATAATACATCCCGACGTTTCGAACTCTTTACAGCGTTCACCCGTTGACCACGAACGCTGTAAAGAGTTCGAAACGTCGGGATGTATTATAAATTCAATATACGCGATATAATCCGTTTTCATAGTTTTATTTCATGTATCTATGATAGTTAAATTAACTTGTAACATTTCCGCTGAATTGTAAAACATGCTGTGTACACTTGTTTTGGATTGTATGTTTCTCACGATATCTGTATTGTACCTAATAAAGTAAAATAAAATAAAAAATTGTGAGAGAGCGTTATTTATTTAAATATTAGGTTTAATATTTTATTCCTTAAATGCAATTATACCGAAGCAGTGCAGAAGCAGCACCTATTTATCAGTGGTTTTAAACTGTAAATTGGTAGAAGCGAGGATATAGGTACAAAGCAAGAAAAGCACCTCAAGGAGGTACCTATACGCATTTATATCTATCTTTGCTATACGCGAGTCACGTAGGCAAGTAACGAGTAGATACCTACAAAGCACTGAGACAAATTTCCCACACAGTTGTCTGTATTTGCCGTTAGCAAATACCTATGTAAATTGGCAAATTTCACATGAAACAACAGGCGCATGTACTTAATTTAACATGCATTCATATTAAATTAAAAACTTAACGCTTACTTTGTGAAGTTGACTCATGTATGTCTATGGTGCATATATGTATATTGATATTTGTCTGCATGCCTTTCTTTTTTATGTACTATGTTGTGGCGTCAAATAAACGTATTTTCTTTCTTTCTTTCTTTCTAAATATATTTACTGAAATCGGAAAACTACTACGAGTGCGTTGAAGTTTGTAGTTGTAGCTTCATTAGCGCAAATCAGAATTTAGACCGGCATCAAACCGATATTTGAATCATATTGGAATCATACTCGTATCAGTTAGCAATTAGGTACTTAATAATCTGCAACACCGCTTTCATACAATTCAATCATAAAATCCTCGAATCCTTATTTTGCGAACTATGTACGTTAAGTTTCTTAAGTCCGATACGTTTTTCAATCGGTGTTGATAGTAATAAAATTAATTGAACGCGAGCCGTGGCCTCACACCTCTTATTATTAACTTTTTGTGCGTCCCGAGTTACACAGTACTCGTATTAACAGACAGTACGAGTCATTTGAAGTCATTTAAACTAAAAACTGTAATAGATGTCATATATTAAAGAAAAAGTGACCAAAACACAAATCAAAAATATTTAATAAAATAATTTGATTTGTTCCCAAAACTTGTTCATTTAAACTAGTTTAGCCTTTCGTATGCGCTTGTCAAACATTGCTATTTAGTTCATAGTTTTATTTCATGAGTAACTATCGCGGTAACCGAAGACAATATTATTGCTATTTAATTAACTTCATAACTTCATTTTTAGGGTTCCGTACCCAAAGGGTAAAAATGGGACCCTATTACTAAGACTCCGCTGTCCGTCTGTTCGTCTGTCTGTCACCAAGCTGTATCTCATGAACCGTGATAGCTAGACAGTTGAAATTTTCACAGATGATGTACTAAGTACTACCTAACTACCTACTCTGATTTCACATGCAACTTTTATGAACATATGGTTTAGCCTTTTTTTTTTTTTTTTTTTTTACGCAGGGGTAAATGCATTTACGCATCTCACCCCCCGGGCTGGGGAAGCCGGGGGGGGTGGTATGTGGGACTCGCTCCTCCCGTACATCCTCTAACCAGAGGATGGGGAGGAGAATACCCACTAACATCCCCTGCGGCGTCACCCTCTCAGACGTTGTATGGGGGCATCATGGGCTCGCGCATTCATTCTTCCACCATGCCCCCCGCCTTTTCCCGGTCTTACACCGGGGAACCCGCGCCAAGGGAGGGGAGAATCAGGGACGCTTCTGATTCTCCCCCCAGACGTGTAGGACCGTGCAATGTGGGCCCCCAACCCACTAGCCCTACCGAGGGAGGACGCAGTTTACAGCGGCGTACTGCGCACGTCTTCTCCCTCTTCGTCTGCGCCGAAGCGGGGGCGCGTCGGCCGCGTCTTCGCGCCCCCGCTCCGCTGTCTCCTTCTGCAAGATGACCTCCTCGCAGAAGGAGATTACCGTCTTCCAGTTCCTCTCGCTGCCCAGCATGGCCGCAACTACGCAGTGCAGCGAGAGATCCGTCATTCCTATTGCTGCCGCAAGAGCGCGGCGATTCCCTTCCCAACGACTGCATACCTCTAGGGTGTGTTGGGCCGTGTCATCAGGGTCGCCGCACTCGTGACACTGGGGCCCCATTTCCCTCTTTATGTTGTGCAGGTAATGACCGAAGCAGCCGTGTCCGGTCATCACCTGCGTTGCCCTATATGATAGGGCCCCGTGTTCCCTCTTCAACCACGCCTCTATATGAGGGAGGATTGCCCCTATGGTGCGTGTTCCATAGAGGGAGTCCTCCAGGCCGGTCTCCCATAGCTCTTGGAGCCTGACCTTAGCCTCTCGGTCTGCCCGCTCTAACACTTCTGGGTCTAAACGCTCTCCTCGAGCCCTGGCCTCCGCCCTCAACACGTATCTCTCCGCTAGGACCCGCGCCTCGAGCTCCCACGGAGGGGTGCAAGCGAGGAGACACGCTGCCGCATGGGATACCGTTGAGTAGGCCCTAATTATTCTTAGGGCCACCACCCTTTGCGGTCGCCGGAGCCGGGATTTGTTCTCGCTCGACAGCCGGTCCGCCCAAATCGGGGCCCCGTATAGGGCCATACTTCTTACAACCCCCGCAAAGAGGCGGCGGCATGGGGCACTCGGTCCTCCCACGTTGGGCAGCAGCCTGCCTAGGGCAGAAGCCGCACCCACAATTCGGGGAGCAAGTCGGGTAAAATGTTCCCCGAAATCCCACTTTCTGTCCAGGACCAAGCCAAGATATTTGATGTTGGCCTTGACCTGGACAGGTTCTCTTTCCACCTGGATCGTCAAGCCGGCGGGCAGGCGCCATCCTTTTCCCCCAAAGACTATCGCCTCTGTCTTATGGAGGGCCACCCTTAACCCAAGCAGGCGTATGCGGCCTATCGTCAGTTCTGTGGCGACCGCCGCCCTCCTCAGGGTCTCCCCCAATTCTCTTCCCCGCACAGCCACCATCGTGTCGTCCGCGTAACATATGGTGGACATGCGGGGAAGCTGTGCCCCCCTTATTACCCAATCGTAGCCGATGTTCCACAGGAGAGGTCCTAAGACTGACCCCTGTGGAACACCGCAGGCCATTTCGCGCTCGCGACGGCCCCCTCTCATTTCATAGAGCACTACCCTCTCAGATAGGTAGTGCTCCACGATTTTACTCAGGTATAGAGGCACTTCGTGGTACCGAAGTGCCTCCTTAATCACAGTATACGGGAGGGTGCCAAAGGCATTGGCGATGTCAAGGGACACCGCCACAACACCCTCCCCTCTCCCCGCTGCATCTTCACTAAATTTCCTAAGAGAGGAAAGTGCGTCCATTGTGGACAGCCCCGCCCGAAAACCGAACTGCCTGTCGCTGACGTCCGGGCCGGCGTTCCTGAGGTGTTGGAGAATGCGGCCAGCGAGGATGCGTTCCAACATCTTCCCGACTTCGTCAAGGAGTACTAACGGCCGATATCCGGAGGGACTGTCCGGCGGGCGGCCCTCCTTCCTGAGGAGGCATAGCCTACCCCCCTTCCAGCATCTCGGAAACCGGCCCTCTTTCAGGCAATCATCAAATAGTTCCCTAAACCGGTCTCCGAGATGCTTTAGTACGATAGGGAGGACCTTCCCAGGTACCCCGTCAGGCCCAGGAGCCTTTTTACATCCCCTTAAGCGGATGTCTACCCTCATCATCTCGATATCAGAGATCACGGGGATCTCCATCGGACCCTCTGGTTCCGCCAGGGGGATCGACATTACCGGCGGTGTAAAGTCGGGCGCCGGTGGGAAGAGGCCCTCCACTATTCGCGTGAGGAGTTCCGGTTCCAGGGAGTCCATAGGGGGGGCAAGCTTCATTTTGTTGCGTACAAGCCTGTACGGTCGCCCCCATGGATCCCGGTCCAGTGTGGCCAGAAACTCCTCCCGCGCCTCATCCTTTCTTTTGGCAATTTCCCGGTTGAGAGCCTCTTTTGTCGTTTTGAGGGCCTGGTATGCTGCCTCTTCCTCCTCCTCAGTATGCCTCCTCCGTCGACATCGATTATATGCGCGGCGGCACGCGTTACAGGTGACACGGAGGGCCGCGATTTCTTCCGACCACCAGTATACACTCCTCCTTGCTGTAGGTCGTCCGGCACGTGGCATTGCTGCGTCGCATATTGATTGCAGACTTTCGCGGAGGCGTGAGGCACGCTCATCCACTCCTAGCGCTATTGGAGGAGGGTTATTCCACGCCTCAACCATTGCGGCTTCGTCCGCCATCTCGCGGTCCAGCTCTGATATTTTCCACTTAGGAAAACAGTTTCTTCTACTTCGGCCGGGCATCGGTGGGGCTACCGGTGCATTGTGGACCCTCATTTGTATATAGAGGTGGTCGGACAAGGTCTCCACCTCCTCCAGGACCCGCCAATTCGTTATACGCGCGGCGACGGCAGGGGTCGCGAACGATATGTCGACAATAGACCCCCCCTGCCGTCGCACGCATGTATTGGCGTTGCCCTGGTTCAGGACAGCCAAACCCGTCGCCACCGCCCAGTCCCTTAGGGCAGCTCCCTTTGGGGTTGTGAGGGGCGAGCCCCAAGCTTCACTTTTGGCGTTAAAATCGCCCAATACGAGCACCTGGCTGGGGCTCGCTCTCCTCACAATATTCCCGACCTCTTCTAGGAATCGCTCAAGATCGCGAAGCGGTTTATTGGGGGAAAAGTAACATGCCACGACTACAGTTTCACCCCATTTTGCCGCCGCGTATCCCCGGCCACGGGCTATAGGCGTAAGGGGCGGGTCACCCACCGCCGGTACCATCATTGCTACCCTGTCGTCTGTGGCCCCCACCCAGTTAGTTTGGGTAGGAACAAAATATGGTTCCGCCACCACCGCTATGGAGATGCCCCACTCCGCCGTGGATTGCATGAGCAGATCTTGAGCACGAGCGCAGTGGTTGACATTACACTGTAAAATGTCCAGATACGGGTGTACTGGCATTAAAGATCCATACTTTGTCCCTCACTGGCCGGTTGGTCGGCGTTACACATTGGGGCTCTTTGGGTCTTCAGAAGAGCCTCTTTACCTTTTGCTGGTGGGGGCGCACAGGAGAAACCACCCATTATATGCTCCGCTGGACGTTTGGCCGCATGACACACAGAGCAAAAGGCAGCCTCCGCCTTGCAGTCCACTATCCTGTGGTCCGGCCTGCTACACCGAAAGCAGAGGCTGCTCCTGTCCACTGGCGAAGGGCACAGTGCTCTGGTGTGCCCCGTGCCCATACACCTGTAGCATCTCATCGGTGTCGGGTCCAGCGCCACTACCAGGGCCGAGGACCATCCTATCAGTAGTCGACCCGCTGTAGTGACTTTCTTGGCCGCTGTTATAGGGCATTGTGCCAGTGCCGACCCTGTTCCATTATATTGGGCCCTAATTTTTCCCACCTTAACTTCATTCGGTGGGCATTCGCCCAATCGAGCGATTGCTCCCGCGATCGCCTCTTGAGTGGCCGCCTCATCTAGGCCAGAAATGCGTAGGTCCGCCATTTTGGTGGGCCTGTATACACGGGCTTCATCTCCGATCACCTCCGCCATTCTTCGACAAAGTTCGTCAGCCGCTCTGCCATTGTCCGACCCAGACACCTCAATTATCCTGGCTCCAGCAGCTGTTTTGCGGACTTTGACGTGCCCTAGACCCACATCAGCAAGGTTCACCGATGTGGTGGCTTTAGACATGATTGAGGCGTATGTCGCCTCAGACTCCGGCTTCAAGGCCACCACAATCGCGGCCGTAGAGGGCACAACCAGCTTTCGTGGGCCCGCAGGTGCCGGTTTCCGGGCCGGAGCGGCGGGGGGAGGGGAGGGCTTGGATGATTTGCCGGATTTGCCCTTCCTGATAACCTGCGTCCAAGACTCATTAAGCTGTTGTGTTCTAGTTGCCGGCTGCGAGGAGGGGGGGGCTTTGGGCTCCTTCGCCATCTTCTGCCTGGGAGCAGAATTAGCCCTCTTCTTGGCCGCTGGTGTCGAAGGCTGGGCCGCAGGGGTCCTAGGTTGCCTAGCGGGCAGCGCACGTGTCTCTGTCCTTGGGGGTGCCTCAGGCAGCAGTTCCAGCTGGGGGGTGGGCTGACTCGCAGTCGTCTTACTTCTGTCCGCCGCGAGAGGGGGGCGGGGGACCGGCTCGGGGGTATAGCCCGTGCGGGCCGAGATCATGTTCCCCATGGTAATTGTAAGGTCCTGCTTCAGGTCCTCCTTCAGTTCCTTGAGGGCCTCAGCGAGGGCCTCAGCGAAGCCCGCCGGAAGCTGATCGGATTGAGCCGTCGGGGCCTGTGCTAGGGGCCGGGTCTCCCTCTCAGAAAAGGCTCTACGAAGGGCCTTCATCTCGGTCTGGCATTGAGCAAGTTGCTCCCGCATTCTCTTATTATCAGCCTTTAAGGCCCGCAACTCCTCGCCTTCTTGTCTATCCGCCAGACAGTCCGTGGCCGCCAATATGTCCCGGCAGGCCTGGTTCATTTTACCCCAGACTTGTCCATTTAGGTTGCCGGATTTCCCGGCAGCCTCTAAGACAATATGGGTCGAATCCCGCAGTATTTCAATGTAGTCCGCGTAGTCCGTGTACGGGAGCGGGCTGCGGCTGCGTACTCCACTTTCTCGGCTTGGGGACGGGGACGGGGACAGCCTCCGCGGCTCCTTATCCTCCTTCTTCTTGTTGTCCCCCTGGGACCTTGTTCGGCAGGTGGGGAGAGGGAGAACCATCCCCTTCACCCCTTGGGCGTCCCGCACCTCCAAAAGGAAGTCCTCCTTATGTGCCCTCAGTTTGGCCTTGGCTTTTGACAGGCCAGTAGAGTGGGATTTGGGGGCTTTCATTCCCACGGCCTTGGCCCTACCCCTCCGCCCGGTGCTAATCTTAGGCCCTCTTCCATGAGCTTCATGGTGCAGGTCCTCCTGGTCCTGGTCCCCCTCATGGGGCCTCTTGTAAGAGACGGCCTCGGCCATGTCCTGGCCCTCCATAGGTTCCTCACAGTAGGGCAAGATCGGAGAATACGCCCCTACAGCCCCTTTATGGGGCCCCGTAGTTGGAGCCCCCTCCGGGTTCGACCCCTTCGCGGAGTCTTCCATACTTTTACCACGCGAAAACCACCCCTTACGGGGTGGAATTCGCCGAAATAGGTGGAAAACCCAGAGACCTAATCTAACCTAACTATTTTGGTCAAGTGGGAGTCGCAGCAAAACCAAAATCGCAAAAACAAACTTAAATTTTTCTTATGCGACGGGCTGTAGCGTCACTCCTGGTTGAGCTACAGATCTCAAACCTGGGTCAAAAAAATAGCTCTAAGTATGCTCTATTTACCTCTAATTTTTGAAATAAAAATATTCAATATTTTACGAGTTATTAAATTCCTAACACAAAACCAACTTATGTTTTGTTGTTTTTAGCGCCTAAAGAACTTAATAGCAATCTTTCAAAAAAAGTAATAACTAATTAACTATACACTCCAAAGATAGAATTCAAATGGATTTGAATTCCTTTCAACTAGCCTAATCCAAATAACCCACTATCCTGAATTTACTTACACAAGAACAGAAGATATGATTTTTTGAAACTGAAATCTACCAGCGTCGTCAACCGCAAATGGGGTAAACTTTTTACCAAAAGTTTGAACTTTGAGTCCCTGTATCTCCCGAACCAAAGGTCGGATCGATATGGGACAAAAAGTCCCTTAAAGAGCACAAAGCTGACCCAATTACGCAATCGACTGACGTTAGGAGAGAAGAAAGAAAAAGAAGATATAATTTTTTAGAGTAAAAAAACGCCTGAAATTAAAAAAGTGAATTTATACGAAAAGTGAAAGAAATTAAATAGTATAGAAATCTAGGGAGAAGCTGCAAAAGAACTTCGTGATAAAGTAGAACTCAATTAGCTTTATCTAACCACAAAATTTGAAGAATTTCCCTCACTTCTAACACTAAATTTTACCTCCATATGGTTTAGCCTGGGACTGTCTCAATTCAAACATGATGATGAGTATAATTTTTTTTCTTTTTATTTCCTGACAAATTGGGTTTGCCAGACTATATTTATAGGGATCTTTTTCCTATGCTTCTGTGCATGCAGCAACCCTAATGTTTAATGATATCGTTTGCCTATACAATCGTTACAACACCTCAGGTGACACGAATAGGTACCCCCACTATTACTGTGAGAACTCATTAAGTACTACTTATACGTTGCTACATCAGAGAAAAGCGTGACAAAGAAGTCATACCGTATGGATTAATAAATAATAGTCCACTTACGGATTAAATATGAACGACAACTTAACGATCCTAAATTAAGCTTAAGTAATCGATATTTGAGCAATAGATTGTTATTAAAACTGTAATCAATAATTAACTCAAAATTATCGAGATTATTGGTTATGGCACGCATATAGTTAAACGTTAACCTTAACATGAATTGGTTTATCGTTTCTTATTATTCACTTGTGATCATGGTAGGTATATTTCATGATTTTCAGTAAAGTTTTATGGTCAATTTTATGTATACCTACTACGGTGGTTAAATCAGATCATCCTTTGCTTTTTTGTTGCAGTTCTAGTTTCTAGTTTGGTCAGAACGCAAAAGCATACTGAAGATATTTAACTAATATATATCTAAAAAATTCGATCTTTAACTACTTAGGTGATCTTCATATTAAATAACAGGCGCTTAGAGATTGTCGACTATTATCGTGATAAAAACGAAAGTTACAAGTCGGGGCAAGGTTTTAAAGTGGTTTCAAGCATGACGATAGATTGCCTTCCACGGACTACGAAGAAGATCCAATTAATACCAATCGAGTATCTTTGATGTGTATCCAAACACGAAAATTACAAAAAGTTGTTTGTCAATCAATATTTCTTTACATTATATCTGGTGCGATAGCATCATCTATGTCTTCGAAGACAACGCAGTTGGGGAACGAGGCGGGCACCAGGGTAGGCAGCGAGGAGCTTAGTCACCAGCTCACGAAGAGAATGAATTTAGTGCCGGATTTGCCCTAAGGCCCAGTAGGCCCGGGCCTAGGGTGGCAAGACATTAGGGGCGGCAGTAAGGTGGCAGTCTATATGTTGTCTTATCGGCAACTTGGGGACCAGTGATCCAGAAGTTAAAGCCAAGGGATCTATCTTCGGATGTGTGCGCGGATGTTGTGAGTGTTGTGTGTCGGACTATTGACAATAATTAACTTTTATGTGTAGTGGGTGGTTAGAAAATGTGATGTCTACCTCGAACTTTAAATGCACTTTTCGTGGGGTAGTCACACAAATCTCTGTTTTGACATTTTGCTGGGACGTCAGTTAGCCGCGACCACGACCAGTGAAACCTGTGTCGAAACGTCGGTAAATAAAGGAAACAAAATAAATTCGCGATAGACCCGTTTCTAAATGTGATTTTATATGATGGGTGCTTAAAAAGGGGGGACTAATAATTACTACAGGGCCTGGGGCCTAGGACGGCCAAGACAGCAAATCCGCCGCTAAGGATGAAGCTCTACAATCTACATTCGACAAGAATAACATACCTGGCGCGACTGTGTCACTAATGTAGACGAAGCCGTTATCGCAGTTGGAGCCGAGGCGAGCGCTGGAGAGGATTTCGTCAAGCACCAGGTTGGTCAGCATGGAGCTTGGTCAACAGGTCACGAAGAGGACAAAGCTCTACATACGACAAGGACAAAATACCTGGCGCGACAGTGTCACTAATGTAGGCGAAGATGTTATCGCAGTTGGAGGCGAGGCGAGCGCTGGAGCGGGTCTCGTCGAGTACCAGGTTGGTCAGCAAGGAGCTTGGCCGCAGCAGCTCACGGGGGAAGTACACGCTTCGCACCTGCAACCGATAAATCGGCAATTTAGAAACCATAAGCATAAACAAATTAATAAGTACCTATTTAATAATTATGTGCGTAAATTATTAACTGTACATAAATATATTGGCTGAACACATACGCTAATCCACACACGCGTGCACTCACACACACACACACACACACACACACACACACACACACACACACACACACACACACACACACACACACACACACACACATATGTCGGTTTAGTAATTAACGCCCAAAAGACCAAGATAATGCATATTCGTTCAGCTCACAATAAAACTACTCATAATATTACTGTATTTGCACACCAACATAGCTGCCTGCACCAGCATAATATCACAACATGTAACTGTGAAAAAATTGAAGTGGTCACGGAGCACATGTACCTTGGGTTAATAATCGACCACGGATTCAACTGGGGACCGCACATTAATTATGTGTGCGATAAGTTGAGAGCCATCCTAAGTAAAATGTCAACATTAAGATATAAGCTACCGTACAAAACCCTACGTATGTTGTACTTAGCCCTTGCTGACTCTGTGATCGGTTACGCTCTGAGTACTTATGGTAAAACCTATAAAACATATATAGAAAAAATATATAACTTACAAATAAGATTATTGAAGACATTTGTACCTAAGCATATCAAAAAGAAGTACGAAACAGACTATTCCCAACTTTTCAAATACTGTAATTTACTCCCAGTTCAAAATATGTGTAAACTAGCCATACTAACAGAAGAATATCACCATGTTACTAAACTAAAAGAACACAAAAGATGTACAAAACTAAGAAGTCTACAGAACCAAAACAAATATTGTATACCCAAATATAACAACATATATGGAACTAGGCTGTACACATATATATTACCTAAAATATTGAATGATCTGCCAGAAGTTGTTTGTGCTAAATATTTAAATGGTAAACATATAAAAAAAGTCGTTAAAATGCACTTATTAAAAACTAACGACACAAGCTATGTATACTAAGAATCATACTTATGATGATATAGGATATAGGATATAATATTGTTTTTCTTTATGTTATTCTCGAACTCCCCATCGGCACACAAACCTCCATAAGGTTTTGCCTACGATGGGTCTTGTAATGATCTAAAACACTGTAATTTGCTTCCTTATTCAATAAATTAAAAAAAAAAATGTCCTTCATCACAAGCACAGTATTCAAGTAAGTAATTTAATTAGGTTTGAACATTAATTAATACCATAAATACCTAAATTATAAGTTAAAATTATAAGTAGTTTATAAATAACATCATCATCATGTATACCTACAATATTTCCTAAATAAAAAAGACTGTTATATTTATAGAGGAGCGGGGCATCCTGATATAGGTTCATTCACCTAAAAGGAAGTCCCAACCACTGATGGCAATTTGTAGATTAAGCTGACAAGGAAATAAAACAATTTTCATTTTCATGTAAAGTCGTGCGAACTGCGAAGAACTTTCACGCGAAGTAGGTATAACCATAGACATTAATTCGCGGAAAATTATGATCTAAAGGTCAGGAAAGCATATTACCACGCTTGCTGGGCAAATAAATATCATTTACTAGACGGTAACACAAACTTAGATAAGGCTCCAGGACCAGGTTTTTATTCAGTAGTAAATGGAAGTAGACAGATATGACAGCTGTAATATTTAGATGATGGTATCTTGGCTTGTATTTTGTGGAGCTAGAATTGTCCACTATTGGTGTGGTAATTGGTCTGTGGTATAAACAAATATTTACCAATAAACCTGCACCTGTTGTAAGTCCAAAGCCACTAATCGTCTGTTGGGCATAGGGCTCAATCAATGCAGGCACAATGGGCCAAGCGTGTAATCACGGGTATCGGTCATTGCAATACGATCCAACGCCACGCCCTGCACATAATGAGAAAACGACCTCGACGACCGTGAGCTGTCGATCGTGGGACGTACATACGAGTGACCAGTACTTTCAGTCAACTCATTTTTACATCCGTATTGTAATTAAAGATACTAGTTTTTATTAGGGTTCCGTACTCAAAGGGTAAAAACGAGACCCTATTACTAAGACTCCGCTGTCTGTCTGTCTTCCTGTTTGTCTGTCCGTCTGTCACCAGGCTGTATCTCATGAACCGTGATAGCTAGACAGTTGAAATTTTCACAGATGATGATCTGTTCCCGCTATAACAACAAATACGAAAAGCAGAATAAAATAAATATTTAAGTGGGGCTCCCATACAACAAACGTGGTTTTTTTGCCGTAATGGTACGTGCGCGAGCCCGACTCGCACTTGGCCGGTTTTTTTATTCAATAAAAAGCGAATGGCTTTGTTCTTGCAACGTACATATTATATTATTATGATTGCAAATTAATTCAAAAATGCAGTAAGGTGTAGCTTTTAAAGCAGATACTTCTGTTATTTTACTAACGTAAATAGGTCCTCAGGGATTTAGTTTTTAGTTTTCACGTGCAGAACAATTAGTTTAAGTGACTTATTTAACCAAATAAACGATATCGAACAACAAGTGATTAAGTAAAACAAGAATTTTTGATACGTTTATCTGAACAAAACCACTTTTGAAGCATTTTTATTATAAATAATTGGAAAGGTTGTATAAGCTTTGGGATATTTAAGGCTGTCCAATTAATGGATTGTGCAAGCTCTTATACTTAACAACTTAATCATACTTTAATTATAGAATTCTAGTCCTGCTCATTATCTTACGCACTCACAAAAAAAATATTAGGAATGAGCGCCGGCGCCCGGCGGCGCCACGCATGATATCGCGATCACCTTCAAATATGCGAGCAATGCGTGTCCTATGCTAGATCCGAATTGACAGAAATCACCTTCATCAGATTCTATCAAAATTAAAACACGTTATATATTTAAATGGTCCTATTTTGCTCCAAATTAAGGAAATATCCACCATAGCATCGCTGACCACTTGTACTTCGAACCAGATTTTATAGACGAAGTGGTAAAATGGACAGGACAACTGATTACTAGCTCATCATCATTGAAGTATGACCATGTAACGTTAAAAATCGAATGTTAAATGTTTATTTATCTACAGATTAAATCACTTTAATACATAAGTATATGTATTATTGGTCCGATCGTGTGCGGAACACCGAAGTTTTGCAAAGAGCCAAAGTGGGTGCGATCGAAGTTTATATTATGCGACGACAGCTTCGTTGCAACGCCACGTTTCAAGAATGGCAGAGAGTCGGGTGGCTAAGCGCATCTTTTACTCGGAGCTGGAGGAGGGCAAGCAAAAACACGGCGGGCAACTTCTCAGGCATAAAGATGTGCTTAAGCGCCACATGAAGAACTGCAACATTGACCCATTTCTGTGGAGAAGCAGGCGGCTGACCGCCCTGTATGGAGATCTTTTGTCATTAAACAAACTGATGACTTTGAGTCCCGTCGACTTATGGAACTAGACATCAGACGGGATGAGCTGAAAGCCCGACCACCAGCGGCTGTCAGGTATAATTATAACAATGGTGTCCTTACCTGCCCGTTGTGTGCACGGGTTTTTGTTAATAAGATCGGCTACGCAAGCCACGCGGGCACATGAACGTCTTCAGCAGCGGAGTTGAAGCAGTCGCCGTGGTCAAAACCGGCCGGGAGAGTATATATATGTATTAATTTTACATGGTTCCATTATGCGGCTAATTCATCCATAGGAAAGGTGCAATTTTTCTAGTAGTTTAGAGAAGGTAGACAATTTTAGAGTAGACAAACTTATTATGCTTTTTTTTAAGTCGTTATCTTTCTGTACCGCTGTTTTAGTTAATGAAACCCAAATATTAAATAATGTGAATCGACATAAAAATACAGGCTGTTTATTTAATCACCTGCAATAGTATGAAACAGCCTTTTTGTTTTTCGCGATTTCGGGATTGGTCCCATAGTAAAAGTCGCTTAGTATGACCTATATATTCACCCCGTAAATTATAATATCCTGTATGTAATTACCATAGTGACCCTATATAAATATCCTGTATGTTTAATTACTAGTGACCCGCCCCGGCTTGTACGATTCCCGGACGAGGAAAGCGAATTAAAACAATCTGAATGCAGTTTAGTTTCTTTAAAAAAATAAAAGAATGTTTCATTTAAGTAAAATGAGCTAACGTATAAGTATTGTATTGTGTTGTATAGTGTTGGTTTAAGTATTGGTTTTAAGGTATCCAGGGCCCATTAATTTCTTCCACACTGTACTTATAGTAGTGAGGCTACTTAAAAACATAAATCAAAAAATTGTTGATAAAATAATTGGATTTGTTCCCAAAGGAAGTTGTGTAATTCTATTAACTATTGTATTCGTTTAATTAGAAAAAAACCTTTGAAACCTCTGACTAAGTGGCCTAAATATTGACGTTAAACCAGCCACATGTAATCTAAAATCTCCTATTTACCAAGAGCATAGCTCTAATAACCAACGAACTAAGTAACAATATAACGGCCACTTATGTAAGTATTTTCAGACAACAGCACTAGTACGCTAGTTAACCTTAATTATTATTAGCATAAGCTAATCTATAAAGATATGCATTTGAAATTCCATGTTTAAGTACTATAATAAATTCGTTTGGATAGTTTAAATTTGTTTAAATTAGTAATAATGAACCAGGCAATATTTTACACCTGACATCTCAAGGCAAGAGCAGTGCAAATTAGAAAAAATATTTTATTGTAGGTATATATAGATGACCAAAGATATTCAAACACGATATTACCTTTTACCGTATCGGGGGTAACAGTTGGGGTCACGATGTTTCCTTTTCCTGTTTTAGGCCCACTCTTACCAGAAGTCGTTAGACAATGAATGATTGATAGATAATAGTAACAGGATTCCAACGTCGCAAGCGGTGCCTTTCACCTAGGCTTATATTATAAATTTACAGCAAGTCCTTTTAAGTAACCACTCCGCCGGATATTGTATTATGTTATGTCTTAACAATCTAGAATTATATAAGTACACTGTGATAAATAATGTATTAATTGAGTTCGACATAATCAGATATGAGCTAAACAGTCACAATTTTTTTTTCTTGGTAACTAATCAAATACTTATTATGTATGCGCCGCCTTTTGTAGATAGGTACCTACAGTATTTGCTGACCAGACTGTAAATTACACGTACCGTAAAATCAGGTAACTATAGTCCTTAACTACAACTATGGTATGGTCCAGTTTTTAACGTTGATTCTTAACGAGCCTTAATGATTTGTGCTCGTTACATTTATTTTGGAGCTTAGATACACTAATGCTGTTTCTATACTATATACTCAACATACTATAAAAGATACTTATACATATTTTACTGGAACTTGAATTTGGACCATAGTTGTAAATTGTGGACTAAAATTACCTGATTTTACGGTACCTTTTTTTTATTTCACAGATCTACCATATACATATTACGTATAACATATTTTGATAGGGAAATTAAATTGCACTGTTGCTGTATCACATATGCCGCAGTTTTTTTCTTATGTACCTAAATATGATAGAGTCAGACCGAGATAAGTCTGCAACGATTTTGATAGCAAACGCAGAGCAAGTGTTATTTTAAATGTCAAACTTCTATAAAATTATGACGTATAAATAAAAATAACGCACTGCGTGTGCTATCAAAATCGTTGCAGACTTACCTTGGTCTATCTCTACGATACCCATGCTGATTTATGTTAAAGGTACTTATGAGTATAGGTAACTGCAATTTGGAGCATCCTTTTGTTACCTACGACCATCATATGGTTTTCGTTTTACTTGGTTTTACTAATAAATATCTGGGAGACCGAGCTTTGCTCGGAAAACATATAAAAACTCAAAAATGCGCGTTTTCCCAGAGATAAGACCTAGCTAGATCGAATTTTCGCCCCCGAAAACCCCCATATAGCAAATTTCATCGAAATCGTTAGAGCCGTTTCCGAGATCCCCGAAATATATATAAAGATAGATATATACAATAATTGTTTTTTTAAAGGTATAAGATTACCTACCTTATTCTTACTAACATCTATATCGTTTACAAAACCGCTACTTATACAAATGACTAAAGACATTGCATTGTTTTAAAATATAGAGCATTTTCAGAACCTCATAACGGTCCTTTACAGATCAAATTCATGATAAACTGTTTATGCAATTATATAAATCACGGTCAAAATTAATCTCGCCACTAGACGGAATTGTTTGGTCACGAACTAACCATTCCTTTTTGCCAACGTGCAACGTAACGTAAATGCCCGAAAATGTAACTTATTATGCAGAGGTTAAGTGCAATTTAAGCTTCATATTACTTAACTATTTTTTACTCATCTCTGGCCGGAACAAACAGATTTTAACGTACAATTTAATTAATATATTTAAGTATGTTTGCCTATAGCTATACAATATGTAGATACTTTAAGTTAATGACCATTAAAGTAGAGCTATGAACGCTATTGTGTTGTGCGTGATGCGTAACAGTTCGAACGAATGAAACGAGTGCGCGACCTTGGCAGTACTAAAATCGCATTTGATCTTGAACGAGATAGACAGAGGTGCAACATGTTGGCTGGCTGTTTTTTTGATAAAATCACGTCGTGACAGAAAAAAGTTAGTCGCCTTTCTTACACAAATTGTAGCGACGGATAGTTAAGCCACGGAAATGTTTATTATATTCGACTACGTACCTCCTAATTAGGCAAGTACGTGTCACGGATCAGTTATCTTAGGTATTATAAATACTATTAATCTTTTAAGATAAAACCATAAAAACATGTAACCTTTAATTATTTATTTCAATACAATAACAAATAATAATATAATCTATTATCAAAATTAAGTAGACCTAGACTAAACAAATGTACAACTTAAATATGGCTAAGATATGTCGAACTTATCGGAATCCAGCAAAACACCGTGTAGGTTCATGCACCACAAGGAAATCACAGTAATTTCGCAGCTTTCTAAAAACGCCCTTCAAAATAACTGGTTCATTGTTGTCAAACTCAGTTGCGTAAACTCACCAGGCGGTCGGTAGCCATGTCGAAGATGAGTATCTTGGGGGGGCAGACGCGGCGGAAGTCGTCGAGGCTGGTGACGACGCCGGCGTCCAGGACCCAGAGACGGTTGCAGCGGTCGGCCCTGATGCGGTACACGGACACCAGCCCGGTACAGTTAATGTCGCCGCGGCCGGCCGTGTGCCACGACCAGTCAGGGTACGCCTGTGGATAGAAAAATCTGTTAGAGATTTAAAATACTAGGAAATTATACGGTATAAAATTCATCATTATTATTTTTATAGTATGCATTTTATAAAAATGTGGTAGTATATATATATTTTTTATTTATTTATGTAGTTTATAGTTTGCTTTTTTTAATTTCTCTCAATATATTTCTCTCTCTGAACCAATTGTAGGTATCTCTGTTTGGCCCTATGGTTGACTGGTAGAGAATGCCATTTGGCATTAATTCCGCCATTTGTACATTGTTGTATATATTTTGTGCAATAAAGTTTAAATAAATAAATATAAATAACTTAAGGGGCTGCCCACGGTTTTCATCGATGTTTGACAAGTTTTGAGTCATATCTCCTACATTTGCACTACAGAATTATAAGACAAACGGCTATCGGTTTTTCAATCTTTTATCTCCATTCTCGTCTACCAGATTTTGAAATCAATGATTTTTTTGTTTTCTTTTTAAACATTGTCTAAAAAAACACTTTTTAGAGTTCGGTACCCAAAGAGTAAAAACGGGACCCTATTATTAAGAATCCACTATCCGTATGTCTGTCTGTCTGTCATGAACCGTGATAGACATTGAAATTGTCACAGATGATGTATTTCTGTTGCCGCTATAACAACAAATACTAAAAAGTACGGAACCCTCGGTGGGCGAGTCCGACTCGCACTTGTCCGATTTTTTTCTTAACTCGATTGCTGTGAAGGATCTTACATATACGAAATCTACATATGTGGGTTCGTCTTTAACGTCTCGAAAACGTGTCAGATTTTAATTTTAAACTACCTAATTAACACAAAAAAGTTTAGGCCAGAAAACCAGTTTTTTGGCCTAAAGTTGTTCAGCTTTGATGCCAAATATCTCGAAGACAATGAACTTTGAAGTAAATAATTATATTGCTTATTAAAGCCGTTGCTGTTAATATGATAAGCTACAAAAAACATTAGAAAACGAAGGGATTCAGATCGAAGGTCATTGGCGTTAGAGAGCCCTTTTGACCTTTTTATATTATATTTCTTATACGAGAATTAAATCAAAATTCGCAAGAAATCGGCGCAATATTCGCACGGTTGTGCGTAATAAATAGATGACTTTGTAAACTAAGTAGGTATGTTGTTAATTTTAGTTACATACATGTGCGTTGTTAATATGTTATTAGTCGCCTTTGGCTATCTTCGCATCGCAGGTCACTCCTTGTCGGTTGACTTGTCAGTTGAGCAGTTGCTCAGAAGGATCTTTGTATATTAAATAATTTCTGCGTTGGATTAATAAATATTTTGTTAATTGCAGCATTATTTTAATGCATGCGTGAAACAGTACCTATACTCAGCTGTCTGGCATAATTACTTTTTAATCAAGATATAAAATATGTAAATACTGGATACTTGCAAATATATCGATTTGTATTGATCAATGCTATAATATCCTTTTGACTGCAAAAAACACAAAATGTACATAACTACAGAATGAGGAAAGTAAGGAATTATTACACCAACGAGGTTTGTTTAATGATTTTCTAGAAAAAAGGCCACATAAATACGTTCTTAAAAGCAATAACAACGATCAAAACATTATTGCACCTGCAACATGTGGTTATTATCATCAATATTTACGCGATGTCTGAGAAAAGCAACTACATTGTTTTGTTAGGTTCGGAAACAAGCTGCTGGCGCCTCAAGTATACCTATACAGTACGGTGGTGCAGAGTTTTGAGCCATTATTATATCTCCTTCACTAATATGCAAGAGCGATAGAAAGGCAGATGAAGAAAATTCGGTTTTCATTTATCGCCGTAGGCCCTCTGGTACCAAACAGCAGCTTATTACGAGTATCTACCCAATGCTCAGGGTTGGGCCTGCTCACGTTTCCTGAGTCAACATGTATATGGTACCTTGGTACCTCAATCAATGGCCTTAAATTCTATTGCAGACTGTAGAAACAGTGTCAGGTAGGGCGACAACAACACGTACTTGGTACCTATATGTATTGATTTCTTACCAATTTTACTGTTAATTGTTATCTTAAGTTGGCTTTGTAAATTAAATACCTAAATATTTTAATTTTTTGTAATTTTCAATCAAAACTGTTTATTTCAAATTAATAACATTTCAGTTTCTTATTTAAACCTAGTAATAACCTTTAATATCTAAGATTTTAATAACTAGGTACCATTTATTCTTAAACTCTAATAATTATTGTTATATATTTATGCATGTTCATCATTATTTTACTATGCTATGCAGTTATTTTATTATAATATGTTTTATTTTAATAGGCTTACTATCTATGTCTTGTATCTTTATGAGGATATACTGAACGGTTCACATCCTTCCTATGATGCCGTGTATGTAGTGTAATCAATAATCGGTCTAGTTATTGAACTAATTTAGACGTTGCAAAAATTATTTTGTTGGTAATTAACAATATAGTACATTGTGCAACGAGGGGGGTAAGCGAAATTTTGTTAACAAGGTCTATAATTCGCGACAGCCTCAGGCTGGATTGAATTAAAGACTTGAGTTTACAATATTCTTACCCCCGAAGTTACACACAATGTTTTTCATCACACTTGCGAAGAAAAAACAAAATTTTAAGCGAAATAATTGTTAATTATGAATTAGTGACATACTTAGTTAAAAAAAGGAAGTTATAGCTTTTTTTCACATCCATTTCTCCCGAGGGAACAATATAGGCCTTTACCCTTCAGTACACCTGCATGAAAAAAAGATCTTTTCACCTCAGCAGCTCGATCAAGCCTACTTTCGTCACTCCCTGGAGTGAGGAAAGTGCGACTTTCCTCACTCCAGGGAGTGAAACAATGTAGCTTTTTAATTTAGTGAAGGCCATGAACTTCATACTTTTATTATTTAATATGTTCTTCTTTTTATTTAATATGTTCTTACTACTGAGGTGAAAAATTATGTGTGCAAAGTTATTTTACATCTCGTGTTTTTGAGTCCCTCGCTACGCTCAAGATTTTACCTTAGAATCTTTCGCTTTCTCGGGACTCAAAATAAACACTCGCAAGAAAAACCAACTTTCCTCTCTTGTTGCACAAATAACTATTTTCGAGCAAGTGTGATGAAAAATAACTAACAACCTAAAACCTGAAGAAGCCTAGCTAAATTACTATGCAAGTTATTTTTAATTATGATGACTAGTCGTAGAGTTAAAGTTGCAGATTACACAGACGAGCCACGCAAGTGGCAGTAATAACTAGTTAGACTAAAAAAGTCTGCAGAGATTTTAACAGCACACGTAGTGCCAGTGTTATTTATACGTCATAATTTCATAGAAGTTTGACGTTTAAAATAACACCTGCACTGCGCGTGTGCTGTCAAAATCTCTGCAGACTTTTCTTAGTTCGACCATAGAGTAACTTATACTAGAGCGGTACTGTCATAGTAAATTTTGTAACCCCAGTAAATTCACTGCCATCTGTCGACACACTTTAAAACTAAAAATGAAGATTTATAAAAATACGATAAAATGTATTTAAATATGGATAAATGATTTTTTTTATTTGCATTAATTATTTTTATGATTTACCCATGTTCTTTCACTGATATGCGTTAAAATTGTTAAATAACAAACGAAACCGTCAACGCCATCTATACGACAGTAGGCCAAAACTAGTAGCGCCCTCTGAACGAGAATCAAATTTTCTTGATTTTCGAGGCACGTTTTTTCCTTAGACTGTATCCATCTATTACGGAGTTATATCTATCTTTGGTTCGACTCTAATAAGCTATAGAATTGTGTTCATGTTTTTTTTTATTTGTATCAGGCAATTAAGGCCCATATTACAAATAATTTAGAGACAAATGTAACATAAATATACATAAATTTCATTAACATAAAACTATACACCTAGGGGTCATAAATTAATACATCACACGTTTAGGGGGTGGGGGGGGTCAACAAAATGTGACATGTTATGATAAGGGGAACACTTAATAAGTCACAAACTTTGTGACGTCACTATTACTTATTTAAATTATTTTATTCGCTGTACAGTTAAATAACAAGTTTTTGGAACGATAATCGTTTTTAATCGTTTAATTTTCTTTCCTAATCAGTTTTGGCTTATAAAATTATAATTTCTTTACTCAAAAATATTTTGATAAAATATTAATAATACTTAATTCGATTTGCCTATTTCATTGAAAAAATGTGACGTCATACCAGGGGGGAGGGGTTTGCCAATGTGACCAAGTGTCACAGGGAGGGGAGAGGGGTCAAGAAACCTCAAAACTCGTGTGACGTAATTAATGGATGAACCCTTATAATGTTGATTATACCTAATTATTATAGGTACTCGATTAATACATCTTTGTCTCGTGATAGTTCCTGTCAACAACTCATTTTCTGAGGTACGATGTAACCAGCAATTAAGGTGAGCTGGACCGAGGGCGATATATCTATACTTATTCAATTCTATTTCCATCGAGCGAACTTTATGTAATCGAGTAACCATAGCATTAACTATTAGCAATGTCACTACTGTGGAAGTATCGGCCCATCTATGAAATACATAATATGTTGTATGTGTACGGGGGGTTCCCTATTGTGTTGCAGAAATTTTTTGACATATTTTTGTATTGCATAATGTTACTTGGCAGAAATGTCGTTTGGCAGAATTACCTTTCGCATACTGCTTTTCGCATAAATTACTTTGCAGAATTTCTTTTTGAATAATATTATTTGGCAGGAAACCCTAACCTAAAAACTTAGAAAATTCTGCCAAATGATATGGAGGGTATCATTCGACTAAAAGTTTTCTGCGATACGTGTTATGCGAAGTGTATTTCTGACAAATAATATTCTGCCAGACGAGGGGAAACCGTGTGCGGGGACATGCCTAAAGTAGGACCACGCTAAGTTTTCATGTCAAGTGCTACGTCGAGTATGGAGCTTATAGGGATATGTATGCATTCTTACTGCCGAGCGTGTTTAAAGTTAGCGTGGCCAAATCAACTCTCATAAATAACATGTATGGTCATTAGTAATTTTACGGTTTAAATAACGTATTTTTAGTCACTTTTGCGCTACATGCTTCGGAGGGCCTGTGCCACCTGCGACAGTACAAGCCGCGTGGCACGGTGGCGCTGGTACTCAGCACGATTAGTGCTTGAAAATCGAGCCTTACGGCCTCCTAGCCTAGTCCGTAGTGACCTTGCGTACTAAGCAGGAGGTCCCAGGTTCGAATCCTGGTAAGAGCATTTATTTGTGTGTTTATCACGGATAAATATCGTTCCTGAGTCTCTGTATCTGTGTATCGTTATCGATGTTACTTATGTATATAAGTATTTATACATATATCGTCGTCTAGTAAATAGCCACAATACAAGACTTATTGAGCGTACTGTGGGACTAGGTAAGGTTTGTGTAAGATTGTCCTATAATTATTATTATACGATTTCCGAAACATGTCGCGCTAGTGACTAAAAATACGCGAGACAAACTGCAGTAAAATAAATGTAACATAAGTATGACTCAGGACTGTTTAAACTCGAACGGTTGTGATGTTCACAGCCTAAGTATATTAGTTACCATGATCGTTTCGACAGTTGAGGCGTATTTATCGCTCCATTGCTCCCGTTTATCGTGCTATGTAATGGTGTGTGCCGACATATAGGCAGTGAAGGACATTACAATGTATCTTGTAACGTACGAACATATGGGGAAGGAGGGATAATCCGCGCTCTTGACCACCTAAATTACCCACTAATTTCACGCGGTCGATTTTCTTTGCAATCGCAGTCAGCAATAAAGAAGCAATGTGCTTTTTGATAATTTTGTACTATGGGTAGGTTATGGGTAAACAAGGGAAGAGGATATAGTAATTTATCGTTTTAACAATTTATCGTGAACGTTTACGTCCACGGCACGTTTTACTCTTGAAATAAAGGGTTCATCATCGGCATTCATGCTGCCGTTCCGATGTCGTGCAAGGGTCGTTTTCCGTTTCACGAAATACCGTTACATCGTTGGAACATCGTTAACAATATTTGACATTTTGTTGATATTCTCTACCTCTGACTTTGGCAAAGGCCCTAGAGGCTAGTTACGATTAATACCTTCTAGTAACAAAACAATAGTTTTCTGAATGCGTAGGGCGTAGGGTTGGTCCTGCTCACATCACCGTACAATACAACGTAACTATCTACCTACCTATTTAAAAAAATACAATCCGTATTTTCGTGCTTTGAACCAATTAATTAACCTACTTTACGTGATAAACTAATTAAAATGTTGGTTTGCAAACTGGTCTATTTTTGATGTCAAAACTGATTAAGTGCGTATTCGCGGCGTAATTATAATTAGCACTTCGTGTGTTACTAGAGCGTAGCAATTAGTTGCTGGGCAATGACGTGTGCGGGTGCAAAATGACCCTTCGGAGCAAAACCCTCAAGATAGGCAACAGTTAAAGAAACGAACAAGGGTAGCTAATGAATGATTTGGAGTGTTGCCAGCGAGAGATCAGATTTGCTCCTAAATTTGCAGCAAAGTAAATCCCCAGATATACATAGGGCCAGCATTGTTGGAAACGCATGTGATAGGAGTATAGTCGGAAGCGTTCATAGACAACGGTCCTCGCTTCGCATCAGGCGGTCTATTATGAGTTGCGTTCTCGCGCGCGAGTCCATACTTGAAGTCGCGCTAGATGTATGGAGTCGCGCGCGCGAAAGCAACTCATGCTAGCAGGTCAGGTGGGTCAAGGTAGTCACCAAACGAGTACAGTGGCGAGTCAGCGCTCTCGAACTAACGCTGGCAATGTCTACCTATAAATACATCACCGAGTACTCGGCCATTGTACATGGCCGAGAAAATGGCCGGAATAGCCACTCACTCGGTTCCCAAGTACGTAGGTATCAATTTCATAGATTTCACCACATATTATTTGGAACATTTATTTTGACTCATATTCTTTTTACCCTGGTGGCATCCTCAGCTACAGTAACTGTTCCGGAACCCCAGGGACAGCAGCTGTTCGAAAATCAGTAGCTCAAGGAAACAACAGCTGCTGTTGTTTCCTTAAGCTACTGATTTTCGAACCTAACTTTTATTTAATGTTCAGTCAAACCCAGATCGGATGGTGTATGAATTTGATTTAGGAATATGGACCTATTATTGGGTCACACTGATTTATACTTTCACGATTTTGTTCTTAAGAAAAAATTTGAACAAGTCAGCCGTTGCTGAGCAATACCACCCTCCCTCACTGACCCTGACCCTGACCCTCGTCAGGACCAAACCACTGGTTTCTCCATGGATCATCGTTTCTATAGTAGAAAAGTTCGGAAACACATTGAAATCAAAAACATAGCAATTTAAATCGGGATTATGGTTTTAGGATCTCATCGACATGGAATCCAGTAAATGTAAGCGAAAACGAATATCGCCGGTTAAAAATCCAAACATTGTAATAGACCGCGGGCCAGGAACAGTTTTCCATGACCAATATATCCCGTATAGTGGTTAACGGCAAACTTGTATAGTGGTTAACGGCTATGTATGGTGAACCCCCGTGAACGTCAGCTACCGCTCCGTTGGTGGGTTGAGGAATGGCAGCAAATAAAGTATATAAAAAATTTAGTCATCGCCTCCCGCTTGATACTTTGTCATATGATAGTTTAGATGCTATTGTGAATAAACAAAATCGTCAGCCGATTGTATCGCTGTGGAAAGGCCGTCAGCTGGTCACATGAACATGTAAAAAAAAATCTTTTCAGTCATCGACGTCATCGCCTCCAGTTTGATACTTTGTGAGATGATAGTTTAGATGCGGGGACTTTTGAACCGGCTACGGTCCGAAGTGGGGACTTGGCCTAGTTTAATTTAGTGTTTAAGATTGACGAAGCCTGTAGCTGATTTATTGTTGTAAGCACTTGACGAAGCCTGCGTTGCTGATCATGAACTATGTGTTGTATATAATAAACTTAATATATTGTATTAATTTATAACATCTGTATGTAATTACCATGTTTAAGCAAATAAATATTTCATTACAATATAATGTCAATGTCAAGTTTAGATGCTATTGTTAATAAAACAAATCGTCAGCCTGTTGTATCGCGGTGGAAAGACCGTGTTACGCGTTTCGGTGGCTGCCATTTCTCAACCCACCGACGGAGCGGCAGCTGACGTTCACGAGGGTTCATCATACATAGCCGTTAACCGGTATACGAGTTTTCGCCCGGGAGGCGATGACTGACGAAATTTGCGCCTGGCTCGCGGTCTATAAGTCTTGCGTGTCGTTGACCGAGTGACATCCCTAGTGTGCAAAACGTTCAAGTTGATAAACAAGACCAAGTGAGAGTAATTCGAAAAACTCTACAAATAGATGTTGATGTCAATTGTCAACTTTAGACACGGGGACGATGTCGTCCTCAAAATGTCGGAGGTAATTTTAAAACTGAATTAAATTTACGCGATTAAGTCCGATTTTCAGAAATTATAATATTATTGGGTTCTTTACAATGACCGCATCAGGACATCAGAAATCAATCATCAATAACCTCCTCCTTTTTGGAAGTCGGTTAAATATTAACAAAGATATATATTTGTTAATCGACGTCCTTGAAAACCTTACGATGTGATTGCATTAGAAAATATCGCCCGTAGTGCATTGTTGGAACTGTTCGAAGTCCGCATACAAAGCAGCAGAAAGGTAAAACAAAACAATGAGTGGATTTTCCCGTACTTTTAAAGTAAATGCAAATAACATTTTATTAGAATATTATTTTGTTATGAAGATACAAATACAAATTTCGTACGAAACGACATTTTATTTTTTCTAAAATAGAAACTCATTATTTTTATCCGTTTTTTTCGAAATTTTCAAATACTTTTCGAGTTTTATAAAGCTCTGCGGTATTTTCTTAACCTATACTCACATAATTAATGTCATTACCGGGTCTAACGTGTAAATTTCATTATTTTACCTTTTGTCTGACATTTCAACTAGGTTGCACTAGCTGTGGTCGCGTTAATGACATTAATTATAGTAATTATGTATACAAAACGCGAGAGTTTAAAGTAACCTAGTCTTCCTAACGCACGTAAAACGCCTCATTATTTTGATCGGATAATTGGATATTGCATTAAAAAGTTCTACTTTGAATTAAGATAACCATTTTTAATCAATTATAATAAATTATTTGACCAAAAAACTAAAACATTTAGCTATAACCCTATGCCAGGATTTATCGAGTTGCATGCTCTTTAGTTCAAGGAACGTGACTAATCGTTTTCACCCATGAAAGCGTTAGGTAGATATATAGGTAATCAAAGAACTTTTATTTCAAAAACAATTAACAAAAACAAACATAATAAAACTTAACCTATAGGTAAAAAAATTATCAAATATGAATATCAGATTAGAGTAATTAAATTCCAATTAACTGCACACGATCGTGTCAGCGTAACACAATAGGTCACGATCAGCTGCGTTACCGTATAATTAATGATCGCGATCATAACATATCGGCTGAGTTATTTTTTGTAACGCTTTAAACTGTCATAGTGCTATATCATTGATCGCCTTAAACGAAGACGAAATTTCAAATTAGAATACATAGGTACTGGCCATCGATATAAGTATAATATCGATGAATGAGCAGGCATTATAAAATCACAAAAGTGCTACTAAAACTTCGGTCACAAGTCACAACTGGACACATGACGCGACGTGTTGTATTCACGCCTCTAAAAATAAGCGAATAAAATGATCGTGCAAAAAATTTACAAAGAATGCTAACTTGACTTGTCAAAATAAGAGAGGGGAGCGGGCACTTGACAGTAACTAGTACATATTTCAATTGAGAATGCCATGGCCTGACTCGCGAGACCGTTCTGCCAAGGCCGTATCACGATTCTGCCGTGTCGGATCCTTTAAATAGCTTTTCCTGAGTAGGTAAACTATAGCAACTTGTACATGCGGGCTCAACTGTAAATAAATTACATAACAGAGAAATCGCCGTTTGTTAGAGCTTTCACAAGAAACGCGAGCAAATACACGAGTACATTGTTTATGTTACAACTTTAAGCATATAAGATTACTCGGCCCATCCAATTTCTAAGAATTGTAAGTAAACGAAGGCAGACCGCATTCGAAAAGAGGGCATCAGTGCAATCGCGAGGAAAACAATCTCTGACGTTCATAATACTATTGTAAAAAGTGTCATTAACATTTAGGTACTTCCTGGGAGCAATGTACTTGATGTCACATTACATTACTATTTTTACTTTAGTTTTGATAGATTGCGACGATTTTCGACGACAAAAGTTTGAAAATCTGGGGGAACGGCAATGCCCTGCCAAGTGGAGCAAAATTAATAACAATTTTGTCGAGCTTTTTCATAAAAATGAACTTAAGTGAAAAGTAACAATAATAAATATTTATACTTTTGCACACATATATATATATATAAATCAATCCCTATTTCACTTGGTCACGGCATCACGCGTGTTGTGTTTGTTATTGTCAGGAGAAGGTTGAATGAAAAAAAAAAGGCTTAGAATAAAATTTAAAAGTGGAAAAATGACTGCCTTGGGTGCGACGAACTTTAAACAGCCACCGGAGTTCCAAGTTACATTGGAAATTCACCAGTTACGATGTGCTACCCATTCTAAATTATTTTTTAACAAGCAGAAACGTCTGCGAACGATGCTATTGAGCTTAGAATAAATTTAAGAGTGGAAAAAATTACTGCCTTGGGTGAGACTTGAACTCACGGCGTCTGGATCGATACTCTAGCGCAGTAATTTTTCCACTTTTAAATTCATTCTAAGCTTAATAACATAGTTCGCAGACGTTTCTGCTTGTTAAAAATTAACACTGCAAAAAAAATAGATAGATATATAGGTGAAACGAAGTTTTCCGGGTCATCTAGTTGTAATAAAGCGAAAAATTTAAACATATCTTTGAGGTCGACTACAATTGCTACAATCTTTTGAAAACTAAATGTTATGATACTTACTAAGACTTCCTACTGGGGCATTATGTGCCATTAGACAGACGACATTTAAACTCCCGACCTTTAAGAGCTCGATTAGAATTAAACACTTCACAAATGGCATTGAATACTAGGTTAGCATTTTATAACTACTTATTCCTGTCCAACTGTACAACTGTAACAGGAAATTACTAAATTGGCACTTGTACTTCAAATAGTCAATCATTTACGCTAACTTTGTCCTAACATGGCAATGGAATTCTAAAGTTGAGTTCTTAAGCACACTTCAATTCAAGCCGCTCAAGGTGCCAGTTTAGCCAACGAACTTCTTATCGGCGAGATATTCAAACGAAGTCTGGAGGTAAGGTAAATTCGACTTTATTTACTAATAACTCGTAACATGGCAACCAGAGGTTTTATAAAATAACTTTTCTTGGTGTTCGAAATTTATGTAATCAGGATATTCAAGTGAACAATATGACAAGTCTCGTATAATTAGTTCAGAACTTGCGATGTAACATTTTTTTTTAAACAATGTGGAATAGAGTCCCCACGGATTCAGAGCAAACCAGTCGGACACAAACGGACCTTAAGCGTGCGTCAGGCTTGTAGGTAAGTTGAGCAATCTGGAGCTGTTGTAATTCGACCGTTTTCGCGATAACGCTTTGTGCAGTTTAAACGCCTCGCCATTAGTTTTATGCTACGACAAATTGATATGCCTCAATGTGCCTCAATATACTTAGTCAATATTAAGCATTATATTGTCATAGCTTACGAATAAGAACAAAGTTAACGAACAAGCGCCACTGGAATCTAATAATCTTATAACCTTAAAAAAGTACTCAGTATGACCTATAAAGTTTTTCAATACTAGATCTTTGAGATTTTTAGGCATACCTACTGCAAATGAAGTATGCGTGTCCTGTGTCTCTGCTATTTTTTATAAATCATATAAATCAATCACATTTTCTTAACGTCAGACGTTTAGCTAAATAAGACTTAAATGTGTATTTTTCGCTACGAGTACCTTAACTACCTACTGGAATTGAAATGACTCTCATTAACTTGGGCTAATGCTAATACATTAATGGGCCCTGGAGGGAAAGTGACTTAAAAGACTTAAAACCTTGCGTTAGGTCATTTTACTTAAAGGAAACATTTTTTTTAAAGAAACAACAACTGCATTCAATGATTTTTTTAAATTCGCTTAGAATCGCCCGGGAATCGAACCGACTAAAAATAAAAATACTCGCGATTTTATTACACTAGTCGATACAGTTCATGTAAATGTTAAAATTTCTCCAAGAAACATTAGGTCTTACACTCGCCCATCGTACAAAATATCCATAAAATCGAATAAATATAGTTTTTATTTGTATTTAATTCGGTTCGATTCCCGGGCAAGACAAGCTAATTTAAAAAAATGTTTTAATGCAGTTTTGTTTCTTTAAAAAAATAAAGTAATGGTTTCTTTAAGTAAAATGAGCTAACTTAAAGTTTCAAGGTACGTTCCCTCCGGGGCTCATTAATTATTTTCCACACTGTATATAGGTAATAGACATTTGCCGTCTAGCCCAAATACATATAAAATTTATCTCTCAAATGAAGTGTTATTTTTTGCTTGGTTTTTGGTAGGTCCTGAAAATTATGACGTTGGCGGGGCATCCGGATCCAGTACAGAATCAGTAACAAAATTTAAGTTAAATAGTTTCCTCTAATCACTTAACCTTAACCATGGATATATTTAGAATTTATCTCTTTTATGTTTACCTACCTAAATGTATCTACTCGTACGTTCGACTTTAAGGATGTAATATGAACTTCCTAATTTTACGTAAATTGCGAAATTATACAAATAAATCACAGCACCTTTAATTTAATCTAAAAATTTCGCTGCTAAAAAATGTACCTAGTTCCGCATTGGGTTTCATATGTTTCAACAGCATTTAAATTTTAAATATCTGATAGCTGTAGACTTTTCCTTCTTATGAGTATATTCACTCATATAACATAAACATTCAAAGTCAGAAACGTATTTTTCACCACACCAGCTAGCTGGTAACGGCTCTCTTGGTTGTTCGAAAACGGATAAGAAAGCATTTTATTCATATGTGTGGCGTGTGGCAAAGTAATCTAATGCAAATTTTGAGTTGTTTCCTTATGTTGACCGGTTGAATTGGCTTTGAAATGATGATTTTGAATGATAATTAATTTATTATAACGTTAATTCGTAATTAATATTTAATAACGTTCATTTGAAAATTTTTTGGTTTGATTTTGTTTGATATTTTACAGTTAGTATTTTCTCGCGTTGGTGTGGTAAAAATTTTTGTGTTCCACTCGATGTAAAAAAATTGTTTAACCCTCGTGCCTTGAAACCCTTTGAATCACTCGCTACGGTTGTGGTTCAAATTTGGAATTTTTCGCTTGCTCGGGTATTAATATTAGCACGAGGGTTAAACAACAATTTTACTCCTTTATAAAACAAGTAACTATTAACTACAGAAATAACCTTAAAAGAGATTTTGTTTCGCAATTTGCATAGTATATTCCAGATAAATGATAACTTTTTAATTCAGTATCCATTACCTACTTCAAGGTTCAGAATCAATTATTCTAACGAACGTAGAACCAATATAGTAAATTTATCAATTTATGATAGACGCAATCACCGGTTAGGAATGCAAAGTATTTTACCTACAATAATTCTCTTTTTATTTAGTCCCAATTTAAAACAAAAACTTTTATTTACCTGAAGGACGGGACTGACACCAGGCGGCAAGCTCCGCGGAATCCAGGCGAGCGTGGCGGGCACGCCGGCGCGCAATCGTGGTATACCCAAGTAGATTCTGTCCCATCCGATCTCCAACCCCGTGGCCACTGTGTTCTCTGGCTGGAACTTCTCTAGCAGCACCGGATCCGGTGGGAAGTCGAACTGCATCACGTTCCACTGGCTCACGACTTCCAGTATAGCGCTGGCTGAGCCCAGCCACGCGCATAGCAGCAACACGTGGTACCCCATATTCTGAAAACAAAATATTATATAAGTTTTTGCGGCATTGACCCAGCTGCGCCTCACGACCGACTTTTACTCATAGTTCAAGGACACTTCCGACCGATCACGAGATGCTATAATGTTGGTAAGTATGTGATAATTTACTTACTTTCGAATCGGTCGGTAGTTATATTTCTCAAACGTGAAAACCCATGACGAGCACAGTTTAAATATACCTAATTAATTTAAAAATAGTCAATATTTCTGTGCATAGAAGTCGATCATTACGTAGTTAATAAATTTAAAAATGTTACAAGTTAACCAAATACCTAGTATCAAATCAATTTGAGATTAATAAATATGCAAATGCTTAATATTACAGTTAACTAGCAATTTTTAGTTAGGTATATAGAATTATGTTTTCTAACGATCAATCACATGGCAGTGTTCCAAAATATGTGGTACGCACCAACGTGGGTGGTTGGTGGTTACATAAGTAAAGCAAACCAGTTCTTCATTATTATATCACAGGCCTGATGCTTGTTAGTTAACATTGATACTGCAAAAATTAGAAACCGGAAGTGCGTTAATAACGAATGTCAAAATGAGCGCGACGGAAGACACATATCTCATTAAGTCATTCCTCTTATCATGGTAATAGATCGCAAAATTTAAAAGGATCTAAATGTTGCCGATGCTGAACAATTGGCCAATGTTACAGATTCAACGAATGGAATGCTACAAAAAATACATATAATAGGTATACTTTTCTATTCTCATGCTCGTAAAGTTCGACTTTAAGTCGAATGAAATAAACGTTTTTTAAATTGATACTAATATCAATTAGGTAGTTCAAATATGCCATCCAGCGGGGCAATGCGTCCAGGCTTCTGGGCACCCTACCGAGCGAATTCGACTTAGGCAATTTTTTTTATTTATAAGCTTCTAATTTTTAAGTGTTAGTTTAAATAATTAACTAATTTGTAAAAAAAATATGCTAAGAGCTAAACTCAAATTTGTCTGATTTGTGCAAAAGGTGGAATTTTTTCGTTAGCGAATGTATGAGAATTGTAAAGGAGAAATTCAAAGGCCTAGTGGGAGTAAGGCAACCACTTTTCAGCCCGGCAACATCGGGTTTCTATGAGCGTAGGAACCCCACTACAAGGATCAGAAGTCAAACTGCGGTCCGCAATTTTTGCAAACGGAACTTCACTGAGAGCCCGGTCATTTTTTGCAGTTCGTAAATATATTTTGATTAATTCCTATACATATATATTTTCATATCAGAAGGAAAGGAACAACCAAGGTGACAATCGTTAAGGCGAAAGTGGAGGAACCCGCGCGAAATCAAACGCAGGGGCATTGGTTGATATACAACAATTTTTTTCAAAAAGTTTTTAATAATGTTAATATCCAGAGAGGAAAATGAGAACTACGTTTATATAGAGTAACGGCCGTCCCCTTTCCTCTAATCAAAAAGTCGGAACGACAGATATGCAAACGAAAAGAATAATATATTTATAACGAAAAGAATATTCTTGCTCATTCGTAGGATCTTTTTAATACCGTTATTGTGCCGAACAGAATAACATTACAAAACTAAAGTGTATACCTGTTATTTGGCCACCCTGTAAAAGAAGAATGTGCAATTTGTCTGTCGACAGTGACAACTCCAACCAGGTTGACGTCAGGTTAAGCAAGCCTGTACCTTTATTCAATAGTCATACTTGTTATGGCCATTTTTTGCCCGGATGCTGCACTTCATGATAAAAGCAAGCCGCTTTGCACAGTGCTAGTAGGGACCAAACTGAGTGATTTGACCCGCAGCAGCGCAAGTTTCACCCCTTAGGAACAGAGATGGCGCCACTTCTTTAAAAAATATTTCAAAAAATTCTACAAGCTAAACCAATGAACCGATTTAAATATTTAATATCTCAAATGAAAGCTCATTATATACATTACTTTTAAAAAAATACTAAAAAAATATATACTGATTACTTTCGACAAAAAACGGCATCTTAAGTTTTTTTTTTTACTCGATTGATAGTTTTTACTTGGTTTCTCAAAAAAAATGTACGGAACATGAATAGCTTAATACATGTATATATTACTGAATAAATAACAAGTATTATAAAAAAAAACCGACACCGATACCTCTCATACTTCACGAAATATAAAAGTTTGAATGTGAGTGTAAATTTCTTCAAAATATATTTAAAAAAATTCTACAAGCTTAACTATTTGACCGATTTCAATGTTTAATATCTCAAATAAAAGCTCTTTATATACATTACTTATAAAAAAATACTCATAAAACATATACTGAACCCTTTTGGCAAAAAACGGCATCTTAAGTTTTTTTTCTTACTCGATTGATAGTTTTTACTTGATTTCTTAAAAAAAAATATTATGGAACATGAATAGTTTAATAAATATATATATAGTACTGAGTATATAAAAGTATTACAAAAAAACCCGACACCCATACCTTTCATTCTTCACGAAATATTTAAGTTCAATTATGCACGTTCTTACAAATAAATCCTTTAAAAGAAATCTTCTACCTCAGTAAGTGCACTGATTTTAATATGAAATGTGTCATATGAAAAGAAATCACCCAATTTATTTTAATAAATAAAAAATTATAAATAAAAACTGAATAAAGTTTTTTCCTGGTGGTGAATTACAAAAAAATATAACAAATCTAAAATTAGGAATTATTTTTATTTAAAGTGACTACATTTGTAAACAAAAAACTTAAATGTCCTCTTCGGGTTCATATTTCATATTTATTTATTGCAACCATGGTTTTATAGGTATTACAAATTCTTGGTAGTTCCACATGGACCCCGTGGGGGCATAGCAATATTACATGCATACTTAGGATCTAATCTTAAATCTATGTGTATAATATAAAAGTAGGTCAATTTAGTAGTTTTTATACATATAAGCCGAATTGAATCAGGTAATTGTCAGTGTATTAAATACAAAAATAAACGGGCAACTAATTATTATTAGGTGATGTCAAATTATATGGTTCACGGTAGATGTAAAACTGAAAAAGAAAAGTCGTTTTGTTAAGTACTCGTACCATTCCAATACTACAAAATCACTGATCATACATGAACTGGTTGCTGTAGATTACTGTTGAATTATTTTTGTGCCTAGTTGATAACCATTAAACCTATAATTTTGTGCCAGACCTATAATTAGTGGTCAGCATGCAAAATAACCCTGGATTGAAAATTACATTAACTTACTTTTGATTTGTACAGCCACATTTGCATGATTTACACTGGGCTGTGCATGGCCAGCTGACGCGACGACACCCACAATGCATAGTTTCGCAGCCAGATTTGCAGCCACAATGGTCCAAGAGGCTTAATTGAGACCAAATCGCTGTAAATGCCGACCATTCCGGAGTCCAACTCTCTTTTTCCTCAGTCCATCCCCAAAAAGATGTACATGGTATGGAAACTTCTAGTTTCAGAGCGTTTCCCCATATATGGCCCTCTTGGTAAGCTGCTCGAAGTGCATGTTTATAGAGAGCAGCTGATGTAGGTGGCAGGGTTGACAGGTTCTAATTTCTCGGCCAAATCAGATTTGTTCCCTGAACGACGCCCTCCATTGACTGACAACGAAGGTGGACAAATTTGGTTTTCGTACTGGAAGAATTCGTTCAGATCAAGCTGCCTTTCTCTGGCCACTATAAAAAGACGGGAAAATAGGAGTATGTCAACTTTTAAGTTTTTGATTTTGTCAGTTGTCAGGTGTGTAACTACATATTTTAATTTTAGTATAAAGTAACCCTAGATTTGTGTTATTGTTTGGCCAAACGGAACACATAAACGTAAATGAAGTTCACAAATATTTGTTTGCTTCAAAAAACAAGCTTGTGTCAAGCCTGCCACCTACATCAGCTGCTCTCTATAAACATGCACTTCGAGCCGCTTACCAAGCGGGCCATATATGGGGAAACGCTATGAAACCAGAAGTTTCCATACCGTGTCCATCTTCTTGGGGATGGACTGAGGAAAAAGAGAGTTGGACTCCGGAATGGTCGGCAGTTACAGCGATTTGGTCGCAATTAAGCCTCTTAGACCATTGTGGCTGCAAATCTGGCTGCGAAACTATGCGTTGTGAGTGTCGTCGCGTCAGCTTACCATGCACAGCCCAGTGTAAATCATGCAAAGGTGGCTGTACAAATCAAAAGTAAGTTAATGTAATTTTCAATCCAGAGTTATTTTGCATGCTGACCACTGATTATAGGTCTGGCACAAAATTATAGGTTTAATGGTAATCAACTAGGCACAAAAATTTAAGTTTTTTGTTTACAAATGTAGTCACTTTAAATAAAAATAATTCCTTATTTTAGATTTGTTATATTTTTTTGTAATTCAGCACCAGGAAAAAACTTTATTCAGTTTTTATTTATTATTTTTTTATTTATTAAAATAAATTGGGTGATTTCTTTTCATATGGCACATTTTATATTAAAATCAGTGCACTTACTGCGGTTGAAGATTTTTTTAAAGAATTTATTTGTAAGAACGTGCATAATTGAACTTAAATATTTCGTGAAGAATGAAAGGTATGGGTGTCGGGTTTTTTTGTAATACTTTTATATACTCAGTACTATATATATATTTATTAAACTATTCATGTTCCATAATTTTTTTTTATGAAATCAAGTAAAAACTATCAATCGAGTAAGAAAAAAAACTTAAGATGCAGTTTTTTGCCAAAAGTATTCAGTATATGTTTTTTGAATATTTTTTTATAAGTAGTATATATAATGACCTTTTATTTGAGATATTAAACATTAAAATCGGTCGAATAGTTTAGCTTGTAGAATTATTTGCAATATATCTTGAAGAAATTTACACTCACATTCAAACTTTCATATTTCGAGAAGTATTAGAGATATCGGTGTCGGGTTTTTTTTATAATACTTATTATTTATTCAGTAATATATACATGCATTAAACTATTCATATTCCATACAATTTTTTTGAGAAACCAAGTAAAAACTATCAATCGAGTAAAAAAAAAACTTAAGATGCCGTTTTTTGTCGAAAGTAATCAGTATATATTTTTTTAGTATTTTTTTAAAAGTAATGTATATAATGCGCTTTCATTTGAGATATTAAAATTTAAATCGGTTCATTGGTTTAGCTTGTAGAATTTTTTGAAATATTTTTTAAAGAAGTGGCGCCATCTCTGTTCCTAAGGGGTGAAACTGCCGCTGCTGCGGGTTAAATCGCTCAGTTTGGTCCCTACTATCACTGTGCAAAGCGGCTTGCTTTTATCATGAAGTGCAGCATTTTGTTCATAACAAGTATGACTACAAAGAACACAGGACCATACAACTGTTATATTCAGTCATATTTTATTATTTTATCACCTTTCGAAATACAGTTTGAGTTGGATAATTAACCATCAATTATAATATGACTGTATTATAGTTTATACCTTTAGAGTTAAAGTAAACAACATAGCTAAATATATAAACTAGGTACAATTCGAAATTCATCGATCTCTTTTAGGTCCCACCCCCACCCTCTTCTTGTCATCTTATTTTTAGGGTTCCGTACCCAAAGGGTAAAAACGGGACCCTATTACTAAGACTGCGCTGTCCGTCTGTCTATGAACTTAAATCACTCAAATGTAATGTCATAATAAAAATACTTACCTATCTAGTAAGTATGCCTTTAGAAATTAGGCTAATATATAAAGTATAATTATAATCGCGTAAAGATATCTAATAGTCAAAAAGATTTTTTACGATGCGACTTGGCAGGTATATACAGTGTGGAAAGATAAGTCGGGCCCTGGAGGGAAACTACCTTAAATTCTTAAGCTGGCTCATTTTACTTAAAGGAGACATTCCTTTATTTTTAAAAAGAAACAAAACTGCATTCAAAGATTTTCTAAAACTCGCTTGCCTCGCCCGGGGCTCGAACCAACTAAAATTTAAAAAAATAAACCCTATTTTATTATACTAGTCGATAGTATTATTATTCAGGATAAAATTTGTCTAACAAACATTTGGCCTTAAAAATAAAAATGATCGTTAAATGTAACATTAACTTTATTTTACTATCAATTTGTTACACTTAAATTATTTAACTGATAAATTGTTCGAAATGAGCCCCCTCGTTCCGGCTACGCAAAAAGAGTCGCCGTTGAAATTTATTTCTTGTAGCCTTCAGCAAAGTGTTGTGGTGTATGCCCCTAATAACATTTTCTACCGCAACCCTTAGCTCTTGAACGGTTTCATAGCAAGTTTAGAGGTATTACTACCATTAAACGATTTTCTTATCGAAGATTTCATACAAGGTAAGTACTTAGCGATAAATTAGCAAGCGTGTACTTCATACGAAGTCTGTGAATGTTGGAGAGATAAGAGAACTGTTACGTGTCTTTTACGTGTTGAAAGTGAACAGTAACCAAATGTTTGTTAGAGAAATTTTATCCTGAATAATAATACTATCGATTAGTATAATAAAATAGGGTGTTTGTTTTTTTTTTTTCATTTTAGTTGGTTCGGTCCCGGGCGAGGTAAGCGAGTTTTAGAAAATCTTTGAATGCAGTTTTGATTCTTTTTAAAAAGGAATGTCTCCTTTAAGTAAAATGAGCCAGCTTAAGGATTTAAGGTAGTTACCCTCCAGGGCCCGACTTATCTTTCCACACTGTATATAAACATTTTATTACAAACATAAATTTGAATAAGTACCTACCTACGTGCTCGCGTTACGTTTTGGGATTTTGGATCGCATGTGTACACGATTATATAATTTTAATGTCTCATAATATTGATTAAGACGTGCTACGACATACGACACGATCGCAAAAAATTTTTTTAGATAGAGTTAACATTTGTTAGTTTAAGGTTTACCAAATTACCAATTAACAATACTTATTTAACGAATAAAGTTTTTGACTAAATAGTTTCAAATTATACCTACTTAGTTACAAGAACGAATTCTGTTGACATGAGCTATAACAGCCTTCGTAACTCCTACAACTGCCTAGGTATTATTTGTACCTACTCGTGAATATCATTTCCGCATTTTGCCTTTCGCTTACTACATTCCATAAACTTGCAAATCCACGATAACTATAAACAACTACCAATATGCCTCAATTGAAGCATGCCAAATTAAATGACAGGCACTAAAATGGTAAACCCATGGTAAACCGATGGATAGTCTAACATGCGGTGGTTAATAAATAATAATATTAATTTGTGTAGTATGAGAATCCACTAGTGCAGTACTTACTTTGAAATATTAAATTATGATTAAATTGCCTTTCACAACCCACTTGATAAACCGTGGGCAATGTCAACTCATATCTGATATAACGTCACGTTTTGCAGAATCCCAGCATTCCGCGTAGGTACCTACGAAGAACTAGGGCACGCATTTCAATTCATTATTGTTTACAACCATTTACATAAATAACGTCTTGTGGAATCACACGCAACGATTTAAGGTCGTATAGAGTGAAACTGGTCGCGTATGAGGACCTTTATGTAACGTGCGTGCGCGCATGATGAGACTAAAAAAACGTCTTCCTTGCAAATCATAATAATCTTCATTTATGGTAATCAGATCGATGTAATTGTCCATTACGTAATAACGAAATGGTAAACACAGTTAAACAAAGTTAGATATTATTTAATGGCGTATTACATTGTATTTAAAATAAATTATTTCACACCATGCATGAAATATAGCACCAGATAATTATTAGAAAAACATAGATAGATAGCAGTTATTTTTAAACACAATTTCTATTTAATCAATAATCAATCAAATTGAAGTATAAAAGAACCGGTAAAGTGCGAGTCGAACTCGCGCACCGAGGGTTCCGTACTTTTTAGTATTTGTTGTTATAGCTGCAACAGAAATACATCATCTGTGAAAATTTCAACTGTCTAGCTATCACGGTTCATGAGATACAGCTGGTGACAGAGAGACAGACGGACAGCGGAGTCTTAGTAATAGGGTCCCGTTTTTACTCTTTGGGTACGGAACCCTAAAAAGTTAGTAGGTGAGTTGACCGTGACGTCATTGTGTAATGTTTCATATACTCGTAAATTCCATTTTGCAAATCGTTTTGATAGTTCTAAAAAACCGGCCAAGTGCGAGTCGGACTCGCGCACGAAGGGTTCCGTACCATTACGGAAAAAAACAGCAAAAAATCACGTTTGTTGTATGGGAGCCCCATTTAAATATTTATATTATTCTGTTTTTAGTATTTGTTGTTATAGCGGCAACAGAAATACATCATCTGTGAAAATTTCAACTGTCTAGCTATCACGGTTCATGAGATACAGCCTGGTGACAGACAGACGGACAGACGGACTGACGGACGGACAGACGGACAGTGGAGTCTTAGTAATAGGGTCCCGTTTTTACCCTTTGGGTACGGAACCCTAAAAAAGAAATTGATTTGACTAGTAGGAGAATACCCTATTATTACCCGGGTTTATTCAGTTGAAGTAGTTTTTGTAAAGTCGAGTGCTCATTTTTATTAGGGTTCCGTACCCAAAGGGTAAAAACGGGACCCTATTACTAAGACTCCTCTGTCCGTCTGTCTGTCAGTCTGTCTGTCTGTCACCAGGCTGTATCTCATGAACCGTGATAGCTAGACAGTTGAAATTTTCACAAATGATGTATTACTGTTGCCGCTATAACAATAAATACTAAAAACAGAATAAAATAAATATTTAAGTTGGGCTCCCATACAACAAACGTGACTTTTTTGCCGTTTTTTGCGTAATGGTGCGGAACCCTTCCTGCTTGAGTCTGACACGCACTTGGCCGGTTTTCAAAAATGAATGAACTTATAATCTTTATTGAAGCTGAAAATGAACTAAAAAAAACCGGCCAAATGCGAGTCGGACACATCCAAGTACTGACCCCGCCCGACGTTGCTTAACTTCGGTCAAAATCACGTTTGTTATATGGGAGCCCCACTTAAATCTCTTTTTAACCGACTTCAAGATTTCAAAGGAGGAGGTTCTCAATTCGGTTGTATGTTTTTTTTTTTAATGTTTGTTACTCCATAACTCTGTCATTTCTGGACCGATTTTGAAAATTCTTTTTTTGATTGTAAGTAGTATATACATACAGATTGGTCCCGTTTTTGTCAAAAAGCAGTTCTGATGATGGGATCCATGAGGAATCGAGGGAACTCCTCAAATGTTAAAGGCATACATATAGTGATTTTAGTATTTTCATCAACAAATCAAGCACTTACATTTAAAAAAGTGACATTTGATGAAGTGGAACTGCTGATGATGATCAGAACGGAACTCTTCAATGACGCATAGTTCACGTTTGGCGATTTGTCCTTTTCGTTATGTTTGTTAAGCAAGTTAGGTTTTCAAGAAACATTTTTGTCAAGCTCGAGTTCTGATGATGGGATCCATGAGGAATCGAGGGAACTCCTCAAATGTGAAAGGCATACATATAGTGATTTTTGTATTTTTATAAACAAATCCAGCACTTCCATTTTAAAAAGTGACATTTGATGAAGTGGAACTGCTGATGATGATCAGAACGGAACTCTTCAATGACGCATAGTTCACGTTTGGCGATTTGTCCTCTTCGTTATGTTTGTTAAGCAAGTTAGGTTTTCAAGAAACATTTTTGTCAAGCTCGAGTTCTCATGATGGGATCCATGAGGAATCGAGGGAACTCCTCAAATGCGAAAGGCATACATATAGTGATTTTTGTATTTTTATAAACAAATCCAGCACTTCCATTTTAAAAAGTGACATTTAATGAAGTGGAACTGCTGATGATGATCAGAACAGAACTCTTCAATGACGCATAGTTCACGTTTGGCGATTTGTCCTCTTCGTTATGTTTGTTAAGCAAGTTAGGTTTTCAAGAAACATTTTTGTCAAGCTCGAGTTCTGATGATGGGTTCCATGAGGAATCGAGGGAACTCCTCAAATGTGAAAGGCATACATATAGTGATTTTTGTATTTTTATAAACAAATCCAGCACTTCCATTTTAAAAAGTGACATTTGATGAAGTGGAACTGCTGATGATGATCAGAACGGAACTCTTCAATGACGCATAGTTCACGTTTGGCGATTTGTCCTCTTCGTTATGTTTGTTAAGCAAGTTAGGTTTTCAAGAAACATTTTTGTCAAGCTCAAGTTCTGATGATGGGATCCATGAGGAATCGAGGGAACTCCTCAAATGTGAAAGGCATACATATAGTGATTTTTGTTTTCTTATCAACAAATCCAGCATTTACATTTAAAAAAGTGACATTTGATGACTGATAATGATCAGAATGGAACTCTTCAATGACACATAGTTCACGTTTGGCGATTTGTTCTCTTCCTTATGGACCCAGACCTAAACATGGACCCGGACTCGGACCCGGACCCGGGTCTGAACATGGACCCCAACTCGGACCCGGACCCGGACCGAACTCTGACCCAAACTTGGACCCGGACTCTGATCCGGACCCGGAAATGCTACTAGAAAAGTGGGTTAGGTGGGTGGTTGGGTTTTGATCTGCGATTCTCACAGAACAGAACTGCTATCAGAAAAGTAGGTTAGGTTAGAGCTGTGACCCTTACAGAAACGAAATGCTATCAGAAAAGTAGGTTAGGTTAGGTTAGAACTGCGACCCTTACAGAAACGAAATGCTACTAGAAAAGTGGGTGGTTTTACCTCCTTTTCTACATTATTAGGCAAAAGATGCTGCCTTTTTTATTTCATTGTCTGGAATCTAAGAGTGCACCATCAACAATAAGTGAACTTTCGGCGGCATCCCCCATTGAAGTCGGTTTTTTTTTCTTAAAAATTATTTATTCTGTTTTTAGTATTTGTTGTTATAGCGGCAACCGAAATACATCATCTGTGAAAATTTCAGCTGTCTAGCTATCACAGATCACGAGATACAGCCTGGTGACAGACGGACAGGGACAGACAGACGGACAGCGGAGTCTTAGTAATAGGGTCCCGTTTTTACCCTTTGGGTACGGAACCCTAATGAACAGCAATCACATATCTATTAAAAATCTTTGTATATTCTTCCGAGCATAATATGCATACTTATTTCTAAAAAGCTTTTTTAATACAGTTGCTCAAAAAGTGCTACTTTTCGTGGCTGTTTAGCGTGCGGAAAGTTGGTTTTCGCGAACTAGTGCTTTTTACTTTTCCAATTTTTTTAAATTTATACTTGTTCCAATTCATGACTACTTATTGATGAGTGTTTATATTAGTTTCCTTTAAACGTCGTACTCAACATAAAAACCTACTGTTAATGTAAGAATACGAAAAATATGCATATTTCATATTTTATTACTTACCTCTTCATCATTATAAGTATTATAACACGTTTATTTTTTAATGTTGAAAAACCGTTCTTAATAAGTTGTCTGAATGGAACGGAACGCCTGTCAAGGAGAGGCGTATTTTCTTACTGCAAGAATGTTTTAAGTTTCCAAAGGCAACATTCGATATTGTTTTTATAAATATACAATACACAAATAATCGTAAATAATGATATTCAGGTAATAATAGTACAAAGTTTTAATATTTACAATTGTTTCTGTCTTATAGAAGATGCATTTGAAAAAAAAAACTTTCATTGAAGTGGGTTCAATAATAATAACAAAATCTATTCTAGTCGAATAAAAGCTAGAAAAACACCTCTTCATAATGTCCAATGTGTCAATGATGTCACAGAATTAATAATATAATAAAAACTTTTATAAAAAAAAGATAAACCGACTTCAAAAAGGATGAAATAAAATATTATCCTTTATAGGGTTCCGTGTTTAAGTATATGCGTTACCAACTGATATGTTTGAAGTCGGTGCCAAGCCAAATTTTAAACCATATATTCATAGGGATTTTGGTGCAATTCGATAAAGATGCGGCTATATAAGTATGTACGTTGGATTACCTAATGCAGCGTACTACGTAGGCGAACAACACGCGAACGCGAAGCGGCGCGGCACGGCGCCTTAATTAATCCTTTGATACCTATATAGAAGTGTCCTACGTGGGCGATCTCGTTGCGAACGCGAACGAATTGGGCCGGCCGCGCCGTGCCGCGTCGCTTCGCTTCGTGTTCGCGAGTGTTCGCCTATGTAAGACGCAGCGTTACACGACGACAATAAACGAACTTCCTGTACACCTCAGAACAGAACACACGGTTGAACCTTCTTGGCGTAGTTCGTACCATGCTTGTCGGCACGTTAGTGTAAATCTAATACGTTTTGTCGTCGTATTTTTTTAAAGAGCATTTCTTACTAATTCTTAAACAGTCATAGCACGCAAGTGTGGGATTGGGACTGAGTTATTTTCTATCGCTTATCCAAAGGACTACATTTCAAAATATAAAACAATTCAAGGAACCTTCATGCTAAATTTCAGCTAAAGCGGTTCAGTTGTTTAGCCATGAAAAGGTAGGAAAGAGGCAGACATAATTGCTTTCACGTTTATAACATTTGTACAGTTGTAATGGGATTTATAGACACAAAGCTGATTATTTTGACTGGTATTGTTACTACTTGGAGTACTTGGCTTGGCACCGACTTCAAACATATCAGTTGGTAACGCATATACTTAAACACGGAACCCTAAAAAGGATAATATTTTATTTCATCCTTTTTGAAGTCGGTTTATCTTTTTTTTATAAAAGTTTTTATTTTTCCATTTTTAGTTTTAAGACATTGTTAAGAGCGTGACGCATGAATGAAAAACATAATCATGTTTATCTGTAAATTCGTAAACTTTATTAAATAATCAGAATTTTCCTCGAGTCCGTCTGGGAAATCATTCCTGTCAGTAAATCCATTCTCCGCCCCGCCACTGACCCAATCCCTCAAACCCCCCCTATCATTCAACCTCACAGCACATCAACCCTGATCACTGAACCCCTCGACCCTAAACCACCAACCCTATTATATATATTTAGTGCCAAACTGGTGGTTAGGCTACAGTTGCACTACATCAAATTGGTGGTATTGGTGAGGAAATGCTTGAGTTACTTTAGAAAACACCGAAATAACCATACACGTGCCTTTAAAAATTGAGGAGTTCCCTCAATTCCTCACGGATTCCATCATCAGATCAAAACCAAAAATATTACGAAAACACCTTGGAGAGGTAACTTCTTTCAAACAGAAAAATAATAACTCAAATCGGATCATGGGTGCCGGAGTAATCGCTGAAATCATTATCATCAAAACAATCATCATCATCAGCTCCACTTCATCAAATTGGTGGTTTTCTAGAAAATATGATCAAGTTGCTTAAGAAAAGGACCAAATCATCATACATGTGCCTTTAAAAATTGAGGAGTTCCCTCAATTCCTCATGGATCCCATCATCAGAACAGCACCAGATTAATGTGGAACCACCTTGGAGGTAGCTCCTTTCAAACAAAAAAAGAATTGTTCAAGTCGGACCACGGGTCTCGGAGTAATCGCTGAACATCCTACATTAAAAAAACCATCATCACTATCTTCAAAACAATCATCATCATCAGGTCCACTTCATCAAATTGGTCGTTTTCGAGAGAAAATGCTCAAGTTGCTTATGAAAACACCCAAATCACCATACATGTGCCTTTAAAAATTGAGGAGTTCCCTCAATTCCTCAGGGATTCCATCATCAGATCAGAACCAGATTAATATGGGACCAACTTGGAAGTAGCTCCTTTCGAACAAAAAAAGAATTACTCAAATCGGACCACGGGTCTCGGAATAATCGGTGAACATACATAAAAAAAAAAAAAAAAAAAATAGCCACATCGGAATACAGAACCTCCTCCTTCTATGAAATTGAAGTCGGTTAAAAAGTTTCGAATGCCATTCCTTAATACTTGTTGCTTTTTTTATTTTTTCGCAACTGTATTAAAAACGTCGTTCGATACACGTTTTCCGCACTAGCATCGAAATGTACTGGATGTAATACAAAAGTAGATTAGATACTTATATCTTTTGTGGACAAAATAAATATTTTAGGAACAATTTGGTTGTGCCTATCACAGTGTGATACTCGCAAGCCTGTGATAATCACAGGCTTGCGAAAATAACTGTAACAATCACAAACAAGGTTAAATTATTTTCTAAATAGGTAATTACCTAAATTGGCCTTGTCGCGGATATATGAAACAATAGCACAATATATAGGTATATATTACCATAGACGACTCTGTTGGTTATGGACGTTATGGTTGACACTGATTGCTTAAACATAAGTTGTGCTTAGTGGCAAGTGACAAGCTAACACCTTCAGCATTATCGATCATAATTTGTACCATATGTTTATGTATGTACTTCATCACATTTGACAGGACATTTGTTTACAGGCTTATTAACTATCGTTACATATGTTTGATGTCTACTTATACTATTTTATACTAAAATAACGAACATTGGCTCTAATGGTTTCTACCACGCTTTAAATATCATGTAAGTATACAGGGTGTTTTTTTAGTCACCTGCAATAATTTACGGGTGAAAATTTTTATTTTTATTTTTTTATTGGGAAACAAACAGCTTACACTAATACAGGATATAGATATATATATATATATAAGTATACGGGAGAATATATATGGGAGAATATATATATATATATAGTTTACGGGAGAATATATTATTATTTTGTTTGTTTTTATTTTATTTTTATCACTAACATAGATTTATAAGTTTTGCTGTGCCTTGTACTAACAATAATATGATTTTTTTATTCGAAATAAAAATATTGAATTGAATTGAATTGAATAAGTCATACTGAGACTTTTACTATAGGAACCCAGAACATTTTGGCTGGTCTGATGAGCACACCAGCGACAGCAACGGAGTTGACAGCAGTCGCCGTGGCCGAAGTCGGCCGTGGAGTCAATTTTTTTCGCGATTTCGTAGTTGGTCCCATAGTAAAAGTTGCTCAGTATGACCTATAAGTATATTCGTACTACCTACTATATTGTTTTTAGCATTAAGACTACTTGTAGCCTTACTAGACATCTGGCAGTCTTAATGCTAAAAAGCTACCGTTACGAGTACCAAGCTTTAGGTAGGTTAGGTAGCGGAAATGATAAGTACTGTACGGCTTAGTAGATTCACTAGCTGGCACTACAACAAAAAAATGAAACCGCTTAATCGATAATACTATGTGTTCTAAAGTAACGTAAGAGCATTCAAATGCAGACATTCTTTGGTGGATTTATAGCTTCCGTATGCTTTGGATGGTAACAACAACGGAAACAACACGTTACGGTAACCTCATCAAATCAACACGAGCTGGCATTAGCTTGTCGATGAAACCGAAAGTTACGGCAATTACGCGTACCTAGACCTACATGGCAAAATGCGAGTCGCACGGTCGCAAGATGTTACCACGATGTGATGCGGATCGTAAAGGTATGCGGAGCGTAAATTTTATGGTAGTGGCAAAATACAGGGATATCTATACAGCCAATCTCCTTTATTTGTAAAAAAATGAAATACAGTGCGTTGCATTTAGAGCATTCCTTTTATTTTTACAAGCTTTTATTTGACTTGTATGTATGAGCTTATAAGTATGAGCTTATATGTATGAGCTTATAAGCTCATATAGTGTGTTAGTTAATAAAAATAAAAAAAGCTATGAAAACGGATTATATCGCGTATATTGAATTTATAATACATCCCGACGTTCGAAACGACGTTCGTCGGGATGTATTATAAATTCAATATACGCGATATAATCCGTTTTCATAGTTTTATTTCATGAGTAACTATCGCGGTAACCGAAGACAATATTATAAAAAAAGCTTTTTATTTCCCGCTAAATTTTTACAGATAGGTATTAACGATTTCTTACTTTATGATGGTTAGTAAATAAATTTAGTTTTTTGCTTAAATACTAGTTTTTGGGTTGTTAGTTGTTTATAAATATTTACTAAATAATTTGTATGTAACAACCCCTCTGAGGTGAAGGCCTCTTCCAAAGTTTGCCATTTTGATCGGTCTAGTGCGGTTTGATGCCAGTTTGGTCCAGCTTTTTTTTTATGATGTCCTCGTCCCAGCGTGAGTGTGGCCTTCCACTGCGTCGCTTACCTTGAGGGCCTTTCCATAGTGTGACGATTTTTGTCCATCTGCGGTCTTTAAGTCGTGCGACATGTCCGGCCCATTGCCAACTGTTGAGCTTGGTTGAGAGCATCTATAGTTTTAGTGTGTAAGTTAATGTGGGTCAAATCTTGGAAGCTCAATTTGACCCACTTTACGATTTCCGATCGAGCTGAAAATGTTCATACATATTTAAATTGGATGACAATGCAATATTATGATAACATAGAGCTGATCTGATGATAGAGACAGGAGAACCATGGGTGGCCATGGGAACTCTGCGATAAAACAACGCAAACGAATTGTGTTTGGGGTTGTTAGAATTGTCTCGATGAGTATTAATTGCCTGTGGAAAGAAATATACAGTCAGCAATGAAAGCTTGTGCCAAAAATGAAATTTTTGGCAAAAACTTATTAATTAGAATTTTATGCCCCACAAAACAAAGGATTGAAGCCACAAAAAAAATTGAAACGTATTTTTAAATTTATTAAGCTTATTTATGTGCCTAACTGTAGAGTAAAAACCTCCCAATTTCTACTTCTCTCTATGCTAAGCCGTGTACGTGTACGACCAAATACAATACGTAGAATATATACACCTATTTCTGTGTTAATACTAGTTCCGTAATTTCCTTGAGCAGGACGAGGTAGGACTGTAACCTGTAAATTATCTTGCACCTTTTCGATAATAACAGTTCGTGAAGGGGAATTCGTCTCTGATAACCTGACCTTTACATTTTTAAAAGTTGTTTTGTCCAGATATTCGGTTGCATAAAAACAAAACAACGCACGGCGAAGGTAATCGACTTCTTATCATGCAGACAAATGCGTAACTGATAACCTCAATAAATTGATACAAAGAACCGTTCTATTCAGAACTAGTAGAACAATCTATAAGATTATACTTGATTGAGTAAAAAAAACAAGTCAATATAAAAAAAAAAAACAAAACAAACCCAGAATAAGCATCCTATTTTTGCGAGTTTGCACGCGATTTATAAATCGTTTTAATTGACGTCAGTCCATATTATGGTCGTTAGGCGATTTTTATCAGGCATTTTAGTGTTCTAACATTAGCCACAATTATAAATAGTAATATTAGTAGTATTTTACAGAAACCTTAAATTTTTTCTCGTACTACATTATCACATGAATAATATGCCACTCCATATTGACTCCATAATAATGTTTTTCTAACAAATATATAATTTCGCACTAATATAACATCAAAATAGGTGAGTTTATCTTAGAGTTTGCCGTAATACATTCGTCATATAAAAGACTTCAACGCGCAACAAGTGGAAATGCAAAAATAGTCACCACTTAGTACTTGCAGTTAACCATAGGTATGTAATTTGTAAACACACCCGTCATTAGTCACGGCACGGCACGGTAATGGTGGTAACGTAACAGGTACTTTAGATTCGATCTTACTAGTAGTAAGTAACAAGTGAGTAGTAAGTTACTACTCACTTGTCGATGTGATAAGGGAACGCACGCCCTAGTTAAAGTGGTAACGAGAAACGATCTACCTATGATCTTTGTATTTTGATGACTATCAAGTTTTAGCGACTAGTTCTACAATCATTTGTAAAATCTTGGTTGAGTGTCTAGTTGTAGTTTGTAGTTGTAGTGTTAAGAAGTCGTAGTACGATGCTTACGAAGCTATCGGTTTTGGGTTGAAATGATGCTTAAAGTTAAATATTTATGTATGATGATATGATATGTAAGGATATTTATACATAGGTATGTAAGGTAATGTTTATATATGTATAAAACATGTTAACACAATACACCTAAGTATGTTTAGTATCTTAAGTACCTTCACTTAACAAACCTTATTGATGTTTGATGTTGTTTTGATGTTTAACGCATTCACTGCCTGGGGACGTGGCCTAGGAACAAATTTGTACGACGGTGAACGCACATGTGCGTTGGGGGCAGTGAATGTGTTAAAATACCATAAGAGTAAAGTACGTATCGAATTTTGCGATATAACGGCGACGTTACGCGCTATTTAAAAATAAATGGATTTAAATTGTTGGCAATCTGTGACACCGCTCGCTACTCGTATTCGTATCGATATGATGAATTAAATAAGGTTAACAACTAAATACTCGCCAAAACACAAGATCTCTCTGAATAGAGTAGTTATATAAATATATATACACAACATATACACACACCTGTCCTGACATCATGAGTCATTATTGTATGTTGGAAACCATGACAGTATTCGTTTAAAAAAATCTAAACATATTTAGCTATCTGTAAACCTGACCAATTTACAAATTTATGTCAATTCATCGTTCGTACATCTCGATCGTACTAATGGATAGGAGCGAGCAAGACGCGTTGCATTGCGAGTATAAATAAATAAATATTATAGGAAATTTTTAATATAGATCTACCTAGTCCTACAATAAGCTCAATAAGGCTTGTGTTGTGGATACTTGGCGATCAAATAAACATATCAATAACAGATTTTTAAAGTTCGACATTAGCTCGAATTGGATACAGTTTTCCGTTTACTGTGTGACCCTGTAATTAGCTTCTCACACTCCGCAAGTAACACCTACCAACACTTACATGGCCTAACTCATAATTATACCTTGTTAAATTCAATAGCCCTATGCAATAAATAGACATTATCTTGGTATGCGATGTAGTAAGAAATAGGTAAGTTTTGGAAACAACGGGCGAAGAACAATAGGCGATTCTATGCATGAGAATTGTTAACGACAACTGTTTAGTAAAGTCATAGTCATAGCTATAGACGCCTTTTAGTATCTCTTTAAGGTACTAAGTTAAGTCTTTTAGGTGTAAGTATATACAATATACAATTACTTCTTTGAACACTTCTAGATGATGAACGCTAAAGGTTATCGCTGAAAGAGCGTGATTTTGTTATTAAATGATTTCACGGTTTAGACGACGACGGATGTTAGTATGTCTCACAACAGTTTAAATTTGATTTTGTTATATTTTTATTCATTTTGTATTTAATTAAGAAGCATTAACTTCGTGGTCTATGTAAATTTCTCTTGACACATTCAGCAACCTTATTTTGGTAGTTTTTATTATTAGTTAATAACTCAAAAAGAGTTTTTTTTATTTGTAGAGCGTCACGCAAGTGTAAGAAAAAGCTTAAGCGTAACTGATACAGGTAATCTGGTTGATAACTTGGCATTGATTTATTGATTCAAAACTTAATTAGGTTACATTACCCAACTGTGTGACCTGGGGGCCTAGCCAAGATGACTATCCTTTGCGCCGTAGCGAATGAAACGTTAATTAATGTCTCTCTGTCGCACTAATATGGAAGAGTGATAGATCGCTACGCTGATGTCGGAACGCTAATGAGATATTACGACCGGGCACGACACGACACAGACACGACCAGTCAAAACGTTGTTTCAAACATGCCGTCGACACTGTAGACTTGACGTGCAATGAGATTCGTGAATAAGGCTAAGCGTATGCTGAGACGCAGGCGACGCAGTTCCACGCAGCGCAGGGCAGAGGAGATCTTGTAAAGTATGGAGTGTCCTATACTACGTACGCTGCGGCGCAGGCACGTGTGACGCAGACATGTGTTTGTTCTGCTCTGCGCCTCGTTGTAGTGCCGGTATAGATATCTGCGCGACGCGTGCACGTCAAGACGTATTTTAACAATATTTCATCGTTTTACCCCCACGAAAAACAATTGTTGCCAGAAATTTTAAAAATACATTTCCAATTGCTATTCAGACAATGTATAGATTTCCTGGGAAATGTGTCTAATATAATTTATTTCACACATTTCCGGGCGATTTTAGGAATTATATACATTTACTAGGAATTGTATACATATGATGGATTATATACATTTCCGTTAACATATGTATAAATTTCCCACGAGTAGTTTTTTTTAAATAATCACTGCCAAATACTTTTTCTACTCTTTGACAAACTGTAATAAAGCAGCATCAACTTGTTCGCACAATCAGACTGACTGTACTTATTTTGTTCGTCAAACGTCTACTAATTGTAATAGCTAGCCGGGCTAGCACATGATTGGCGCGAGAGTATCTCGCCGCGACATAGACTACCCGTCCCCCTTTAATTCATACAGTTAGTAAAAGACGGGTAGTTTATGTCGCGGCGAGATACTGTCGCGTCAATCATGTGCTCGGCCTACGGACGCGAATGGAGCATGCGCAGGGGGCCTATGTCTGTCCCAACTGCCCTTCCCTGCAAAATGCTGTGCTGCGTCGCCTGTCGCCTGCGTCTCAGCATACGCTTAGCCAAACTGTCACGCTAGAGACCGATTTTCTGATGCATAATACATGAACAACTGCCTTGGAATTTTCTGTTTTCTGTATCTGAGTTTGATCTTGTACCTATTCAGGATCAATTCAATCTTTTGAGCGCCAAAGACGGCTTATAAATGGAAAAACTCCGAAATAAATCAAGTTTTTTCTTCTTTTAAATTTTACCTTTCTGGTTGGTTGATTTTATTTTACATGAATTCAAAACTCATTCCAACTACATCCTACATGGGTGAATTGCATTTTTTTACAATCAAGCAGTTTCTATTTAAGTTAATTCAATACATGCATGATAATGTATCAATTTGGTGTATGCTAAAAACATAATTATGTGTATGAATGAAGTACAGTACCTATATACAATACGATTTACATGGCTTATTTTTATAACACTGGAATCAAATAACTCAAAACTAAATTCTTACAGATAGGTAGCCTTTAATTACAAGCTTTTTTATGTCGACCAATGATGTTCATTGCTTTTAAAATTTCACTACATGTAGGTACTAAGTACCTACCTTCTATTGTTTTATGTAACCAGCTCCAATATTCATCAATAATCAGTTTATCCATTCATGTTAGGTATTCATGCTATGTAATACGATAATTTGTATTTTTAATAGGAACACGATAATATCCTACGGAAATGCACTGTTGAACTCTCACTGACTGTTATTGCTACGCATATTAAAGGTATACTATTGTATTATTAAAGTAGGTACGTATGTATTAGCAAAGATAGATGTAACTCCGTAATAGATGGATACAGTCTAAGGAAAAAACGTGCCTCGAAAATCAAGAAAATTTGATTCTTGTTCAGAGGGCGCTACTAGCTTTGGCCTACTGTCGTATAGATGGCGTTGACGGTTTCGTTTGTTATTTAACAATTTGAACGCATATTAGTGAAAGAACATGGGTCAAAATCATAAAAATAATTAATGCAAATAAAAAAAAATCATTTATCCATATTTAAATACATTTTATCGTATTTTTATAAATCTTCATTTTTAGTTTTAAAGTGTGTCGACAGATGGCAGTGAATTTACTGGGGTTACAAAATTTACTATGACAGTACCGCTCTAGTATAAGTTACTCTATGGCATTAGACAAGATTGTATTTGTCGAGTCTTCTGCTCCTTCTCAGGCAGTAAAAAACAAGTAGGTGAGAGCGAGATGCACTCAGTTTAAACTAGGTTGAACATTATTTGTCGGAGGATGCTGTACTGGCTGTTGACTTACTTACTAAGGTACCCTTTCAAATTTCTACATCTTTCACTCAATAACGGTTTTTTTCTTTCTTTCACGTGTTGTTTGTGCAATAAAGACACCATACTACAGGTTATTCAAATGCTGATGTACTAGTATTGTAGCCGCATATTAGTAAACTTACAGCGAGTATTGCCATCAGACAATGCACTATTGTTTACGATGGCGCGATCAGTATTCTCCAATTAACAATATTTTAATGTTTACTAACAAAACCTGTCAGAACTGAAGGCATTTTCGTGATTTTCGTGTTTGGACTATAACAAAAACAATGGATTAAAAATGGTAAACCAAACCTAAGACCTTTTCGTCGACATGTTTATGCACTAATAACTTATGTTAAGGTTAATTTTCTATGATAAAAAAAAAACATTTCATACAAACGAAAATAATTAGGCTTATTTAATTATAATAAATATAAAACTACTTAATAAGGATTAGGTTGTATACAGCGGCCAACTGTTAGAAGGACAATTTGTCGTTTTCAGTCTTAGAGTAATGAAGCTTAGAAAGTAAGTCCTGGCAAGTACCTATGTACTACCTGACCGTAGTGAAGCCGGTTAAACTAAGTATCCTATGCCATAAGTATGGTACTGTGATAACAGTAATACCAAAGATAGATATAACTCCGTAATAGATGGATACACTCTAAGGAAAAAACGTGCCTCAAAAATCAAGAAAATTTGATTCTCGCTCAGAGGGCGCTACTAGTTTTGGCCTACAGTCGTATAGATGGCGTTGACGGTTTCGTTTGTTATTTAACAATTTTAACGCATATCAGTGAAAGAACATGGGTCAAAATCATAAAAATAATTAATGCAAATAAAAAAAAACATTTATCTATATTTAAATACATTCTATCGTATTTTTATAAATCTTCATTTTTAGTTTTAAAGTGTGTCGACAGATGGCAGTGAATTTACTGGGGTTACAAAATTTACTATGACAGTACCGCTCTAGTATAAGTTACTCTATGGTAATACCCATAAAATCCCTTTCATTAGATAAGTCCGTGTAATAACGATAGAGATGAAGATAGTCATATACTAGTTTATTAATTCGTGGTCATATAGGTAGAGGAGGTAGAGTCAAACCAAGATAAGTCTGCAACGATCTTGATAGCACACGCTTTGCAGGTGTTATTTTTATACGTCATTATTTCATAGAAGTTTGACGTTTAAAATAATACTTGCACTGTGTGTGTTATCAAAATCGTTGCCAGACTATTCTTGGTCTAACTCTATTGGCTTATTTTAGCATTTCGGCTAATTAGAATTAGGTTTCTACAATGTTTTTTTTTAAAGTCTGTTACTCCATAACCGTCATTTCTGGAACAATTTAAAAAATTCTTTTTTTGATTGTAAGTATATGTATACATACAGATTGGTCCCGTTTTTGTCAAAACGCATTTTTTTTTATAAAATACAGAGTACCTATTCTTACAATAATCATAGCCCCGCAAAACTCAATAAAGAGTTTGACTGTGGGGTCATCAGTCTCTAGTTACATATGTACTTTACTTAATTTTATAGTAGTGCAATTACTACAAAATATTGAGGTAGTGTATTTTTTTAACATAGATTTAAATTTAGACTTCTTATTTTCACATCTTCTACTATTAAGTAAATATGATGATGGGATCCATGAGGAATCGAAGGAACTCCTCAAATATTAAAGACATATTTGCATATACCTATAGTGATTTTAGTATTTTCATCAACAAATCAAGTGACATTTGATGAAGTGGAACTGCTGATGATGATCAGAATGGAACTCTTCAACGACGCATAGTTCACGTTTGGCGATGTGTCCTCTTCGTTATGTTTGTTAAGCAAGTTAAGTTAAGTTAAGTTAGGCATACGTATAGAGATTTTAGTATTTTCATCAGAAAATGAAGCATTGATGAAGTGGAGCTGCTGATGATGATCAGAATAGAACTCTTCAACGACGCATAGTACATGTTTGGCGATTTCGATTTCGACTTGGACTGGGAGCCGGACTCGAACCCGGACTCGGACCCGGACTCGAACCCGGAACCGGACCCGGTTCGGACCCGGACCTGGACTCAGACCCGGAGAGTTAGAACTGCGACCATTACAGAAACGAAATGCTACTAGATAACTGGTTAGGTTACGTTTGAACTGCGATCCTCATAGAACCGAACTGCTATCAGAAAATTGGGTTAGGTTAGAACTGCGATTTTCACAGTAACGAACTGCTACTAGAAAAGTGGGTGGTTTTACCTCCTTCTCTACATAATTAGGCAAAAGATGTTGTCTTTTCCATTTCATTGAATGGAATCTAAGAGTGCACCATCAACAATAATCTTTCACCGGCATCCCCCATTGAAGGCGGTTTATATTTTCTTAAAAATTATATAATCACCAATATATGTTGGCCGCTGTTTCAACATTGTTCAAAACTTGTTGCCGCGTTTGTATGAAATTTGACAAACCCAGGTTACATATAACGTATAATCCTATCCTATAAGGTGAATATTAGTTATATTCTGTGAAAATCTGTGAATAAGTATTTGATCTACAAAATTACGCAAATTGTTCCTTATCTCTTGAAACGCCCTTGCTTGTCTGGTATATAATTGACATCGATAAATTTATATTCGACAATAGCAGATACACCTCATTAATTTCTATTCCAAACTGTATTTTATTATAAAACCTAAGTTGACTGTTAACTTATTCCATTTTTAAAATCCATACTTTAATTTTATAAATGCGAAAGTGTGCCTGTCTGTCTGTTACCTCTTCACGCTTAAACCACTGAACGGATTTAGTTTAAATTTGGCATAGAGATAGTTTGAGTCCTGGGGAAGGACATAGAATAGTTTTTATGTCAGAAGTTATCCCTAAAGAGGCTGAAAAGGGGGATGGAAATGAGAAAATTAATAAATTGCCTGTTAATTGGTGTAAGCAATTAAGCATATTGTGCTCAAAAGTATTGCCATTAGATTTTATCCAGGCACTATAATACTTACTCTAAGTCGCGGGCAAAAGCTAGTCTATAAATAAATCCTGAATGTACTTTAATACTAATTAATTACGAGGTACTAGTTTTGACCTAAATTTAAAGTATATAATGAATTAACTAATCAGATAAATTGCCTACCTGTAATCGGCGAGCACGTGGTATCGGTCACCGGTCAGATTGATCCAATATCAAATATCGCGCGAAACCGAGCACTCAACAGCGGGCGTACGTTACGTACCACGGCGCAGACAAAACTCTACTGGAAGAACAAAACACTCCGCTACAGAACACTCGCCCCTCTTAAAAGTAAAAGTGGTCGATGTCGATCCCGGAGGCGTGGCACCAACAACAACCGTGACTCGATTATTATACGCCAAACGACGCCTTATTATCAAGGTGCGTGGCCCCAATACTTAGATACCTCACGAGTCAGTCCGGAACTTCTGTCTCAAGGTCGGCTTTTGATTTTGACAAGGGCGCCTTTCGACATGGTTCTTGGCAAGATTAGGGAGTTAATTAGACAAACATACATATTCGTTGCGTAGGTCAGTTACCTGCATTCCACCAGGGCTTTTGATTTTGAATATTTTGATAACTCGAGGGCGACTTTTCGGCATATTTCTCTACAATGATTATGTTATAAGACGAACACACATTCGTACGTGGGTCAGTTACAAATCCATCAAAAACGGTTAAATTCCACAAAGGTGCTCTGAAATCTAATGAATGTAAACTATAAATTGCGTATTCGGAGATCGATAATTATTTTCTTAGGTACATAACAGGATGTGTCCATTTAAGTAAGGTAATTAATTCGTTTTGGTTAATTCGTACATATTTAAACACATATTATAGCTATTCATCCAAACATGGGTAAATTTAAGACATGCACTGCGATCCTTAACAGAATATTTTACGACGCCTGTACCCATATTAACTATATGCTTAATTGCCTATCAATAACAATGTCATTGAATAATAAATAAGCCCTTTAATAAAACGCAATTAATCAGTACATCAAACAAATCTCACGGTAGCTGACATATTGAGAGTAACTTTACTCATTAAGTAACTACATAAACATAGCTTTTTGCATTATACCTGCCTAGTTCACAGCGACACCATAATTTACCCAGGCGCTAGGCCACTCGATCAGCTATATGTATAATTCACAAACCATTGTGAATCAATTAATAAGATTGTCCCTAGTATAACTCTACCTCAAAACCATCATCGACTCTTAATGAGAGATCAAGATCACACTTATACTGGTTTACCTGGAGTGATACGGCACTTGAGTGTTGTAAATTGTCAGATTGCCATTCCCAGCCATTCACAATGATCAGTTTTTGTCCTCAATGTTATAATGAATGGTGGGACCCGCCGAGAGGAAATGTGAGCCGAGCCCCGATGTCGGAAGAGCTCGTGTTCCTGAAACAATCAGACCGAAACGGTATTCTGATCCTTTATTTCGTACACTGATCCATTTACTTGCCAAGTAGCAACGGTATAATGTTACTCTGATTACAAAATTGCATTGCGTATTTTTAAAAAAACAATGTCAAATAAACCAAAGTACCAACGAGTAGTAAAGTTTTACTATGCAAAATACTTAAGCCCAGATGGCCCACCAAGAACACCGAAGTTCTCAAATTGCGGGAATCTTTCTCTTTTGCTCCAATTAAAGCGTATTTAGAGCGACAGAGAAAGAGCCCGCAATTTGCGAACTTCGATGTTCGTGGTAGGCGTCAGCGTCAGCTTGTCTGGAAGATATATTTTGTCAGGGTTTCTAACATTTTTCGAATGATTTTTATTGATTGTGCAATGTCGTTGATCGGAGTTGTGCACAAGGTATACCAAAAGCTATATGTATTTAAAAATGCCCGTTTTTTATGTGATAGTCAGCAAACGAGCAGACGAGCCGCCTGATGGGAAGCAGTCATCGTCGTTTAATATCGATTGTTTAAAAAAAATAGCATTCAAACAGGTGTTTTTATCGCCACACAAAACTTTAAAGAAAAAACCTTTTATAAAAGAAAGGGTAAAAGCGAAGTTCAAACTAATAAATAAATATTATTGGACAATTTTACATATAATCTTGTCCCACAGTAAGCTCAGTAAGGCTTGTATTGTGGCCACTAGACGACGATATATACAATATATATTTATATATAGATACTTATACATAGAAAACATCCATAACTTACGAACAAATATTAATGTAAAACACACAAATAAATGCCCTTACCAGGATTTTAACCCGGGACCTCCAGCTTCGTTAGCAGTGTCAGTATTGACTAGGCTAGGAGGCCGTTTAAATTATAATTTCATAAAATTATAATAAATGAAAATAATATATCAAACCAATTTACCTTCATTAGTTCGTAATTGCGCACTTTTTGTCGAAAACTATGATCTTTTGAATAGATCCTAAATAACAAAACTTCCGTGAGACATAGACATATTAAATATATTAATGACGGGTCACTCACGTGTTTTAAGTCGAAAACGCTCGACATGTTTCACTCCGTACCGAGGAGCGTCATCAGGAGCTTGCGTCGACGGTGACGGACCGGCGCAGACTGCGGGCCGCAGCCCTCCGCGCCCGATGACTCGGCGCGGGCGCCGGTGGTGGCAGGGGGGGCGAGAAACTACCCTCGTTTACGGCATTATTGTCAAATGATGGGTTGCACACAACACTCACTACGTCATTCGCTAATGGTTCGTCCACACTGTCCACCGACGTAGTACCCAAAACAGTTTTCCAGCTCGGAGGCACTGACCAACCACAATCACGGTTAAAATTCGGATGACGACCAATTTCGATAGCCTCCCGTACTTAAAGTAAAGTAAATAAGTAATTACCAACTCGTTAACAAATTAATTTATTTAAAAAAAAAAACAACTAAAACTGAATAGGGTCGTGGGTGGTCAAGGCCCATCTAAATTTGCACCCGAGATCCGGTACTGCCCTGGCTGGCCGAAGGTCCGGAACCGGAGCAGGTAGTTCACACTCGGCAGCGCTTTAGAGGAACAGGGGGGCGACGGCGGGCGAACGACTATGGCTCCAACCCTGCCGTCGAGGTGGTAGGTGGCGTTACAGGATATCCAACTAAAGGAGGACGAACTCATGGTGAGTTTTGACGTCACGTCTCTGTTCACCAATGTGCCGGTGGATGAGACGATTAGGATTATTTCTAACCTCGTAAGTCAAACTAGTTTGCCTGCCGTGTACATGGAAGCAATAGAGTTATGTCTGAAGTCGGGATATTTAATGTGGCACGGGGAATATTACCTTCAGGTTGATGGAGTGGCCATGGGCTCACCGATAGCTCCTGTGACCGCCAATATCTTTATGGAATGGTTTGAAGAAAATGCTTTAAATAGCGGGCCTGTTAGACCTAGATATTGGTGGCGGTATGTTGATGACGTCTTCGCTATTGTCTCGAAAAACAGCCTAAGGGATCTCACGGAGCACCTCAATACCAGGCATCACAAGATCCAGTTCACAGTGGAGGAAGAAAACGAAGGAAAGCTGCCGTTTCTGGATGTCTTGGTTATGCGTAAACCTTGTGGGCGGATACAAACCACAGTGTATCGTAAACCAACACATACAGATCGATATCTGAGGGCAGATTCGCACCATCATCCGTGCCACTTATCTTCTGTGCCCAGAACACTGTTTAATCGGGCCTTGAACCTCTGTGATCCACAGTACTTGGACCATGAGCTGGGTCACGTGAGGCGGGTATTGGAATGCAATGGCTATAACTGGAGGCAGAGTTATCGTGTTGCGAACGCATCAGCGCGTCCCCGTTTAACTACGGCAGAGAGATTGCCCCTATACCTACCTTACATTAAGGGCGTGACGGATAAAATCGGACACTTATTACGCCGGAGATACTGCATTAAGACGATTTTCCGTCCTCATATGAAGATAGGACGGGTGCTGCGTTCGCCAAAGGATAGGGAGCCTTTGAACAGTCCGGGTGTATACATGATTCCTTGCTCCTGTGGGAAAAACTACATAGGAGAGACGGGCCGAAACATTTCCACCAGATTGTCCGAGCACATACGTAGTATGAAGAACAGGGATAGCCGGGGTTCTGCGGTGACGGAACACGTGTTGGATTCGGATTCGACTCACTATATACGTTTCGATAAGGTAACTATGCTGGCGAAAGAAAAGTTTGTGATTCAGCGAAAAGTACGGGAGGCTATCGAAATTGGTCGTCATCCGAATTTTAACCGTGATTGTGGTTGGTCAGTGCCTCCGAGCTGGAAAACTGTTTTGGGTACTACGTCGGTGGACAGTGTGGACGAACCATTAGCGAATGACGTAGTGAGTGTTGTGTGCAACCCATCATTTGACAATAATGCCGTAAACGAGGGTAGTTTCTCGCCCCCCCTGCCACCACCGGCGCCCGCGCCGAGTCATCGGGCGCGGAGGGCTGCGGCCCGCAGTCTGCGCCGGTCCGTCACCGTCGACGCAAGCTCCTGATGACGCTCCTCGGTACGGAGTGAAACATGTCGAGCGTTTTCGACTTAAAACACGTGAGTGACCCGTCATTAATATATTTAATAGATCCTAAATATTTTATTTATATGAATTTCTAGTTAAAATATATGTTATATATTAACTCCAAAACCATTTTAATGTAAAATGTTGCCAAGACTAGACCATATGGCTCGCACTGTCAAAAAGTTATCAGATCTCATGTAGAGCCAAGTTTCCAACTCTACACGCCCTAACTCTACAAGCCCTAACTTCACATACTTACCAATTTACTAAAAATCCTGAACATCTATTTTATTATTTATAACATGCAAGGTGTTCCTATATCAACATTCAGACCTCTAGCATCAAAATTTGCGGAAGTCTCATACAAACTTCCATCCCCTAGTTTAAGGGGTTGGGGGATAAAAGTTCCAAGTTTGAGATTTTTTTTGTTGTTTGTGTACTAATGCTAATACTAGCTTACATACCAAATTTCATTTCTTCAAGAAGTACCCTAAGAATTTTGATGATCATCAGTGAGTGAGTCAATGATAAAATCGGTTTTTTTTAGATATCAATAAAATCTAAACTATAAGAACTACGCAATTGAAACTTTATAAGTATGTTTAATAAGTCCATATTATATCTCGAGAATTTGTTTATCTGGTATTATCCAAAGCCAAGTTATGAGGGTTCAAAAAACGACGAAGCGCTTCGAGAAAAAGTAGGTATTTAGTGCCCTTGCGCTTCGCTTGGCTCCTCTTGGCAAGAGAAGCGATTATCCCCAGATAATACCTATTTTAGTAAAAAAACAACCATCGTAAAAATTCTAGGTTAAGGTGTAAGTATTCTTAATTCTGATAATTTCGAAAATTCGATAATCCCTAAAATCATTTAAAAATTACTAATATTCCGTTGTAATAAAAGTCCCTACTCGAAACTATCCGTAACATTTTTATTGTTTTTTCCTTCGAAACTACCCGAATACACTTTACATGTCATATGATAATAAAATCTGTCTTAATGTTTACATTATCTGACATTTCTATTGAACTCCACTATAAACTCTACAAGCATAATTATAACACCTTGTATACATATACATACGAGTATTAGCATTATGCAGTGCAATATTTCTAAGTATTTACGATCGCGCTTAGTGTTAATTTTTAGAATTAACTGTTACACCAAATTTTACTTCCAATTACATTACCATCATTGTGTTAAAAGCGAACACAATGTATCAATTACTGATAAATATACCATTTTTCTGTTATGCTCTCGCGCATCCTAACAATGTGGCATGGTACGGGGGGCCTATGCACGTAGAATGTGAACATGCATTGAACCTTTTCACCGGAAGTGGACAGTATATAAAAGAAAATGTAATTGCAACAAAAGCTGTGTCGTTTAACGACGACGTATACGTAATGACTCCTAGGTAAGTGATCTAGTTTTATCAATAAGTACACGTGATAGGTACCTCAATAAATCAAAATGGTTTGATGTATTAATCAATTATAATAACAAATAGTCCGATGGGGCAGTACGAATAGCGGTCGGACAATAATATTTCGTAAATATTTACTGTTAAGAGGAATTTCCTGCTGAGCCCCTTCTGAGATTTGAGAATTTTAGGTAAATATCTCTGTCGCGATGACGCACTATGGGCTGAAAGTTGAAACACCAAAAAACAATACATTCGAAGATTTTTGTGAAAACTCTATTTTTAGAAATGCCATTCGATAGTAAATGGCTCGATAAACAATAATTGTGGTGTATAGATTAGCTACCCAAAATTTTTGTTTCCCAGTCATTCGCGTTTTTCCTCATTTTGTTTTTTAACCATTCTTTTATTTTCTCAGTAGTTAATTTTATTACATGCGTATCTCCTAGTCGCTTTTTTCCCCAAAGAGTTATATTTCCGAGAACATTTCCTTCTTACCCTGAGTCGACGGTCTTATTTCTGGGCGGTTTGCCCTTCGGGCATCTGAAGTTACCTAAATAACCTAACCTACCTACCTATCGACTTAGTGTGACTATCGTGAAAACATTACACTTTGGGGAAAAAAGCGACTGGGACATACACCTGTAATCAAATTAACTACTGTAAAATTAAAAAACAGAATGGGGGAAAACGCGAATGGAACAAACAATATTGGGGAACAAAAATGTCGGGTAGTTAATTTAAACACTAACTTTAAATAAGAAGACTTTTTTTTCCATATCATTAAAGACTTAAAAACTTAAAGCTTAAAATTCCTAGGTACCACGGCAATTACCAGTCTCTAATTTAATAGATAACTACATTTGAAATGTAGTCTAGTCTAGATTGGCAGGTCATAAATCTTATACCTACATAGTCATCTGTTGCATTAATGCTGTAACGTGATTATATGAAACTAGACTTAGGTATTACTACAAATAAAATATATTCTATTCTATTCTATTCTATTCTATTCTATTCTATTATTATATTTATTATGATTATATAATATAATGAATGATGATTACTCACAAAGGTTCCGTAAGAAATTATAAACTGAGATAGATGTCATAATTGCACGAAAAAAAATTACTAAGGTCTACAGTGCCTAATTAGGGTAGAAATAGAAAATGCATCTTCAGCGTTCGCGGCTGACACCATAAATACCATAAGCTCTTCACATTTAGCCGGCCTAGCCAAGGTGACAATCGCTATCGCTACGACAACGAAACGCTTTGTGTCTCTCTATCACTCTTCCATATTAGTACGACAGTGACAGTTTGCGTTTCGATCGCTACGGAGAGTAAGCGATTGGCATGTTTACTACGCGGCGGTCACTCGTAGAAACCCTAGCGCGTAGATTCCGCAGAAATTATTTTACGAGTAAGCTTAAAGGGCCCTCCACACTCATGCGCGAATCACGGCGCGAAGCCGCGAACGCGAGTGTTGAGTCTAGTTCGCTATTCAGCGAAATCGACTCCACACTCGCGTTCGCGGCTTCGCGCCCTGATTCGCGTATGACTGGGGAGGGCCCTTAACGTCAGCTGTTGAAAAAGAAAATTTACGTTACGTAGGTTGTTTTTTAGGGTTCCGTACCCAAGGGTAAAAACGGGACCCTATTACTAAGACTCCACTGTCCGTCTGTCTGTCACCAGGCTGTATCTCATGAACCGAGAAAAAAAGCAAGGCAGTTGACAGTTTCAAAGATGATGTATTTCTGTTGCCGCTATAACAACAAATTCTAAAAAGTACGGAATCCTCGGTGGGCGAGCCCGACTCGCGCTTGTCCGGTTTTTAATGTATACCTAAAGATTCTCTGTGAAGGGATTATGTAGGTCATACCGCACATAACAACAATATAATCACAACACAAAAGGGGGTTGTTTCATACATATTCATTGAATAAGTTTTATGGGTCAGTAATTTTTTTAGGTCACGATTTCAGGATCCGTTGGACCAATAGTAAAACTGGTTTAGTATGCCCTAAACATTTACCTCTCATGCAGAGTTCCCTTTCTAAACCTCCTTTATTTCTAGTGACATTAAGTCTTAACTATTAGATCAATTAGGACTGGAAGTTAAATCTTGAAAGGATTAAAAAAACAAGTCTTACACAATAATGCACAAAAACCTGTTTGCACCTAAACAAGTTGTGGATTCATGTGCAGACAAGGCTGCAGACCAGTATGCTTAGTTACCTGTTTTTTTTTGCTTAGGCATCCTATGAATTGCTATGACTAGACCACACTAGAATGTAGATCGACAATCCGGCATTGGTTATTAATGTGATTATTGATGGTTCATATAAAAAAAAAACAAAGAAAAAAAAATTGAGTATTTCAGTACAATCGCTTGTAATACTTAGTTTTTAGCAGTAGGCGATGTGGGCGTATTATTCAAGTAGGTACATATAGGAACAACTCACGAACAAGTTCGCGGGTTTGATTCCTGGTTCATACCAATATAAAGAGTTGCTTCCAAAAGGAGCCAGGTATCCACTTTGGCAATCTAATCTCAAGAATTGGCGCGCAGAAATTAGTTTTTATGGAAGCGACTGCCATTCGACCTCCCAACCCATGGCGCTCTATGATTAGTCCAGTTTCCTTACAATATTTTATTTCACCGAAAAGCGATGGATAAATATCAAACGATATGTCGGGCATAGGTTTCTAGAACTAAGAAATTAACTTACCCACTTTCCCGACAGAATGAAGCGTGGTGTGCTGGCCACGGTATGGCTGTTAGTTTCTGGGCGCCAGGGTCCAGCACTAGAGCCTTTCCCAAGCCTACCAGCGCACACCGTAGCGGACTGCGGCAGCATACAGAACGCCGTCGACTTCCATCTGGACTGTATTGTAAGACTGAAACAATATACCATCATACATCATACTATACGTTGTTGTTTAACCCTATCATCAAACACCTGTGTACTGTATTAGCTAAATATTTTACTTATAAGAGTTATTAGTAAAATCATACTTACCCTTTTTACACCTCGGGCAGGGATCCGACTTTTAGTAAGGAATTAACCACAAAAACAAAAGGCGCAATTTTCTGTTTTTTTTTAACGGTCTCATACGTATTGGCTGATGTTTTACGAACAGTCATATTTGGCTTATAGGTAGGTACAATACAATAAATTCATAATGTTTCATTTATTTTGAAAGGCAGTTAACATTGTGCAACGAGGGGGGTAAGCTAGATTTCGTAAACGAGGTCTCTAATTCACTCCAGCCTGCGGCTGTCGTGAATTAAAGACTCGAGTTTACAATATTCTTACCCCCGGAGTTAACACGATTGAAAATTGTGTAAAAATATTTTAAACGGCTATTAAACTAATCAAAAACAAAAATATCAAATTATAAACGTTCGTATTTTGAAAGCCCATAATTCCCTTATACCTTAACTTCAAACAAAGAATTTTACTGATAACCTACTTGGTTCGTATGAATTAGTGACATAATCATAAAAGAAAGCTATAACTCCCTAGGGAGGCTTTTTTTTTCACAATCCATTACTCCCGCGGGAACAATATAGGCCTTTACACTTCAGTACACCTGCATGAAATAAGATCTTTTTCGAGCAAGTGTGATGAAAACTAAGTTTTTTTAATGGCCCAGTTGGTAACCAACCAATTTGTTGGAGAAGTTTGTTATGATTGCCCTGTCAGCATCTGTCGCAAATAAGAGCATAATTTAGTCTGATTATAAACTGGTTTAATCAGGCATAGGATCTTAATTTAATATATATTTACCTAATACGTACATAAATGTTACTAACATAAAACTGGAGTTAGTCAATATAAGATAGCGTTACATAAGAAGATTTTTTAAAGAAGCATTAGACAACTTATGAAGATGACACCTAGTCGCTATCGAATAACTTGCTATTTATGTTAAAAATAAAACACGGTTCCTTATTAGTCTTGAAACTGCGATATCTTGCACGAGAAGATAATAGGTATATACTTACGTGAGTATAGATATTAGCTTTCCCGAACGTTGCCAAAATTTAATTTGACAAGTGTTACCTATTATGAGACAAATTTAAACTAGTGGCTCTGTGAGCTGTAGACCTCGAATTATATTTAATCATAGAATCTGGTCACAAAATTTCACGAGAATCAGTTTAGAATTGCGACCTGTAGAGACGAACATCCGGACATACGAGTACGAAAGTTAATATAACAATATGAACAAAAATATTCGTATGCACTCTCAATAAAGTATAATTTTAAATGTTAATATATTTTTCCTTTTTTATTGTGGGACGTACCACATTATTACAATCTATAAATTGTATATACAGATACAGAGATACAGAGGTTGTTGTTTTTTTTTTCATTGTGATTGACATCTGTATATACTATTTATAGAAAGTATAATTTTATTAATTTGAGTAAACTGGGTATTAAACATTTCGTCAATATTTGCTGTTCATTTCGTTTATGTGCTATTTTTCTGCACAAAATAAGTGGCCGACTAATCGGCAATTTTGGCCGACTAATCGCCGACTACAAATGTGGCCGGATAGTCGGCTGTCCCGACTAGTCGGTACATCCCTAGTTAATAATATTGCAGGGTAATCTCTGGATACTGGACAGTGGCATTATTGACACGCTCGAAGCGCCGCGCTGCACGTGTAAGCCCAAGGTGGTGGTGATAAGCACGCTGCTTCGTACGGTGACCAAACTCCTCGATCTCACAACCGCAGAACCCTCCTCGCTGCTACAGAACGTGGTCGTCGATTATGGGTTATCTGGAAAACCTTTTGTGTAAGTATTAAAAATAGATTATTATTTTATAACACCGACGAGCGTTTGATTTCAACCAAGTCTCACCTTATGGGAAGAAACACTAGCAAAAGGGTCAAATATGTGGTTAACTGGTTCAGTAGTAACCTAGGTATTCAGTCTTGCTATGAAGAAATAAAAATCTGCTTATTGTCAAGGAATATAGACGATATTATACTTAGATTTTTTTGCCAGAAAACGGAGTTAGTAATTTAAAAAACCAGCCGAGTGCGAGTTGGACTCACACACGAAGGGTTCCGTACCATTACGCAAACAACGGCAAAGAAATGTGGGAGCCCCACTTAAATATTTGTTTTATTCTGTTTTTAGTATTTGTTGTTATAGCAGCAACAGAAATACATCATCTGTGAAAATTTTAACTGTCTAGCTATCACGGTTCATGAGATATAGCCTGTTGACAGACGGACAGCCAGACGGACGGACAGCGGAGTCTTAATAATGGGGTCCCGTTTTTACCCTTTGGTAAAAACGGAACCCCATTATTTAAGTTTGGTTTTTCAGTAGTTCTTGAGATATTTAGCAATGTGACAGACAGACAGACAGACGGACAGAGTCGCACCATAGGCACCAAGGGTTCCTTTTGTGCCTTTTTGGTACGGAACCCCAAAAAGCACCGAACTATGTAAGTACAAGAAAATTTTACTAATTATTAAGTTTCATTGTAATTTATGCAAGAATTTGATTACTGTAAAAACTACACATTAGGCGCATCAATGATGCGAAGGAAACATTACCAAAGAAGTGCAGACGGAGGCGCCGATAACGATTACTTTGCGTAATCGAGAGTATCGAGACTGGTTGTGTACCTACACTATGTGATACATTTAATACTTGCCCAATAAAATCACCTGACTTAAATATTTACACAACCTCCTTCCTGGAAACTTTCATATGCTTACAAGTTGCTTACTGTTAACAGAAAGTAAATTACGAGTATGGTTAATTATTACAGGTTTTAATTATTTACGTTAATAATTGAAACATAATTTACTTTCTGTTCAATAATAATATAATGTGCATATTTTATATGTTTATTTATTTAATCTTTATTGCACAAAAGAAAAACGTTATCGTACAAAAGGTGAACTTAATGCCAAAAGCATTCTCTACCAGTCAACCTTAAGGCAAAGCAGAGAGATATCTTCTTATATATATAAACGTAAAAGTCCTGATTGACTGACTGACTGACTCACTTAAATCAACGCCCAGCCCAAACCGTTGGACCTAGAGAGCTGAATTTTTCACAATAGGTAGCTTTTATGACGCTGGTATCCACTAAGAAGGGGTTTTCCAAATTCATCCCCTAAGGTGGTGAAAAAGGGGTTGAAAATTTGTAAGGAGATCATAAATTTTTTTGAGTGCGCGACTTGAATCTTTGCATAAAGGCATATTATTAGAATACAAGTAAAGTGATTTCAGCGTTGTTAAAAATTCATGCCCTAAAGTGGTTAAAAAGGGGTTGAAAGTTTGTCGTGGAAAATTAGGCCCACTAATTTTATTTTAAGCTAGGTACCTAGCTTAAAATAAAATTAGGACCACGAGTAGTTGAAACTTCATAGAAAGATATATAATTAAAAGAGGTGCTTGGGTAATTATTTGTTTGTTCCACTGGCGGTGGAGACCACTGGGTGTTGGTGCTCGGAGGCACGGGCCTTCTTTAGGGAGCTCGGGAGTCGCTTACGTGAGAGTGGTCTGGATCCCCGCTCCGGGTCATTCCTGGTGCAAAGGTTATGTATTGCGGTTCAACGCGGAAACGCAGCGAGCGTGTTGGGAACTTTTGCGCCTGGAATGACCCGGGGTGGGTTATTTGATTAGTTGTTATTGTGCTCTTATGTTGACTGTTTTGTAATTTAATAATTGACATTGTAATTGTATTTAGAATTATGAATTTTATTATTTATGTTTTGATTTATGTATTGCCTATTTTCTGTGTAATGTAATGTAGTTAGTAGCTAAGTTTAAATTTGAATTGATGTAAATATTATAAAATATATCTTAAAATTAGGTTGTAAAATAAATTGAAACAAATAATTTATGAACACCTTAAGTTGTCTACCCATAGGTTCAATGTTTATAAGACCACAATAATGATGATGATCGAAATACAAATTTTAAGTGTGCATTTACCTGAATTTGCTATCTAAATATTTTAAAAGAACTTCATTTTTACCCGACTGCCAAAGGAGGAGGGTAATGTTTTTCGAGTGTATGTATGTATGTCTGTTTCTTTGTGGCCTCCTGTAGCCTAAACGGCTTGATGGATTTTGATGTATGAGGTATCGTTAGATTCGTCTTGATCACGGGAGTGTCATAGGATACATTTTACCCCGAAATTCCTACAGGAACATGTTAATTCTTCGTAAATGCAAGCCACCCACGCGTCAGCAAGCAATGAGCAAATAACTTGTTCTGCAACTCCCGCGCACCTCCCGCGTAGCGGTCTGGTAGCGGGCAAAGAAGGGCGTGGCCTGCCTTGTAGCGCGCGGTGCGGTACGGAGGAGAATATTCTCGAGTCTACAACCCGAACGCGGGCACACGCACACGCACGCCATGAGGGCACACGTCGTTGACGGTCGATTTTTCTAAGTGATTTTTTTCGATACTTCCTCGTCCGAAGCGAAAATTATAAAGTAATAACTTATTATTTTTTTTTTTCAACTAAAAAGTTATAAATAAAAAATTAATTATTATAACAAAAAAAAAACCGACTGCACACTAAAAAGAGGAAAACAAGCCCCACAAGAAATATTGTTTAATCAAATGCTAAAACCAAGCTATGGAATACCATTTAAACAATATAAAAAATGCACTATGAAATGTATATGTAATCGATAGTTAAATAAATAAAAACTTATTCTAAATACTAACTAAATAATTATAATTTATAAATGTTGATGGTAAGTATTGCAGGCGGGGACCAACTTGACCGCCACCATCGAAAATACCTACCTAAGTAATATTCTGCTAAATAGTGAAATTAACAACCAACAACCAAAATGACTATAAGTAACCCTGTGTTGGTCCCCGCCTGCGTTACCTACCATCAACATTGATAAATTATAATTATTTAGTTAGTATTTAGAATAAGTTTTTATTTATTTAACTATCGATTACATACACATTTCATAGTGCATTTTTTATATTGTTTAAACTGTATTCCACAGCTTGGTTTTAGCATTTGATTAAACAATATTTCTTGTGGGGCTTATTTTCCTCGTTTTAGTGTGCAGTCGGGTTTTTTGTTTTTTTATAATAATTATTTTTTTAAATTAATAGATAGTCGTTTTCTTGTTAAAATGTGTTTCACAAATAGTCTCCAATATACTAATTCAGTTGCCAAATAAATAATTGGTACTTGCCTTTAATTAAAAGAGAAAAAAACTTATTTCAGCATTATTGAAAATTCATCCCCCAAGGTGGTAAAAATGGGGTTGAAAGTTTGTATGGAGATCAAATATTTTTTTGAGTGCGGGACTTGAATCTTTATAGTATAAAGTTTATACAAAGGCATATTATTAGAATACAAGAAAAGAAATTTAAGCGTTTTTAAATATTCACCCCCTGAAAGGGTTAAAAAGGGGTTGAAAGTGAATCTATTACAAATGCTTTGAAACTTCTTAGAAAGGCATTGTATAAGATTCCAAAATAGTTATTTCAACGTTCTTAAAAATTCAACCCCTAAAGGGGTTAAAAAGGAGATGTAAGTTTATAATTATGTGGTACAAATTTTCTATTAAGCTAGGAACTTGAAACGTGGTAAAAAGGGCATTATATTAAAATAGACGAAAACTGATTAAGAGAAAAAGACAAATTTCATGCGTTGTATAATTATTAACAAATGATTAATCGTCCCTACTGATATCTTTAGCTGCATAATGTTCTATATTATGCTCATGTAGAATATATAACCACCAACATACAAATCCACGCGTACGAATTCGCGGGCAACAGCTAGTAATACATATGTATATAAACACAAACATATACCTATACATATATTTTATATACATATATATAAATATATATATACATTGTCAGTATTCTTCTTCGACCTAACGTTTTCCCGGCCTACCGCCAGGGTCCGCTTTCCTACTCAATCTTCTCCACTTTGCCCGGTCTTGTTTGTGAAATATATTGTTCTCTTGCATATCCGCTATCACGAGGTCCAGCCAGCGCTTCTTAGGCCTACCGCGGCCGCGTGATCTAGGGCCTTGGACAGTGAGGTTGAGGCATCTGTTATCTCATACATTATCAGTATTATCACAACTAAATAAACTTAAAACATATCCTTAAAAAATATAATGTTAATTATTACCTACTAAAATATAATGTCACAAAAGGCGGACAAGTAAACAACCAACAAAATGTTTAAAAGCAAAAAAACAAGGGCATGCCTGCAGAATTTATATGCATATTTCAAACTACAAGCATTCGCAAAGTCAATATCTATTCACTGCAGATCGATATCGCTCAGTACAGTTAAATATAGACATGACCATTAACTTGTTTTAATGCAATTTACATACGGATAAACTTGCTAAGGTCGCAAGACAAATTAGTCTTACACTGTAATATTTTGCAAAATGTTTAAATTTGTGTATCAATTAAAAGTAGTAAATCTTTAGCTCTACAAGTACACTTAATATAATTGAAGTCTAGGTAACTTAAGTAAGTCGCCTTGGTACAGGTTTTTTTTTACTTAAGTTCTTCTTGGGAATCAATACTTCTAGTACCTACCTATGTACTTTCCATATAATTGTATCAAACGTTTTTTCCAGCTAGACACAGTAAATATATTGGTCCATACTGCTGTATAAATTAAGAATAATACGGCCAGATCGGAATTTATTTTTAGTTAAGAACTTTACACCCATAAATATGATAATTCTTGTCCGATCTAAGAACCTAGTGGTCTACAAACCCTTGTAATTGTAAGCATTATTGGATCGATTATTCTATATGTCATACATATTTAGATATATAGGTTGTTCAAAGCGATTCAACGCCAGATTATCTACTTATAGGTAATTTTCTCTAATGAAATTGTTTTCGAATGTAAAATTGTGTCATGTATTAACAAGTGCTAAAAAGATGTGAGGCTTAATTTTTAAAGTGAAACTTATTCTATCGCCTCGATTTTTTTGGTCTGTCAGCATGTCGCATTACAGAATTACAGCATTAGTAAAATTCTACTTTATGTCTTTGTGTATGTTTATGTAGTACTTAAAGTTCATAGTCTTTAAAATAAGCTTCATTATCGGACTAAGGTTACTTAGGTTACTGTAATACTTAACTCACGAAGGCTGATATTTGCTTGTAATTTCATACAAAATTTTAAGGACAGTAGACCTTATTAAACTTAAATACGGTAAGGTTTAATACGTTAAACTCTATCTATCAAATACTACGGTGAATGGCAAATAGTCATATCATAATAGTTTACAGCCACATAGGTTCGACTTTTTGTTTTCGAACGTCACGGACGACACGATTCCGTCAAACAATAGGGGATATTACTGCAATGTTCTGCCACTAGCTTTTTTAGTTAAGCATACAGTAACTTATAAAGCCTGACCAGTAATATATGATCATTGTCAAGAGGGCGCTGTTATTCTCGTGTATAGGGTGACAGTTCAGTATAGTATGAAAAAATTAGTTCTAGTGAAATTCCGCAACATGGCGCGTGATCATATATTCCTGGTCAGGCTTTACATACTGTACCTTTAACAGGTTTTTGACAAGTTTTCAGAGATAATAAAATATGACATTGATGCATCAAGGTGGTTTGTTTACAGAGGACCTACCGGGAAACGCGAATCCGAAATTCCGCTATCTGCGTCTCTATCTCTCGAATATGCAAGAGTGACAGAGATGTAACAAACGAAGTTTAGATTTTCTTGTTTCGCGATAGACCCTCAGATTGTGGTAGTGGTGCCCCCTATACCACAGATTAATAAATAGATACGCAGTTTCGCGTAATATTCCCTATTCCCAGCGGTTGGTTACTCGCAAGCGTGTAGTTAGACCAAGAAGAGTGCAACGATACGCCTTGCAAGTGTTTTTAATACGTCATAATTTTATGTAAGTATAACGTTTAAAATAACACTTGCACTGCGTGTGCTATCAAAATCGTTGCACTTATCTTGGTCTAACTCTAGACATCTCGAAAACCCCAGTGTAACGTGACCGTGAAATCCTTATCAACATATGCGAGAGCTCAACAGAGCTCTCATATACCGGTTTTTTTAGCCATTGACTCGCGTGTGATAAGTAAGCAATATTAATAATTAATTACAGCGCCATTCCGTGTTGAGTAGCTGAATTACATTGGCGTTATGGCGTTAGGCCAGCTTTTGTAAGATAATTAAAGAGGATATTTATTAAGTTAAGATTAAAAACGCGATTTTAATACCCTAAATCGAATAATTTTCCGTGTTATTTTATCAAAAGGTCTGCGGTTACAATGATACATAGTTAGGTATAGGTTTAAGCTTATTGTACAGCTAGTTATAGGCAAACACCACTCGTGTTTAATTAGAGTTAAACTAAGATTAAGAAATTAAATAGGAAACTGAACTAAGTTGTAATTCCCAGTTAAAAGAAAAAAAAGAAAATAGTTTCACTTGCATCGTGGTTTCATAAAACCACACAATTTACTTTTTTTGCTTACAGATACATTTCTGACGCATCTCGGGGAGCGATTCTCGTTCGAGACGCCACATCCAACACCGAGTGGACCGTCTTGTTTTGCTCCCCGAGCTCGGGCTTACAGATCACGCTCGGGAAGCGCGGTCCCGCCCACAACGTGCTCATGGCAGTGAGGGCACACCAGCCGGGGTTAATAGAAATAGAATGTGCTGCGTTACGGAGACGGAATTCTGCTTTACCACTTCGAGGTAAGTGGGGTCAAGAGTTACCCAAAGTAAAGAATAAGCCAAAGCACGTTTATAATATTTTTCATTACCCACTGGGTTTCCGTCGTAATCGTAACGTCAATCCTGATAAAGGTTAGCACGCCAATTACATAACTGACCTCCGGTATCGAATTATGATACAAACAGGCAACACCAATTAAATGTAGTTACAGTCAGCTGCAGAGAGAGGTGACCCCCCTTGAAAACTAATTTCTATGCAGGGGGGTCACCTCTCTCTGCAGCTGACTGTACCTACATGTACAGCTGACTGTAGCCGGTGGTAACTTACCGCCGGCTTTACCTTGCATTCAATAAACATAAAATGACGCACTCGAAGCAGCTATGTGACGTGACGTGAATGATTGCATCATTATAACTACACTATACTATAGCTGTCACTCTAAATACCTATATCTTGCCAACAATAAATTGATGTGTAAATAAATCCCTTCAGATCTTACCTGCCTGACGGCTTAACGAACCCATGGACGAATAAAATAAGACTGACAATGGAATTATTAAACGAAAATTAAGTTATTTTCGTACGTAGTAGATCGTCGAACTAAATTGATAGAACTGACAACAATAAGCAGAATATTGGAGATAAGCGATTTCGTACAGAAGTCGATCTTGTTTTATTCGTCCATGGCGAAACTGAAAGACCCATACCTGTAGTCCTTTCTTTTTCTAGCATTCGGCGAGCAAACTCGACCAGTATTCCTTCTCGGTTCCGGCACACACCACATCTACCTTCGCCACGCCGATGGCTCCGACGTGCTCTCATGGGACGTCCGCGATGGCTACAACATGTCCCAACTCATCAGCATTCATTCTCCTGGTCCTAGGCTCGTACCTACCTCGGTATCTGCAGACCATTTGAAACACTCGCTTCTAATACTAGACTCTAACTACGGTGATGTAATTAATAGTAATTCACCGGCATATCAAAGGATTTCTTTTATAGGTCAATTGTGACGATATTACTTGTAACATTTATTGTAAGTAAATAAATCATAGTCGTTGCACATAGCTAGTTTTATTTTATGGAAGTTCGCCACGGTGAGGTAGATATCCCAGCTTATTAGTTACTATCCACTCTCCGAGGCTCCCCGCTCATACCTACCTCGGTTCAGGAAGATCGTTTGAAAGATTACCATCTCATAGGCCACAATAGAACTGTTATCGATATTTTTGAGTTATTTTCACGTTCGTGTATCATATTAAGTCCTGGGTGCGTAGACAAGATGCCAATCGTTCACGCTCCGTAGCGTAGTTATCTCTCTCTATAACTCTTCCATATTAGTGCGACAACGACAGTTGCGTTTCGATCGCTACGGTTGTTACGGAGCGTTAACGATTGGCATCTTGTCTACGCACCCTGGAATCCGGCGAACGCGATTTCGCGTCTACAAAAGTTACCTCTGTCCCACACACTTCTTAGCCGTTTTTTGCTGGCAAATTTAGACCTCAAGGACACATCGGTTTTTAGCATTGTTTAAGTCTGGGACTCGGGGTTAAGGAATTAGATCCAATACAAATGTTTGGGTAAATACGGCCATGTGAGCGGATGGCATTGGCATCATTAGCTGCTTGCCCGGAGGATTGCAAGTGGGACATTAGATTTGTAGTAATTTGGCATACGAAAAGATATTTTTTTTATGTTAGAAAGCAGTGATTTTAGCCATGTGTCTGTACATGTAACTAATTAAGCCCTGCACTAGTTGTTTATATTCTGTTACGCAGGGCATGTACATTGATAAAGTTTTCGACATTTATAATGAGGCGCATGAACTTTGAAAAAAGTCGAAGAAAGTTTGGAAAAAATACTCAAAAGTGAGGTTAATAAATTTAATATTGTTAGAAGACAGTAAAGTCAATGGTCTCACTAACTAATATAGATTGAAATAACTAGTTTCGGTTTTATTTTCTTTGGAGGGGATTTGGAAATAACGAAACCAGATATTCGTGTAGGTACATAACACTTATATTTTAAATAACGTTGTGAAAGTAAAATAAACATCTTCAAATTAAAACAAATAACACAATACACATTCGGAGATTGTACGACCATCGCATACATTGCGAATTATAGCATCTTCAAGTTTTATGAATGTATGTGATGGTTTTATATTTACCTCGAAATTTTTTATAATGCAGATCTGATCAAAAAATTCGTAATGTCAGTAGCTGCTATTGTATAACAAACCTTAAATACGCATATGTTTATGACACTGGTCGTCTATCTTCGAATTATTTAAAAATAAAACTATAATATTTAATAATGAGAGCCAGCCTTACACAGCAAGAGTCACTTTCCAGAGTATTGGGTCAAAATACATTAATAGGTTTATTTTTTAATGAAGCACGATGCATCCCTGACAAAATGATCACAGGTAGCGTTTAGGCCATTTAGTCTGATACTTTTACGCTTATAACAATGTCTTTTAAATAAATCAATTTTAACATAAATTATAAACAAAACCTTTACAATCAAGTGCAGCTTACATAATCTAACCTATGTGCAAATAAGAAAATATTATTTTCAGTATTTACATTTTTTAAACCCAGTAAGAAATTTGTGATCCATAGAAATAAAGTATAAGAGCCAATATACATATACAATATTTCATAAATAAATTATAATTATTCATAAAATCACATGATAACTTGCAAGTCGTTCCCGGTGGAGGCTGCTGCCCAAATAATATTCCCATTACCCGACCGAAACCTGCCGCAATTCCAGTATTATATCACTTGGATAGTACGAGTACGAGTCGTGTGCAACATGCAACGACCGTTATACAAATATAACTCTTACTACGTACATACCTATTGTAAATCAGCAAATATGGTGTTTTATATTTTTAAAATCACAACATCCCAAGGGCCAAGGCACTAGTGTGGTATTTGTTATGAACATTTGATAATATCGCCCGCTAGCTACGGTATTTATACTGTTAACTACAGTCTATACACGACACTACACCACAACAATGCTTTACGTTATTTAATTAACGAAACTGGTCCAATATTATACGGTTCTTAGTAACCAATCTTTGGCATGTGTAATCAATCAACGAATTAGGTTCCAAATAGTTAAATCCATGTTCAAAAATTAAATATAAAAGTTCACTGGTCCGTTTTACGAATCTACATGATCTTTCTAGCCTCAATTGGCAACATTTTGGACCGCGAGCCAGGCGCAAATTTCGTCAGTCATCGCCTCCCGGGCGAAAACTCGTATAGCGGTTAACGGCTATGTATGATGAACCCTCGTGAACGTCAGCTGCCGCTCCGTTGGTGGGTTGAGGAATGGCAGCCACCGAAGCGCGTAACACGGTCTTTCCACCGCGATACAACCGGCTGACGATTTGTTTTATTAACAATAGCATCTAAACTATCATCTAACAAAGTATCAAACGGGAGGCGATGACGCCGATGACTGAAAAGAATTTTCTTTTTTACATGTTCATGTGACCAGCTGACGGTCTTTCCACAGCGATACAATCAGCTGACGATTTTGTTTATTTACAATAGCATCTGAACTATCATCTGACAAAGTATCAAGCGGGAGGCGATGACAAAAAAAAATTATAGACTTTATTTGCTGCCATTCCTCAACCCACCAACGGAGCGGCAGCTGACGTTCACGAGGGTTCATCATACATAGCCGTTAACCACTATACGAGTTTTCGCCCGGGAGGCGATTGGTCATGAAATCTGTTCCTGGCCCGCGGTCTATTTTAAGCGTTTAACACGCGCTTAGAAAAAAAACAAGTGGCCGTTTGACCAACGTCAGTAGTTTAGACAGGTCATTCTGGTCAAATTGTAGTTTCGCTAAATGGACCACAAAGCACTCCGCAGCAAAATGTGTTATTTGGCCAAATATGAGCTTAACACGATTTTATAAAATACTGTAAAGAAATCCGGAATCTACTAGTATAATATTTATGACCAGATTTAATGTACAAAGTTTGCTGCAGAGTAATTCGTAAATAATCAAAATTCTGATAGTAGCGTTACGTATTCTCACTGCAAACTCTATAAAACATAATAAATTAACTGTCAACTATAAAAAACAATCAGATCTATTAAATAGGAAATAAATAATGTGTAGGGCCGCATTTGACCCTTCAATGGTACCTGTTGCTCTCATGTGGATATTCGAGTTTTCCAAACGGAAGACTTTTCACCTGGAAAGATGCCAAAATTACAGTTCAAAATCGAGTATTTAATGAAAGTATATACACTACGGGTATGGGTAATGTATTTGGGTAAAAATATTGTTATGTAAATATTTGAACAATATAATATGATTAATAAATCAGTAACAATTCTAAACAGTACTAAGTTCTTAATTGGTCATGTCCTATCAAAAATAAAATTTTCTACTGTGCAGGCTACACGTAATTTAATATTTTTAACACAATCAATTGTATTTTACGATCACAGATAAATATTTTACTACTATTGTGTTGTCTTGTAGGATTGTTTTTCTACACAACACAATAGTGATTGTAACTGTTTACTAACTATTGTTTTCATATGTACACTAACAAGAACATGGATTATAAAAATCTGAAATAAACAATATTCATTCATTCATAAGGTGCCAATATGACACAAATATTGGACTTCTCACATCCAACTACTTGGTTTTCATTTTCTATGATTTTACAGTTCTACGAAACTGTAGGTAGTTTATCGCTTTCAGCTTTGGTCATATGCGACGTATCATATAACTTTTCACGAGGTCCGAATTTTAGAAAGGAACATATTTATCAGGTTTAATTTCTGAATACTAACCTGTTCTATGAGATTCCCCCGCGATGTTGGCGTGGCGCGGAACGATGTACTTGGAGTCCTGGAACATGGTGAGCACTAGGTCCTCGGTGGTGGGGTGGTACTCCACGCCGTTGATGCTGGCCACGAGCGGCGAGCCGTCGTAGTTGCGGTTGGCGTCGCGGGCGGCCCCGCGCGGCGGGCAGTCCACGGAGCGCGGCCGCCGCGAGTCGACGGGCGTCATCTTCGGATTTATGTGCACGTCTTTATGGATGTACGGCTCGGTGGATGCGCTAGATTCGTTGTCGCACTCGCTCGTGCCGCCGGTCGGTCGGTTGCCGTTCACCTCGACTATTAGCGGCCGCTGCAGAGTCGGGGATTGGATAATAGTGGTGTTATGTACGACGGGCGCGGGGTCGGCGGGTCGGGGCTCCGCGGCGTTATCGTCGGGCAGGCTCGCGATGCTTCGCGCCGAAGGGCTGCGCGTCGGCGGGGTCATCTCCGACTCGGACTCGTCGCCGGGAGCTTCGATCTTAGCGTCCTCGGCGACTTCGTCCTTGACCTCGGCGATCTCGTTCAGAGTTTCGCTCGCTCGTTTCACGTATTTCGGCATTCGGAGCGCCCAGTGGCCGCCGTCGTCCGCGGCGCGCGTGTGAGCGACGGTGGGTTTCTTCCGTTTGTAGAAGAGCATGTAGGCTGTGTTGTTGACGAGCTCGCCGGAGGCGTTGTCTACGTCGACGGGCGTGACGCGCGAGTCGTCGAACTTGTACCAGCGGCCGTCGTAGGGGTTGCGGCAGGCGGCGGTGTAGTGGCCGGTCTCTAGGTCGTCGCCGTGGTGGTAGCACACGGCGTACAGGTCGTAGGTGTTGCCGGGCGGCGCGCCGACCCGCGAGGCGCGGCGGCGCGGGGAGCGCGAGTGCCCGGCCGAGTGCGCGTGCGCGTGCGCGTGCGCGTGCCCGCCCCCGTGCCCGTGCCCGTGCCCCGGAGCGTCGCTCCCGCCGTGAGCTCCGCGCGGGGCCAGGTGCGGCGTCATGTCCAGCTCGCTCAGGGGAAACTCCACCATCGTCGTCAACTTTGTACTCGTTCGACACTTGGCTTGCCTGCGACAAACATTTCAACATTCAGTGCCTATTCAGGAAACAAAAACAGAGTTTGCCCTTATTATTTCATATATTTGCGAAGTATATATCTCGAATAATTATCTCATTTTAGTAAACCACTTAAAAGAGCATTCGCAAAACGGATTCTTATATTAGAGACACCGAACTGCGTTCCAAAACCGCCATTGTGGATGTGGGCATGAAGGCCGCCAAGCTAAAGTGGGACCGGGCAGGGCACGTCTGCCGAATGCACCCGGAGCGCTGGACCAAACTAGCCACAGACTGGGTCCCACAGGATGGATCTCGGGGCAGAGGAAGATCAAAACGGAGATGGCGGGACGACCTTGACACATTTTGTAAAGAGTGGCGGGAGTATGCATCGGATAGGAACAAATGGCGGGAAAGAGGAGAGGCCTTTGCCCAGCAGTGGGACACTCTTACAGGCTAATAAAATAAAATAAAAAACTTACTGCCGAAACCGTTTGAGATGAATGACCAAGATATCCGGCAGCGACCACAGGCCGAGCGTTTTGACGACCGGCATATACCTCTGGCACTGAGGGCACCTGTAACAAACAAAGGGATCATAATGAGTTAAGAAAAAAACGCCGGTAACGTAGCATTAAAGCGGTAAGGACTTACAAATTACACGTCGTGGATTCGAACCCTGGATCGTACCTACCCATTGAAGAACATCTGGACTGCTTCGGCAAATGACTGTATTGTTTTATAGACTGTGACGTAGGTAGCTACTATACTAATGATTACCTAACTTATTGTGTACAAAAATAACATACATACGAGTATGTCTTTATCCCTTTATTTTTTGTAATGTTTTTACCTAACTAAAGAATGTATTGTACCGTAAGCGCGATTTTATCAACACTGTTATGTTAATGAACTCGATGATCATTCTTATTTAGTGCCTAGTATAGTGAGACAGTAAGCGTGAATACGCCTTTTGTATTTAAAACAGATTTTGGTTTACAAATTACTACATTAAAACCGGTTGACTGGGCTTTTTACCACATTGTATAATGTAACATTGCAGTGTCATTGAAATTACGTATATCAGAACAGAAATCAGGATGTGTGGCTAATATTCCTTGCAGTACTTCAAACCTAGAGAAACCATAGAAACTCATATCATGTAACATATCATATAACTCACCGCCAAGCGTCCTCCTGGGCCAGCTGCTCGGCGCGCGTGTAGTGCGCGAGGCACGCGTGCAGCGTCAGCGGCGCCGCCGAGCCGTGCGCCGACACGTGCACCTCGCCTCCAGCGGTATTATATCATGTAACTCACCGCCAAGCGTCCTCCTGGGCCAGCTGCTCGGCGCGCGTGTAGTGCGCGAGGCACGCGTGCAGCGTCAGCGGCGCCGCCGAGCCGTGCGCCGACACGTGCACCTCGCCTCCAGCGGTATTATATCATGTAACTCACCGCCAAGCGTCCTCCTGGGCCAGCTGCTCGGCGCGCGTGTAGTGCGCGAGGCACGCGTGCAGCGTCAGCGGCGCCGCCGAGCCGTGCGCCGACACGTGCACCTCGCCTCCAGCGGTATTATATCATGTAACTCACCGCCAAGCGTCCTCCTGGGCCAGCTGCTCGGCGCGCGTGTAGTGCGCGAGGCACGCGTGCAGCGTCAGCGGCGCCGCCGAGCCGTGCGCCGACACGTGCACCTCGCCTCCAGCGGTATTATATCATGTAACTCACCGCCAAGCGTCCTCCTGGGCCAGCTGCTCGGCGCGCGTGTAGTGCGCGAGGCACGCGTGCAGCGTCAGCGGCGCCGCCGAGCCGTGCGCCGACACGTGCACCTCGCCTCCAGCGGTATTATATCATGTAACTCACCGCCAAGCGTCCTCCTGGGCCAGCTGCTCGGCGCGCGTGTAGTGCGCGAGGCACGCGTGCAGCGTCAGCGGCGCCGCCGAGCCGTGCGCCGACACGTGCACCTCGCCTCCAGCGGTATTATATCATGTAACTCACCGCCAAGCGTCCTCCTGGGCCAGCTGCTCGGCGCGCGTGTAGTGCGCGAGGCACGCGTGCAGCGTCAGCGGCGCCGCCGAGCCGTGCGCCGACACGTGCACCTCGCCTCCAGCGGTATTATATCATGTAACTCACCGCCAAGCGTCCTCCTGGGCCAGCTGCTCGGCGCGCGTGTAGTGCGCGAGGCACGCGTGCAGCGTCAGCGGCGCCGCCGAGCCGTGCGCCGACACGTGCACCTCGCCTCCAGCGGTATTATATCATGTAACTCACCGCCAAGCGTCCTCCTGGGCCAGCTGCTCGGCGCGCGTGTAGTGCGCGAGGCACGCGTGCAGCGTCAGCGGCGCCGCCGAGCCGTGCGCCGACACGTGCACCTCGCCTCCAGCGGTATTATATCATGTAACTCACCGCCAAGCGTCCTCCTGGGCCAGCTGCTCGGCGCGCGTGTAGTGCGCGAGGCACGCGTGCAGCGTCAGCGGCGCCGCCGAGCCGTGCGCCGACACGTGCACCTCGCCTCCAGCGGTATTATATCATGTAACTCACCGCCAAGCGTCCTCCTGGGCCAGCTGCTCGGCGCGCGTGTAGTGCGCGAGGCACGCGTGCAGCGTCAGCGGCGCCGCCGAGCCGTGCGCCGACACGTGCACCTCGCCTCCAGCGGTATTATATCATGTAACTCACCGCCAAGCGTCCTCCTGGGCCAGCTGCTCGGCGCGCGTGTAGTGCGCGAGGCACGCGTGCAGCGTCAGCGGCGCCGCCGAGCCGTGCGCCGACACGTGCACCTCGCCTCCAGCGGTATTATATCATGTAACTCACCGCCAAGCGTCCTCCTGGGCCAGCTGCTCGGCGCGCGTGTAGTGCGCGAGGCACGCGTGCAGCGTCAGCGGCGCCGCCGAGCCGTGCGCCGACACGTGCACCTCGCACGCCTCCAGCGGGTCCCGGATTATACTGTGGGGAAAACGACTTTATGATGACGTAGGAAGATTTACTTTCGGAGTATGTAATCATCATAAAATATATAAAGTACTATTTTGTATGGAGACGGCCGCTGTATGACGCCACCGCTATCCTAGGAAACCAGAGCTTAAAGGATAGACATTCCGAGTCACATTTCCCGTTATTTTTACCGTAAACTCATTGACCTTGTATTAATGGAAACGGGGTCTTAATTAATAGTTATAATAAACAAGCTGTGAACCTGTCTCTGTGCGCTGGGTCCCACAGCAGCTCGAGTCGGAGGTGCGGGTGCTTGTCGTGCGCGAACAGCGCCTGCTCCACGTCCAGGGCAAACAAAGGATGGGGAAGCTGAAACAACACATTCGCTTTACACTATTAAACTCATCTAGGTAACGGCCTTTTTGAAGAATGTTTGCGGGTCTTATTGCCGCATTTGCGGCCCAATCTACATAACATGTACAATGACCGTTGTGGCAATTAGACGCAATCGCAAGCATTTTCAGAGATAAACCGGTTTCAGACTGGACGAATAGTCGTGCCGAGGCCGGCTTAAGCCATTATCGTGTAGGTTGGCATCATTGTCTCGCAGTCGATATTGCCGCGCGAGAAAACGTCGAGCCACAAGCTATTCGGAGTGTTTTTAGCCGAGACACGTTCGACCGACCGACTTTCGTCCTCGCACACTGTGAGAGCAAGTATTGTGGTACCTCCGGCTGCAGGTAGGCGGGGTCCCGGGGACGGTACGCCTCGGCGATGCGCGCGCGGAAGATGTCGGCGCCCTGCGCGCCCTCCAGCACCAGCTCCGCCACCACCGCGCTCATCTCCTTCAGCAGCAGCTTCTGCAGGTCCTCGTATGATGTCTCTCGAGGCACTTGCATCGCGTACGGTGATCCTGCGAACGATACAAAACTGTAGCATAGAACGAGCAGTATTTAAACTAACATTAAAATGGGTCAATATCAGAAAGAGATTTTTTTTTTTTTTTTTTTTTTATGACGAAGTATTTCGATATTTTGATAATATAGTTGGTTGCGTGGTAAAGGTCTCCGATTATTACTGAACCACCAGTTTGTCATTGAAACGCGTGTTCGTCAAAAAAGTTTCCAACGAAATCCGGTGTTCGAAACGCCCCTGCTCGTGATATTAGCCCATATTCACATCGGGTTACTCGATTTAACAAATATAAGCCGCCAAATGAATAGAAATAAAGAAAATAAATTAAGGAACTTTGAGTGATAATTAATAATTATAATACATCGGAAGTTACGGAAAACATACTCACTAGAAGCGGCATTAACTAAACTACATAACTAAAGAGATACAGCCCGCTAAACAAATGCGATCAGTTACCGAAACGCTCCCCGTCGAGTAAGTTGACCCAGAGGATGAGCAGGTAGGGCGTGGTCGGCGTCTGCAGCAGCGGCGGCGCCTCCATGCAGTACAGCGCGCCGAGCTCCAGCCCCGCCGGCTCCCAGCCCAAGCGCGCCACGCACCAGCCTGCGAGAACAGACAATGTATTGCAAGAAAACTTAAACCCAGAACAAACTGCGATGCGGCTCTAGTGCTAATCGCATGCAAATAATAATTACTAAAACAATAGGTAACCTGAAAGCCACGAGTTAATTATTTACGCAACGCTGCTCGCGGCCGCAATTTGTCCGTTATACACAAACTAGCGAACCGCCCCGGCTTCGCACGGGTAGTTCAACTAATTTACAAAAACCTTTACAAAGTATACATATAAATCTTTCTCTTGAATCGCTTTATCTATTTAAAAAAACCGCATCAAAATCCGTTGTGTAGTTTTAAAGATCTAAGCATACATAAGGACAGACATACAGAGCGGAAAGCGACTTTGTTTTATACTATGTAGTGATGTATACCGGTCGACGCCGCCAGAGTAGATGTGAAACGAATTTATTCAAAGCACTTTTAGAGTTCCGTACCCAAAGGGTAAAAACGGGACCCTATTACTAAGACTCCTCTGTCCGTCTGTCTGTCACAAGGCTGTATCTCATCAACCGTGATAGCTAGACAGTTGAAATATTTACAGATGATCTATTTCTGTTGCCGCTACAATAACAAATACTAAAAAGTACGGAACTTTCGGTGGGCGAGTCCGACTTGGTCGGTTTTTTCATTCTTGTAGCCGAACACTCAGTAGAGTTGTTGGAGCCGCTGGCAGACAAGTCGAGCGACCGTGACCGTCTTGCTGTTGCAAGACAGTGCGTGTTTAGTATTCTTGCGCCCACTGATTTATCAAATTATGTTGACTTTTCGGAGCGTCATCATGCATGTTTTCTTTTTGTTCCGCAGTTACTTCTTTAAAATAGAACTTAAATATTTAAAATAGTACTAACGCAAATCATAACAATGCACATTTTTAAAAGAAATTATTAGGATAGACGATCTCGACGTTACTCTCGTCGATCTCGACGACGAGAGTAATGACATTAAAAACACACAGACTATAAATGCTTTCAATTAAGTACCAGGAACTAAATGTCCGTGGTATGTGGTTTGTTTCTATGGAATTGGCATAAATATGCCAATTCCATTAAATAATGACACATATATTACTGTTAAACATTGAGAATAAATGCCATGTCGGTAGTATACTAGCGCGACTTAGAAATAATGAATTACCAGTTTCATTAATTTCGGCCAAAATGATGTTGTCACGTTCGATGCCAGTGTCCGTGTGTAGGGTCGTTCGCAGGTCTTCCATCGTGGAGTTGGGCTTCAGCTCCACGCCGATGCGGACTTGGCGGGGTTGTTGGTTCACATATACAACCTAACAATAAATTAATATTTTGATATTAGACCATTATATTTGAATATACAATAATAAATACATACCAAATTCAAATAATTTTGAAGTCAAGGAATAGTAAAATAAAAGCATTAATAATAAATATTGCAGTGCCCTCTAGTGAATTAAATCACATATAAACATACCCATCGTAATTCTAAACAAAATATTTGTTTGAGCACTAGGAATAAGCCTCTCACCCTAACTAAGTAGTTGCGTTTTTTTATTGCGGTCGCCATTGGAAAGAATAAGACAGATTTTTACGTCATATACTCACATTAACAGGTAAGGGAGAGATTTGTGCAGCGGCCGGTCTGGGCGGTAGCTGTACGCTCACGCAATGGAAAGGGTCGAATGTACACGATGTCCTCTCACACTTTGCGCATGTCAATGCAGACCTGTGAACACATTCTACGATAAAAATACGAAAACATCACATATCACATAAGTAAGTCTTCAGTGGTGTACTTTACTCCTATTTTTATTAGGATTAGAATGCACTCTGCAGAAGAAGAAGTAAGCATGCGGTGAAATTTTAAAATGCAATGCATTCTAGTGAGTTGGACGCGACATCGCATCCAAGTGACGGGGTTATAAAATCCGTATTCAAAAATGCCAAACCGTTTTGGAGATAAATGGGAACATTAATTCGTGTGCACAAGTAAAATTAAAACAAACTTACAAAAAGTCATTCACCCTATTATACCGCAGCCTTGTATTGTGGGTTATAACTATTGTTTACAAATTATTGCAATGACTCATCTGTGTCAGATTGTTGTGGCCTTGATCTTTATCTCACATATGCTACTTATAGCACCATTGCATGCGGGCATCATATGGCTGGCTTTTATTTAGCTTTTTAATACATATTAGTGGCGGGGCATACACAGAACTCGATTTTTATTGGCGTGCCTATTTTAGCTATGACATTATTATTGAAAATGATGATTTCTAATAAACTATACTCAGCTTTATTCATGAAGAAACAGCATAATTCTACGTTAATTTTTATATCAATAGTGCCTTAATTGAAAGTACCCTTTTACCATAATGTAAAATAGGAATATTACCGGTATTGAGCTTGAAATACTGCCTGGACAAATGAACTATTTCTTCTAGCATGATTAGCTAAGGTTTCCGCAGCAACCACCTCATCAGGTTTACCGCATGTGTTCTGGAACATACAACAAAAATATTAAAACACGAGTTATAGTATAAAATTTCAAATATTAAAAATAAAGGAAAAAAAATATTAAAACACAAGTTATATTATAAAATTTCAAATATTCCAATGTCAATTATGCCAAGCAGGTGACCAAACTAGAATTTCAATTTTCTACTTCAATTCTTGTCTGAGTTCATGGTTTTATAAGGAGTACTACTTAACATCAACACTCTTAACACATTGGGAACCTGCTACGAGCGTAGCGCTACAAAAATATTGGCAGTGAATTGTGAACTGATCTTCATAGGACCTTATTTATTTGCAATAAGGTTTATTATTTGTTAGTCAATTGTATGGATGGTGTAGTCAGCATCAAATTACCGTATCAGACTATGCGTCAAAAGTATCTACTATTATCTGATAGCTTTACAAAAAGAGATAGGTATGTCTATTTATAGATCAAGTAAACTGTTGCAGATTAACAATTAAACGCAAACTGTCGAGATAGGAATATCTATAATTGGAAAAGTAATGAATTGCTGACTGTACCCTCCTAGGTAAAAAAACTGTTTAATTTATATATTTTTTTAATTATGTATGACAATTTTGAGAGACTGGCCAGATGTAGTTCAAAATCGGGAGGAATGGAAGAAGAGGGGGGAGGCCTTTGCCCAACCGTGGGACACAATAGGCTCACAACATCAATAATGTATGACAATGTTAATAAAACCATACAAAAGTAATATGGTTGGTGTTGTTATTACCTTAATAGTTTTATATTTCTTTTTAGTGGCAGTGTTTAAATCTTCATGAACCTTATCTAGCAACCAAAAAAGAAACTCTTGTGCATCATGCTGGCTGTTCCCTCTGTACTGCATGCCATGCCTCTCCACTGCACCCTGTCAAATAAGGAAAAAAAACATTTTCATTCAATACATGTAACTATATTAATACACATTAGCAACCCACCCCAGCTTCAGACGAGTGCAATGTAAAAAATATTAATCAGTGCCATATGTCAACCCATTTACAAAAAACCTTAATGAAAAACTCCATGTAATCATATTAAAATCCGTTGCATATTTAAGCTTTAATCATACCAAAGAGGATATAATAAGATAGAGCGGTACTGTCATAGTAAATTTTGTAACCACTGTAAATTCACTGCCATCTATCGACATACTTTAAAACTAAAAATGAAGATATATATAAAAATACGTTAAAATGTATTTAAATATGGATAAACGATTTTTTTATTTGCATTAATTATTTTTATATGATTTCGACCCATGTTCCTTCACTGATATGCGTTAAAATTATAAATAACAAACGAAACTGTCAACGCCCTCTATACGAGAGTAGGCCAAAACTAGTGGCGCCATCTGATCGAGAATCAAATTTTCGTGATTTTCAAGGAACGTTTTTTCCTTAGACTGTATCCATCTATTACGGAGTTAGAGACAGATGGAGCAACATTCATTTTCTAATATGTAGTACCTACCGAGTCATTTGTTTTATCAACTAATTTTAAAAAACTTGTCTATTTGGTGATTTTGTTACATATGTATTTTTGTTTCCACATATTTAACCACACATTTTATTGGCCAAGAGGCTGGATTTTAATAATCATTGACATCTTCATTTGCAATTGAAGTTGTTAATTAAAAATATCCATGGCCAAACACAATTAAGAACATTATTATTTGTAATAAGTATGTTCATTTGCCATGACAACATGAATGCTATCTCTGATAGTGTCATTTACCACAATAACTCATTGTTTGGCAAACTGTATATTACTGTTGAGGTAATTAACAGGAATTTAAATGCCATTATTTGATTTAACTAGATCACCAATAGCATTTATTTATCAACATAAATTCCTCTGCGACCTTATATGATACAAATCTCAAAATTTAGATTGTCATAACACATTGCATTTGTTAAGTTATGTATATGGTCTCAGTTTGTCCTTTAAGGTTGACATAGTATTATATGATTCTATAGGGAGCCAAACAGGCACATTAATTAGTAAAATGTGTTTTAATGACATAAAAGTATGATTCCCACCGAACGGGCGGAGTCGGAGCGCATTTCACATTTGTACGCCGCGGACAGACTCCATCACTTCTGCCATTCATAATGTATAGGTACATTGAAAATGAACTGCGGCAAGTCCTGCACGGCTCGACTCCAGCGGTCGGTGGGAATCGTACATAAATGGCTGACAACTTACCTTGAATGCAGTACTCATGTCAGGTGTGTATCTACAAGCCCAGAGAGCTTTAAGAAGAGTTGCTAGTTGTTCCGTTACTTCACCCCTTGTGCCATATTTTTTTGAGTTAATTTTATTCCTTTTTTGTAAGTCTACCTGAAAACCAGAAATAAAAACATCAATATTAAGAATTAGAAATAGTCAAGATAGAAGACTTAGATTAATCAATTTCATAATAGTTAATAACATTATTGGAGTTACACATTTGTTGCCAACCCTTTAAGCTTATTTATTCATTGTATACTGTATTAACAGGTCAACCCGTGGAGCGCTCTAGTATCACACGTGTGATACTTACCCAATTTGGGTCGTAGCAACTCAGTTTCAGACGTGTGTTACTACAGATCAATATGGGTCAAACTGCTTTGCATCAATTTGTTGTATGATGGTCAATTGACAGGTTAAGGGGCAAATAAGGGTCTTTGGAATGTAATTTATCTGGCTATTATATACACGGTGCCCATGAGGAAAGGGAAAAAATTAAAAAGCATATTCCTGACTATATTTAAAGTTAAAAATGTCATATAATGTTTGCTGGATTCGGCTTTGTTTTTGCAAAATATCAATTTTTGTGCAGGGTTGATAAAAATCATGATTTTTATAAAAAAACCATAATAATCCGATTAATTTGATTTAAATCGGATTTATTTGATTAAAATCAGATTTTATTTTTTATTTTTTCATTTTCTTGTCTTTTTTTATTAATTAAATAGACAGTTCAGTTCAGTTACACACCGCTTTGTTAAACTTGCCGGAAGCGGACTTATGACGAAATGCGTCTCGTGTTTTAGTTTCGGGGAATCCTGGAACTGTTTCAGTACCATGCGTCTTTCCCCAAAACTGTTACGCTATGACTCGCTTGCACATGTGTGCGTCAGAGATGGGCATTAATCGATTAATCTTTTAGTTAACTAATCAATCGATTAAAAATATTAATCGTCATTTTTTAATCGCGATTAATTTAGTTGCGATTAAATTAGTTGTGAGAATGTTCGACTAACAACTAAATTAGTTTTAGTTTCAATCGACTAAATTTCACGATTAAATCTATATTAAAACTACGTAGTCGCTCGTTTTTGCATTTTTTTTCTTGCAATATGTAACTACAAGTACGTATGTATGTAACATACGGAGGTACTCGTATGTTGTAACTATGTTAGTTTGGGTTCCCCAGTTCTTATTTACCCTTAGATAAGAGAAATTTAATCCAATTTCAGAGAGATGCACTACTTTAGTAGCAAAATAATAGTGAGAACAGATCTCACTCCTTAGAAACGGTCAAAATATCGTAAGTAATACATGAATATTTTATTTTTAAACATCCGTTAAGATGTCCTAATCAGTCTGTCAACATAGCCATACCGAGGTATTCTATTCAATTTGCTTCTAACATTAGTCGCGAGAAAATAGTCTAACTAATTAGTCGATTACAAAATTTAGTTGTCTGAAATCAATCGGCAACTAATTTAGTTGCAACTAAATTAGTTGCACTCTATACAACTAAGATTGATCAATCGTCGTTTTCAATCGTCAGTCGCAATTAATTCTTGTAATCTTAATCGTTAGTCGATTACATTTTGCCCATCTCTGGTGTGCGTGCCGTAGTGGTCCGGGGAATTCCCTAAACAATTTTGGGCCGATTTGGTTGTAGTAAAAATTTAATGATTTAAATCAATGATTTTTTTGAAAAAATCCCTTGATTAAAATCACGATTTAAATCATAACAACCCTGTTTTTGTGTAAAAAAAGTTTAGGTAAATCAACAGTATAAAACACCTTGTTGACATATTAACCGTCAGAATATTTGAATATTTTCTGTCAACTTGCCCTAAGGCACCTTTATACTAGAGAAGCAAACGTTATGTATTTATTATGTATGAAAAATTAGAACCTTGGTCCATATAACATTTACTACTCCTTATGACCCCAGGAATGCATGGTTCATTTTTTTCCCTTTCCTCATGGGCACCGTGTCTATATTACTATTGTATTTTAGGAATAAGTACATTGTATACCCTAAACCGGTTGATTGTGACACTTACTATTATAAGATACTATCGTAACATCTGTAAACTGACATGCACAATCTGACAATAAATAATTACTTACTTACTTACTAAATAGAAGCCACACATAGCTAACATAGTGCATCCTTGGAAGCCCTGCAAACATTACTCTCCATCCGGTCGGGTTGGGCACTAATATCCCACCAAAGCTTAGGCCAGAATTACACAGTAGTAAAAAGTACACTAGCATTGGCAACAAGAGCATTTAATGCTTCACCAAACCCTAACCCACAATAGATGGTCTAATAATATTCTAATAAGAATGTGAGGTCCAAATGAAAAAATCTTTGGTAAGCTACACCAAATCTGCATTGTTTCTCATAGAGATCAATAAGCACTATTTTAAGTTACCTTATTATGTAAAGTAATGGAATGTTCAAAGCGCGAGAGTTGAAAGTGTTATACCTTGTAATGATCTAGCACAAAATATTCTGCAATAACATCAGTATGTGAAAGGCACTGCAATACAGCATTCATATAACAAGTGTTGCCATGGTTTTTGATGCCTGTAGCAGCTGGAGTAGAGCCTGGGGGCCATGGAGGGTCACCGCTGCATGGAACTCTCTCACCATTCAAGACTGGTGGTGCTGATTTTACCTGTTATCAATCATATCAATATTTTACTGAATAAAGAATGAAATGAACATTTTCGCAATAACGCTCAATAACTCATTAGAACTTCTTACCCCGGACACATTAACGGTGCTCATATGTTGCGCTATTTTGTTCAGAAATCGTTTCCATGATGGCCTTCTAAACAACTTCCTCTCTATTACACCGTCGTCCTTGGTGGTTTCTACGATTGTGGAGCTGGCACTGACTTGCTTATTGTCGCTATCGTTGCTCTTACTTTTGCTGGAACCTGGCTTAGTGGTACCAAAGGGATTACGAGGCAACGTAAAGGTCCTCTTTAGTCGGGATCCTTCTACCTGTTTTGGTGTCATGTTATTATCCGCAACTTCGTTTATTAATTCACTCTCCGAACATGATTTTAGAACTGATGACAAATTATTAGTCGACATAATCACTGTTTTATTCTATAATTATACTTGAAAAGGGCTATAATAAAAAGAAATCTGATTATAAAACATTGCATTGCAATAGATATGTCACTGACATAAGCGCCATTTTGATTCATCGAATGTAAAGTAAAGGAACGGATGAGTGAATGGATGAGTATATAGTATATTTTCCACAGATTAAAATCGAGGGTTTACCGCAAAAATCGAAAATCGAAAGTTTATTATTTGTCTCTCTGTTGCTCAAACAAGCAAGAGTGATAGAGAGGCATTTAACAACATTTCGTGCTTCGATTTTCCCGGTAGGCCCTCTGTAATGTTTAGTCTGATTTTTATTTCAGGGCTCCATAGACATTTTAACAAATCGCAAGCGATTTTTTGATACATTGCGGTATTTGATTGATTGATTGAATCCGTTGAACCGTGGTTATACTCTTTGGTTGAACCTACAAACTACCGCACCGCACCGCGACCTTGGTGCGTATCGATAGTGTGTAAAAGTCGTAACACACAGAAAGAGATATCGCTTTCTCGCTCTTACCTATGGGTGCGTCGCACAATGACCTTGGTGCGGTGCGATGGTGTGTTACAGTTTAGGTGGTCGCCGTACGTGCGTTAAGGACGCAGCTATAAGTTAGAGGGAGTAAGAGATATTCTGACCACACCAAGGTCGCGGTGCGGTGCGGTAGTCTGTTATGACTTTAAGGCCCGACGGTGCGCGAATTGTGGCGGGAAGCTGCGAACGCGAGTGTGGAGTACGCGTCGCAGATCTGCGAAATCGACTCCGCACTCGCGTTCGCGGCTTCGCGCCGCGATTTGCGCACGAGTGTGGAGGAGGCTTCGATAGTTGAAACAGAGAAATATATAATGTTGTCAGGAATGTTAAAACGTGTTTTTAATTTTGTCACATTGCGTATGTTCTGTCACTCACGGTCGTGTATGGATATTATACTACTCTTTGGTGTATGGTCTAGGTACTTCGGTGTATGGTGGCGCCGCCTATTTACTGTTTTTTGATGGACACTTTTCATATATAGAGATCTTCCTCCATTTACTTCTACACTCCATACCCTCGGCTGTCATCTGCAAATGACAGTGTCACTGTCACTGTCAATGTCAAACGGAGCTAGGAGCTAGTTGTGTGATGTCATGGGAGTGGCGGAACATGAGAAGGAAAATTAAACTGCGGGAAATTGCTAGCTAGATTAGTTAGTATAGTACGTAGGTGCAGTGAAGTATACGCGTAGTGCGGTTTTATTGTGAGGTTGCGATGATCAAGTGCGTGCATATATAGCTCATCAGTCCCACATGTTATTAAAATGAATATTACGCAAATAAAACATTTTCTTACAGAAACCGTAGTGTAGGTAAATCTCAATATGAATTTCTATTTATTAATTTGAGAGGTAAGTGAATATAGTATTGGGGTATTGTTCTAGTCTATAATTATTTCAAACTTATGTACTATCTGTTACTTACCACATTTTTTTTTTAATGATATAGGTATATATTTGTGGTATTTCTTTTTACTGGTCCTATAGACCAGACTTAGATTATTTATATTTTTACGTGAGTGCACATAGCATTGCAATATTCTTCTATACCATATTGAAACAAAAAGTCACACCAAAATTATTTTGATATCAGTAAAGAAAAGATTAGTACTTATTTTTTATTATATTCCATTTTATTTAAGGCACAGAAATTGGAGGTAATGGGGGCATTTCAAAAATTAAAACTTTTGGTATGGAAGAACTTCCTCCTTCAGAAGAGACATAAATTTCAAACATTGTTTGAAATTGCTTCGCCTGTGATATTTTCACTATTTTTAATTTTAATAAGATGTCTTGTGGATCCAAAAGAAAAACCGGAAATTTCTTATACATCATTTCAACCAATGTATTATAATGCTAGTGGAAGAGACATGTAAGTATTTTGAGAAAAATAATAGAGTATTATAATATAATACTAATTACTGTGTTAAACATAAGTTTTTATTTTGCTTTAAAAGGATACTCAATAATAATAACAAAAGGGTTCTACAAGACATTAAAGCTCTACAAAGGGCATCTACATGTTGGATGTATATCCCCACGCAAGCGGGTACACTACATAATTCCGAAAAACGTTATGCCGAATTTCAGAATACCGAATTTTATTATTCCGATTTTTAAATGCTCGACCTATCAAAATTCCTACTGTCGTAATTACGAATGATGAAAATCACGAAAATGTATATTTCCGAAAAGCCGAAAAGCCGGATTTTGTAAATTCCGAACCACATAATTCCGATTATAACAATTCCGATGGTGACAAACACCGAAATGACAATTACGATTTTTGAAATCACGAATTCCGAATTGCTATTATTCCGAAATTTTAAACTCCGAACCACATAATTCCGATTATAACAATTCCGACAGTGAAAAAAGCCGAATTTTACATTTACGATTTTTGAAATCACGAATTCCGAATTGCCATTATTCCGAATTTTATAATTCCGAATTGACGTTATTCCCATTTTAAATATCCCAATTTTTAAATTTCCGAATAACGATATTCCGAATATATTGTTAAAATTCGTTTTCTTGAGGGTCGCAGTTCTAATCTAACCTAATCCACTTTTCTGGCAACAGTTCGTTTTCTTGGGGGTTGCAGTTCTAACCTAACCCACTTCTGACAACAGTTCGTTTTCTTGGGGGTCGCAGTTCAAACCTAACCTAACCCACTTCTGGCAACAGTTCGTTTACTTGGGGGTCACAGTTCCAACCTAACCTAACCCACTTCTGGCAAGAGTTCGTTTGTTTCGGGGTCGCAGTTATAACCTAACCTAACCTAACCCACTTATCTGGCAACAGTTCGTTTTCTTGGAGGTCGAATCTCCGAATCCGAATTCATTTATACCGAATTTTTATGCCAAAAATATTTTTTGCCGAATTTAAGAATGCCGAATTTAACGTGATGCGGCACGACAGGCTCCCGTATTAATTACTAAAACGTGAGTCTTCATTTGAATATCACGAATTTCATTTTTCCGACCTTACAAAAGACCGAATTTCTGAATACCGAATTACTCAAACGAAATGTGTCTTCATTTGAATATCACGAATTTCATTTTTCCGACATTACAAAAGACCTAATTTCTGAATACCGAATTACTCAAACGAAACGTGTCTTCATTTGAATATCACGAATTTCATATTTCCGACCTTACAAAAGACCGAATTTCTGAATTCCGAATTATCTTATTTCCGATCGGACAATGGTTTTTCGGAATTTAAGAATTCGGAAAAACATTTTTTCGGAAAAGTGTCAAGACGGAACTTTAAGCTTTCGGTAAAATGACAATCGGATTTAAAATTTTCGGAAATAGCATTCGTGATTTTCTTCCATCGTGTTTTTAAAAATCGTAATTTTGATATTTCGGACTTATAAAAACTCGGGATTATGAAAATCGTGCTTATGAAATTCGGAAAAACATATTTCGGAATTATTGGGTGTTCCCCACGCAAGCTTATCAAAAGACTGGGATTTATAGGCCCGTGAAATCAAAATGGAGATACAATAACAAGAGTATTTATATTCTGTATACTCTCTTAGTGACTGATTATTTTGCTATAGTTTGAGAGGTTCTTTTTTGAGGCTTTTTTTTTAAAACCTTATAGTAACTGCATAAGGTACCTTTTAATATAGAAAGCCACATATAATACATTTTTAAGCAGATATAAACTGTATAGCAATCTAGGTTAATTATTAGTAGTTGAGAATTGGCAGATGGTTTCAATACTACCCTACTTTAAAAGCAATAACTCTAGTATTAATGTTATTGAAGTATTTACATTAAGAATTTAAAATAAAATATATATAAATTATCTGGAAATTGTTTATTATTAACCGAGTTAATAATAAACAAATACTCCTTATCTTGACACACCCTGTATATGTTGAATATAATAATTCATTATATATAACTGTATATATCTTGTATGTAAATAAAGAGTTAAAAAAATCATTCATACATATTAATTTGTACAATCTCTGAACTCTTACTTAATATAAAATCAAAGTTACTCTGAACAATCTCTTACCTTTTCACATGTAGTTTGCAAGTAGTAGAAATAAGATATATGTAGGTGTAGGTACATGTTTTTTTTTTTTCAAAGTTAGTTGAAATATTTTTCCCCAGTGGTAATATCACAACAGTAAAACAACAAGGCACCCTAGCATTTTCACCTGAAGGTGCATTACCAAGGAAAGCACTAAAGGATGCTTTAGAATTTGTAGCAATGGAGAACCTTAGTGGTCTACTTGCACTCCTGTTTGATCCTAAAATGCTGCCAGAACCTAAGGGATTTAAGGATGCTAAAAGTATGGAGATAGCTCTAACCCAGCCAAATGCCATGAAATCTATTCTTACTGGAGTACAATTTGAGGATAACATGGCCAGTAAGTATACACATTTACTTTTGTATTTTTTAAATTCACATATGTTCAGTAGGTATTTTACAACATAATTTTCCCACATGGGTAGAAATTAATCAATTTCACAAGATTCAAATAATATAAAGAAATTCCAAATCCAATAAGGCGCATATGGTGGATATAATTGCTGTCCTCGGGTGTAGTCTCGGTAGCTAAATTGGCAGAGCATGGGCATGGGATCCAGTGTCGTGAGTTCGAGTCTCGCCCGAGACAGTGAATTTTCCACTTTTAATTTAATAGTAACCAACAACGTTTTGATGCTTTATCCTAAAACCTGGTAGGGACACACCTGGCTACGCGCCTGGACTCGCTGTCAAGAAAAACTACCCACATCTAGTAGTACTCTGCGAACGATACGGAATTTGCTATCTAATTGTAAAGCCCATATTTGTATCATTTTGCCGTATCGTATCTCCAAAGCGTATCGTGATATTCGTGATCGTTAGTGTGGACGCAAAAAAAATCGTGATCATGCTGCGCGTTTTTGCTTCTACAGTAGCGATCACGATACGCGACACGATAAGGCAAAATAATACAAATGTGGACCCAGCCTTACGAGACTTGCGAGTTGAGATGTAGATATAACTAAGATGGAGTGGCCACGTCTGTCGCATGGATGACTGTAGACTCCCTAAATCCGTTTTCTATTCGGACCTCAAGGATGGGAAACGTAGCCACGGGGGGCAGTTTCTGCGGTATAAAGACGTTCTCAAGCGCCATCTCAAAGCTTGCGACATCCCATCTGAGTTAAGAGACCGGAATGGCGCAATAAGGTAAGAGAAGTTGTAGCTACTTTCGAAGAAGCTCGACTTGAACACCTGGACCAAAAGCGCCTTCAACGGAAGTCTCGACCTAAGCCGTCCTACGCATATACTTATAATGAACAAGGGAAGCATTATTGTACACAGTGCGACCGGATATTTAAAACAAAGTTCGGTTTTGCAAGCCATATACGTGCTCATCAGAGGAGTTTGTAAAGGTCGCCGTTGTCGCACACGACATGGACGACTATATATAGGTATAACACGTCTGCAGTGAACGCCACTCTCTCGCTCTACACCTATACTTGTAATACAAACCTGAACTGCCATAATGACAACCATTTTCAACTTTTTGTTTTAGCATATCATAAAGCATCAAAACGGTCATTAGTCTCAGACGTGTTTCAGTCAATACGACCTCATAAAGAAATTGGACGGAGTTATGCACAAACGTTGTTAAAACCTACAAGCATTTGTCATTAAATTAAAATAGACCTTAAGTCAAAAACAACAGTCATTCATTTCAATTACATTTTATTGTGAGTCCCACTGTGAATAACCATTAAAAATCGGTTCGCGATGATTTACGAACCAGCAATAACAGGTTCAAACCAGCATTAATTAAACTGTATCTTTTAGACGCCACTAAATGGCCCGAGAATGTCGTGATCACGATACGATTCCCCGCCACAATGAGGACGCCGATGGTCGACAACCCTATAAGGCTAAGTTGGAGGACGAATCTCTTGTTCCCTTTGATTACAAAACCTGGCCCGCGAGACCCTGACGACAAATATGGCGGAAAAACACCAGGTATTTGATTTTAAATCACAGTTTTTTTTACTAATACGTGCACAATATGTATGTATTTAAAAAAATTAGCTTACCTACAATAGTCGAATATGACCTGTTACGAACCATTTTAAATTAATTATGAGGCTTCGCGATACCTATTTGATGAAGAACTACTCTGTAATATTTATGTAGATGAAAACCGGCCAAGTGCGAGTCGGACTCATACCTCATCACCCCAAGGGTTCAGTAATCACATTTTCTACAAAATTTCACCGTGTTCAATTTAAATTTGCAAAAGCGGTGCAAATAAAAACAAATTTAACTTATTAGTACTTATTCGAACAAGTGCTTCTTTCTTATTAAATTCCAAGCTTTGGGGGCAATTTTTCCTGCTACAGCCTTTCAAGTTTCAACTCTATCGGTCCAGTAGCATTGGAGCAAATGTGCAACCACATTTTTTCTAACTTATACTATTCCGTGTTTTTATGAATTAAATAAGGTTGGGATTATTCACCCATCTACTGGATATAACAAGTAACATATAACCTTTTCTGTCTAACGCCGCCCTAAATACCTGTATCTTATTAAAGCGATCAAGTTACGCTTAGGGGAAAGTGGGGTAATTGTAATCACAAACGCAGATGTCACTAATTGAATCATTTTGCCGTCGTTTCTGTGTTTATCTGCGTATTAAGAGCCAACAGGAGTGGTCATTTCTCCATACAAACGTACTCGACTGTTTCCTCCGTGGTTTTTGAAGCTAGAGCAATGATTTTTTCAACACAGATTAATATTGTCAATATCTGTGTCGGTGTGTTTTGCTTTTTTTGATATTTTTGTTTTTTAAGGCGCTAGAGCCCTTCACACATGGCCAAAAATGGCCTCACTGACTATGCCGCAATGAGAGGCGTGGTATTCAAAACTGGTATCAATTAGCCAAAAAATCAAAACAGTCCGACACAGACAATTTCATAATCATTTAGATTTCCAAATTTGGTTACGATTGGTTAAGTTTTGGAGGAGGAAACAGTCGAGTACAAAACCTCGATTTTTGAGATTTTTACGCAGGATTTTTCGCCTAAGCTGCAGTTGTTCTTATCGCACTAATTTTAGGGGCGGGGTCAAGTTTCTAAATATGTACACAGACAGAAAAGTGATGGGCAATAGTCGACATTAAATGTCGATAATCTAGTGATGTGATAAGATCGATAAACCTTTTCAAAGTCGCGATTTGCCTCTTAGTAGGCGAAGTAAGTAAAGTGAGTATGCACTTTGGCCTCAGGGGATATCGTTTAACACTATTTATTATTCCTTGGTTCATACAAAGCTGAGCTGACGCACTAGCTACGAGATTAAGTCCTGGTAACCCGCGAAAAAGGGAGGGGAAAAGTCGGCTTCTGCGGTCCAGTTTGCCTCTATTTCTACATATCTGTTGCTATGAGATCAAATTTGGTATAATTATTGTGTAAATTAGGGACGAATAATTTATTTTAGAAATAATAGTTTCACATTTTCATACACAAATCTGAATATATGAACGAAACATTAGAATCATATATAATTTTTGGTCACTGATTTGCTCTTTAGAAGCAAATTGTGGTGATTTGCACTAAAAATTAATTACACAATTTAGTCCATTTATTCGTTATTTAGAAAAGTATCAGTTCTAAGTACGTATTCATACATTTGATTGTAAAAAGAATTAGTAATACTTTGGTTAAAATATTGTTTTATATTTTACAATTTTCACTATTATTCTAAAATTTATTTTAAATAAAGTATTACTTTTATTAAATCGTTTATGACGTGATCTTATTAAGTATGTATATGAAAAGGGCTCCACGAGGCGAAATACTTTTTAGTCCAATTATTTTCTTTTTTTTTATTTACAACAAAGACGAAAGTTCGAGAAAAATGTGGTTACTTAATAATTGCCTAACTTGTTGAAAAAATAACTTTACATACTATCAACTTATAACCGTAGTATATTCCATGATATGTTTTAAATGCACCATATTTTTTTCTAATTTTTAAAAGAATATTTAATACCTTTAAAATAATATCTGTCTGTCTGTCTGACTGTCTGTCAATCTATCTGTCAGTCTGTCACCAGGCTGTATCTCATGAACCGTGATAGCTAGACAGTTGCAATTTTTACAGATGATGTATTTCTGTTGCCGCTATAACAAGAAATACTAAAAACAGAATAAAATAAATATTTAAGTGGGGCTCCCCAAACAACAAACGTGATTTTTTGCTGTTTTTTGCGTAATGGTACGTTTTTTGAACTTTTTTATGTGGGAATGCTTCGAATACATTTTTCTAGACATCATTCCGAATCTAATGAGGTATCATACGTATTTTTAGGAGTTAGTATCTCTATTAGTGGCAGCCGTACAAGCCCAATTTCAAAGAAAAACCGCAAATGGATGTACAAGTTAGCCGTTTGGCACACGCATACTGAGGTCAAAATAAAATTTTTGACCCGCAGTTCCTAAAAAAATCCCTTAGGAAGGGTGTGCTACAACATTTTTTTTTGTATGGAAAAAAACATTTTTTTTTTTCAAAATCCTATCGTGTGTGGTATCATACGAAAGGGCTTTTTGAGGCGATTCTAAAAGTATACCAAATCATTACATTTTAGCCATTTTTTTTTGTAAATTAAAACAAATAGAATTTTCAAAACATACCAAGTTTGGGGTCAAGTTAAAGGGTTAAAGAGGTATTTCCCGTTGGATATATGGATATTACGTATCCTTGTATGATTAATATGTACCGTATCTGCAGTACAGTTCCATAAGTCTCGTAAAATAGGTATTGAAGTAGAACGGCCGGTCCGGGCCGTAGCAACTACGCTCGCATTCCATTGCTAATTGTTCTGTTTATAAGTTATTGATGTACCCGACAAAAAAAAAACAAAAAAAAGTGTTTTTTGTTTAATTTAGTTTAATTTGTATACTTTTAGTTTAAGTCATATATGTTAATACAGTATTAAGTTATTTGTTATAGGTTAAGTGTGCGCTCACCGATAAAATGTATTTTGCGTGAAAAAACAATTAATTCTCGTGTAAGTGAATATTATGTATTCTTATGAGAAAATAAAGATCTTTAAACCTAACTGTGTCACTTTGTATTTAAAAAAAAAAACTAAATAAAATTATTTTTAAAATTCCTTTTTTTGGGTTAGATATGAGGAAATCACGTATCATTTTTGGTATATTGTACAAAAAAAATCAGCCATATCGTATCTGGAGGAGCCCAAACTTGGTATATTTTGAAAATTCTTTTTGTTTCAATTTAAGAAAAATGGCTAAAATGTAATGATGTGATATATTTTCAGAATCGCTACAAAAAGCCCTTTCGTATGATAGATAAGAGAAGAATACGATAGGTTTAAAAAAAAAAGTTTTTTTATACAAAAAAAAAGATTTTTTATACAAAAAAAAGTTTCAGCACTCCCCTCCCAAGGGATTTTTTTTTAGGAACTGCGGGTCGATAATTTTGTTTTGACCTCTAGTATACGTGTACCAAACGGCTAACCTGTACATCGATTTGCGGTTTTTTAATGCGAACAGCTTACACTATATTTTTAACCACCTTGAACGTTTTGTAGACTAGACTATTGTCCCAAATTGGGGTTTCTTATTCATTCCGACCAGGATTAGGAGCTCTTCAAACATACCTATTTTAATCAAAATCTGACTCATAAATAAAAAACGGACCATTAATAAAACTGTATAATTACATCAACGTAAGAAATATCTCATGTCACATGTTTCTTTGTTATGATAATTTTATCTAACCTGAGGCTTTCTTTTTTTCTAATCAACGAAGCCGGAGAGCGACAAATTTGTTTTTCATCACACTTGCTCGAAAAGATCTTATTTCATGCAGGTGTACTGAAGGGAAAACAAAAGGCCTATATTGTTCCCGCGGGAGTTATAGCTTTCTTTTTTTAATTAGATATGTCACTAATTCATACGAAGTACGAACCAAGTAAGTTATAAGTAAAATACTTTGTTTAAAGTATAAGGGTGTGTAAGGGAGTTTTACTTCTAAAATATTGACAATTATAATTTAGTATTTTTGTTTATAATATTTAATTGGATTAGTTTAATAGCCGTTTAAAATATTTTTACACAAAATTTTCAATCGTGGCTGAATGCCGAAGGTCTGTGCCTTAGATGCCTAACCTGTCAAGAAATGACAATATGGCGGACGAATATTTGAAATGTCACCGTATTTTATAATTATTTCCCTGAAAATTTAGTTTTTCATCACAAGTGTAACGAAAACCATTGTGTGTAACTCCGGGGGTAAGAATATTGTAAACTCCTCCTTTACAAAATCTCACTTACCCCCCTCGTTGCACAATGTAGGTACTAATAGCACAGCGTGTCGAAAGTTGATACTTTCCGCACGGAAACGAGAAAAGAAATGATTGTTTTTTTACTCTCCTGTAAAAGTCAAAATGTTATTTGGATTGCAGGTTGTAGAAGGATATTGAATTCAGCTACCTAAAATCAAGAAGTTAAATCACAATAACAGGAAATAAGTAAACGCTCAGTGGTGGTAGCGAGCTAAGCTAACAGAAAAAGTTTGTAAGAACTAGCTATAGCCTATGATATGCCTATATAGCGGGCCGCGACCGCGACGCGACTTGCAGGCATAAGGTCCATGAGCGCAAATGACGTGCGCGTCTGTGTGCGTGCACCACACACACGGGGATATGGCGGCGCCGCCCCCGTCAGCGCGACGGAGATAATCAGTTTGAAATCTCAAAATTGAGAATTCGCTCAGCTCCTGTTGGCTCTTAAGTATTTAAAAAAACCTGAAAATAAACGTTGTCAGTGTTTTCACATGAGATTTGATTTACTATTTTTTTTACATGTTTAATTCCCTCCGGCCGTTTTGGCAACCAAGTTTCGCAACCAGTTGTTGAAAAAGAAGTAATAATCCTGTTACGCAACTAGTTGCCCAAAAAGAAAATCTATTCCTGAACCAAAACTAGCGTAGATGACAGTGGAGTTTCACAACCAGTACTGTTTCTTAAAAAAAACGGGGCTCCTATTTCTGTGCGGTTTGCGCTTCGGGCATCTGAAGCTACCTAACGAACCTAACCTACCTACCTATTGATTTAGTGTGACATGACAGTGTGAAAACATTACACTTTGTGGAAAAAAGCGTAGGTAGGTAGGTACGTTAGGTTCGTTAGGTAGCTTCAGATGCCCGAAGGGCAAACCGCCCAGAAATAAGAACCCCGCGAGGCGTTCTAAGTGTCTGGGACTTATTCTTCATTGGCAACTGGATGTCAAACAGGAATAGATTTTCTTTTTTGGCAACTAGTTGCGTAACTAGATGATTAATTCCTTTTTGACAACTGGTTGCGAAACTTGGTTGCCAAAACGGCCGGAGGGGTTTAATTAGTGGTACATGGGATACAATTAGGGCTCAAAGGATATTTAGGTATGTAATCTTTTTCATTGCTCGTAATTACCTGAAGTAGTGAATAGGTAATAATAAAAATGAGTACCTAATATATCACTTTTCCTATTCTGTTTTAACATTAAGATAACATAGGGCCTAAACGGTTTGTATGAAAGGTATATCGTATAAAGATGATAATAACAAAAATATGATGCTTACTCCTTTTACTATCCTTTTTAGGGGTCCGTACCCAAAGGGTAAAAACGGGACCCTATTACTAAAACTTCGCTGTCCGCCCGTCTGTCCGTCTGTCACCAGGCTGTATCTCATGAACCGTGATAGCTAGACAGTTGAAATTTTCACAGATAATGTATTTCTGTTGCCGCTATAACAAAAAATACTAAAAGCAGAATAAAATAAATATTTAAGTGGGGCTCCCATACAACAAACGTGATTTTATTGCCGTTTTTTGCGTAATGGTACGGAACCCTTCGTGCGCGAGTCCGACTTTTTTAAATAAAGTTGTAAAAGTACATTATACCTACTACTATCTTATTGTTCCGAAATACCCCTCTCTCCCCTGCTAGTTTCAAGGTTGTTTACTGTTATTTACCTACAACTACTTTATGTAATGTCGCCTTGCTATAGTTCGACAATTTCAAAAAGAAAAATCAGATTACGATTACGACCACGCTAAGTTTGCACTGACTTGGTAGTGACAATGCATTATATATCCCATAGGAGCGCCATACTTGACGTAGCACTTGGCAGGAAAACATAGCGTTGTCCGTATTAATGTGAACACTGAACCTGAAATTGTTACATCAGTCCACACTATATGTATAACCATAAAGTTCACATTTGAATACCTAAAGTCCTACAGTCGCGTGTTTCGTTATGTCAACGACTAAACCATATAAAATGTTTAACAGGCTATTCTCTAGAGATGTTCTTAGCAGTCCAACACGCAGTGTCACAGGCCGTAATAAAAGAAAAGTTAGGGAAGTCCTTGGACACTAAAGTATTACTGCAGCGATTTCCTCAGTTAGCCTACAGAGATGACCAGCTGTTGATCGCCCTTGAGAAGTTTATCTCCATGATAATAATGCTGTGCTTCGCGTATACATTTGTAAATACTGTGAGAGTTGTGACTTCTGAAAAGGAGCTGCAATTAAAGGTAAGTCGCAAGTTTAAGGCCTGTGCACACCGGATGCAACGTGCAGGTGCGCATTGTAATATACAGATCCTTATGAGAGATGCCACACTGACTGCGTGACGTTTGCGTGCACCGTGCACGGCTCCAACATTTTAGCGCACGCGCACGTGCTCTTCTGCGCGCACACAGCTGGTGTGCGCTGGCCTTTATTGATTCAACTTTATTGTTATCTTATCTTGCAATTTTCTGATAATTAGAAATCTGGGATTTTTCTTGCACGCGATTTGAAACGCGAGCTTGGTAAGTATTGCCATTAATCACTTTAATGTAAAGACTACCTACTGCTTTACTGCTATGATATTTTTAGCAAAGATTTTTATCATACTATGTAAACTTAGGTTAATATTAACATAGCTTAACATGGTAGTAGTAAATTTTAAACTTTTAATGTGTTTTTGATTCAGGAAACAATGACAATAATGGGCTTGCCTTCTTGGCTGCATTGGCTGGCATGGTTCATCAAGCAATTTTCATTCGTTCTCATTTCTGTAATTCTTATGGTGATTTTATTGAAGGTAAATGGTAGAGTTAGTTAAGTGCGACTCGGGTATTGCGGTATTAATATTTAAAAAAAGCTATGTTGTCCAAGGTAGTTTGAGTTTTTATTAATATTTCAATCCGACTAAGGAATGAGGATAGGAGGCAATAAAAAGACCGTTAAAATAATATTTGTTAACCCATTCAGCGCTAATCGCTACACGTTGCCGTTTTGCCTCTACGAACCATTTTCGCTACATAACGGGGAACCGTTATCGGCTACGACCGTAGCTAAGCGGTGAATGTGTTAAAATCTGTGAGCATTATACCAGAGTGTCGCTTACTATACATCAGGTGCATTATCTAGCACTCTCCTTTATTTGCTCCAGTTACTTGCAGGCTATAGGTACCACCACAGGCGAGTAACTGTGTATTAAGTTTGAGCATATATGGCTCGCGCACGTAACTGTGCCTTTTTGTGCTCCAGCTACATGCACCGTGTATAATGACCATTTGCGTACTTTTTTATATATTTTTTACGTTTGTCCAAGATATCCGCGTCGCACTGATGCTTACATGATGCACAATCAATTTATTTAAATGATTTGGAATATTATAGTTATGTTTTGTTTCTAGATACCATTTAACTCCACCGAAACTGGAATCCGTTACTCGGTGCTCACGTTCACGCCTTGGTCGGTGCTTTTCTTTTTCATGGTGCTATTCGTCATCGCTTCATTAGCATTTTCTTTTATGGTCAGCGTGTTCTTCACTAGAGGTAAAATGCACTTTAGATTAATTTACTTATTTACACATGACCAAAACAAAACACCTAAAGCAAAAGATACATAAGTAAGAGTGACTGAAGTTACGTTGCCAGTCGACCCTTAGGGCCGATACAGACGGACTGTCGACTGCAAATTAACGAAAACAAGTCATTCTTTTAAGTATAAAAAAAGTTTACGTGATGGGACGGGGACTGTTAATAGAAATCAGCAAACTTTCGTGTCGTATGTGTTTACTTGGATAATATTTATTTTGCAAATAGTTGCGGTGTACCGAGACATTGGAATTATATTTTTATTAATGATTCCAAATTGTTATGATGGCAAATAGCAAATCATAAAATAGACTAAAATCACCTACATTCCCTCTAATTTTGAAACTCGATTAAATTATATACACGGTGCCCATGAGGAAATGGAAAACGTTAAACAGCGTATTCCTGACTATATTTAAAGTTAAAAATGTCATATAATGTTAGCTGGATTCGGCTTTGTTTTTGCAAAATATCCATTTTTGTGTAAAAAAGTTTAAGTAAATCACCAGTATAAAACACCTTGTTGACGTATTAACCGTCAGAATATTTGAATATTTTCTGTCAAGTCGCCCTAAGGCACTTTTATAATAGAGAAGCAAACGTTATGTATTTATTATGTATGAAAATTTATAAAAATTAAAAAAGCATAATTCGACTTTGGCCCATATAACATTTATTACTCCTTATGACCCCAGGAATGCGTGGTTCAATTTTTTCCCTTTCCTCATGGGCACCGTGTATGTATGATACACCAAAGCATAGAAATATCTAAGACATTTTCCAAATATCATTTGGTTCGTCACCAGATAATACCCTAGACTTATATTGACCGGAATACAGACCGTGATTACAGTGACACCCGTCACCCGTGAACAAGATGCATGTAACTGCGTCGAAATATCGGGAGCTCAAAAACAATACAAAAGATAATCACGGTCTATATCCCGGTCAATATAAGTGTAGTGAAACTAACCGTGAATCATTCAAAACTCAAATAATACCCATTCAGACCTGCAAACTTAAAACACAGACACCTAGAAATGCCTCAACTCCCACAGATGTTCGTAGATTAATTACTAAATCGATGGACCTTGTACTTTTCTTTATGCCCGCTCATTAGTCATTACCAATCATTATACAAGTCATTCTGTTGCAGCTAATACCGCTGCGTCATTCATGGGGCTGGCTTGGTTTACCACATACTCGGTGTATATGCTCACGCAAATTATTTACGAGGATGTTCACTGGTTTAAAAAGATGATGTTAAGTTTAATTTCGAATGCGGCGATGGGGTTCGCCTTTCAGATGCTTGTTACTTGTGAGGGCACTTCAAGAGGTAATGTATCGCTTTATGTAAAACCGACCTTTATATACCTAGTACATTCAACAGCAGAATGTTCAAAACTACCTTAAAATACTTTTACAGCAACATAAGTAAGAGCGTGTGCATATTTACGTTTAGATGGTTCTGCTGCTGAATTTTCGTTGATTATTGTCCATGACATTTGTAAATTATTCTTATTAATTCCATTGGCCTCATACATGCATGCATACATATGTGTACTGATTATTACATGTCATCGTAGATACGTCTACAAGTATATGACGCTGTAGGCTTAGGCTAACTACATAAAAAAATACATCGAATTTTAAGTAAAATTCGCTCACATAAATAAGTCAAATAGGTGAAGGCCTGAAGGGGTGATATAAATTGTAGATATATTTCATAATAAATACGCAGCTTTTTGCATTTTCCCACCGCCCCAACAACATGTGATGCGTGTGTACAAACTTAGCGACGATCAACCTTATCTCGTTGGAATAAGGTCTGATTTGAACTTGTAGTCATTAATAGGCATAATAATTACTCTATGACCGAAGTCCATCTGGCCTGAATTCTCATGGGTACTCAGTGCGGACGAGCGTTCCACTCGAATCTCCTAGTATGGCGCTTATCACACTTAGCTCTGATGCGTGCGTTTCGCACGGCCCTCCGATGTTTGAGCGAGGCAACTCAGGCAACGCTTATGCGAGTATTTATATATAGATTATTATAGCGACACCCCTTTCGCATATCGGAGCGACGTGCGAATCGGATCCAGTGTGCTAAGAGCCTAACACACTGTGGCAATATAAAAAGTTGAACCACCCATAAAGACTAAGACAGCCTCCGAATTCGACAGCTGATGTAGATGGCGCTTTTCGTCTCCATACTTATGCGGTAACTGTGTTTGTCAAAAGTTGACGTTTGACAATCCAGTGAGCACCAAACATGGCGTGCCATAGTACACCGTCATGTACTTCAGCTGTAAAACCAAGTGGCACGATTTTTTCCAGGGATGTTGCGAATATTCGCATCCGCATCCGCAACCGCGGAACTTCCACATTATTTTAAACATCCGCATCCGCATAAAATCGATGCGGAGCTTAATGCGGATGCGGATGTGGAACAGGTAGGTACAGGAACGTCTTAGCGGCGGCGTAAGTGCTAGGTAATTTCGTCATTAGCCAATAGGAATCTCGTTCGTTTTTGTGATTCGTCGATCGAGCACTTTAGCCTATGACGGACAGCGACAAGAAGTGAAAAGTTTGTTTTATTTGGACTTTAGTATAGTAATGCGATAGTGGGGCACCTATATTCTTGTTTAAATACTAAAAATGTTTTAATAAAAATTACTAAAGAGTAATATTCCACGTTATTTATGTGCCTAATCTCGACATCCGCATCCGCGGATGTGAGCCTTTAAAAATCCGCATCCGCGGATGTCAAAAAATCGGCATCCGCAACATCCCTGATTTTTTCTTACTGTACACCTCTTCTACAGTCAGAAACTCTGGCCTGCAAACCGCTCAATAACGATGAGTTGATAGCTCTAACATGTCGTGTCATTCTTTAATACACCCACATTCGGTGTATCGGAAACGAATCAGTTTATTGTGCATTCTAAACATGTAATAGCTATTTCAATTCAGGGGCCAAGTACCTATTGGGGAATCATTTATGTTAGTTTGCTTTTTATAAAGTTAATTTCACTGCAATTTTAGACAGAAAATCAATTTAAAATATAATAAAAAGAAAAAAAAAATGATGCTTGTCATTTTTAGTTAAAAAAATCAGCAAAACAATAAAATGTAAGGCAGGAATTGACCACTATAGTGTCGGGTGAGAATACGTTTGTGCCATACGCCACTTACATTGTTTTGCAGGAGAGCGATAAGATGCAAAAAAAATATTTTTCGAAAAGTTTTACATTTAGGAAATATTGAACTTAATATTGTCTTCGGTTACCGCGATAGTTACTCATGAAATAAAACTAAGAAAACGGATTTTGTCAGGGGGGTCACGGACAGGATCAGCCACATCTTGAAGCGTGCTTCTATAAAAACATATTTCAAGCCAATGAAGAAGATGTCACAATTCCTGAGGCCTGTAAAATGCAATACCCCTCTACAGATTGCAGGAGTGTACAGGCTGGACTGTGAGTGTGGCCTATCATATGTCGGGCAGACGAAACGGAGCATTTCCACTCGGGTGAAGGAACACATAGCTGATGTCAAGCACCGTCGACCTAGGTCTGCAGTCTGTGAGCATGTCATGGATAAAGCCGATCACTCAATCAAGTTTGATAAGCCTCTAGTTCTTGCCAAGGAGAAGCGATACATACCCAGAATGCTGCGCGAGGCCATTGAGATTAAGAAATATCCAAACTTTAATAGGGAAGATTGCTTTTCTCTACCACCAGCTTGGGATCCTGTAGTCCATCTGATAAAGGAGCCAGCGAGACATAGACTGTGAGACCTTAGTGTTGGATGATGCTGGACATTCTGATGTTTTGAAAAGATGTGTCCCGCCGAGTTTGTTGCCGGTCCCATATTGGGATACCCTCCTACAATTTAGGAGGGAATTAAATCTTCTCGGGTCCGTGGTGTAGGGTTGGAGCCGGCGTAGTTTTTATCGCGTATATATATATCTTTACTTTAAAATAATTGTAGTGTATAACTAGCCTTATGAACCGATTTTGCATGTACAACCAGCCTTAAAGTTTGTAGTCTATGATTGTTCATTATTTTAATATGTGGGTATTTTTGCACTTTGAAATTTTTCCTCAGTCACCCGTTGACCACGAACGCTGTAAAGGGTTCGAAACGTCGGGATGTATTATAAATTCAATATACGCGATATAATCCGTTTTCATAGTTTTATTTCATGAGTAACTATCGCGGTAACCGAAGACAATATAACATCAGATATAATTCTGATGTCAGTGTTCGAATTGGTCTGTCAGTCGGATCTTCTTCAGGTCAACGATTTATGTTCAAAATACTGAGCGGCCTTGCTTCGCGTTTTTGTTGTTGCCTTGTTACTAAGCAACTAAGTAAATTGGTGTGTTTTATTTACTAAGAATCATCATATGAAAACGCAAACTACTCAATCAAACCAAGACATGAGCAAAGCTTTGCTTGTTTTCATTTTTGGGAAGGCGCTAGCCAAAATGGCAAACACGGAACCCTTGTAGTTTCGTCATGTCAGTCTGTACATTTGTCACAAGCATTTAATTTGCTGAGAAAACACCTTCAAGGTGTAGGTATCTACTTATTAATTATTAAAAATGTATATTTTGTCAGAAACATAGTTTCGATAAACTTCTTCGGGTGATCAAACCATAGGTTTTCAAGGGTCCATCCACATATTACGTCACAGCAACAGTTGGGGGGGTCATGCCACGTATGGCAGTACGTAGTAACGACTTTTCTATGGAAAAGTGTGACAAGGGGGGTCTAAAAATAGAAATATTTTGAGATGTAATTAATGGACGACTCCTAATAATAATTTCACCGCATCGCTATTCGATAAAATGTACTTATTCAATAGATAATTTCAACGAATAGGTTGTTTTTATGCTTAACAGGTATTTAATAGTTATTTGTTATACAAGGGTGCAAAGTTGTATTTTACCCGTGAGTGTGGAATTGAAACACGAGAAGTAAAATACATTTGCACCCGTGTGTAACACAAAACTTTTCACCTCACTATAGCGAGGAAAGTGCAACATCCATAGGCGTTAGATCATCTTCATCACTGGAATCACTTATTTTCTAGTATGTAAGTTTATCACGAAATAAATGATTTATGATTTTTTTACGATATTATAACAAAAAACTCTGGAAATTCTGTATTTTTGTTGACAATGTTGACATTTCTGACGCATGAAATGTCAATGATGCGTTTTGAAATTGCATCGACTCAACTTGTACGTTCAGAATTATATTTAACATCATTGTTAAAAAACAAACGTTTCATATGGAACTTTAAGGTTTATGACATAAAATCATTAAATAAAGCTAAATTTGGTATTATTTATTAGATTCTCAAACCATTTGTTGAATGATAATTAATATCGAACGAACCATTATTATGAGCGTTTTACGTTTTGTTATCTGTCAAGCTACTTAAACACGCTCCATCCAAGGTCAAATTACTTTCCCCACTAGTGGATAAAATGCGTTTTCCCCGCTTGTTTTAAAGGATAAAAGACAACTTTCCGAGTTTCCGTTTAGTGAGGGGAAAAGTATTTTTCCTCTCACTAGCTCGGAAAGTTGTCTTTTATCCTTTAAAACAAGCGGGGAAAAACGCATTTTATCCACTAGTGGGGAAAGTAATTTGACCTTGGATGGAGCATGTTGAAGTAGCTTGACAGATAACAAAACGTAAAACGCTCATAATAATGATTCGTTTGATATTAATAAATATTAATCAAATCTAATCAAAAATACCAAATTTAGCTTTATTTAATGATTTTATGTCATAAACCTTAAAGTTCCATAAGAAACGTTTGTTTTTTAATAATGATGTTAAATATAATTCTGAACGCACAAGTTGAGTCGATGCAATTTCAAAAAGCATCATTGACATTTCATACGTCAGAAATGTCAACATTGTCAACAAAATTTTTACTTAAAAACTTCTCACGTAAAAATACAGAATTTCCAGAGTTTTTTGTTATAATATCGTAAAAAAATAAGTGATTTCAGTGATGAAGATGATCTAACGCCTGTGGATGTTGCACTTTCCTCGCTATAGTGAGGTGAAAAGTTTTGTGTTACACACGGGTGCAAATGTATTTTACTTCTCGTGTGTTGAAACACTTGCTACGCTCAGGATTCTATTTTAGAACCACTCGCTTCGCTCGTGGTTCAACTATAGAATCCTTTCGCTTGCTCGTGTTTCAATTCCACACTCGCGGGTAAAATACAACTTTGCACCCTTGTATAACAAATAACTATAATTGACCCTGATCAGTAGCTATTAGCTATTAACTATTAACTATGGAAGAAGGTAATTATGACGCGTTTGCATAGATAAATACCTACGATACCTACTGTTAGGTACCTACCTGTAGCTCTACTTATATATACATGATTATATTGTTCTGAAGTTACTGCTATTATGCTATAAGGTGGTTTTTATCTGAATCAAAAGCATTACTTTAATTAAATTAACATAACTCCGATGTGTCTTAATCTCAAAATATATTTTTAAATCCTCCGTGTTTTCCTCCGTGGACACTAAATACGCCAAAAGGTACATATTTTCTGTAATTCACCCATATGAATGTACCCCTCTGTCCGTCTGTGTACGGAGCTGATGGAATTTACGCGAAATTTCTGATACGTAGCTACTTATTTTTATCGATTTGTGTGAAATAGGTAAATTTATTTGTAAAGCAGGCAGGCAGTTGAAATAACTGATAATGCCTGTATCCATATCCTGTAACTTATTTTAGTTTTTCTATTTAGCAAAGAGTTATTGACGATTTTTTTTGTTACAATTACCCGCCTTTTCCGTCTATTTTATTGTGTACATGATATTAACATCTTCTTATTTATTTATCCAGGTTTACAGTGGAACGAATTCTTCAAACCTATATCTTATCACGACAACTTCATGCCTGGTCATGTGGCCATAATGTTGGTCCTGGACACAATATTGTATATGCTGATTGCTATGTACGTTGAAAAAATAATACCGGGGCGATATGGAGTGCCCCTGCCGTGGTATTTTCCTTTTACGAAAAGTTTTTGGGTGCCAAATAAAATCAAAATTGCAGGTAAGAGCATTTTTGTACAGATACCATGTGTGTAAAATTTTACTGTTTTACATCAATCAATGCATATTATAAAACAAAGTCCCTCGCAGCGTCTGTCTGTATGTGTATCTGTATGTTCGCGATAAACTCAAAAACTACGGAACGGATGTTCTCCCATCTCCCCCGCCTCAGTTATAGGTAGAGTTGTGCCGTTCCCGGTAACATTCCCTATTTTGTATGGGGAATGTTACCAAGAACGGCACAACTCTAGTTATAGGTAATACTTATTGAGATTTAGAGAGCGCCCATACACATCAACAGTATATGTATATATTTGCATACAAACTTCTATGCTACCTTTTCTCTGCAGCTACCTGTACATGAAACTTTCAACATCATTTTAAATCTAAATTTCATATATTCATACTATTTTTATCTGTGTGAGTGATTTCATTCATTTCATTCACCACTTTATAAATGGCGAGACATCATTACGTACATACCTAAAGCAGATCGTACTTAAACTTCCATACATTCAGAAATCTTTTGGCATTACCCGCATTACCGTTGTAAATCAGTATCTATATGTGGAAGATTAATACCACAGTCTACTAAGAATTGAAGTTTTATTTGTTTCATCGAGATCCTGACCTGCACGGTGGCTACACCTTTAAAAGAGAAATCCACTTCACCTACGAGGGCTACGGGCTTTATTGGTACCCATAAAACAGACCCATTTTCTTTAAACCTCTGAGTGCCTGGCTATTGTAAAGGACAGACTAACTTATACAAGAATAGCACTCTTCAAGTTCATGATTTAACGTTTCAATAATAAATCAGACATCAATTTCGTGGGCTGACATTGAATGCCGAAGCGTGTGTCAAGCCGTTTATTCATAAATTGTGTAGATGTTCATTACAAACAGTACCTGAAGTACGAAAACTTTGATGTGTTCATTTTCGGAGTATAGCGGCAATGGCGATCTTCAACGTTCAGAATTACATATAATAAGCCGTACAAAAATTTGATGATTTTGTAGATATCTCATAAATAAAGTTCAAACCAAACACGCTTTATGAAAAAAAATCGTTTAGCCTTGATATTGATTTAATTATACAAAGCTATTAATTCTCGTCTGACACAAACATAAGTGATGAAAATAAATATTTACTTTTCAGATCTTGCTAATAATTCAGATGCAGAATATAAAAATGCGTTGCTGAAAGTGGTTCATGACGAAGAGCCAGATGCAATACCCGCAGTCAATATTAAAGTAAGTGATGCGATTGTTGCTTACGGTTCCTGAGATACAGACAGACCTATTTTTACCCTTTGGGTACGGAATCCTAAAAATAAGCAATTATGCAATTCAAATAAACCATCACAGAATCAAAGAGTCAATTTATTCAAGTGACTTTATTTTTACTTTCAGAATCTTACAAAAATTTATAGAGGACGCAAAAAAGCAGTAGACAATTTAAATTTGCGAATATACGAAAATGAAATCACTGTATTATTAGGACATAATGGAGCTGGGAAAACAACAACGATATCTATGCTGACAGGTAGGTAAATACTAAAATCTCTTCACAAAATACAAACAATTCAAGTATAGCTACTAACAACAAACACCAAGAAACAAAGTATGAAACGTGTTCACAACGAATATGTTAGATAATAAGAGAAGACTCTTATTGTTGTTTATTTATGCAGAGCCTAGGTAGTCTCCCATTGCTAACCACGCCTTTTAGATTCCTACCACTATATTTTATCATCGTCGACAAACTGATCATTGGTAATGTTTATTGCAACGAATAAAGTTCTCCCAATCCTCAAAAACCGTGTTGGCGTTTGTACAGTGCATGCGCCAAATCCAGACGCATTTTAATTTAATCTCTGAATTTACGAACAGGTACCGTGCCACCAACATCAGGAACGGCGACAGTAAGCGGCTTTAACATCGTCACAGAGACGGAGCAGGCGCGCAAGTCGCTCGGCATCTGTCCGCAACACAACGTGCTGTTCCCGGACCTAACGGTCGAGGAGCACCTCATATTTTACTCCCGGTTAAAAGGAGTGTTGCCGAGTCAGTTAGATAGCGAAGTTGATCATTTTGTTAAGCTGTTGGAGTTGGAAGACAAGGTAGGTTTAGATTTGTATTTCTTGAAAATAATACATACTTACTAATAAAGTTTAAGATATCGCAAGCGAGGGACGGTTACTCGATGAATTTGTCTCATAAACTGTAACTTCAAACTAAATTAATTGATTAATTTCAATAATTAAACAGGAAAAATTAATCCAAACTAGCTGTCTGATCTGAGAATTAGAATTACTAAAATCTTCCCAATATATTCTTAAGCTATTCTAAAATATAAGCAACTAGCGGTTAAATATTATCGCAACGTGAAATTAGTCGGTTTCTGTAACGCAACTTCAGAGCTAACGATGAGCCAAATGAATGGGTACATTTGCGCTATTGACACATTGTCATTCCTGCCAAAAATATCTGCATTAACCAATTATTTTCAACAGAAAGACGCACTATCAAGTAATCTATCAGGCGGACAGAAACGTCGCCTCTCAGTCGGGGCCGCAATGTGCGGAAAGTCCCGGGTTGTCCTACTAGACGAACCCACTTCGGGCCTTGACCCGGCCGCCAGGCGGGGATTATGGGACCTCTTGCTCAAAGAAAAGAAAGGTCAGTATTTTCCTGTATACCTATTTGGGAAATTTAAAACGGTTACTTGTTACCTTTTGTAGGTACTGAAATCATCTACAATGATTTGTTTAAATTTGAACTTTAATGGGAGTCTATAGAGTTGAATATTTTAACTGCCGTATATGGCTTCGTTTACACTAAGGGATTATTCCCCATAGTCAGAAAGGCACTTTCACCCTGAAATACCTATATCCTAGTGACTAGAAACTAGTCAATAGTTAAGTCCTAGCTGCGTAAATCGTACTCTTAAAACAAACATCTACTAGAGGATTTACCCCCATTTCTATTTTTAGTCTTGTTCCAAATGACCTTACTTATAGAAAACTCCAGTACTGCACGCGTTTTAATCAACTCAATTATATAATCTTCTAAAAGGTCGCACCATAATCCTCACAACACATTTCATGGATGAGGCGGACGTCCTAGGCGACCGTATCGCCATCATGGCCGGTGGTAAACTACAGTGCAACGGCACGCCATACTTCCTCAAGAAACATTACGGCATCGGCTACAAATTGACCATTGTTAAGGCCGAGCACTGCAACGTCGACAATGTGACGAGTTTCTTCAACCAGTATATACCGGATATTAAGGAAAACTCTAACATAGGTAATACATTTATCTATTTTTAATACAGTTGCTCAAAAAGTGGTACTTTTTGTGGCTGCGTAGCGTGCGAGAAGCTCAATTTCTCGAACTAGTGCTTTTTACTTTTTAGTTCCAAACTATACTTTCGAAACGCAGTTAAAATTGAATTTAGCGCGGAGCAGGTACCAGGGCCTCATGAGTTATGAGGAGGTGTCGTTGACCAACCCGCGCCGGGCCCGCGGCGGCCGCGGCCGGGGCGCGCACGAGTATGAAGGTATCGCGGGCTGCGGCAGCTCGCGTATCTTAGCTGTATAGGTACTTTTGGTTTTGGTTTGGTTTGGTGGTATGATTCTACTAATGATATATTAATTTATTATTTTTTCGCAATTGTATTAAAAAACGTCGTTTACAACACGTGTGAAATGTCTTTTTACAAAGCGAGTGGCAAGATACCTCGGTACTAGTGGTAAAAAGACATTCTTTTCACACTACTTGTAAAATGTACTATTCTTTCATGAATCTAGTATAACTGGATCGGGCATGAGGGGTGGGGAGAAATGACCGATGGTGGGCTACAAATCTTCTCGACCAATCATATTGTCGCATTGCGTATATTATGTCCCTCACGGGCGCACGCGTATAGCTCATCTATGTAATGCTAGGTCTATTTCTTTGCTTTAGTCAGTAACATGTGAAATACATTCGTTCTATACAGTATAGAACGGATTTCTCTAACTTACACGTGTAGCCTTGAGATCTAGTGCCGGTATACTGACTCGGCTATGAGCAAACTAATTAAAGTGACTATACATTTTTTCTGTAGAATGCGTAATCATGTTATTTAATTTACCTAAGCTGATACCTAAGATTATAAATATTATAATCTTAAATTTACAATGAATATTACCGGTCGATTTCTAATAATATTCTAGGTATCATGTAAACATTTCAGGTTCCGAATTAACGTATATCCTACCAAACGAAAACGTTAGCAAGTTCCCTGGAATGCTGAAAAAATTTGAAGAGAGAAGAGAGGCTTTGCATGTTTCCAGCTACGGTCTTTCGGTCACCAGCCTTGAAGAAGTTTTTATGAAGTAAGTTGTAGTTCGTTTTACCAATTTTTAAATCATCATTAACGTAAGAGTTATTCTCTGTTATGCGAGGGCAACAAATCAAAGGATGATCAGAACGATCCCTAAAAATTAGTCTTCAGCATCTGATCCCTTGAAAGCAGTATGCTTTCAACGCCGCGGAGGATGTTAACGCCTCGTCTTTGTTCGGGCATCTTCGGGAGCCGTCGCCGACGCAATGCATGGTGCGGGGCGCGGGGCAGCGGGGCCGCCAACGGCCATTCTCTCAGCAATCTTGCGACGGACGGTCGGATTATAACACCTCTGTATCACCAAGTTATATTATACGTGCATGTTTTGGACTATGAGTGTCATTTAGCTCACCTCATCCACGACCCCAAGATCTTCTCGTCCACCCCTACATGCGTGCACAATGACATATATATAATTTTAATTGTATACATGTTATATTACTTAAACTAGTACTTAAAAAAAATGTTTTCGTGTAACAATCTGTTAATTAAGGAAGAGCGGTGTTGCCCAACACAGGCAAATTTTGCTTACCGGGCAGCACTATCCCCTACTTATAGACACCTGTATATTTTACGAAAATAAATATTTTTTAATAAAAAAAAAAAAACTACATACAATTTAATTAATTATTTGATAACATGTCAACCCATACAAAAAAACAAATACTTAACTAACTAAAAAAAAAAACAACGATATTACTTATTCTGTGGCATTGGTGCCACTGCCACTACGTTATTCCTTTTATTGAAAATCTTTTATGGTTTTAACGCGCGGCAAGGGAGTTCTCACGCCAGTCTAACTAAAGTTTTTGACCATATACCAAATCTAGAGAAGTCATTGAACATGTCTTTTTATACATACAAACGTTAACGTTAATTAAGTAATTAATAGAATAAATAAACAAATTAATGATGGCAAATACCTGCAATGCATGCGGTGAACAAATCAGTTCGTGTAAGTTTATGACATGTTCCAAATGCACAGAAATATATGACTTGATCTGTGTTCAAATACCGGATGTGGTGTTCAATGGCCTGAGGCAGGAAGAGAAGGATGAGTGGTTGTGTCCTTGTTGTAAATCGGCCCGTCCAAGGGGAGACAATAGTCATACCCCGGTTCGTGGCCGCGACTCCATCGATGGCTACGCGGCAAGTGATAGTGTCACCATGTCCCGGGGCTCTCGCCCAACCCTCCCGTTGCTGCCACCTTCTCCATTGACTAAAAATGAAGACATTTCCGTTTGCTCTGCACTAGTCCTAGAAGTTCGTGAGTTGCGGAAAGAAGTACGGGACCTCAGTAATTTGAAACTTGAACTGCAAGAGCTAAAAGCACAAGTGATGGTTACATCTTTCCTGCAGAGTAAGGTTGAAGAATACGAGAAGAAAATTGCGGCGCAAGATCTTATCATAAGTGACCTTCAAAATAAAACTATGGCTTCGAAACCTAGTCCAAAGAGGGCCCGAAAGCAGAAGGCTAAAAAGCGGGGACAGGTAACAGAGGAAACTGTCATAATAGAAGAACCCGTGCCAGCAGGTTCAGGGGCGGGCATTGCAATAGGTGCAGCACTACCCGAGCGAGCTAAACCCTCACCTGAGAAGCCTACCAGCTGCCCATTGATATGTGTCCCACAGGAAGGTGTCAAAAATACTGACCTAGAAGGAGACTCTGTCCTGTTTTGTGACAAGGACAAGGTTGTTGGAGATAATCGGAAAGCAGACAACAGCGAGCGATCAAGAGTCAGTGGGGTCCTGCGAGGTATTGCTGCTCCTGGTGTAACTCCAATAGAAGCAGCAGAGAGATTAAGGTATATGCACTTATGCTATGTAAAGCAGGGTACTACTAAAGAGCAAGTGTTGCAGCATCTGAATATGGTATGCGGAGATGATAGTTGCAAAGTGGAAGAACTCAAGGCTCGTGGGAACTATGCTTCTTTTAAACTAGGCGTGCCGGAAAGTCTGTTTGAAAAGGTCATGGCTGAGGAAAACTGGGCGAAGGACATATGTATCAAGCCGTGGCGACAGATTTTTCGTCGCCAAAGCAAAAACAGCGAGAAGTAAATCAACGCAGAGTATTAGCTTCTACTACCAGAACGTACGCGGATTGAGGTCGAAAACTGATGTCTTCCATACTAACATGCTGCTGAGCTCATTCAGCGTCGTAGCACTAACTGAGACCTTCCTTGTCAGTTCGGTGAAGGACGCGGAGCTATTCTCCAAAGATTATATAGTGTTAAGGAAAGATCGACTAGGTGATGTGGGCTGGGGTGGTGTGTTGCTTGCTGTGCACAAAAGCTTATCTGTGCGTCGTCTGTCTAATATCGATGGTTTAAGTAACGACATGGAACTAGTTTCTGCTTTAGTCGGGGGTAAAGCGGTAAAATTTGTGTGTTGCGTGGTTTACCTCCCACCTAGTTATAGAGATGACCAATATTTGAAAGTTTTGACATGTTTAGAAAATGTAATTTGTAAATTCCCTGACCATGAAATTATTATTTTAGGTGATTTTAATTTGAATTCGTGTAGTGTAAATGTCCAGAATAATTTTAAATGTTTTATGGAATTTTGTCAACTGTATCAACATAATAATGTGTGTAATGGGCATGATGGTATGCTAGACCTGGTTTTGAGCGGCTTTACCCCAGAGACTGAGAGAGTGAGCGTTTGCGGCGAAGTCGATGCGTTTGTACCGGCTGATACGTACCACCCACCCCTTGAGGTATTGGTAAAGTTTCAACGTGTTGGTATGCGTTCCCCGACCTTGCAGCCTCGTCCTCCTGTTTCGGGTCCTAAATGGAACTTTCGTAAGGCTGATCTTAGAGTGCTTTATAGCGCTATATCGGATATTGATTGGGGTGATGTGCTCACTGAGAACTGTTCTGGCACTGCCGCTGAATTATTTTACGCCAAATTGAAAAATTGTATCGACAGTAATGTCCCCCTCAAAAAACCTGCATCTGGAAATAGATATTGTTATCCTACCTGGTTTACTGCAGATATTATTAAAAACATCAAGTTTAAGCATTTCCACTTAAAAAGGTACAGAGAGAAAGGAGAGCTTTTTAATCTGGAAATGTTTAGATACTATAGGACGCATGTAAAGACTTTGATTGAAAGTGCGTTCTGACATTACATACGCAGTATTGAGAGAGACATTACTGACGATCCTAGTAAATTTTGGAAATTTGTTGACAGTAAAAGGAAGGATAGACGATGTGACACCGAGTTTGTGTACAAAGGGAAGACTGTGATGGGACAAGAAGCGACAGACTCTTTTGCTGAATACTTCGCCTCAGTATTTCAGGGGGATGTTCCACTCTTGAATGCTAAGTTGGCGGCGCAAAGTTGTTCCGGCCTTCCAGTTAGTAGTGCACGCGTGGCAGTGGAAAAGATAGATGCTGCAGACCTTCGTAAAGCAGCAAAAGATTTAAAAGCACGAGCTTCTGCTGGACCTGATGACATACCATCTTTTCTGGTAAAAGACTGTATTTCAGTTCTCGAGGCAGCACTTTTACACATTTTTAACTTAAGTCTGAAAAATGGGGAGTATCCAGCATGTTGGAAGGTCTCGAGGGTGACTCCTGTTCCTAAGAGCGGCACCGGTCGTGATGTGTCCAATTTCAGACCTATAGCTGTGCTACCAGGTTTCGCCAAGTTATTTGAGTCCATAATAGAAAGCCGCATCAGCCTTCAGATACAATGTTGGTTAGGTGACAGTCAGCACGGATTTCGTCGTGCACGGTCTACTGTCACTAACCATGTGAACTTTGTGGACCACGTCAGAGATGAACTGGATGCAGGTCGGCAGGTGGATGCGGCTTATTTCGACTTCAAAAAGGCATTTGATCTGGTAGACAACGATATCCTGCTTCAAAAATGCAGTGCCCTGGGTTTTACGCCGCACCTACTGAACTTTCTATCTAGTTACCTTCGTGACAGAAACCAGTATGTTGAATGGGGTGGATATAGTTCAAGGCCCTTTTTCACTCGGTCCGGCGTGAGTCAGGGTAGCACTCTTGGCCCAACATTATTTACGATAATGATAAATGACTTGCCGAGGGTGGTACACACTGCTGGCTGTTTGTTGTTCGCTGATGACTTGAAACTGTATCTGGGAGCAGGAGACAAGTCTGATCTAGAAGATCTCCAGAGGGACATTGACGCGGTGACCGAGTGGAGTGAGAACAATAAGCTGCATTTTAACACCTCCAAATGTAAAGTTATTACTTTCTCGAGAATTCGGTCACCTCACATTAAACAATATCACATTAAAGACGCAGTGATGGATCGCGTTGATGAGATAACTGACCTGGGGCTGACCTTGGACTCGAGACTTGACTTTAGGACGCACGTTACCAACATCTGTAAGCAGGCGAATAAGGTCCTGGGGTTTGTCATGAGGGTATCTAGCCAGTTTCGTGACACTCGTGTTTTGCAGCTGCTATACAACGCCTATGTTCGCAGCAAACTTGAATTTGGCGCTTGTGTCTGGGATCCACACGAAAGCAAGTATACCCTCATGATAGAAAAAATCCAGAGGAAATTTGCTAGATTTCTGTATAGGAAAAAGTTTGGATATTATCCTTATTTGTATCCATCACTGTTTGTCAGTGGTATGGTCGGGATGGATACATTAGAGTTGCGGCGGAAGTTGTTACTGATGGTACATTACTATAAGCTACTTCGCAACCAAGTCGCGAATCCATCTACACTGTCTAGAATAGGTCTATCGGTGCCGCCCCCTCGCCGTTGCCCAGCGGCAGGGGAGGGTGGGGCGGTGGTTTCGCGGCGGCGCCGGCGTCTGTTCGCGTGCCCGGGCTCGGTGAGGCGCACGCGCTGGGCTGCAAACGCTCCCTCTGCAAGAGCTATCGCTCTGTTAAATGATATGTCTCTGCGATTACCTGACGTTGACATTTTTTATCATGCGTCTTACCCAGTTATCAAAGGCATTTATGAATTTTTGAATTTAATTTAATTGATAATTATTTATTTACTTTACTGACATAATATTATATAATTGAATTTGTTTCTCTTTTTTTTTTTTTTTTGTAATTTTGACATGTAATTTTATAGTGTAAGTGTAACATACCATGTATGATATAATAACATGTAAGCGCCTTGGTTATAGACTGTAAGCTTATTTGTAAATAAATAAAATGAAATGAAATGAAATGAAATATCCTGTAGATATGTAATTCCCATGTGCAACTTCATATCACTTATCAAAAGAATACCTACTCATTTAAATTAATTTTGAATAAAGCCGAAATGTCTGCGTACGATACCATAATGCTAAGATTAAAGTTAAACGGGACAAGTGCGAGTCACACTCGCCACCGAGGGTACCGTACTTTTTAGTATGTGTTGTTATACCGGCAACAGAAATACATCATCTGTGAAAATTTCAACTGTCTAGCTATCACGGTTCATGAAGAGGTACAGCCTGGTGACAGACGCACAGTGGAGTCTTAGCAATAGGGTCCTCTTTTTACCCTTTGGGTACGGAACCCTAATAAAAGTGAAGCTCCACTCTGAATGTGAAGTGAAAGTTAAACTCTTCTTTTTTCATTAATTTCTAATAATACTCATTTATTTAAATAACTTTAGAGTGGGAGCGGAAAAAGCAGACGGAAGTTCATCTATTGATCTAAGGAACATGCATAATGACCACGCTATAGTACCCATGGGCAAACACTATCAAAACAGTAAGTCTGCGAAATCATTGATACTCTCACTGCTTTTACTTATCGGCGCTTACTTTGAATTGTTATTCAGTGAAATAACTTTAACCATGACTCATTATTTCAGATTTAGATACAGAACCGATACAGAAAGAGCGAGGATTCAAATTGCTCAAAAACCACATAAAGGCTATGTTTCTTAAGCTAGCATACAATTCGACCAGGAATAAACTTGTAATGTTCATACAAATTGTATCACCAATCATCAACATATGTTTATCAGTAATTATAGCGAGATCCTGGAACTTTATTCGTTCCTTGCCTCCTTTGACACTTAGTTTGGAAAGTGGGTTTAAGAAAACGCAGACTCTAATATCGTTCAGTGCTGACATGGAAGCTGGTAGTATGGGCCAAAAGTTTCTGAACGCGTATAAAGATTACTTCAAGCAATCGAAGTACCCTGGCATGTCGTATAATGACATCGCAACGATGGATATGGGACGTCACTATCTGAAGCTGGTATGTCTTGTCGTTAGATTTAAACGATTCTTTAAATGCACGCGTCTTCATAATTATTTTCATTCCGGATGTAGGATGTAAGAACAATGCGTCGACTCTGGGTCCAGATACAGATAAAAGCATATTAATTGCACCATCATTGCGTACTCTTCACTCCACTAATCGATACATTTCGATGTAAGCGTGTGCATTTTTAGATTGGTTTAACTCTATTTGTAATGTCAATGATCTACTCTTTTTACTATGTTGGACATAATGCCAAAAGAAAGAGAGCATTAGTGCAAACCATATAGGTACTAGAACGTTATCATATTCACTGCTAGCGACCCGATACACGGGTTCTCTGTTCATACGCGCTTTTCGCTACAAACCCACGTAATCGGCTATGAGCGTAGCGCGTAGCTCACGCTGGCAGCGAATGCGTTGTTTATAGAGCATAAAAACATTGTTATAACAATTTAATGTAAACATTTTGCTGTTTCTGGATTTATTTCCAATGAATTTGGTCTAAGATATTAATAACAATAATACATTAGGTACGAGAGATCCTCACAGCTCGTAACAACTGGGATCAAAGTCTTAACGACCTAACTGAAGACCAGGAGAGCGTCTCCTGGGGCCTATTTCTCGAACGATATTAGACTAATATAATATTATTAGTCCACGAACTGTCAAATCGTATGGGTTGTCATGACAACACTAATAATATTAGACTAATATCGTTCGAGAAATGGGCCCCCGGCCTTCCATTTGATGACCTCAGCTAACGTTACTTAGAAATGAAACTCCATTATACTTAACTTTCGAGAACAAAAGAGACAACTTTTATTATTTTCCCATTAATAAAATTGTAAAAGATTAACGGTTACTGTTTTTCAGAGTAGAGAGGGCCCCGAGCGCGTTCACTACGAGAACGTCATAGGCGCGACGTTCGAGCCCGACTCCATCACGTGCTGGTTCAGTAACTACGGGTACCACGACTCGGCCATCTCACTCGCACACGTGGATGATGCTATGATGCGTGCTGCTTTACCCGGGAGCTCTTTGAAAATCGTCAACCATCCGTTACCGTATAGCATTGAGAATCTTGTAAGTTGATGACACTCGTAATTTTTGGAAATATAATCGAATAACGGCCTGTTGCACTAACTACAATTGACTGACTGATCATCATCAATAGGGATGTCGACATGAATCGCGAATATATAACATGTCATGTTTTTACCATAGCAAGGAATATTAGAATGCTGAAAATCATGTTTTGTAAGTGTAAATATGCGTAACAAATTAATTAAAAATAATTAAATATATTTAAAATAATGCCAAGTATCACGTGACTACAAACGCCAATCGGAGCGCGTTACGTCACGGTGTGAAAAAGTCCCACAGAAAAGTTGTCAAACCTGACCGTAATCCATACTTCACTACCAAAGAGTTAGGATGTTCAAAAACTGTATGTACTTATTTTTTATTTCGCCATTAGACATTTATTACGTACAAAAAATATTATTACACGATTCAAATTATATATTTATTTGTTATTAGTTATTACATAAATAAAATGTTATATAATACGATAGATATTTCTCTAAAAATCTTTTTAATTATTTGTCTGAATGGAACTATAATTGCCACGTTGGCTGTCGGAAACAGAAAAAATAAAACTTATAAAGTAAAACCGGCGCCCACTATTTGCGCTCAAAATTTAGTTGTTCAGTCAAACAAATAATTGAAACCGTAAGTTTTTTTTTATGAAATCAGTTATTGTCATTAATTTTCACACTTCGCACTCGCCATGAAATGTACTATTTTAATCAAAAGGCGATTACGAATAACTACCTACTCTAGTGTAATTGCTGTTATTTTACACATAATAATAATGTTATGGCAGGTGTCCAAAACTCTTAGCAATAGCCCAGTCTTATAGTCCACCCAAATTTAAGCCATAGACCAGTATACTGTTCACTTTTTCTACAATAGTCCCAATGCCTGCTGCGACCGGTTCATGGGTGTCTATTGTTGCGCCCGTGAACGGGTTCCAGCAGGCGTTCTACATGACATTAAAGCTCTCCAAGGGGAGGCCCCTTGTGTATGTTGGATCTATATCCCCACGCAAGCCTATCAAAAGACCGGGATTTATAGGCCCGTGAAATCCGAGGAGATACAAATAATAAAAATATATTCTTTATTGTGCATAATTAAAACAAATTTAGATACATTATAATTAACATAGCGAACTAAGCAACAACAGGCGGTCTTATCGCTAAAAAGCGATCTCTTCCAGACAACCTTCAGGTAGTAGAATTTACCGTATGGAAGAAATAAATAGGCACATAGGCACTACATAACACTTCGACTTTGTATTAAAGTTTCCTATTTTAATTGTTACAGCTGAGAGTGATGGCCACTGGTGGGACCATGGGTTTTCAATTTGCATTCAACATGGGATTTTGTATGGCATTCGTTGCATCGTTTCTGGTGCTCTTTGTGATTAAGGTAAGTCACCTACCTACCTCCTATCCTAAATCGAAATCGAAAATAAGTAAAATGATGTGTTTTATCTAGTTTTTATCACGTGATATATGCGACCACATTAAATAGCCAATTTATGCTGATAGAAATACTTATTAAATATTATTCTGAAATACCAGGAGCGCATAAGTGGCGCGAAGCTGCTCCAGCGCGTCTCGGGCGTGCGGCCGGCCGTGCTGTGGGTCTGCGCTTTGGTATGGGAGTGGATATGGTTACTGACCATCCATCTCACCATCATCATCACTCTGGCGTGCTTCCAGGAGGTTACGCTGTCTACGCCAGATGAACTAGGCAAGTGATGTGGGTGGTAGACTGGTGGGTGGGTTATCGCAATAAATTGAAAATTTAAAAATAATATGGGAATAATAAAAAAATACAAGACCATAGTTTCAAAATTAAAGTTTTTATTAAGCATCCATAAGGGAAAAAAATAATGGCACCATTCGATTCCTTACATTTTACTAAAAATAATATTGTATAGCAACAACACCTAAACATAAATGCAATATTTTACCGACAAAATCGCAATTTTCTTGTTTTCCATCGAAACGGCTTCTAAGCAATAGCGACGTTTGTATTGCCATTTTAGAATAGAATAGAATAGAAATAATTTATTCGTTAGCACACAAAAATAGAGAATTATACAAAACAGAAAAACATAAAAAAAGCGTGCGTTTTGCTATTAGGAGCGTTTCGTCAGTAAAGTGCATAAGTGGGTGCCAGACTTTGAGTCTGACTATCATTTGTGACTTTGGTATTGCTTTAAGGCAATGGGTCCCTTACAGACATTTCATCCTCAAAACAAAATTAACAAAAATTTGTCAACTACCCTATTGCGGTCAAAGGCACGGTCAATCTTAACTTAGAATAAAAGTTTGCTATTACAATAAAAAATGTTGCTTTAAAAACCTATGTAAACATTGATATTGGCAATTTTATTATTGTTATATTTTTTGTCTAATTGCAGGGAGAGTGCTGTTAGTTCTCATGGTATTTTCGCTAGGAATTATACCTCTACACTTTGCAGCGTCTTTCTGCTTCGACGCGGCCGCTACAGGGTTTTCAAAAATGTGCTTCTTTAATGTATTCACGGGTAAATAAATCTGTTCATATTTTGTTAACTCCGTACTTTATTTTAAATATAAATAAGTTTCTGACAGCATCCATAATTTTGTTTCCTTTGTGTATCAAAGAAGCAGTGGCGGGGCGACCAAATGCATAGAAGGTTCAAATTAAATTAAAATTATACTTAATACCTTATCTGCTATAATCGCCCTCTCTTACCCTAGTCAAACCTTTATGCTTAATCAAAACGTATTTCAGGATGCATGCCTTTCCTCATAACGGAGGTGCTGAGACTGCCAGAAGTGGGGAGCCCCTTCTATGCCAACTTGTTTGATTGGATATTCTCCGTGCTGCCACTTTACTGCTTATGTAGAAGCCTGAGGTAAATATCTTTTTTTTTTATCATCAGCGTTTCCGGTGTTTGTTTTGTTGTTAACCTTTTTGATGCCAATGATGGATATTTCCGCATCGTAGGTCCAACGCCGAAGACGGATTAATCCGTCACAGACCACAGAGCAACATCGACGTACGCGCATATGCGTAAAGTTCAATTTCAGTTTTGACACTTCGGTGACGTGGCGTCTGAGTGACAGCTTATGTGTTTGACACGGCGTCGAAGAGGTTAAACTGAAAAAATAGGCGTAAGGTTTTCGAATAAGTTAGTTCTTTTTTTTTGTTCCAATCACGACTTCGTATTTAGAGACCGCACGCGATCCGGCCATTAACCACAATATTGAAAATGGCGGTCACTAGCTTAATTTTGACCGCAATGGATATGTAGCCAAGACACATCTGTCAAATCCTGACCATTTTTCTGTTCACTATTAATTGGATCTATTTGTAGTCTAAAACAATTTGGATGTGTGTCTAAATCCTCACGACTATGGACTTGAACCATATTGCCCCTTGCATCCACTTGAGGTTTTTTTTTCCGTCTTCTTATTTTATTAGAATAAATAAGAAATAAATATGATTATTTACTTAATAAATAGTATTTGTATTGTATTATATCTTTCCAAATGTAATGTTTTACATTTATCAATCAACATTATAGGTATTTTTTTCCAGCAATAGTGAACATGGTTCGTTAGAAATCCTGTTGTATGGCAATATTTTTTTTAGGGTTCCGTACCCAAAGGGTAAAAATGGGACCCTATTACTAAGACTCCGCTGTCCGTATGTCCGTCTGTCTGTCCGTCTGGCACCAGGCTGTATCTCATGAATCATGAACCGTGATAGCTAGACAGTTAAAATTTTCACAGATGGTGTATTTCTGTTGCCGCTATAACAACAAATACTAAAAACAGAATAATATAAATATTTAAATGGGGCTTACATACAACAAACGTGACTTTTTTGCTGTTTTTTCCGTAATGGTACGGAACCCTTCGTGCGCGAGTCCGACTAGCACTTGGCCGGTTTTTTCCGTAATGGTACGGAACCCTTCGTGCGCGAGTCCGACTCGCACTTGGCCGGTTTTTTTCCATAAATACGTCCATGTGTGTTGCTGGCATTAAAGTTTGTTTTATTTCCAGAGACATGAGCGTGTCAGGGTTCGCACTGACGGCGTGCGACGCGCTCTGCGACCAATTCGTGAACATAGACAACTGCACGAGACATACCTTATGCAGCAAGTTGAATATCAGCGTGTGTTGTAGTAAGTTCTAATGTTTTGACCTTTTGAACGAGCCCTAGTATACCTTTGCCGTCTGAGCTCCTGAAAATAGTGCCAATAAAGCGTCAGTAGAGTATACAAGACTTAATCTTTTACTGCCACAGAAGCCTTGAGTCTTTAAGACTCGACTGAGGCTTAACTCAGCACTGTCTGAAAATAAAATAACTTGATTTGTGCTAGCACTAGCACATTCTTGGACGCAGTGGACTACTGCCTTTATCTGTCTTATTATATTGCGCGGCAAAAATAAAAAGTTTATACACCTTTTTAAAAGTTGGGGAAATGCGTTTATGTATGTCACCTGGTACGGGGGAACCAGGAGGGATGACGGACGAACAATTGGTCTTAAACCACCAACGAATGCCGACTCCGCTTTGTAGTGAAGCGCCGCGGGGTCGCTATCAATCAGCATTCGACCGCGTGAGGTTAAACTCACCCGCCGCTGCCCCTAAAATAGATTCTATATAACATCATCATAAGCAGAAGAAAATGTGGTTTGGTGATGACAATACATTTGCAGCGTCCCTTAAGCTCTAAACATAACATAGAAACTACGTTAAAATTTCAACATTGTAACATATAGTAAGTTCAAAATTTGAAAGATGTTACGGGTTTCAAGTGTAAAAACTCTTTAATTCAAAGAAGTGGTAACGAGGTGGTACGGTCAGCTAGGCTGAATACTAGTTTACTACCGTCTTAGTATAAATATATTGCTTGTTTTCAGTTGAAGACTACCCATTTTTGGACTGGGCCGAGCCCGGAGTCGGTCGATATCTGTTCATGATGGCCTTCGTGGGAGTGTTCGTCTTCACCATTATGCTTCTTAAGGAATACGAAGTGATTAACAAGGTCAGTGCGTTATCCTCTTAGAATAGCTGTTTTAACCCTTTCGGGGTAACTTAAAATGTGCCAACTTTGCTCACCGATTTAAAGTAGACCATCACTACTATCATGTTGTAACACTTACATGAGGACAATGAGGTGATGGTATAGTTCTCTTATTATATAAATTTGTCGAAGCAAAATTACCCAGTAGGGAGTAAAGTAGGTAGGCGCATTTTACGGTAATTTCCCACAGACACCCAAGCTGGGGAAAGCTATAATTTATTCCATTCATTGCAGGTATTCTATAAGACGAGCCCACCACCGCCGCCGCCCGACGACAATGAAGACGAAGACGTCAAGCGCGAGCGGGCGTACGTTCACTCGCCCATCTCGGGCCGGGACAGTCTCATCTGCAGAGATCTCACTAAATATTACGGCGATTTCCTCGCCGTCAATAGGCTCTGCCTTTGTGAGTAACTGAATACATGCCACAATCCATCATAAAATTACTTGAAATATAGATTGTTCTTGTCTATGGTCACAGTTTTCTGTCAGATGCGATTGACAGTTTAAGATGTAATGTCTAAGAAATCAGCCGATTCAATCCAATTTCAAGAAATAAATAATTATTTTTATGTAATTAATTTATTTATTGTATAATTGAAATTGACAATTCTACGTAATTTGTTCTATTTCTCTATTTCAGCCGTACACAAAGCAGAATGCTTCGGGCTACTCGGGAACAACGGCGCTGGCAAAACCACCACGTTCCGAATGCTCACCGGCGACGTCAGGATCTCCAGCGGAGACGCCTTCGTGCTCGGGCTATCCATCAAGACTCAGTTGCAACAAGTCTACAGACAGATAGGTATTTGTTGATGTTACTAATATCAAAGAGGATATAATAAGATAGAGCGGTACTGTCATAGTAAATTTTGTAACCACTGTAAATTCACTGCCATCTATCGACACACCTTAAAACTAAAAATGAAGATTTATAAAACTACGATAAAATGTATTTAAATATGGATAAATGATTTTTTTTATTTGCATAAATTATTTTTATGATTTTGACCCATGTTCTTTCACTGATATGCGTTAAAATTGTTAAATAACAAACGAAACCGTCAACGCCATCTATACGACAGTAGGCCAAAGCGCCCTCTGATCGAGAATCAAATTTTCTTGATTTTCGAGGCACGTTTTTTCCTTAGACTGTTATCCATCTATTACGGAGTTATCTTTGCTAATATGTAGTGAATATTCCTTTACCTTCACGGAAACTTGGAAACACACGAACGTGTACAAAAAGTACTGAGATTGACTGAAGTAGCATGACAAATACCAACGTTTCCGAGAAAATACGATGGCAAAGGATTGTCCACTACACCTGCACAGCTATGATAGTCTTCACGTGGAAACTGAATGATCTTACGCGACGACCGATTAACATCTCTCCGGCGTAAAATCGCATTATCCAAATCAAGTTTATCAAAATAAACAAATAAAATAAGTAAAAATAAAAAATTTAAAGTAATTTTCTCAAAAATGGACGGCAAAGTCGACTTTGCCGGTTAAAAAGTAAGTCGCGAAGTGCGTTGTTTATGGTCAGTCAAAAAATTAAAAAGTTAAAAACATTGCAGTCTCGATTTCGGGACTGCAATGTTGCATACAAATTCCATTATTTGTCGAGTTCCAACCTTTTTAAAAGTTGATGTGGCCATATCAAATGTAGGCATAGGTCCATTAAACAGCCAAACAGATGATCAGTACTTATTATTATAATGTTGGTACCGCGACTATGTAGGTGTCTCAAATAGGTTGGCGTATTTTCAGCAGAAAAATACATTTTTAATTTTAAAAAAAACGGCGGCAAAGCCGATCTTATTACTTTTTTCTGTGAAAGTATATGTATACATAAGAACGTTGCTTCTGTAAAATATTTCTATTATATTTGTATTTATTGCGCCATTTTTGAAAAAAGCACTATATATATGACTCGGCTGGAAGGCTACTTGCTGGCTTCGGATTCAATTAAACGGACTCCCGAGGTCGTCCGTTTAAAATGAATCCTCAGCCAGCAAGTGGCTACTTCCGAGACTCGACAATAATGTACTATTATTGTCTCAGTAAAAAAAAAACAGTAGTAGGTACAATAAGCTTAAATTACAGCAGTATACAATTACATATTAGGAACTAACTATATATATGACATTTAGAATTATAGTTAACATATAAATGCTGCGTGCGACAATAGGCAATTGCAGTGTATTATAAAGTTAATATTCCTTATTTGCCTACTTTCAATTATTATAATATGTTTTTTCTAGTTAAGCGCTGGTGGCCTAGCGGTAAGAGCGTGCGACTTGCAATCCGGGGGTCGCGCGGGTTCAAACCCCGGCTCGTACCAATGAATTTTTCGAAACTTATGTACTAAATATCATTTGATATTTACCAGTCGCTTTTCGGTGAAGGAAAACATCGTGAGAAAACCGGACTAATCCCAATAAGGCCTAGTTTACCCTCTGGGTTGGAAGGTCAGATGGCAGTCGCTTTCGTAAAAACTAGTGTCTACGCAAATTTCTGGAATTAGTTGCCAAGCGGACCCCAGGCCCATGAGCTGTGGCAAAATGCCGAGAAAAATGAGGAAGATGATGGTGATGAGGTTTTCAGTTGACTCCCTTAATAGCACAATGTTTTATTTCCCAGCATACTGCCCTCAGTTCGACGCGCTGCTAGACAATCTGACCGCGCGCGAAAACTTGCAGATATTCTGTCTCCTGCGCGGGATCCCCACGAGGCTGGGCTCCGACCGCGCGTGGCAGCTCGCCAACGCGCTAGGGTTCGCTAAACATTACGATAAACAGGTTTGTGTACACTTAAAGACTAACCCCCTTATTCATAAAACTTAGCAGCCTCATTTAAATTTTGTCTGTTTCTAACAAACAGAAATGTCAAAATGACGGATAGGGACAAACTGTTCCTGCGCATTTCTTCCAATTGATTGATTATAATTATTTCGGATCTTCTGGGTACCGATCTCTATTGATAAGTCTCAGATGTTTTTGAAATCGCTAAACGATTTTCTGAAGTTACAGTTAATGTACTTTTCACCACACACGGTGGTGCAAACAACCTTAATTTGTATTTAAGTGCTTGTCTTTGAATCTAATTCTTTGCGGCATGATAATAACCCAGGATTTTACTTTATCAGGTATATCAGTGCAGTGGAGGCACAAAAAGAAAGATCAGCACTGCAGTGGCACTTATGGGCGACTCACAGCTTCTTTTCTTAGACGAACCAACAACAGGTAAGCTCGATAGTATTTTTTTATCACAATATTAGTAAAAAAAATGTCGTTAATGTATTCTATAATATCCCTAAAATTTTATCCAAAAATGTGAGCAAAAAGCGTTTTTTTCCGATCTCAAGTCATCGTATACATTTGTAATATCAAATAGAAACAAATTGTAATTCTAAATAAAAACAAACTATTGCTCACGGGCGTAAACCAAATTAACATTGAATATAATTAATTAGTGCATGTATCTCATTAAGTGAAATGTAAATTTCTTTTGAGATCAATAAAAATCTTTAACCACATGTCACTGTAACGCGTAAAATGCCACGACATATCGAATTTATCAATTCATTCAATGACAATATCTACATGTACTGGTCGATTCACAAGAGCTGGCACGAATGGAATGAACGAGTGAATGTAAATATCTATGTGTGTATCACATTAACCATAACCAATAAAATGGTGGCTCTGACTGTATACCGATACAGGTGTGACTCATGCAATGAAAGTTTCGTTCATTCTATTCGTGCCAGCTTTCGTGAATTAACCTTGAAGTATACCGCTTTTGCTTTAATCCCCCGCATCTCAAGTTCCCACCGACCTGATATCGGGTATGTAAAAAAATCCAAATTCAATTATACATTTAAAACTAAGATCGTTTTTTGGCTGGCAAATTTAATCCGTGGGAAAAGGGAATATTACGCAAAACACTGCATAGAGGGCGTCACTAGCACATTCACAGGGCGTGCCGCGAAACACGAAAGTTCGGTTTCTGCTTCTCTATCACTATTGCATATTCGATCGATAGAGAGGCAGATAACGAAATTTCGATTTTCGCGTTTCGCGGGAGGCCACCTGTAAACAAACCGCCTCGATGCATCAATGTCATAGTGATAACTTGTCAAAAAACTAAGGCATAGTATGTATAAGTACTCTATGGTTTAGGATGTGCACTAGTGCTGCACTCTTGCGGCAAAACATTGCAGTAATATTCCGTATTGAGATTGTTGAGGTTGTTATTTACAGGCATGGACCCAGCCTCCAAACGTCTCGTGTGGTCGTGCATCAGCTCGGCGGTGGCGCGCGGGCGCAGCGTGGTGCTGACGTCGCACAGCATGGAGGAGTGCGAGGCGCTCTGCTCGCGGCTCACTGTCATGGTCAACGGCGGGCTGCATTGCTTGGGATCACTCCAGCACCTTAAGAGCAAGTTTTCGCAAGGTAAAATAGACTTTATTGGGTTGTCGTTAAGGTGCAGTATGTTCAGAAAACGAAGTTTTTAAAAAGACGTAGCGTTTTTTTGTATCACAATACGGCTGCCATAGATTTATATTTAATTATACGCAAGGGTCTCCCGCGATTTAATTTCATTGTTTTTACCTATCATGCGTCCGTAAATCTTTGAATTATTCTCAAACAATAGATGATGTGTAATAATACTAATAATTATAACATGAGTTTCTGGTAACAGGGTATACACTCGTGGTGAAGTGTCAAGCTGGGCAACAAAGGAACGCCGACTTGGAAAACATCAATACCGTAATATTAGAACGTTTCAACGATATAACTCTTGTGTAAGTATTTATATCCTAGTCTTATGAAACGATTACAATGCTAGTAAAGTAAATATTAAGTCCATTTTCTTGCTCGCCAACTGCAAACTTATGATATTTTGATATGATTCATATTCATACTGCACCACTTGTTCAAATTACACTTAGTTTGGCAAGAGTCGCTTGTCAGAGAATTATACCGTATTTTTCTTATGCTAGTATTAACCCAAAAGAAAGGGACGAGTTTCTGATAAATAATTTACGGTACATTTTGCATTCCATATTCATTGAGAATTTTGAGATGCCGCTAATTGGCTTAAGCAGGGCAGTATTACTGACAAAATGTTTCGTGTTCACAGAGAATCGTACCTAGGCATCAACACGTACTACATCAAGGACCCGGGCCTGCCGTGGTGGCAAGTGTTCCACGCGATGGAGGAGCTGCGCTCGCAGCTCCCCATGGAGGACTACTCCGTCACGCAGACCTCTCTCGAACAGGTGTTCCTTAAGTTCACTATGTCAGAGTCCAGTACTAAATACAAGGGCGGGTAAGGACAGCTTATGTATTTGAAACCAAAAGTAATTTTTGAGTACGACAGCCAAATGATTAACCCTTAAGTTCATAGCGGCAACGTACTTGCCATCATGCTTAAAACAAAAACGCATGTCTACAATAAGAATTATAGTTCGAAATCGAATGACTAGAAAGGAATGTCAAATGGATTAAGGGTTAAGAAATTCTGTTACGACCGTACGGAAATATAACATGCATAAAGTGGAGCGTAGGCCTGGTTGTATCAGAATTTTATCGTACATTTCGCGGCTAAAGTTGTCAAGCCCTAACATATAACATAAGGTCTCACTAGAGTTATAGCGTCGAACAGTACCTGCTTTCTCAACTGTCTAACGATATTTAGCTCCACTTGCTATTAGTGTCCTTATTTGTCCTAATTTAAATGTCCAAATTTGGTGAAAGGAATCTCTAGCTACTCGCGCGCAGTTTTTTGTACGATATTTTACTTAACGAAGTTTGACTTGCGATACCTAATTACCTACGTATTTATACTGATTAATGTAGGTACGTTACGGGTAAAACCACAAATCTTGCCAAAAACTGTATATGACCAACGTTTACAGGCAAAGTTGAAAACAAAGTTTGTTATATAAAGTGATTAAAACATGACATACAAACATAGGTTAAGAATTAAGATATTATATAAAGAGGAAACGATATGTATTGATAGTTTCGAGTTACCTATTAAATGTACTTAAATTTGAAATGGCTGCTTAAGATGACGTTGATGAGTTTATCGAATCGAGCATACCTTTTGTAATTATGTAGACTTTACTATTTGCCTAAATGGTTAGGTACTTACTTATATGAAAACCTACTCGTAAATATCGCTCAGAAAAATAATCGATCGAAAATACCACAAATCGACCTGAGTGAGTCGCATCTCGCCTTATCGGTAGAACTTATGATTAAAACTACATGGGTATTCAGTATTCATGTTACCGTAAAAACCCGTTTTGAGTGAAAACGCGTTTTCCCTAGTTAAAACTAGTGAAGTTTTCCGTATCGCCTCAATGAAAACGCACTCTCACTAGTTAAACTAGTTTTTCGAGATAGGTGAAAACTAATTTTAACTGGAATTTTTCAGTCAAAACTAGTTTTCGCAAAGTGCCTTGGTAAATACTAGTTTTGTTTTCACTGAGGGGTTTACGGAAAACTAGTTTTAAGAAGGGAAAACGCGTTTTCAATAAAAACGGGTTTTTACGTGACATATAATAATGTATACTTGTATATATAATGTGTTTAGACAATCGTACCGTTATCGTTATGTTTTATAATGCCTTACCAGTGTTTTTAAAACATACCAGAGACGATAGATAATAAACACTGCCAATCTTGTCAAGTTGCGTTCCTCTTCAATGTAGATGGCGCCACTTTAATTTTGTCAACCCTTTTTCAGGCATAGTACGATTTATCGACCACATACGCGCAAATAGAATTTCAGCTTTAACATTGCGATTTAAGGTCTCAAATTAGATTGCACTTTCGAGAAATTTGACTTGTCTTCAAATGAATCATCAAAGCTGGATTAATTGTAATAAATATTTGGATTTGTGTTTTTTGGGAAAACCATGTAGATTGGTGCGGCCTGGAAAAGGGTTAAATAAAATTCATATACAATGATCAACAAAATATAACACTTAAAAATGTATAGACGTAATTAGTAATACGAAACCTCAAGAGTAATTTTCTCGAAAAGAAATATTATTTTTTATTGATTTATTTATAATGCTACGTGCAAAGTACGTGGGTAGTGGGGAAAATACAAACGACAACAACGCCCGGGATGGAAAAAATGAAAACTTTTTTATGAAATGACATCAGGGAGGGGAAGAGAATACCCACTAACATCCCCTGCGGCGTTGCCCGCTCTACCGTTGTTGGGAGACGCCACGGGGTCGCAGACCATTCCACCGTGTCGTCCCCCCGGCTGCCCTGGTTAGAATTCCGGGGGCACCCTCGTTCCAAAGGAGGGAAGCATCGGCAACGCACTGAACCTTCCCCCAGACGTGTAAGGCCCTATATTGTGGATCCCCATCCCACAGGCCCTACTAGGGGAGTAGGCGATTAATATATTGTAACCGCCTTCTCCCCAACCGTCTACACCGGAGCGGGTGCGCATTTGCTCGCTCCTCGCGCTCCCGTTCCGCTACCTCCTTAATGTCAGATAACCTAAGTTTTCCATACCCGGCAGTGCGGCACCAGTCATCCTTGAACTCATGTCATGTTACATTTCATCATAATAAAATTGGAAAGCTGTGCGAGACTGGGACATTTCTAAATATACTATTTAGAAGGGGAAGCAAAGTTTTTATATTGATTAGCAGACTTTATTATTTAATCCTTCTCATTGCTTAGAACTTAATTTAAGAATCTCTCTTGATCTTACTTTTTAAATTATAAGATTCACTTCAACTACGAGTACACGTGTGATTTATTGTGATGGAAATTTTGATTATTATATTTTACAATTATATTAAGAAATATTTTTGATGTCCAAATACATAATATAATTATGTTATGTCCTACGAATATACTACGGCCTGAGCACAAACTTCAATATACACCAAATACTTCATACGTGAGAGAGGGGTGCATTTGCTAAAAGTGGACGCATCCCTTCCTCACGAGAATAGACGAGAATGTGACTTTTAGCCATACTGGAGTTTGTGCTCGGTTTTTACTAGTTATAGTTTGATATTTATTGTATGACCTCGGAAGGGACCGAGCAAAAAAGGGGCATAGGTTTTTCTACAACATTAAAAATATCATTAGGGTATGTCACCAAATTTTAAGTCTGACCTTTCTAGCAGAACATTTTGTAATAAATGTGATATTCTATTCTAAGCGTTTACCTAAATATGCTTGTTACAGTACTTCACCATGTACTTAAAATGTAGATAATAGTTTTAGATATAAATTATAATAAACGTAAATTAATTTATATTTAAAATTAGTACTTACTTGTGATTACCAACTTTTTTGATGTAAACGACCTGATTACCCAAAATAAATTTATAGTAATGCAGAAACTTATTGGTCTATGACCTATGAAATGAGATATTGTCGCCGTGTATTTTCTTATTCACTTGTCTTATTTGAAATCTAATATGTTCTATTTCTTTATACGATTAAATAATTCATAATGTGATTTAAGTACAATGTGATCTGTGAAAATGAATTAGGAATTTTGTTCTAGATACTGCCATGTTTTAGCCATAATTAACCAATTCCTTAATTTTTTATAATTGGTTACTTTAATATTTATTTATTTAACCATATCTAGCTATACCTAAGTACAAATTATTTTATTCAGATAAATTTGTCATATTATCAAAATACAAATTTATTATTTTTTATGCTTGCTCTGATGAAATTATAATAAAATAATTGATCTTACGACTAGATAAAAAAAACTGTTCTTGTTTTAGAGCGGCGTACCCGCTCAATCTGGATGTTTTATCTTGTCTTAAGTAAGAGCGAAACAAAAAGATGATACATTACTAAAGGATAAACGCACCCTGTTACCACAGTTTATGGAATGGCCTTAAAGATGCGCTTAACTCCTTTAGTTAGCTTGCTATACCAAACATTTCCAATTGCGTTGGCTTGGCTGTTCAAGTGTTCAGTAGAGGAAAAGTGGTGACAGGTGACCTGTGTAGACTTATCTAATAGGGTATTTTCCACATGTTGAATTTTATAACTAAATCTAGTTAAATAGATAGAAAATGAGCAATTTATCACAATAAATTGGAAACTTAAGAAATATATGGGTTTAATAAATAAATACATCAAATTGAAAAAAAAACCTTCCCAATAGGATAAAAATAATGGTACCATTCGATCCTTACATTTTATTTAAATAAAATTGTACTGCAACAATATACATAAACGCAATATTTCACCGACAAAATCGCAATTTCCTTGTTTTCAAACAAAAAGGAAAAAGGTATTGTCGGCTATTATTAACAGACTGTACGATTATTATATCGGTTATAACTTTTCTACGACAGACAATGTACCTTTAGCCTGAAAATTTCACATATAGTTGGCCAAGCAAATCTTGTTAATAGAAAAAGGCGGCAAATTTCAAAAATGTAGGCGCGAGGGGTTATCGCAGGGGGGGGACAGTCCCTTAGAGAGCCATTTATTCGAAAAAATAGCGTCATCTTTATTACTTAACTCGGAACTGGTTTTTTTATGTGGCATCCCCGCACCCATGTTGGCAACACTGTATCTGTTATTGACTTAAAAGTAAAACAATTTTGTTTCGTGCTCCTTTTTTTATATTTCAGCCATTTAAAATATTTTATTTCTATTACATTTGGGTCAATTTTTGAGTGGGCATTTTTTGCAAATTGAATGTGGGATAACACAATTGCTTATCAGCGTCCTTATGCTTGACTAAGTTTACAATGCCGCATTGTTGTGCATTTGGATGTTCGAAGAAAGGTAAATTATTTTGTCTAGAATTACTACTACTAGACATTTTCTGTTGTTGAAATGTTGATATACATACTGCGATTCGAGATGTTAAAATGGTCACGCAGATGTTACACCATTTGAATTTATTTAAATAAATAACTTATTTCAGGTGCGGTGCTGCACGTTTTTCCAAATCCAAACAAACACCCTGATCGATTTAAAGTTTGGGCTCAGCTTATTGGGGGCAAGTTGGGCACCCCATCAGATTATGAATTTTATAAAAAAAGAGGATTTGCGATCTTCATTTTACCGAAGAACATAGGAATCGCTTTAAGCGATTAAATGCTATAGCAGTACCGACCCTATGTCTACTTGGTAAGTTTCTATTATGTATAACGTAAAAACACAATAATAACATTTTATAACCGCCACAGTATGCCTGACTGACTGTTTTCAAGCCTAAATCACTATACTGATTGTGCTAAAGTTGTACCAAAAAATAGCAGTTAAATTTAATAAATCTAATAATAATAAATAAATAATATAGGACATTATTAAGCGAGGTTTAGACTAGCAAGAACTTGCATGCAATTTACGTTACATTGCTGCCTACTAAGGTAAACTTCATTCAAAATGTTTATCAGATACCGCAATGTATTGAAAATTGCATGCAAGTTCTTGCTAGTCTAAACCTCACTTTACACAAATAATCCAAGTCCCGCAGTAAGCTCTATAAGGCTTGCGTTGTGGGCACTAGACGACGATATATATAACATATAAACTTTTATATAAATACTTAAATACATATAAAACACCCATGACTCAGCAACAAATGTCCGAGCTCATCACACGAAAGAATGCCGTTACCTACCGGTTTAGAACCCGGGACGGGACCATCGGCTTCATAGGCAGGGTCACTACCTACTAGGCCAGACAGGTCGTCAAAAGTGAATGCGAATGACATTAAAATTTGGAACTGAACTTATGCAACAATTTTGCATATTATATGCCTTGTGTAAAGTCAGCAATGCCATTGCAGGGGGGGGGGTCACTTTTTCTGCAGATGACTCTACCAGCGTGAGCTACGCGCTACGAGCATAGCCAACAACATGAGAATCCACCACAACATCCACTTTTCAAGATGTTGCTCCTGTAACTGACATTCAGCCCACCTTTCATTCTGCTGCTTCTGCGCCAGGTAATTCACGATCCTTCCGCCATAGGTATCCTTTTTTAAGACTCCGCTGTCCGTCTGTCCGTCCGTCTGTCCGTCTGTCTGTCTGTCACCAGGCTGTATCTCATGAACCGTGATAGCTAGACAGTTGAAATTTTCACAGATGATGTATTTCTGTTACCGCTATAACAACAAATACTAAAAACAGAATAATATAAATATTTAAATGGGGCTCCCATACAACAAACGTGATTTTTTTGCTGTTTTTTTCCGTAATGGTTTATTGCTGACTGTAGGTAGGTACTTTTCTTTCCACGTGCCGTGCAAATATACTCTTCGAGACAATGCTAACAATCCGAAACACAATTAGTTTGCGTTGGTTTATCACAGAGTTCTCAAGACCAAGTCCTGTCTCCGTCATCAGATCAGCTCCACGTCATCATAATATTGGATTGTCATCCGATTTACATGTGTATGCAAAATTTCAGCTCAATCGGAAGTCGAGTAAAGTTCAAAGTGTTTTTATTTAATAGTAGTAGTGTTTGGTAGTAGTGTTTTTATGTAATAGTAGTGGGTCAAATTTGCTTTAACATCCAAGATTTGACCCACGCTAACTAACATTCAGTTCATACCTACCTCCTAACAGTCAAGTTAAATAAAAGCTTGTAAAAAGTGCAAAACGAATGTATCTAATTATCAAAGCTGCTCAAAAATGTCATGAGAATCGATTGAGAAATGACAAACGGCGTACATACGAAAGCATATTTACCTACCTAAGCTGAAAAGGAGATGTTTCGCTTGTTTTCGCTCACTCAGTCATCACTTCACCAGTGTCTGGGCTTATTATTATAATTATTAATTATAGCAATATAGGTATACTGTTAACGGTACTTTCGAATCGTAATTTCGGTTAGCTCGGGATTTGGTACCTGCGTCCCAAACCTACCTACGTACCTATTTTTCCACCCGATAAATATACTTTTAATTTTTTTTAATACGTCGGTGGCAAACAAGCATGCGGCCCGCCTGATTGTAAGCAGTCACCATAGCCTATGGATGCCTGCAACTCCAGAGGTGTTACTGTTATAGTTATACGTGCACGTTGCCGACCCTAAAACTACGCACCCTCGTTGAACTCTAAATAAATAATATAAATATATTTAACATAAATTTTGTATGTAAACATATGTTTAATACGCTTTTTCAGGCACATCATGCGCCCAACATAAGTACTTCTCTTGGGATTCACAATCAACCTACCTTTCATTTCGCTACTCCTGCCGCAGGGTGGCCCCAGGTAAATAACAATCCTTGCACTCACATACTAACTGTGCGTCACGTAATTACGTACATGTGTGTGTGTGTGTGTGTGTTTTTTTTAATAAATTTAATCGACAGATGTCCAACACCTAGCACTACCTAGCTCGCGCTATACGCTCAAATTTGATATAATAATACATAATGTATTAATACGAAATGATACAAATAGGTAAAGCATGGCTTGGCCCAACTTATTTTTAGGACTTTACTAAGATTCCTCTGTCCGTCTGTTCGTCTGTCTGTCACCAGGCTATATCTCATGAACCGTGAGTGCTTAGACATTAGAAATTTTCACAAATGATATATTTCTGTTGCCGCTTTATCATCAAATACTAAAAACAGAATAAAATAAATATTTAAGTGGGGCTCCTATTCAACAAACGCGATTTTTTTGCCGTTTTTTTGCGTAATGGTACGGAACCCTTCGTGCGCGAGCCCGACTTGCACTTGGCCAGTTTTTTTAAGTATGTTCGCCGATAACTCCGACACCCGTGATCCGATTTGACTGATTTGAGTAATTATTTTTTAGTTTGAAAGGAGGTCCTCAATTTTTAGGATTACGTACCCAAAGGGTAAAAACGGGACCCTATTACTAAGACTCTGTCTGCTGTCTATCTGTCTGTCTGTCTGTCTGTCTGTCTATCTGTCTGTCTGTCTGTCCGTCTGTCACCAGGCTGTATCTCACGAACCGTGATAGCTAGACAGTTGAAATTTTCACAGATGATGTATTTCTGTTGCCGCTATAATAACAAATACTCCGCCGTGATTCGCGCATGAGTGTGGAGGGCCCACTCGAAACAGAATAAAATAAGTATTTAAGTGGGGCTCCCATACAACAAACGTGATTTTTTTGCGTAATGGTACGGAACTCTTCGTGCGCGAGCCCGACTCGCACTTGGCCGATTTTTAAAGGTACATTACATGTATAGTGAGTTGGGTGTTTTCTTAAGCAACTCGAACATTTTCTCTCGAAAACCATCAATTTGATGAAGTGAATCTGATGATGATGATTTTTTGATAATAATGTTAGTTTATAATATGCAGTATGTTCAGCGATTACTCCGACACCTTCCTGTGCACTGTGGTTCGATTTGAACAATTATTTTTTTTAATTTGAAAGACGTTACCTCCATAGTGGTCGCATAATATATTTTTCCCCTCACTAGCTCGGAAAGCCGCCTTTTATCCTTTAAAACAAGCGGGGAAAAACGCATTTTATCCACTAGTGGGGAAAGTAATTTGACCTTGGATGGAGCGTGTTTAAGTAGCTTTTGACAGATAACAAAACGTAAAACGCTCATAATAATGGTTCGTTCGATATTAATTATCATTAAATAAATGGTTTGAGAATTTAATATACAATACCAAATTTTGCTTTATTTCATGATTTTAAGTCATAAACCTTAAATTCCATAAGAAACATTTGTTTTTTTTTAAATGATGTTGAATGTTGTGATGTTTACTTTAGTTTAGTTTAGAATAGTAAAATTTAATATAGATTAGAATGTATAAATTAGATTAATATAATAATTATTCTTAATGTAATGGGTTGATACCTAAATAAATAACATTTTTTTATGTAATTCTGAACGCACAAGTTGAGTCGATGCAATTTCAAAACGCATCGTCAGAAATGTCAACATTGTCAACAAAATTTTTCTCACCGACTCCGACACGTAAAATTACATAACTTCCAGTTTTCTGTTATAATATCGTATTATCGTAAAAAAATGAGTGATTCGAGTGAGGAAGATGATCTAACGCCTGTGGATGTTGCACTTTCCTTGCTATAGTGAGGGGAAAAGTTTTGTGTTACACACGGGTGCAAATTTAATTCACTTCTCGTGTTGAAACACTCGCGGGTAAAATACAACTTTGCACCCTTGTATAACAAATAACTATTTTGGATCTGATAATAGTAATGTTGGAATACATATATGTTATCCATGAGGAATTGAGGGAACTCCTTGATTTTTAGGGTTCCGTACCAAAAGGGTAAAAACGGGACCCTATTACTAAGACTCCGCTGTCCGTCTGTCTGTCACCAGGCTGTATCTCATCAACCGTGATAGCTAGACAGTTGAAATTTTCACAGATGATAGATGATGTTCGCTATAACAACCAATACTAAAAAGTACGGAACCCTCGGTGGGCGAGTCCGACTTGCACTTGTCCAGTTTTTTTAAGGCACGTATATGGTGATTTCGGTGTCTTATAAAGTAACTCAAGCATTTAATCCGGAAAACTACTAATGTTAGGGGGTGGACCTGGTGATGTAGACCACAGACTATTATAGTGGAACTTTTCTATTATTGGGTATATTATGATTGAGTGTATTATGATTTACAATGTAGGTAGTACTGGAAATGACTAAAGAGACTAAGAGGTGAGGGGTAGGTGTGAGAAGTGAAGACTGAAGACGGTAGAGGGTGGTGTTTTGAGGTTGGGGCTTGACGATTCATGATCCGAGAGGCTAGGCAGTTGAGAGGTGGCTTATAAACGTGAAATATTTCTGTCTGACTCTTTATCATTTTCACGGCTAAACAACTGAACCGATTCAACTGATTTAGGTGAAATTCTGCATGAAGCTAAAAAGTTTAAGCCCTTCAGGTAGTCCTTGATTTGTTTTATATTTTTAATTTATCTGGTAGAGGGACAACAATATAATTTAGTCTCAATCCTACGCTTGCGTGCTATGGGACAGTTAAAAATAATATACGCAGGCAATACATAAACGCATTGGATTTATACTGACGTACTGTGTTAGTTACTAGGTACCTACAGAAAGCAGGTTCATTGCATGATTATGATTTATAATTGTTATATATTTGCTGTGACTTATTTTTCAAGAGTGTTTTTAATAAAAAGACACTTCAAAATCGCTTACCTTCTTTCTAAATTTTCTAATGTAAAAAATACGAAGTAGGTACATATAGTTTAGAATTATGAATGACACCTCTAAGTCTACTGAAGAGTTTGACCCTTTATGTCATAAGTCGTAGCATTACGTTGGAGTTTTCTTTTTTATAAATATAAGCTTTATAATACTTTCAGGCACCAGGCACTGCCAGCGCCCAACATTTGCTCCTAGAATTGACTATCAGCACATCTTTCATTCTGCTGCTTCTATGCCAGGTATTTGATGGTTTCTATTATGTCAAGTGAAGTGATATAGGATTGAAGAGCATGAGTAGTAGTAGTCAACTACATACCGAGGAAGCTTTTATTTTGTAGTTTCGCCATGTCCGTCTACATGCCTGTCTGTATGTCTGTCCGTCCGTAGCTTTGTTACATGATCGAAAGGCATCCGATTCGCACATCGCTCCGGTATTTTAGCGATAAAACGCTATGCGCGTATTATAGCGACATTCCGCTTGCACGTCGGAATCGGACGCAGTGTGCCATGTGCCTTAGTACTAGAAAGCTGCAATTTGATATGGATATATAAAAAACAATGATGCCGACAAATGGTAGAATAAAGACTAGAAATAGTTATCCCACCAAAAACATTTCATGTAAAGTGTTGCCAAGACTAGGTGCATAAAGCTTTTACACTAAAAAGCTATCAGATCCCGTAGTAAGTACCAAGACTTACTCTGTAAGTCCTAACTTTATAAGCTCTAACTGTATAAAGCCAACATCTTGGTCAAACGTACAGTACGGCTTGGCCGTTTCGTTGCTGTCAAATGGACAAATTGGACAATCCCTTACTGACACTCAGAATTTGAAAGACTTGTGTTACTACTTTATACAACAAGTCCACCGAGGGAGTGTTTATGTGACTGCAATGAAACGGCCAAGCCGTACTGTACGTTTGACCAAGATGTTGGCTTTATACAGTTAGAGCTTATAAAGTTAGGACTTACAGAGTAAGTCTTGGTACCTACTACGGGATCTGATAGCTTTTTAGTGTAAAAGCTTTATGCACCTAGTCTTGGCAACACTTTACATGAAATGTTTTTGGTAGGATTTCATTCATTTTTGTAAGAGTTGATATACCAGCTAGAAATGACAATTATTCGTTTATAGAATCTACGATAATATAAAAATTTTAACATTAGATTTTTATAAAACTTACGTATTGCTAGCGCAATCTATGTAGGGCCTATATAAAGTCAGGAATTTTATGTATTATAAATTGTAAGTTTCTAGAAATTTTAAAGCATTTTTACCATCATCGGAATTGTTTTTAATGAAGTAAGCGTTAGTGAAGGTCTCCGATTCAGCTCACTCAATCGATTTTTGTGAATTTTGTGTTCATGTTTACTACTAAGTACATATTTCATTTTTGGAAAATATACAAAATCACGGAGTCATTTGTAGATCAGCGCCTAAAGAAGTAGCGGTTTCGATATCATTAGGCATTTTTTTCTTTTTGAGACATGTGTTCTATCTACATGCAAACATATTTAATTCTTAATGGAGAATAAGTAGCCAAATTTCACCTAGGGATCTAGAAACTTTGGTGTGTAGGTACATTACATACTTACGTGCTATCGTGGTGCAGTTGGAAAACCGCGGCTTTGTAGTGCGACGATTAGTTTGACATGTATTTTTTAAATTATAATTTGAATTTAGCGAGTGCGAAGTGCGCGCCGTTCCGGCTCTCCGGCTGTTCTTCTGTATAAGTCGTCCGTATTACTCAACTTATTTTCGCGAAATTTTGTGAGCAGAATTTATTGAAAAAATATTAAAATCGCTCACTTATCACACGCGAGTCAAGAAGTATATAAATGAGCTCTCCGAATATGCATACATTGTTACGGATCTTACGGCCGCGTTACTCTGGTGTTTCGAGATCTCTACACGGCGGGAGTTGCCAATCGTTGGGAACTGTTTGATGGTACTGTGACATCCGAAAACAAAAAGTACAGTTTTATGTTTTTTTCTAATAGGCTACACTTATTTAGGCTATGTTCGCGAGATGAACCTAGAACCTCCCTTGTGTTTAAAGTTCACCATCTCGCGTCACCGCGTTATCCCGGCATTTTTAGCCACGACACGGCTAATGGGAGCCTGGGGTCCACTTGGCAACTAATTCCAAGAATAGGTAATAAGCGTAGGCACAAATTTTTACGAAAGCGATTTCCATTATTAGGATTAGTCCCGTTTCCTCACGATGTTTTCTTTCACGGAAACGCGACTGATAAATATAATTTCGTACATAAGTTTTGAAAAACTGATTGGTACGAGCCGGGGTTTGAACCCGCGACCTCCGGATTGAAAGTCGCACGCTCTTACCGCTAGGCCACCAGGTCGTTATTCTTTATATTTGTCTAAAATATTCGATATCCTAAATGTCAAATAACTTATGCTTCTCAAATGCTACTGCGAACGGTAAATAGTCATATCATAATAGGAAGCTTACATTCACATATGACCTTTTATTTTCGGACGTCACTGCCGTCACCGGTGTGTCAGACAGAGTTCTCAACAGCTGGCTACTTGTAGGCGTGTAGATATCTCGGACCCACCAGTGTAATCTGACCGTAAGCTCCGTAACAAAATAAGCGTAATCGGAGAGCTTACTTATACCGGTTTTTTAGCCCTTCACTCGCGTGTGATAAGTTAGCGATTTTAATATATTTTTTAAAGTTCATTACGGCGCCATCCAGTGTTGAGTAGCTGTATTAGATTAGTGTTAGGCGAGCTATTTTGAAATAATTAAAGAACAGATTATGTTTCATAACTTTGACATTATATTTTAGACCGTGGTATATGTTACCTACAGTTGATATTCATTCTAAAAATGACAACCGGTAAAACCCTATTGGAATGGAAAGTTGCTATTAATGTATGCCGCTAAATTGCTGTCATTTCATATTCAGTAGTTTATTAATTCGTGCAAGAAACAGTGCCAATATAGAGGGCGCTATTTTGGCTGGTTTACGTGAACCTGGTTCAAATCGAGCCTTCGAAAACTTTTTGGTTTTTTTTACCGTTGTTTTTGTATTAGCATTCCGATCACTGCTACCACACAAAATTTCACGATTCTAGGACTTCAGGAACCAATGTTTTCAGGATTAGAGGTATTTTTAGGTACCCCCATTTTAAGGCGTTGCAGGGCGAAAGTTACAGATTTCTGGTCACCATATGTGTCTGCATACAGACCCATCCCTACATGCCAAATTTCAGCCTTCTAAGACTTCAGGAAGTAGTCTGTATTTTCTATGACGCGAATTTCATGTGTTTCGGACAGTGAAAATTAAGGTACTATAAAATTTTAAGTATAATAGGTAGCTTAATAAAACTTGGTGTTTTTGATAAGTCTACTGAGTAGGTACATGGTATACAAAAAATTTCAGCTCTCTAGCATTGTCCAAGCCGAAACTACGAGGGTTCGAAAATACGGCGAAACGTGCCGAGAAAAGATATGCACTGCCTTTTGCCCTTTGTCTCGTCTTGGCGGGGGCACGGCCGTGCCCCCAGATTTGTACCGTACCGTACCGTACCGTAGTATGAAGTTCATGGCCTTCACTAAATTAAAAAGCTACATTGTTTCACTCCCTGGAGTGAGGAAAGTCGCACTTTCCTCACTCCAGGGAGTGAAGAAAGTAGGCTTGTTCGAGCTGCTGGGGTGAAAAAATATTTTACAGTACATATGGTGCTACTTTCTCGCACTGAGCACTTTTCGTCCATATGTCGAAAGTTTAAAGGGCCATATGTACTGTAAAACGTTGTACGATACACGTGCGAAAAGGTAATTCGCAACTCGTGTCGATTTAAAACACTCCCTGCGGTCGTGTTTTAATTTATCGCCACTCGTTTCAAATTTTCTCTTTTCCGCACTTGTATCGTAAATAACTATTTTAGCGTACCTCCCCTAAACGTATTTTTTTCGCTTCAACCCTATGTTAACCTGTACAACATCCAACGTGTTATTGGACTTATTGGATAGGTCTTCTCTTGGACAGAATGGTAACTACGGAGCCCTACACTGAGCATGGCTCAACCTGCTCTTGACCGGTTTTTATTACAAGCTTTTATTTTTCTAGCAATATTTGTATGTACGTATATATTGTGCGCATGTTCGGGTCAAATCTTACAAGCCTAGACCAACTTCTCATTATTAGGTTGAGCTAAAAGTTCACTTACTTATTATGTAAGTCGGGTGACAATACAGTACATATTATGGTTCCATCGAGCTTATCTGATGATGGACATAGGAAGTGGCCATAAGAACTCTGCGATAAAACAACACAACCTAATTGAGTCTCGGTGAGTTTCGTAAATCGCCAGTGTGATATAGGGCTCTTAGCGATAAAAAGCTGTATTTTCTTTTCTGTATTTTGATTCTGGATCAAAAAGGGAATCAATTACCATTAATTTATTTTTTTATTAAAATACATGTGAGAAACATGAATACTAAATATTTTTCTAAGGTCTCGATAGTTATGAAATAGTGGTGAAATTGTTAGGTCTCCTATTTTCGGAAGTACGTACCTAAACAATGATTATGTAGATTTATTTGTATTGTTTTCTTCTAGTTAAGCCCGCTATACAACAGTCTGAGGTGCCTACCATCATCAACAACATATGTACTGCAGATTCTTCTGTATTTGCAGAACATAATTATAGTGTGATGAGTCGTTCGAAAAGAAAGACATTAGATGAAGGTAAATATTTATAACGTCACCAATTATTATAACAAGATATATAATAACATTTAGTTATATTTAGTTACATTTAGTTTTGACATTTAGTTATATTTTGTTTTACAAAAAGGTGTGGATTAGTATTCCTGGTGTGTGATTATAATGCCACCACCTCTGCATTATGCGCTGCTGCGCCAAATTCCTTTTCGGCATAACCTCTTTTACATAAAAACTCGAAGGTACTACTACTAGGACTACTGGCCAACGAGACAGGACAATATTGAATAGCAATTGTAGCCCGCTAAAGTTGATATACTTATATTATCGCTCCGGCCGCATACCGCAAGAATATTGAACAACCGCTCAAGAAGATTAAGTTTTGGAATGATAGACGAGGATACAGTTTTACAATGGGGCGTTTATATAGCCTACTAGCGATTTTCGTCTGTAGCCTTACTTAGGGAATGCTTAACCCTGTATGCTAGTTGCGTGTGAGCGTGTGCTCCCGTTAGTGGCATTGTTTCTGCCCGTATGTGTTCCACATCAGTAGTTGACGTCGGACTTTGACTATCATTTCTGACTTTTGTCTTTTGCAATGGATCTCATCCCATCCTAAAAACAAACCTGATCGATTGATACCATAAATAAAAATTTGACATCTTAGCCTGTTGTAGAAATAAAAATACAGTTGATGATAAAAAGTTGTATCCACAATAAATTTGGTGACATAAAAAACTTAAATTTATAGTGACAGACTAAAACCAAAATTTATTAAAAATTATACGTATAATATTATAATTTTGTTTTCTTTCAGGTTCGAACAAACGTGAGGTGCAGCTTAAGGTAAAACAACTTCAAATGGAAGATAACCGTTTGCCCAAAAGGGGACTTTCATACAAGCACTGCCGCGTTCCAGACAGTATGACATTGTGCAGCACATGAGGAAACCAGCTCAGCTTTTAGTGAAAATGCAATAACAATCAACGAAGCACCCTAAAGGACGACGCTATTCACTAAAAGAAAAAAAATATGGCATTCTCGCTTTACAAATAGAGTCCGAAGTGCTAATACAGGCTGTTGTGTGAATATTTTTCACTTCCACCTGGCAAAGCGATGAAAAGATTATTAGGCGAAATTAAACTTACCACAGTGGCATAAACACAATTATATTCGAAGGAATTAAACACAAAATAACCAATCAGATGGCAGTCGCTTTCGTAAAAACTAGTGCCTACGCCGATTCTTAGGATTACTTGTCAAGCGGATCCCAGGCTCCCATGAGTCGTGGCAAAATGCCGGGATAACGCACGGAAGATGATGAGGAAGGACCTTTCACATCTCCAAACTTCATGCATTAACCGTAAAGACTATGCGTCTCTGTAATATGGTACAATTTTGACTTATTGGACACGTATTAGTTGTGTATTCCGTAGCATTCGTTTATAAGACTGTTAGCTTAGTCTCCTGACGCAAAACAATTACTTACATATTTCATATTCGCTAGGCTAGGTGCACGACGGGTGCTGCTGTCCTTATTTTGTGGGCTTCTCTACGGGAGTGAAATTATCAAACTGATGCTGCTAGAATTCATGTGGGACATTCCATAATATTATGTGTGTTCTCCCTCCACCGACTGCACTTTGCTAATAATTTCATTTTAACATGTGCCTAAGCCTTTCTCACTTCAAGGACCGCACGGAAGACCAGCGCTGGCTTTATATCTAGCATTACGCTGAGTTGGGTCCATTTCGTGATGCACACTTAACATATCAGAACCAAAACGTATTGTTACTAAAATTATAGGCAAAAAGTTGTATCTACTGATATACATACATACATACATACCTACATATAATCACGCCTATTTCCCGGAGGGGTAGGCAGAGACCACGGATTTCCACTTGCTACGATTCTGACATACCTCTTTCGCTTCCTTCAATTTCATAACATTCCTCATACACCTCACAATGTGTTTACATTTTGTTAGATAGATAATTCACTATTTATTACCGTTATGTTAAAATGTCATTTTGGTCGGATGTTCATATCCAAAGTTATATGGAATTCGTGTCTTTTATTTTCATCAAAATAAATATTGTTTTTTTTTACATTAGGGACCTTTAATATCTCCAAATTGAATGTATTATTGACGAATAGAATTTAATTTCCTTGCTTCATTTTTATATTGTACAGACTGTATTGTAACGTTTAGTATAAATACAAGTTGGCAGATATTTATTTTGATAAAAAAAAACTAATATGTTTAATATAAATTTATGTCCATCTGTACATTTTTAATGTCTGCTTTGGCTTAGGTTATTTGATTTTCTTATAAATTGTTTCATACTAAAATGCATGGACTTTCAGCAAAAAAGAGAAAATCTGTTATAGACAAATGGTGTACTTGTAATAAATTATTTACTAAGCTTGAAAATGTACATAAAAATATCTTTATTTAATCGTTTTTATTTATTTATTAAATAATATCATTATCTCTAAGAGCCACGACGCTAATTGCCAGATCTCTTCTAATTGCCATGGTGTGATAGTAAGCTCCCAACGCTAATTGGTAGGCCTTCACCTGTTCTTATTAGCTTTATATTGTAAATTTTAACGAAAGCCTAGGCTCCATGGATTGTTGTGTATGTACATATAAAAAAGTCTTTATTTAATCGGTTTTTTCTTATTACATAATATCTTTCCCTCTAAGAGCCATGACGCTAATTCCCCGGTCTCTTCCAATTGCTATCGTGTGATACGTTTATTGTAGTATAAAGTATATGTTTTTTATAAACTGAAATAGATATCATACACTGAAGAAAAAGTGACCAAGTCCACCACACACACAGTAGCAATCAATTTATTGTACACAACACAGGTTTACAAAAATACTTTATCAGAAATCAGAAATATTTATTGTGTAAACTGTGTAGGTATAAGAAGTTTAACTAGGAACATTTTTTGATAAACATAAACATATAGTAATGGAAGTACAAAGGCGAATTTATCCCTGTAAGGGATCTCTTCCAAATAACCTTTGAGTAGATGAGTGGGAAACTAGGCAGGTTAAGTAAAGTTATGTTTACCCATGCATGAGGTAGATATTGCCTCCTGTATTTGTATATGTTGCGATGTTTTCCTCATGTAAATGTTATATCGACATGTGTAGTAAACTTTTGGCTCCTGTATTTGTAAATGTGACGATGTTTTCTTCATGTAAATGTTATATCGACTTGTGTAATAAACTTTTGAATTTTAAATTATGAAATATCAACTATCTTTTCTTTCCAATTTATACTCACCTTATTATTTTATTTTATCCAGTATTTAACGAGCTACTTTATTATAATTTTCTTGTTAAAATCATGCTTTGTATAACATTGTATTGTACTTACTTTTCCTGTATGTCTTTACAATATATATGTGCTTGCCAATATATCTTACATCAAGCAAATATTATAATAAAGTTGTTGATTAATGGGTACTAGAAAAGCAAACTCGATATAACAAATTATAGATATATGACCCTGTTTACATATTGATTAGTGTTTAGTGTGAGTTTATACATTTGTAACAAATGTATGAAGCGTACTAAACATTAATCAATATGTAAACAGGCCCTGTAGGTATGAATATTGACGTTAATGCTTGTTGTTCAGATTTACAGATGGCGCTTCAAAATGGATACAAAAAAGTTCCACGAGAGGGCTCTCTTTCTCCTATATATTATACTACTCTTTGGGTTATCGTCCCATAGAAAAATTAAATTTCGCGTCTTTTTCTACTGACAAGATTTGCTTAGACCAACTATATATTTGCACTTGCTTCTTTTTTAGGGTTCCGTACCCCAAAGGGTAAAAACTACTTACTAAGGCTCCGCTGTCCGTCTGTCACCAGGCTGTATCTCATGAACCGTGATAGCTAGACAGTCGAAGTTTTCACAGATGATGTATTTCTGTTGCCGCTATAACAACAAATACTACAAAGTACGGAACCCTCGGTGCGCGAGTCCGACTCGCACTTGGCCGGTTTTTTATATATATATAGTATACTGTATAGTAGACGTAAGTCTATAACGATAGGCAATACAGTGTGTTAAAGACATTACATTTACAGTATTCATTATTTATTAGATCTTTTGACGTGGCTTTAACGTGTTTTACAGTACTAACGACGACCAGACGTTCCGACGGACCGACGTGAATGCTATATATGTTAGAATCTCTGTCTTAAAAGCATCTTCACTCTTAACATATAAGTTTTCACTCGTCGGTTCGTCGAATCGTCCCGCCGTCTGTTAGTCTATAACCTAGTATTCTCAGTAGCTTTATGTACACCGTCGTGAATGTATTTTGTATTATCTTTGTGTGTAGTGATAAATGTAAAATAAAATATTTATATTTTAATACAATATTCTTTTATTGCATAAATAGACGGATGCCTTAATCTTATGTATGTATAATGTCATGTAAGTCACGATATAACATGTAAAATCTACCTAACGTTATAAATTATAATCCAATATTTCGGCCAAAACACTATTATTAACAACAAATGTTGTTTACTACATGTCAACTTGCCACTGTATATTGACCCCCCCCCCCCCTAGCAGCATTGACAAAAAAATATTTCTAAATATTAACATATACATATTTACATGACTGTCATGAATTCTAGCAATTCAATTTTCTAAAATTGGCGTCTATAAAATATTTACATAACATTTGGCTAAAAGTTGCTAGAGCGGACTCAGCTAACTCTGCACGGACACGGACAAGAGTGTGCTAGTGCAACAATTAATGTCATATTCCTATAAAAATACCTTTACAGTTAGGAAAGCAATTTCGAACCAAGATTAGCTATTTCTAAGGCATTCTTGACGAAAATAACTCTTTTTAATTACTTTGTCAAATCTCGAGTCTGACGGTCGAGATCTCGAATCAGATTTTTCGCGCGAGATCGATATTGCGATATTTACAGTGGCACTTCACAGGCGGTGCAAACTTAGCGTGGTCTGACTAGTTATCTGCACGTTAAAAAAAGAGAAAATATTCTACAACTGCATTGGAGACACGAAGTCATCGTCGAACTAATACTATAACCTCTCTGACATTTCTCTCTGGTACTTTGTAAACTGCAGGAATATTTGTTCCAACGTGGTTTGTGAGATGGTGTAGTCTTCCACGTCGTGGTGTTGCCGGCAGCGTTCCATTGTGCCGAACATTTTAGACCAGGCAACGCTTCTGTCTGGCAGGTAGTAAGTTAGTAGGCCTTGGTACTCTTCCCTATAAAACATGTAAATTAAAGTTTACTTCAGCCCCTTTGTTTAAATAAAAAATACATTTAATTTTAACGTTAATATCTTTTTCCTTTTTTTATTGTGGGACGTACCACATTATTGCAATCTATAAATTGTTTATACAGATTTCCAGTCGCATGACTGAATAATTGGAATACTTACATTAGCTTGGGAGCGGTGAAATTGGTCTCTACGTAACATTTTACCGCAGCAATGCCGCGCGCGCCAGCTATCGAATCAGTACTTTCCTCGTCCATTTTCATTTTTATCGTTAATGTGAATCCTGTAAAAGTAACGCAAAATACAACATTCAGCTCTAACTGATAGATGGCGCTGTTATGGAAGTATGCGTTGTCTACATCTATCGACATAATATAAAGAATATCCCCACCTGCTCATTCGATCTCGCCAATCACATTTACTAACCTTCAGAGAAGTTGTTCTTCAAATGCTGCGGCGTGCCGAGACACTGGAAGTTGCCGTTGACCATGATGGTGAGGCGCGAGCAGAGCGCCTCGCACTCCTCCATGCTGTGTGACGTCAGCACCACGCCGCGTCCCGCGCGCCGCGCGCCGCGAATGGCGCGCCATACCTGTCCCACCACAGAAACCACAGGTGAAAAACGTAACTAGGTAAATCCCCTTTCATATGTAGTCATTATCTCTAGAACATCTGAAAGTATATCTTACAGTTAACCCAAAATAATTATTTAATTTTACCACACCAGCTCGAGTCGTAACCGCTCTTTTTATTTTTCAATGATGAGAACGTTGCATTTTATCAATAAGAGCAATATTTTATAGCGTTTATTTCGATTTGATTTTTGTACCTCATGTTTTACAGTTAGTATTTTACTCACGTTGGTGTGGAAAAAAAATCGTGTTTCTCTCGGTAGCAATGTTTGTTTAAATGTGTGCGTGCCTTAAAACCCTCGCAACGCTCAAGAATCTCCATATTTCCCTTTTGGAATTACTCGCTACGCTCGTGGTTTAATTTTGGATTCCTTCACAATACAACACAACAACCCTGTCCCCTTGTAAAACAAATAACTATAACGAACCTGTCGCTTAGCTGCAGGGTCTACTCCCGTCGTAGGCTCGTCGACGAACACAAGTCGTGTGAATCCAAGCAATGCTATAGCCGTGCTAAGCTTCCGTTTATTGCCTCCCGAGTACTGCTCCACCTGCAATTAAGTACATTACCTATATAATTAACATTAACCGTAATCCTACGTACGGAGCATACATACTTATCGAAAGTCGAACGTCAGAGCCACACGATGACTGCGACTCCTCATTTTCCCTACATATGATTTTTTGACATAATTATTCGTAAAAAAAGAGATATTATCGCCCGCAGCGTTTCACGTCGCATCACAGAACCGCACTTACGAGTAGCATTGAACTAGGCTCCAACGCAACCATCATTTCATACTCACTTGTTTTAGTGAATCGCATTGCGTTGTAGGTGTACTTCCTACTTCTCTACAGCCCCCGCAGAGAGAGTGAACAGTCGTAGTGTCTGGCGACCTGCTGACCACCACGTCGAACAGTAGCTTACCTGGCGTAAGGTTTCTTACCCGCTTGTCCAGGTGTTTGGTGAAGCCAAGCGAGTCCGCGAGCAGATCTGCGCGCATAGAGGCGTACTGGGTCGGCAGCCCGCGTAGCATGGTGAACAGTCGTAGGGTCTCTCGACCCGTCAGCTCGCCGAAAACAGCGTCGAACTGCGGACAGTACCCTAAACCAAACGATAACAAATTAATGGCACAACAGTAGGTACTCGGATCACCACATTGGATGGCCAGATATATTTAAAAACAAATACCTTTTTTTTGGTATGAACAAATGAACCTTAAGGCCGAACAAAAAGCAGGCATATTTGACCAATGTATCCTGCCTGTTCTCACTTATGGAGCTGAAACCTGGGTTTTCACCAAACACATACTACGTAAATTGAGCGTTGCCCAGCGGGCGTTAGAGAGAAAACTGGTGGGGATCACATTGAGAGACCGTAAAACAAATGAATGGCTGAGACAACAGAGCAAGGTCAATGATGTTATAAAACGCGTAGCCAGTTTGAAGTGGGAATAGGCTGGTCATATAGCACGAAAGACCGATTCGTGGAGCAAGGACTACTCGAGTGGCGACCGTGGGGGGAAGAGCGTCCTCAAAGTAGACCCCAGATGCGGTGGGACGACGACACCAAGAAGGTTGCGGGGAAGCAGTGGCTCCAAGTTGCACAGAACCGTGACGAATGGCGCAAAATGAAGGAGGCCTACACCCAAAGGGTAGAAAAAGGCTAAAGAGAGAGAGAGACAAAAAAAATTAATTTGCTAGACTATCTATTCCATTCCGATTAACAGACGTTACATTCCTCGACATGTACCTTAAGCTTGTCCAGTTTACTACACTGAAATACTATACCTACTAATGAGGTTAACTCCGATAACTCACTAGTAGGTATAGTATTTCAGTCTAGAAGACGATTGATGATTGGGCGATTGAATCTGAGAGTTTGAATTGAATTGATTTTCAATTATTACATAATCGGGTAAGTACCTAAACGCAAGAGAGATACAGTCCAAAACTCACCTATATTCTCATATACAGAATTGATATCTGTTTTTACAGAGTAGCCACTGACGAAGGCGTCTCCACTGGAGATAATTTCGTCGCCCATCAGCATTTTGAAGGTAGTAGTCTTGCCAGCGCCGTTCACCCCCAGGAGACCAAATACTTCCCCATCTGCCACCGCTGCAAACAAATTGTACTTATAATTGCTCCGTGAAAGATTATGTGATATATTTTTTAAGTACCTTCTACCATTATGTACCTACACAATACGACTATATGTGCGTTTACTTCACATCAACCGAATAGGTGTCCCACTTAACTTACTGAACGAAACTTGATTGACAGCCAGATGCTTCCCGTAGTATTTCGAGAGGCCCTTCGCCACAAGGCTCTGCTGTGCTAAGTTAGACTTGCTTATTTGCTCGACGTGTTTCATCTCGGCTAAAACGTCGGGGTCTATGGAGCTTTCGTCGAGAGGCGGTGGAGTTTTCGTCCAGTTAAAGATCTGCAGGAAATCATTTATTGAGGTTAGATAAAATTTATTTATTGTGTGGTAAATATATTCAAATATTATTTACCTTGTGGTATACATCGTACTCAATGAACATGAGCACGGTCCAGAAGACCACGCCGGAGACCAACATGCAAGTCAGGTAGCGCAGAATGCCGGGCTCTTCCCACTCAAAAAAGGGGTCGTCGCTTACTGAAATCATTTTGTACGTGTAGGTGGCAAAAATATATAGGTTAAGTACTTTATATAGATACAGAAATACAGACTTTATTGGTAAATATAAACAGTACATTTTACACGTCATAAACACAGACGTGACGTGACGTCATAGAGGTGAGTGACGTCACACCCATCGATCGGTGCTATTCATTAACGCCGATTCCGCACTGATGACTGACAACAGCGCCCGAATAGGTACAATTAATAAACCACAACATACTGTGCGTAATCTTAAACGGGCGCTCAAACGGGACTGAATGGAAGAGAAGTCGATTTTCCGACGTCGACGAGAGCACAAACTTTATTACAAATCGACTTGACCTAGTAGTAGTTCATGTCGTTCGTTTCGTTTCTTGCAAAGCGTAGCTACTAAGTAAGTACAGTACGAGTATAAGTACCGCAGCAAGCAGTGAAGTTATGTTCGCACATGGTCTGCATGGAGCACTCGCCGATGGGCAAAACAGCTGATAGGTAATCACACGCTTGCAAGCACGACCATTCCGTCAAGCCTACGTGGCTTAGAAATCTGAAACAATGTTTACCGTTTAAACTCGAGCTAAAGAATCAAGAGGAGAGTATCGCTTTTCTGTACTGTGTCACTAAGATTCCCCTCATACTCAAGTAATCGAGATTCCTCACTACATGCTCTGTGTTCTGCAGCAATAAAAGGACCGTCTCCACTTACGTATCTTATGTTTAGAGGGCATTTACGGATAAATTTCATAAATTTCACCCACCAAGAATATGTGACCCATCTAACTGATCCAACTCATCGAACAAAACTCCTGAAACACTCACGTGATGAATCTGACGAGACTGAAGAGCGGGAACATCTGCAGTGTACCGATGTACTGCATAATTATTTTTCATCGTATTTTCACGGAAACGTACGAACGTGTCTTGCTATTTCAGTCAGTCTCGGTACAAAAAATACTGAGGTTGACTGAAGTAGCATGACAAATACGAACGTTTCCGAGAAAATACGATGGATAGCAATTATGCACTTCCTATACATCTGTAGTCGAGGAACTCCACTAATTTTAACTGCGGAGAGAGCAGCGCTTCCACAATCTGTGGACCCGTCTGACCTGGGACAGGCTCCTATCATACTCACGTGATGGATCTGACCAGACTGTAGAGCGGAAATATCTGCAGTATGTAGTCGAGGATCACCGCCACGTGCTCCGTGTCCAGCTGCGGGGAGAGCAGTGCTTCCACGATCTGTGCACCCATTTGACCTGAAACGAGACCCCAAAACTGTATTGCATCGAGAAAAATGCATGCAGATATAGCATACCAATGGGGTTGGCCGGTCGAAAGAATTAGCAGATGGCGCCAGCATAGCTTGCCCTGTCAAACCCTAGAATTGTGTCAAATTTTTGTTTTTTAAAGCCCTGGATGCCAAACCTTTAATGGATGCCAAATCTCATAGAAAAAGGGGCAAGCTATGATGGCGCCATCTCTGGCCACCAGTGACAGTTGCCAACCCCATTGTAATAGATACCTAATTTACTGTCAAGCAACAAAAACTCATAGCCATATCTTTGGTTTGTTCTTGTCAGATGGTATTTGTGCAGTTGGTTTTCTACCATATTGTAAATTACCTATTCATGAAGTTAAATATTGCATTGAATTTTGCGACATATTATTTAGTTTTGTTGCGATGTCAAATCTGGCTTAGGGCCCACCCATTAGGGCCATTGCCCAGTGCGTCCGACCGAACAATAGCCAAATTGCACTTACCCAATAGAATGTTAATGAAAAACACGGCGACGAAGCCCATCGCCGGCGCGCTGAACAAGAACGACATTAGATAGTTCAGCGGCAGCATGGCGGCGCCGTACACCATGAGAACTAGGTACATCCGACCTGGCAATTTTAAACATATAATATTATTTATCATTGTTTGAGTGGTAGACAAAAGTTGAATGTTTATTTTACAAAGACCATAGCAACATTGGACTTTCAGTGCTTTCACAATTGAAAGCCAGATTGGGGGTATACTTATATCTCTTGTTTTTATCTTATGCTAAATTAATTAGTTCTGATTGTGACCTGTCAACATGATAGGACTTTTTCTTTTTATTGCAATTAACAAAACCAATACCTACCTAATTCCGAAACCGTGCTGAGACCAACAACCTGGAAGGCTACACACGAAATGACGATTGTCACAGAGATGATGCAGAACCATGCCCAGTCAAACACCGCGGCGGTGCCCCACATGACGATCGGCTGGATGCCAGCGGCCTTCTGAAGGAGCTTAGCTCGAAGAATGCGTTCCTGTTAGTAAAAAAACAATGATTTAGTTATACCTATTGGTGGGCTTAACTGACTTCAAATTTACAGGTAATTTACGAAAAGTATTTTGGGTTTCTACTTATGTATACGTTAATTAGTTAATGACGTATTGAAATCCTGGGTGGGACACGTATATCGTTTCGCCCACGCTTAATTACATATAAGAATTACAGTGATATTAGACCTAATAATCATCAAATTTATATTGTAATAAATGTAAACAAATATTCTTTAATTAGGTATTGTAACTAAATGCCGACTCTTACCTTGATGTAGAACATAACGAAAACTGCGCTCACGATGCCAAGACTGCTTGCTATGCCCGATGAGAGTTGCATGGAAAGATATGCAACGTAGGACTGCATGTTGGTCTAAAAAAAATATATCATAATTTGGTTAGGTACCTAAACACGAGCGCGTTCTCTGATCTCACAATAAAACCCAGTCGTGTAGTGTATTTAAATACTTATTGAATTTAAATATGTAATTTCGCGGGAAAGTGGCTATAATTTTCAAATATAGCGCTGAAGTCAGCATTTTTTCTGGCATTTTTACTTCATCCTAATTAGGCAATACACAGAAAGGCAACAACAAGAAAACATCATGGATAGAGTTGAAAAGATAAGGAGGAGTTCACCTGATCCACATAATTAACTTCAAGCGGGTAGTTGAACACGCTGAGAGTGGCGTTCGGGTCCCAGGCCTTGAGCAGAGCCTGGTGCACGGCGCTCAGCGAGATGGCCACATCGTGGTACCCGAAGTTGCTAAACCAAGCCGTGGCAGAGTCCTCGTCGAACGTGGCTCCGATGAGCATTCGGCTTCGCAGAAACGCCATTTGCGAGGGCTCATTAGTCTACAAAATGGTCAATAATTTATATTTATAGTAATACTTTGGAGGATTAATATTGACATAGCACGCATCTGCATAGGGGTGGATGTCAATGGAGGTTATATATGTCGTGGTTTCGCACTTTCGCATATAATTGCAACACCCGAAGTAGATTGGGCCATAGGATTGCACTGAAATGTGCACACTGTTAATATTGGTATCCGCAACCGACGTCTTAGATTAGGGCCGATACAGGCGGACTGCAACCCAACTGCACGCCAACTGCGACGTCGGCGTGCACTTCCCATACAAGTTACAATCGGGTGGCAGTCCGTCTTTACCGGCCCTTATGGAGGTTTAGACTAAGCTGACCTAAGCCCTGCCTGACCAGTAATGTATGATCATTGTCAAGAGGGCGATGTTCATTCTCATGTATAGGGTGACAGTTCATCACTATAGTATGAAAAAAATAGTTTCATTAAAATTCCGCAACATGGCGCATGATCATATAGGTATTCCTGGTCAGGCTTATAATCATAATCATAATCTTTATTGTCTGTGAGAAATGGGTACATTGCACAATAATTACTAATGTAACAATTTTATGTGGACTCACCAAGACTCTACCTTTACAGGTGTACAAACAAACATTTCCTATGTTACTCTTACATGAATGGTGTGCATTAATATTAATACAACCATAAATCATAATCAAAAATCTTTACTATAGTTTGTTATCAGTGGTACTTGGTAGTTTTCTTTTGCTAACCCAGCAGGGACGATGAATATTAAAGTTTTGATCAAATTTACCCTATACAAATAGTAGTCATCGACGGCTTCATTCTCCACGACTGTAATCTTCATAGTTTCAATATTACTCGAACTGAACATGTACTCGTATGCAGCCTTGGCGAGTGCACCAATTGAATTATGTGAAGTACCATTGTAAGAGAGTACTGTTTCCGTTTCTACAAAGCTGTAAATAAATCAGTAAAATAAAACTAATTATCACATTAAGTAAAAGGTATTAACTATAACAAATCAACGAGAAGTAAAGTAAGTTATAAGATAATCATTGGGTGCTTTTATACTTCACCGTTATTGTCCACGGCAACGACACGATAAATTGTCACGATAGAGCAGGCAACCTAAATCTTGTGGAGATAGTATGTCATCACTTTTATATTATCATGGACAGCAACGGCATATCGTGGACGATGTCGTCCACAATACTGTCTCTTATACTGTATACCACGACGACCACGGTAAAGCATTAAAGCGCCCATTTCCTTCTAAAATAGAAGATTTACTTACCTACTTAACATAAGCATCGACTTTTATAAATTTGGTTTGTGTGATTACATTATTCGATTACCACATAGTCAGTTCTAGTATGGTTCGAGTAATCGTGACTTACCCTTGTGCAAGCGTCAGCGCCCTCTGTATAACCGTTGGCTGCACCGACATGACCCAATGGAGAATCCCAAGCGTCATGTTGATCATAAGCAATGGCACTAGCACCTGCAGAAAGATAGGTAATGCGTTTGTTAACGTGTTCCAAGATGAAAGGCTCAAAAGGGAACACCACGGAAGATTCAGTAAAAAAATGCCGAAGACTATTAGCAACAATGCACATAAAATTCCTGTAATTCATGGAGAAAGCCTGGAATCCTGGACGATATTTTTGCTTTTCAACAACAAGATCTATTTGTTTCCTTACCTGCATCAGTAGCAGCATCCACGAACGCGACCACACCAGCCACAGCTTAAACCAGACGGCCCAGACATGCTGCACCCAGAGCCGACACCCACTTAGCATGTCCTGTTCCTTGTCCACTGAAAAACATTGTTGATTTGATCAGATCTTATGTCCTTACAAATACTACAAATGTTAAAGTAACTGTCTGTTCTTCACGCTTCACTCTTCTTCGCGCTTTGTTACACTGCTAAACCGATTTAGATCAAATTTCGTATGGAGATAGTTTGAGTCTCCGGAAAGTACCTACATATCAGTACAAGTAAAAATATTTTTTTACACAGCAGCAGTTGTTTCAGTTTTGAATTTAGAACCCTTATTAGTTACTCAATTCAAAAGTGCGAAATAGATTGCGGAATATGTACAAAAAATTTACGCAGAGTCTTAGGGGGTTATGGGAGTAAAAAAGTGGGTGGAATAAGTAGTATGGAAGTGGGATTTAGAAGTACTAATTCAACGGAGACTAGGTCGCGCCAGAAGCTAAGTCTTTTTACATGTTTCACGAGCCTAATTATTAAGGAATAAGTGATTGATCTGACTCTTACTTTGATCCATTGATAACGTATCCATGTCCGCTATTAGATCGTCAGTTAATCCAGACGTATTAGTTTCCACATCGTCAAAAGCGGTTGGAGCCACATCCGAGCCGACTCTATAAAGTAAAGCTAATATTATTTTAAAGATGTATAGGATTATTCCTTCTCAGTAAATTTTCAGGTCTGTTTTGCTATTAATATTCTAACACTAATAATTAAATGCTACCTTAAATAAATTAGGCAAGTAGGGACTTACCCAGAAATTGATCAAGGCATACTGGAAAGGGAAGTTTGTTTGCTTAATTATGTCGTTGTCTTTGTTATTAAGTAAGGTTAGGTAATACATCACCAAGTGTGCGTCGACGTGCAAACCCATTTGCGCGTTGTAATATACAGATCTTTATGTGAGACGGCACACCACTTGCGTGACGTGTGGTGTGCGTACACAGCTCCAACATTTTAGCGGACGCGCACGTGCACGTCTACGCACACGCAGTCGGTGTGCTCTGGCCTTTATACTTACGACATAAAAACATCTTCGAGGGTAGTGGCTGTGAGACCATAGTTTTTAAATTTAACGGTATCGATGTTAGCCTCCAGATCGTTTAGCATTGCTTCAAATAAATGCGACTGGTCGTTAGTTAAAGCGTATGTCACTTCGGTCCCTGAAACAAGACTAGTTTATAAGGTATATATTAACCCGAAAGTTGCCACATGGACCCCTAGCCTAGGCATTTAGTACTTAATAGGTTTGAACTGTGTTAAAAACGAACTGCCACCGAAAAAAATATGTGTCTCCCATATCCATAAAATTTGTATTTCGGTAGGTATATGTGTCGTTTTCAAGCAAAAGGTACCACATTGTCGCTTGCCATAAGGACGCTCTGGCAGGTTTTTCGTATAAACATACAAGCAATTTTCGTCCTTATGGTAAGCGATAATGTGATACCTTTTGATTGAAAACGTCACATATTGCCTGATAATTATCATAAGATATGAAATCATCTCAAAGTAATTAGCTTACTTGCGCATACATATTGGCCTTGCCCATAAATTTGACTAAAGGTTAAAAACATTAAAATATGGTTTGTCAAAGGACTATCTCATTTCAAACATAGACAGAGACTGCAACCAAAAGAAAAGGATGAGTATAATTTTTTGTTCTTATTTACTGAAGATTTGGTTTGACCAACTATATATCTCATATTGTTTTTTTTTTCAGCATGTTATAAACATATACTTATTGATTTACACACAATTAAGTGTAAGAGATTACGTTGTTGTTTGATTGATACAGCAGGCCTATCTACAAACTTGTTATTGATCACGCCTAAGTATGTTAGTTGTACATTAGATAAAAATAGATTTATCATTTGATATCTAAAGTACAATCATAAATGTTATAGACAAGTGCAATGGCACCAAACAGTTGTTAGTAAGCTCGGGCCATCTACATAGATAATTTTTATCAGAAACCTTGTTAAGTATTACCTACTAAATATTAAGTACTTACTACCTATGTACTTATAAATGCGAAGGGAGTTATGTCTGTCTGTTACCCCTTCGCGCTTATTCCGCTGAACCGATTTAAACGTGAAGTCTCAGGAAAACCCATGGGATAGTTTTTATCCCGAAAAATCATCATCCTACGCAGACGAAGTCGTGAACAGAAGCTATTATGCTGTCGAATGAATATAAGTATCTGCCACAACTCTATAAAGTATGAAGTCAAATACTACAGCGACTCTTTCTCGCCCAAAGAAAACTTGATTATCTACATTTTATCTTATATTTCCCTTAAGCGCACAAAAGCTATCATTAATATTGAAAATCTACCTCTATCTTCCTTGATCGTTATTCCTGGTATATGTCGCCCGATGATCTCCGTACAAGATTCAAGTTGGAAGCCTTTTCTTTTGACAACCACCAGCGTGTAGCCCACTCCATAGTGAGTTTTGAGGAAGTATGGTGAACCAACGCACTGTAGACGCCCGCTCGACATTATTGCTACTCTATCTCCAAGTATGTCCGCCTCGTCCATAAAATGAGTTGTGAGGATCATGGACCGCCCTATTGAAAGAAACATTCAATTAATAATCGTAATCGTTTTTAGGGTTAAAAGGAAGAAACGGAACCCTTATAGGATCACTTTGTTGTTCGTCCATCCATCCGTCCGTCTGTCTGACTGTCAAGACCCTTTATCTCGGAAACGGGTGGAGTCTAAATTTAGACCACATACTCAAGTCTACGGTCCCTTAAAGCTGTGAAGAAATCAAACTTCTAAGGTACCTACGTAAAAAAAGATACGGCCGTTTATGCCGCAAAAAACGTATAAAATACGTAACGTTCGACACTCTCAAGGGAATCAAAATTTATAGGATACTTCCCGTTGACCTAGAACTATGAAATTTGGCAAGTAATATCATCTTACACTACAAGTATATGGAAAAATCTCAAAACTATAAATTTGTAAAAAATTAAATGTTAAATTTGTACGGAACCCTCGGTGGGCGAGTCCGACTCGCACTCGTCCGGTTTTTTGTCTTTACTCAGCAGTCAGACGTAGGATTATAGACAAACAATTGTGGAGTAGAAGACTACTATTTATCGTGGCTAACTACTCATAGTTAGTAACTTTGGCGACTGACCCATTTTCTCCTTTTGTAGTAGATCCCAGAGGGCACGCCGAGACGCTGGGTCCATGCCGGAGGTGGGCTCATCGAGCAGCACCACCCGTGGTGCTCCACTAAGGGCTATGCCAACCGATAGTCTCCGCTTCTGTCCTCCGGAGAGTCCGGCCGACTGGTAGTCACGCTGTAACAAAATCATACAAGGTACTTAATGGCCAGTTATTACAAATCTTCGGAAATCGTAAAATTAGGACAGTAAAAATTTCCAATTTTTTGAAAATGTATTCGTTTTTAATCCCATCCCAGGGCATCTCAGTCTAACACTGCATTAGGTATTTGATTTTAGTAGCTATTTGTGACATGAACGTGTCGCTGTTCTTGATGAGCAACATACTCCACACACGGAAACTAAGATGATTTAAGCTTAATTAAAATTGTACGTCTTGCACTGTTATCAATTATTTAAAAATCGATGATAATGATGACTAGGAAACCTTGTGGTGATACATTAATACGTTGATAAGAAGCTCGATTTGATTGTTTGATCTTTCGAGTAACCTTATTACAAGCGCTACAGTCGCGTACAGTCACCATCTAAAGTAGCGGATCAGACTACGCGTCAAACAGCGTCTAACAGTTTGACAAAAAGAGATATGTAGAATAATTACACTGTAATAGATACTTGGGAACGCGAACTCTTAGAGATTTAGCTCTACTTGGATAAGTTATCCACGGTGGCAAATAGTCAGATACTTTTGGCGCGTTATTTCACCCGCTACTATCAATGCTGACTGTACATTGCTAATGAGGAGGACTTATAATAAGAAAACGTTTAGGATCAAAATGTCAGATACCTGTTAAGGCCGTTCCAATGGTTTGCCGCTGTCACTGTCACGTTTCGCAAGAAAGAACGGGAAAGATAATGCACGCCAAGTGTCAATTTTGATCGAATTTTGTCGATTTTTATTTATTTTAAAAACGTTACCTTACAATATCGAAATTCGAAAGCTATGAAATTACTATTTAAGTTACGATTGTTTTTTTCTTCTTTTTTTGTTTATAGTATCACATAATAAATAACCGAGTAAAGTTGGATTAAAAGTCTGAGTTAGAGGTTACTTTGGGAATTAATTGTATCGAGCGAAGTGTCATAATTCGTGTATCGGAAGCTATGTTATTAAAGATAATATAGTCAAGAACTACATATATTTTTTCCACGTCTACTAATATCAACGCCTCTTAGAAAAATATAATCATGTAAGGAGATTTTTCGCCTTCTGGCTCAGGGAACCGCCTTAACCACTTACTGCATGTAATAAAAAATATTTGTTTAAATTTGAACATTAATAGCTGTCAATAGAGTTAAATATCATATCCGCCATAGGTATTGAGGTAAAGCATTGTATGCGGTAAACGGTTAAGTATGGCTTTAAGTATGGCCACAGTTTAACATCGCATTGAGGGGTAAGATAAGATTACCTACCTTCTCATCCAACTCTAACTTTGTAATCAACGTATCGATATCCTCCTGAAGGTCTTGGCCCGTGAAACCCTTCAGTCTGCCGAAGAATTCTAGGTGTTCCCTGACCGTCAGTTCATTGAACAGTACGTTATGCTGCGGACAAAAGCCGAGGTTGGCGCGGGCTGCCGCCGTTTGCTGCGAGATGTCGTACCCCGCCACCCACACTGATCCGCTAGTTACTTCTGTGTTACCTGAAGATTGGGAAAAGTCGTCAGTTAACGGTTTCAAATAGAATTTATTAAATAAAAGAATCTCTGATTTTTATTACGATTGTGAATAGGTACATTACCTACTATTTGTTTATCCGGTGACCTTAAATGCTCGGCTAATAATTAAACTTATATCTTTCCGAAATCAGATGTAAACGAGTATGATGTACCTACTAAAGCGTATAATCAACATTATCTATTATGGGAATGATGAAACTTATCGAGATTATTTATAATAAAGAAACTAATATTTTATTAGTATAGATAAGAGTAATAACAGCGTCTGATTAAAATTCTAATCATGTGTGTAGCATAAGTGGGCCACGACAGTAGGTATCTAGTGCGAGACGGATTACCCGTTTTTTTTTTTTTCAAATTAAAAGTTTAAAATAGACGGGTAGTAAAACGTCTCTCTCGCGCGCATGTTACCGTCGCGGTGCACTCGTACTTAATCTGCTTGAAAATCATGGCAAGGTATTAAAAATAGTATACAAACCCGTTAGCATAGAAATGGTAGTGGATTTTCCGGCGCCATTGTGTCCAAGTAAAACGGTGATTTGTCCATCATATATGTCTAGGCACAAATTATTGACAGCCACGTTCTTCGCATAAACTTTCGTTAAATTCTGTAAAATAACAAATAATATTGTATAAGTGTACAGAAAAAAGTAACTGTATTATTGTGTTTACAGCATACCTACCGTCAATTTAACTCCGATGGTGTGCTCGTCACAAACCTTTTCCATTATGATATTTGGAGTATCGTTATAATCAACTGAACCGTCAACTGAAATTAAGTATCAAAGTAAGATTTATGAAGTAACTAGGTACTGAAACTCTCTCTGTTGTCCAGGTTTTCTTAAAAACTCACCTGCCGTAATTTTTCTATTTGGCAACCAAAAGCTTTTCTGGAACAGAAAATACCAGGGCTTAGGAGCTGAGTGTGGTCCAGGCAACACCTGTTCCAAGTAGAGGGCAATCAGCATGTACAGCACGCAATCGATGGCTAGCATGACCACCACGGTTCCGAACATGAAACGATTTGAATCCAGATCGGTCACTTCCCAGAATTGGCCCCATTGCATACCTAGAAAAAAATTGTTCAACTAACTTGGAGGGCGGGCCATGTAATGTTTTACATACTTAAGCAAAATAGTAGATAGTTATTAATTTACCTATTCATAGTTTTTAATTACTGATAGGTACTTAAAGTAATATTTGTCGATATCCCGTTTTTTTCTGGGTTATTGGTCAATTGGTATTTTTTTCTTTATCTGTGCTATAAGACGTTGCTTCGTGCCAAATTTCAAGATTCAGAGTTCACGGGAAGTACCTTGTAGGTTTTGATTCCCTTGCGAGTGTCGAAAATTTGCGGCATAAACGGTTGTATCTTTTGATTGCGTTGGCTTAGAAGTCAAATCTTTTCACAGCTCCAAGGGACAGTAGAACTAAGTATTTGATATAAACGCCCACCGAGGGTTCCGTACTTTTTAGTATTTGTTGTTATAGCGGCAACAGAAATACATCATCTGTGAAAATTTCAACTGTCTATGCTACTGAACTATCACGGTTCATGAGATACAGCCTGCTGACAGACAGACGGACAGCGGAGTCTTAGTAATAGGGTCCCGTTTTTACCCTTTGGGTACGTACCGAACCCTAAAAACCAGCCGACCCTTATTTAATGCCAAGCACCGCCCCCTATTTAGAACGTTTTCTATAGGAATCAATACAAACCTCCAGCATTCTCTTTAGCAAGTATAAGCTGGAATCCAAACGCCATGGCGGTGTTGATGCTGAGGCAGAAGAGCGCTTGCACAGCCGACGACACCTGAACGTCCATCAGCAGCACAAAAGCCGGTATGTACGTCAGGAACCAGATCACTCCAGAGACTAAGGCTGCTGTGCTACCTAAAATACAACAGGTATCAATACAAAGTCACCCACCACGTCTGTCTGTCTGTCTGCATGTTCGCGATAAACTCAAAAACTAATGAAAGGAGTTTCACGCGGTTTTCACCTTTCAATAGAGTGATTCTTGAGGAAGGTACGTGTTGGTGTATAATTTGTAAAGGTTTTGTGTAAATTCGTTGAACTACCCGTCCGTCATAAATAAATTATACCTGATACAACCGTTTGCATACAAATATTATAAAATAGTAGGTATTTAATATTTCCTTGACACTTATTGTGAGTAGAGTAATATCAATTAAATTGATTGCAGTAAGATTAGAATAATGATTTATATACGGGTATTACGCGAAATTGCTTCTTTATATAATTATTATATGTAGGTAGATGCAATTATAACTATAAAATAAAGCAAGTGCGTTAAACCTTACACACTTTTTTCGCAACAAAAAAATATGCCGAAACAATACAAGAAAGCTTCACTTACTACAGGTACAGTTACTACACTTTCGCAAAGTAGCAAATGTAAGTGGTTCTATCCTAATCAACTTACCTTTAGAGAAGAACCCGCTGACCATAAAACAAAAGAATATCGTGCAGGCAAAGTACAACAGTAAGAAGAAGAGAAGCACTGACCATGGCGTATTGGTAAACACAGCATAATCGCTAAAACCCTCTTCATTCGTAAACCAGTTTATCTAAAAATGTTAGGTTATTAATATTAGAGTACCTACATAATGCCAGACTTATCCCATAAATAGCAATAAAGAATACACACATACATACCTACCTAATATTGAAAATCATGATGACAATAAAATTATGCTTAGGTATACTTCAAACGTATGGCCCGTATATAAGATAAGCATGCTGTAGGTATACTCACGGATACAGCACAATTTTCCAGTTCATACGGGATTGACCTGCCACGGGCTACGCCGTAGCACTTCGTAGCAAAGCTACGTCTTCAAAGGGCTAATTATTATCCCAAAAGCCCGTACCGCACGCGTTTAAGCACGTACCGAACAGGAGGCGTATTCTGGTTGTAATTATTGGATTTGTCATAGATATAATCAATCACATTGATCCGTATCAAATACATAACCTGTTATTACAATCAGAATATGCCTCCTGGTCAGCTACACTATAATTATCTATTATATTTTTTATGACACAAATTTATCATTTTCTCACCTTAACTAGAATCACAACTAAAATCGCTATGATCAGGAGAAAAATAAATTGTTTAAAAAACCACGCTGTCCAGTGTAACCAAGTGGGAAGCCCCATAATCTTCATCGTTTCCTAAAATACAAAAATGCCGCAATTGAATTTTATATACTAAAAAGAATATAAGTATATCTCAGTGACCGACAAAAATAGCAAAAATAATTAATTTAAGATTTTTATTTAAACGAACGAGAGCTGTTTTCGAAAAATATTTTTTAAAGTTCCTACAGATCGATTCTCATCAATTTATGAAATGGCCAGCCAGATCAAGATTAGCCACTTTACAATTTGGCTACGACGTAAAAAATAAAGTATTAAACCAGCAATTTGTAGGCCTATTGCTAGTTTAATACCTACACTGTATATGTATATTATATAAATTATATTGTATATCGTATTAGTAGGTAGATTAGTGTTATATGAATTAGGTTTCCTAAAAACGAATTTGTTAGATAAACAACGAATTTACCTTTGTAGGGTAAATATAAATGTATAATGAAAGATAATTAACTGGATTGAAAATTTACATTTACAAAAGACAAGACGGTTTCACACAACCACAACAAGAATAGTTTCTCGTAGGTACGTAGCTACTTAAACACATTTCACGCGGCCTTACGGAACTAAGTCAAGTTTAAAGGTTTAATTAAAGCTTTACCTTTAGTTGCAGTTCTTTTTCAACAGTGACGGCCCGAACGATGTTTACAGCAGTGTAGCTAAAGCTGATCATTATGAACATCGGCATCAGGAACTGCAAAGCTTCAACGGCCAAATCCAGCACGTAAGGAGGGTGGGGATATCTCTGTATAGCCACGCTGAAGTTGGAAAAGTCTTGTTCAGTAACTTCAGCTACAAGCTCCATCGATATTAAATGCTGAATCGCTATGAACATTTCGTTTACGTATCCTAAAAGATAATAAAAATATGGTTAGATAAGATACGTAAACAGTTCAGTACGTGGCATCAATGCACTTCCTACCTACCAACTTAATAAGAACTGTAAAATTACAATCACTGCCGAAGTCGGGGAATTAGCCATTAAATTTGCGGCCAAACAGTTATTTTTATAAAGTAGTACTTAGCCGCCTCTGCGGCGTCGGCTTCACCTCGCCTAAGAGTTTAAGTCTAATGGAACAATAAAAAAATAATTTTAAGTAAATCTAAGTTCTTAATATAGTAGTAGATAAAGGTTATTTGTATTTTATAAGTATAGATCGGGACCACTGTCTGAACATATCGGTATGTAGAGCATATAAACGTAAGTTCCTAATTCATTTCAGCATTCTTAGTTGTGTTTATTTTACCGTCTGTATTTTTCGATCGAAGATAAATGAAATACTGTACATTACCTGGAGCATTGCCACCTTCCCAAGAATACGGGTTCCTCGGGCCGGGAATTTGGAAAGATGGAAACGTCAAGTCGGTGTGCCACGACCTTGACCCTTGCGAGTAAAATGCAAACTGCCTCGGTCTTTCCGGGAATCTCAGGGAATATCGTAAGTTACTGCTGAGCTGGGTGGCGCCTGCGGAAAAATTGTTAGCTTTACGTGTAGGTACGTAGGTTAGATTATAATGACGATGAATGAGTAGTATTTATAATAATTTTGTAGAGATGTTAGTTTCAGTTTTTAGTAAAATTTACGAACCAGTAAGCTCATCATCAAACTCCACGCCTGCTATAACATGCCTTGTTACTTCTTCTGACGAATACAGGCTTCTCAAACTTTCACTGCTATTATAAGCATACACTCTTAACCCAACGATTCTATTGATAATCTCGGTAATAAGTGTTCCATTTATAGGAATTTCTGATAAATCCGGTAATTCGAGATCGGGTGGTATCATGTCAGCATAGTCCGGATATTGATCTAGTATAATCTGTACGAGGCCTCGTAGGTTTCGAGTTATTAATTTAGCAGTCGCACTTCGCATCACTCTTTCGAGGACGGGACTCTCAGGCGAGTATGCGATAGACAACTGACTGAAATTCATGCCTGCGCTGAAAATTAAAGTTGTAGTTGTGATGTTTCTTCAAAGAAGTTAGTATCCGATCCAGTGATCGGAATAGGCAGAGTATAAATACCTAAACTTGGTAGAACAAAGTCATAAAATGGAGACTGCCTTGTGATAACATTTTTTCCCGGGACTAAAAGTTCCGGAAACGCACTGTAAGCGTAAGTGTAAAATTGTTATATTATTCACTTAGTACGTGTTCGATCCGTATTCCGATCACTGATCCGATCTTAATGATACGTAGTATACATTATTGCATTCACGGTTGCAAATGAACAATATACATTTTCGGTCAATTCTAAAACCAACGTTCCTCGGGTAATCTGTTACGCTTACTAGTATGGAATCCCTGATCTAAAGAATTCTTCTTTCTTCCTCTTAGATCTTCCATACAATTTGGATACGAATTGCGTTTATTTTAGGATTGATTTTACTCTATTTAATTAGATATTTCAACGAAAGTGACTTACAGAACATTTAACGAATAATTCAATGTGTGCGCAGGTAACGCCGGGTAAGTCATAACACTTTCTACCGTGGGTTCGATCTCCGAGCGCAGGATAAGTACCAACGCCAGGGTCAACACGGGCAGTAGGACCTCCACGCAGGTCTGGACGCGGTGCCGCCACTGCTGCAGGAAGTTCTTCCACATCAGCAGGCGGAACTTGGTGCCGGCGCCGGTGACGCGCGCTCTGCCCCGTCCCTTCATCGCTCACTGAACAGGCAATATCAGCAAATGATAACAACAGTCGGATTATGAATGAATCAAGGCGCAGCTACGCCGCATAAGGAGCCTTTTTTTGTGAGAAGTGATTTTCGGCCAAATAAGAGATAAGGTATTTTTTTGCTCCCCATTTGTTATTATTCGTTTTTTTTACCTACTTATTAGGCACCGACCACTACATTATATGCTATTTGACCACTACTAGGTAATTTAGACACTTATAATTTACAAAATTAACTGTCACAATTTGAGGTGGCTAAATAGGTTTCACGTTTAATGCCATCACCACAGCTAAATTGAGCTAAACACACAGTCAGTAACTAAGTAAATAGGCATAAGAAGTTTTAAACAAAGAGCTTGCCTCGGAAAATGGTATATGAAAATAGCAATACTAGACAACTAGTTTGCTACACTATCCTTATAACTGAATCCAGGCATCTGGCAGCTCTTCAACGGTTCGAAAAACTTTGACCCGACTTCGATTTTTTTTAAACAGATGCCTCCTCAGATAGGTCCTCTTTTAACGTTGTCAAAACACAAATAACAATTTATTTTTCATTACGTATAGTGGCGTGTAATTCTGCTCCCACAACCTTGATGCTGGCAAAATTGTCCCAATGGACAGATGCCATAAGAACCAAAAACTGAACTGAACTGTGGCGTGTTTTCTTAATGATTAACGATATATGTAGGTTAGAACCGCAAATGATCTATCATAATTTTTCAGATCTTATTTCTGCATTTTTTAATTCATTCTCAAAAAATTACCTACCCGGGCGTATAAAGACTAAAAGCACAAAGCAAGAAAGATATTCAATTCATTGTATGCAGGCATATTTTAAGTACCTGCAGTAATAATTAGCAGTATGTTAGATTTTGTCCGCTACCTACTATAACTATCGTTTATTATCAAAAATCAATACACTGTTATCTCTTCTATCTTATGCGTTAGAGGTGGGTACAGTCAACGTCAATGATATGTTTACACTTTTGCACCTTACTTTTGTAATAAGGCGAAAAGTGTAAACATATATTTGGTCAACCAAATCCTGTCAGTAGAAAAAGGCGGGAAATTCAATTTTCTATGGGTTGTTATTGCCGCATTTCTCTACTGACAAGATTTGCTTCACCAACTATATCTTTGACGTCGACTCTGTACATTCTAAGCGGAACATAATTATGTAAGTCATGCATGAAACAAAAATAACTGGTCAAGTGAGTTCGTTAAGCTCGCGCACCGAGGGTTCCGTACAAACTTTTTAATTACATATCTAATGCTACTTGTGTACAGCGCACGGTGGGCTGGATGGCTCGAAAAGAGGACATTCGCACTTTTTTCAGAAAATCATTTTTTGTAAAATGCTATCCAATAGAGAATTATATGAGGAACAATAAATGTGGTATACATTTTTGCGAAATAAGGCATATTGACAGCAGAAAAAAATAAAGTCTGTTTTTTTTGTATGGGACCCAAAAATAGGTATCTTGTTTCTCAGAAACTATTAGAGGTCCCGTCTTCTACCTTTCAAGACTTTGATTTCTACTTTTATAGAGTAAGAAACGATAAGCAGATTTTCTATTCAGGTGCTGTTTTTTTTTTTAGTCCAGTAAAAGTTAACACATTTTCGATTTTTTCGTTTATGTCTTTTTTGGGTTTTTACATTATATTTCGATAGTTAAAAGTAAAAATGATAATAACACATAGTATATGTAACGTTTATTAAGTTATAAAAAAATCCTAAGTACATTTTTTACATTTTTCATACAACTAAAAAGAAATAATCTAATGTTTTACAATAGACACATGTCATTTAAAATAAACAATAAACAACAAAAAGTAATATGGTTATGGTATAATAATTACGATACATAAATAACATTTCTTAAAAAAAATACATATACCTAAATACAAAAATTACTACACTTAGTGAAAAAGTTATTCATTGGTATTTTTTAACATTTCAAAAAGATTATATTCATGGTCGTCGCTCGTATTATTTTCTATAATTAGTAATTCTAAAGCTTCGGGTGAGAGTTTTTTAGCTTTCTTAGTTAGTCGTGGCCTTAGAAGAGTTATTTGTGGATCAGAAGATATAAGAAAGTTGTGCAAAATATCTTCATTCGTCATGGTTCTGCTACATTTTCTAGCATGGTGTTCTCTCACATTGCGAAAATCTTTGTTCCTCGCTTCTGATGCTTCTTCTGATAATTTTCCAATTGGTAACATGCCGAAATGCTTAATTATGTCAGCCCCATGTATTAAAAGCTTGTGTACGCTAGATGGCATATAATACCACGCGTATAACTCTTCACTTGTACACAAAACTGCAGTTTCACGACAATAGTCAGAAAATTTTGTTATATTTACATGTTCTCCAGAAGCAATCACTTGCAAAATTACATGAAATCGTTGAATCACATTGACATCGATTCCCGTAATACGGGCTGTGATTTCAGGGTTGGAGAAGAAGCGTCTGGCAGTGTTACCATCGTTTGTTGTTCCAGCTCCTTGCTTAACGACATCAATTAGTAATCCCAGTTCAGATTTAAATTCGTCTTGAATCCGTTTCTTCGCTTGTTCCTTCAAATGAAAATGAAAGAAAATGTAGCAGAACCATGACGAATGAAGATATTTTGCACAACTTTCTTATATCTTCTGATCCACAAATAACTCTTCTAAGGCCACGACTAACTAAGAAAGCTAAAAAACTCTCACCCGAAGCTTTAGAATTACTAATTATAGAAAATAATACGAGCGATGACCATGAATATAATCTTTTTGAAATATTAGAAAATACCAATGAATAACTTTTTCACTAAGTGTAGTAATTTTTGTATTTAGGTATATGTATTTTTTTAAGAAATGTTATTTATGTATCGTAATTATTATACCATAACCATATTACTTTTTGTTGTTTATTGTTTATTTTAAATGACATGTGTCTATTGTAAAACATTAGATTATTTCTTTTTAGTAAAACGAATCAATAAGTGTTTCTTTGACAACATAGCTCTTATAAAACCATTACGTTTATAATAGCATGCGGCAAGTATGTTATTGGAATAAGTAGTATCATTAAGAGAGTTTATAAGCTTGCTCTTTTTAGTTGTATGAAAAATGTAAAAAATGTACTTAGGATTTTTTTATAACTTAATAAACGTTACATATACTATGTGTTATTATCATTTTTACTTTTAACTATCGAAATATAATGTAAAAACCCAAAAAAGACATAAACGAAAAAATCGAAAATGTGTTAACTTTTACTGGACTAAAAAAAAAACAGCACCTGAATAGAAAATCTGCTTATCGTTTCTTACTCTATAAAAATAGAAAAACAAAGTCTTGAAAGGTAGAAGACGGGACCTCTAATAGTTTCTGAGAAACAAGATACCTATTTTTGGGTTCCATACAAAAAAAACAGACTTTATTTTTTTCTGCTGTCAATATGCCTTATTTCGCAAAAATGTATACCACATTTATTGTTCCTCATATAATTCTCTATTGGATAGCATTTTTCAAAAAATGATTTTCTGAAAAAAGTGCGAATGTCCTCTTTTCGAGCCATCCAGCGTGCAGCGGTGGTTTTTTTTGCATTTTCCTTCATCTATTTTTTTACTGTAAAAAATTAATCATAAACAGTTTTGAAATGTACAAGTAAAAAATAAATCATAAATAGTTTTGGAATTTACAAGGCAAGGGTTCTTTTATACCTTTTTGGTAGGAAACCCTAAAAAGAAGAATAGTTATATCTACTTACTTCTCAATTCTTTGACTGCTTTAGGGACGACTCCGAAGTGCTTTATATTTCTAGCGAAAGGTTCAGGATTTTTGTTATTTTGCTGGTATTTGGCAATAATAGCATTGTCTTCATCACAAGGACAAACGTTTGAAATACCTTCACCTATCGTGAACATTTTTGTTGCCATATGACTTTGGACGTGTTAACTACAGACCCTAGTGAAATGTATTAATATAATTAAAAACTGAAAAATATCCTGTTCGTAGAAGGAATTGCTATATTAGGAGCAGGAAGATACAATCGTCATCAGATATCGTATCGGAAAGGCCATGGTCGGATATTTTTGAGCACCTTAGCAGCTCCGCTATATCTGATGGCGGCAGTATCTAAGAATACGACGGTTTAACTGCTAAGGAGTAAAATTCACTCCTGATTTTTGTATTTCCTGAAAAACACGATCAGCTGCTGCGTAGACCTATGCTTCAATGAACCATTACAGGTTCATCTTAGCTTGTCACTTTTACTCAGATGAGACTAGGGTCAATCGCTGGTCGGACTGTAGTAAATGAAATCCTCTCAAGGCCCAAGATTCCACTTTTTGAACCACTCGCTAATCTCGTGGTTCATATTTGGAAACTTTCGATTGCACGGGTATCAATTAAGCACGAGGGGTTAACAACAACTTAGCCCCCTTTAAAACAAATACTTAACTATTTAAGTACTGTTTAGTATGTTTAAGTAGGTATTAGGGGTCTATCCGACATTGTGCCTAAATATTAGGATAATTCACAACTTTAGTCGTTGAAGTAACCTAAGTAGTGGATAGTAGTGAATATTGTCTATTCACTAAGTATCACTAAGTACATACTAATATAGCATGATATATTTATACTTTTATACATGTAAACAAATCGAATAGAAACCTTGTCTATTTTTCCTTTAGCGTTTAAAAATCTCTTACCTAGTAAGGGGAACACCCTAACAATATATCACAATTTTTTTTCGGTTGCACTTTAGGACTACACTATAAAAATTCAACACTTGAAACAAATTGATTCGTCTTCAGGAATTTTAGTACCTAAAATAAATAAATAACACTAATGATGGTGCGCCAGTAAACATGACGTGAACAATGGCTAGGATACGGCTATTCGTAGCTTCGCTGATAAATACCCGCAGTGATAAGCCACTGATTAATGTCGATGACGATTATTTCAAATATTCACCCGTTATCTACCTTTAGGTACCTGTGATTAAACATCGTCGCAAATAAATGCACTTCAATATACCTAATTAAACTGAAATATCTAAATAATAGTAGACACCTTGGTGAACTGAATACTAATAAAGTACCTACCTAACAACATTGCAAATTCTAAAGTAAGCAGAACTATTTACCTTTACGAGCTATTGTGTATAACAATTACTTAAGGCCCATTCAAACTAACATTGTGACATCAAAATGATAGCTGAATTATGTCCGTACTAGATATTCGGTTACCATCCGGCCGGATACCGGATAGTAACTTTGCTTGATTTCGGAGTAAACAAATTGGATTTAAGAAACAGTCACGGTCTCTACGGGTCAAAACCTGCGCAATGCGCACCTGAAAAACCGAAATGTCGGTATAGCTCCGCCGGCAGCATATTCGGCGACTGGAGACCGAATGTTAGGCCGAAAGTCAGGCCGAACATCCGGTATCCGGCCAAACATCTATCCATTGCATCTCTAGTATATATTGGCACGTGCGACTGTCATTGACATCATTCAGGTATCATTTTGATGTCACATTGTAAGTTGGAATTAGCCTGTTCTCTAGTATAACTGTATAGGTACAAAGAAACGGTATAGGTAACGAAATTGTTTAAATAAAGTATTCGTTTTGATAATCATTGCATTTTATCTGATTACGTTGCCCTTAAGGTGGAAACACATTTTTTAAACGTGACGAGTTTCGATTAAACGCGACGCGTGTTTAGTCGAATCAATTTAGTATTTTCTATGACCTACGGCTACCATGAGTTGGCATTTGACATTTTACGCTAGCGACTGCGTGAACTCGATACAATATACATCAGTGCGAGCGAGATGGACTTCGATGGAGTTCACGCAGTCAGTCGTCGCAGTCGCTGGCGTAAACAGCAACTCATGGAAGCCGTACGCCGTACACAATCGCACTATGAACAATTAGCCTCATGCATGAAGTTTATATTTGAACGAAATATGTTTTATTCGGATGTTTGTTACCGTTATATCATGTTACAAATGCATTTCCGTTTTTAAATTACCATTTAATTACTTAAAATTATAAATAAAAAGTACAAAAATTTGCCCGCGAAAAGCTAGTGAGCGAAACGCTCGAAACGTCACGCGTTCGACAGATTAGTGTCATTAGTAGCAAACGTCAGTTGGGCCGCCCAACGTGTGACGTCATCACGCTCTGTCGAATTCGCGCCAAAAATTATGAGCGTTTCAACCGCTCAAAAATTTTCAACATTTTAAATATTTTTTAATAAAATAATGTTAAGGTTTACAAAAGTATTTTTATCATTTCCGGTGTTCCAACGATATAAATTATGAATCCAAAAATAAAAATAAATTCATGCATGGAGCTAATTGAACATATATCTGATATATCCGACGCGAGACGCGACTCTCATGTCAGCCAGTGAAAATGTTGAGGAATTTATACCTCTCTCGCGTCGGTTGGTCCCAATGACAGTTCATTTTTAGGGTTCCGTAGTCAACCCTTAGTTTTTGCAAAGTCTATTTTGACGGACGGGTAACTACGGAATCCTACACTGAGCATGGCCCGACATAATGTTGGCCGGTTTACTTTTAATTTTTCATCAGCACGTGATTAAGCTTGCTTATTCTAAACTAAAAGTTTGAGTTATGATGAACAACTACGAAACAAGTGCGAGTCGGACTCGCGCACGAAGGGTTCCGTTCCATTACGCAAAACTCGGCAAAAAATTACATTTGTTATATGGGAGCCCCACTTCAATATTTATTTTATTCTGTTTTTAATATTTGTTGTTATAGTGGAAACAGAAATACATCATCTGTGAAAATTTCAACTGTCTAGCTATCACGGTTCATGAGATACAGCCTGGTGCCAGACAGACGGACAGCGGTGGCTTAGTAATAGGGTTCCGTTTTTACCCTTTGGGTGCGGAACCATAAAAAGAGAGAGTGATAATGATAAAAGAGGGGAAAAAGAAACGTAAGGTTTTTATGTGCCAGGCGGAATTAAAGCAATAAAATTATTAATTTATCTACATATATATTACTGATACACAGTTGAAAGTACAACATAAACGGTTCACTGCCACCTGTAGTGAGCGTACGCGCGGTTGGCCTCACACTGCCGGTGCAAGTCTTGTTTCCTCTTCACAACCTTGCCTGTGTTGTTAGCAGCATCTAGCAACTCCCAAGCAAATGCCTGGGGGAAGTGAACTGTTCTCTCTTTCTCATTGGTGGCTTCAAGCAGCCATTTTATTGCTAGGAACAGGGATCTCTTCTCTGTAATGGGACCAGGAACCTGAAATTTTTTATGTGACATTATATTAACAAAAACTGGCCAAGTGCGAGTCGGACTCACGCAGCGAGGGTTCTGTACTGTTTAGTATTTGTTGTTATAGCGGCAACAGAAATACATCATCTGTGAAAATTTGTGATAGCTAGTCACGGTTCATGAGATACAGCCTGGTGACAGACAGACGGACAGAGGGACAGCAGAGTCTTAGTAATAGGGTCCCTTTGGGTACGGAACCCTAAAAAGTAGAATAGAGGTTTTGTTTTGAAACAAGAGGATGTGTTCACAGGCGACCTCTGAAATACAATATCACAACTTATCTAGCTTAGATTGGTTAAATTATTTGTCATTATAATAATGTTACAAATGTTTACCTGATAACTAATACCTCCTCTCTTGATTGGTGACAGTAACAACAATGGCTTTGCGTTTTCAATGGCTTTGTATAAGATTGCTTTTGGACTCAACTCAATTTTGGCTTTTGCTTCAGGTGTGGTAGCGAGGTGGTATCTTTCAATTTGCATCCTCTTTATATTTTCAAAGGCTTGTTCAACTAGACTGCGAGCCAGCTTCTTCTTGCCCATTTCCATTACATGATTAATAACTTTGCTGGAATTTTAAATATCAATAACTATCAAATAACAAGATGTTACCTAATATTGTCTTCGGTTACCGCGATAGTTACTCATGAAATAAAACTATGAAAACGGATTATATCGCGTATATTGAATTTATAATACATCCCGACGTTTCGAACTCTTTACAGCGTTCGTGGTCAACGGGTGACTGGAAATCACCCGTTGACCACGAACGCTGTAAAGAGTTCGAAACGTCGGGATGTATTATAAATTCAATATACGCGATATAATCCGTTTTCATAGTTTTATTTCAAGATGTTACCTGTTATGTCTCAAGTAGTGATAGGGAGTATAGAGTGAAACACCTTAAGTGTGATAGTATATGTATATTCTCTAAAAACCTGCCTATATTATATACACGTTAGGTTGCGCTGACACAAGCAATATGCGTTTATGTCAATGTACTGTATGTTACTGCTAAACTCTTAAAGTGGTTAATTGCCATATTACAACAATGGGATCATTCCAGACAACCAACCATGCTTTTTGCGACACCTTCTGGCTGCTCATAAAGCGTTAAGTGCCCCATTCACACAATTTCCAGCATTCACTCTCCTTTCAATGTCTTTATTATGCTTACCATCCCTAGTGAACAGTTCCCAGATACACATACTCTTTTACTTGTTCCACTCTTTCCTGACCAATCAAAATTTCACAGTTTATCATATTTTCTTACTTTCCAATTACCATTACTTTTGTCTTGCTTACATTTATCATTCCTTTCCTTTCAAAAGACCAACGTATTCTAGTTACCGTCTCCTGCAACTCTTCACCCAATGATACTAATGATAATACCAGGACAGCATAAAGAAGACATTTGATGGGTAATCCACTCATTCTCAGCCCACATTCATCATTTCTCAAATCATGTAAACTACTGCCCATTAACAAATTAAACAGCCACGGTGATGCTACACATCCCTGCCTAACACCCTTTTTAATGCTAAACCACTCAGTGTATGATCCGTTTATTTTTTACACAAGCACTCATCACAAAAATGTAAAAAAGGGACCAGGACAAAAAGTGATTGTTAATTAATAAAAATGATACTGTCAGGTTTTCAAACATAAGTTACAAAATGTGCACGAAAATATAGTGTTTGGTGTACTGTGATTGAGAACATTATAAACCCTGTGTAGGTACAAAACAAAGAATTACATACTTGACTAGTGGATCATGGTAAACAGATGAGGTTTCATGTGATCCTGGTGGTTTCACAGGCGCTGCAGTGATTTTGGCAAAGTCCCCACTCTCAATAAGCCTTGCCTGATCTTCTTTCCTAAATATGGGATTTTGGAAGTAGTCTGGAAAACTAGTTGGCCGAGAATAACTTCGGTTTTGAAGCACGGAGCTCCCTCTGTAACCCAAAAAACATTGACAATATATTACTAACGTTTTATTCAAATAATTATTGCTGACGTCGGTGAGAAGACTGCTAGGCTCAAATGGGACTGGGCCGGTCACGTCTGCCGCATGCATCCAGACAGATGGGCTAGCATAGCTACCAAATGGATGCCAAAAGAGGGGCGCGGACCCGGCAGGCCCAGACGGAGATGGCGGGACGACATAGACACCTTTCTCAACAACTGGCCGGAGGAGGCACTTTATCGGGAGTCGTGGAAGACAAGGGGAGAGGCCTTTGCCCAGCAGTGGGACACCAAAATAGGCTAGTAAAAAAAAAAAATTATATGTGGTTATTTTCAGCTATCTTACCGTAGCAAACAGGGTGAATGTGTCACGAATTTATTTATCAATAATAACTTGTTGGTTACGTTATTCATAGTTACAAAAAAAGATTTCTAGTTTTATTATTTAAGCTTTGATTATTTGTATATATTGATATTTTTATGGTTCCTTTAAAACAAAACAACATAACCTAGTCTCAAACCTAAGTAACCCAACCCAACTGACATTGACAGTTGTCTTTTCTGCCTTCTGCCATAAACTAAAATGTGATTTTTTTATATACGTCTAGTGCTGTCATTATTTAGTTCCTTAGTCAGGGAGATGGCAAGTGCCAAGTTTATGCAGAGCCCTTTTTAGTTTGCTGTTTACCATCGCTCCTACGTCTAGTGATAAAACGCCAAATTTTAAAAAGACTACTATTTGACATAAAAACAAAATGTGATCGCGTGCAATGTCAAAAATTGTAAATTTCACATTTTATACAATTGTTTGATATTTATTTAGGTAATGAACCACTAATTCACAAAAAAAACACATGCGTTTTCAACATGTCAACTATTATAAAATTCAACCTTAAGGAATTAAGGAAACTAGCCAATGATAAGAACTCCTGTGTTGTGGAAAAAAAAGTTACACAAAACCTTGCACTACAGCCTTGGTGTCTTAGTAACCTCCAGGAATCAATAAAAAACCTGTTGGATTACAAAATCGGGAAGTTTGATAAAGAGTATGTATTACACATTTGATTTGAAATACTATTTTCGGCTTGGGCCAATCACTGTACCTACATAGAATATTGGTATTGTTGCAGGTTAAACGGCATTTTACTTAGCTACAAAAATTTAAGAGTCTTAACCAATGTGGGCGCAATACGCAATGATGGCTCAGACATTCAGTTTCAAGTACAAGCGGACTACTTCATATTTCAACCATATGTGGGTGCCACCTTAAAAGGACTGGTAAACAAAAAGAGCAATACCCATCTAGGCATCCTTGTACATCGGTAAGTTCTAACAATCTACAAATTCTACTGTGTCACTAAATCAGCTAAAAGTAAGGATATCATTGTAGAATACACTCACTAATACTCTTGTGATCAGAACTATTAATTTACAACATCACAGAGCCTATATTCTTGCACTGCCCATGACCCAAAATCAGGGCAAACATAAATTAGAACCATTTGCTTAGCTTTAGTGGTCTGTGGCTTAAAATAAAAGTGTCACAAGTGAAAACAAATGATTTGTTGTCACTTAACAAACATTTTAATTTTTAGTGTATTCAATGTGGTGATTCCCCGGCCGACTGAGGAGCCTGGCAATGAATGGATTGGATCAGTAGTCCAAGAGGGACAAGTAGTGTTGTTCCGGGTGGTTGTATTAGATCTCTATGGAGCTTTGCCCTACATTAGGGGAGAACTAGATGCAAGGTAATAAGAGCTTTTTATCAACATTTTTATATACATACACTGACAAAAGTGATGTTTTAAACTAATGCATTTTTTTTCTTAGGTGGGTCAAACTAGGTCCAGATGAAGATGATGAGATGTTTGAAACAAATCAAGTGGAACCAGTAACTGTGGACTACGTAAACTTTGATAAAATCAAACCATTCTATCAGAAACAAAGTGGAGATGGCAGACAGTCACCAACAAAGAGCCTGCCAAAAATTGACAAATCACATCCTGTTAGCAGAAACCCGTCTAAAAATACAGCTCAAGTATCTAAAGAAAAAAATTGTGTAAATGGCAGTACATCAAAAAAGAACATAAAGAAACTGAGCAAAATATCAGACGTTGATGCATCTAGTTCTGCTCCAAGACCATCAAAAAAACAAAAGCGAGAATCTTGAATTCAATAATAATTTAGTCTGACTTATTGGACAACATTTTAAGTATATTATTTACAAGAACCATACCTGTTTTTTACAGAACAACTGTCAAGCTAGCCTATACCTGATTTTAAGTAAATTGGAATACTGAATATAAATTTAATAAAATATTTATTTACTTTTTACATTTGTTTTTAGCCCATTGTTATGGGAGTGTACATTTTAACTTGAACCTGTTGGTTCAATATAGGTACACTACCTGCTATCGATTTCGCTTCATGTTTTGGAACACATTGCACTCATGATGAATGCAATATGTAGAAGACGTGTACCGTATAGGGTGTTAAATGTGTGTATTCAAGCCACTCCACTCCAATAATATTATGTTTGATGTCGGGGGCTGCAAGCGTTCATCAGTTTCATCACACAACGTTTTGTATTCTTTGCTATGAACTAGCGGTGTGAAGCGCTTAAGCATAGCAACACTGAATAGTCGCGTAAAGAGCTTATTACACTATCCTAATTTAGTGACCCACAAGAGAGACCCGATATACGAGAGAAACAATAGGATGTATCTCTTATCGCGTCAGTAATATTATGTTTGATGTCGGGGGCTGCAAGCGTTCATCAGTTTCATCACACAACGTTTTGTATTCTTTGCTATGAACTAGCGGTGTGAAGCGCTTAAGCATAGCAACACTGAATAGTCGCGTAAAGAGCTTATTACACTATCCTAATTTAGTGACCCACAAGAGAGACCCGATATACGTGAGAAACAATAGGATGTATCTCTTATCGCGTCTCACGTATAGCGGCGTCCCTCTTGTTAGTCACTAAATTTAGCAAAGTGTAATAAGCCCTTAATGGTCGCGTAGCATAGCATACTTATCATGCTGGTAACACAGGTCAATACCTGTCAAACGACGGCAAAAGTACGTTTCTCCGTGTCACTTTGCTGTTGTCGATAAATACATAAATACGATGCATAAATTGAACAAAACAGATTCATGTTGTCCATTATGAAAACTTGACCCGTTTCAATATTCATATCTTCAAATGGAGAGTTGGGGATTCGTTACATACACCAAAGAATAGTGAAAACGTTACAAGCACATCCATTAAAATGTCGAAGAATGGTGAAGTGTCATCAAACCAAGGTATAAAATAAGATATTCCGGCAAATCCCCATATGTTTTAGTTTAATAAAATTGTTTACAAGCGATATTGTTATTAAATTGTGTAAGAATGTGCACGTTGTTAATATTTCAGGACCCAGCAGACCTAGTATGCCGAAACCTGATTTGAATCTGTTCAGTACCGAAAAACGCAAAATTTTGGATCTTCAAATCGGCGGGCCCTCGGGAGATGATGCGGCTTTCGTGCCTTTCGCGAACTCCGCCGCGGCACCGAGACCTCGCATACCGGCGCGCACCATCAGAGATGTGTTGCCTGAAAACGCAAGGTAACTGTGCCCCACTCAACTAGCAGTTCTTTAATTCTCATACATACTGTACTTGTAATGTTTCCTAGTGTTACTATGAATGTTATACTTAATAATCAAACAGATTTTCCAATTTTAGCTTTTTTGCAAGACTCAAAGGATAATTAAATTAAAATCAATAGCGATTTCTCTTTGAAAATGATTGGCGTTCAATCTTTGTTTACACTATTTTATGTAAACTTTGTAGAAGTCTATAAAGCTAACAAGGGTAGTAGGGGATTTTAGTAATGCTAATAGAACCCTGACAGAAACCTATTATAAAGCCCAGTTCTTATTAGTCTGTGCGCAAAGAGAAGAGTCATTGGACATATGAGTCCCAGTACATTCCACGACTCTTCTCTTTCTGAACAAACTAGATTAGCTTATGTAAAATAATCTCCTAAATCCATTTGGTATAATGTTCTATGCCAGAGACGCAAACATTAATTTTTTGCATTGAAAACAGTTACACTAACATGGTTAAATAAAGAAAACTTTACAAATCACAAAAGAAAAGTTTAACATGCAATAAAATTACATCACATAAATAAGACCATTGGATTCACAGACTGGGTAACTAATATATTGTTAGGAAACATGGTCTGCTTGCTTTAAATATGTCAACAGATAAGGTATACCCGGGTAAGACGGGACTTTTTCGGCAAGTTTGAAGGATGTTACAAAAAAATATATTACTTATTTCTCACTAACTTTTACCTCCATGTTTATTGCAAATGATTAAATAGAAAACAAACTTTTATTATTAATTCACTTAATGCCCCTTAATAAAATAGTCTAGGAGTAACCTAAACTCAAAGTTGAATTGCATTTTCTTCAAGACTCCAAGCCAAAACACCTTCTTGGACTAAGATCGGACTAATTGCTAATTTGGACTCTAAAGCAAGGAGAATAAGTTGTATACGTATATTTTCCACACTTTTTTTAAAATTGTATGAACAAGCAGGGGCGTAGCTAGAGGATATGGCGCCCGGGGCAGTCACCAAATTGCGCTCCCTGATGACTGACGAAAGTTCCCCTGCTGCTACTTGCCCCCCTCTGCCCCCCCTAGTTACGCCACTGGTAACACGACTGACACGGGATGAAATGGCGTCACATATTGTATTGCTAGTGATGTAAAATAACTACTATTTAGGAAGCAATTGCGATCATACGATCTTACCCTCCATCCGATCTTACACGGGTATACCTTAGGCCAGGATTACACTCATAAGTTTTACTTACGTAAGTAGGGACACAGCTATACTACAGAATGAGATATGAATATCGTTATCTCATTCTAGCAAATAGCTTTGTCCCTACTTACGTAAGTAAAACTTACGAGTGTAATCCTGGCCTTATACAGTTTTTTTTTACGTGTAAATACTCAGATTTTTTAGTGTACAAGCTATTTAATGGCCAGGTGACTCTCATGTAATGCATAAAGCAAAAAAACCGGCCAAGTACGAGTCGGACTCGCGTACGAAGGGTTCCGTACCATTACGCAAAAAACGGCCAAAAAATCACGTTTGTTGTATGGGAGCCCCCACTTAAATATTTATTTTATTCTGTTTTTAGTATTTTTTGTTATAGCGGCAACAGAAATACATCATCTGTGAAAATTTCAACTGTCTAGCTATCACGCTTCATGAGATACAGCCTGGTGACAGACAGACAGACGGACAGCAGAGTCTTAGTAATAGGGTCTTGTTTTTACCCTTTGGGTACGGAACCCTGAGAAGGTTGGCTGTATTGAGGAGTGCCAAGTCTACTTATGGTTAGGTCAGCACCTAATTCTAGAAACTGATTTTATCCATATTTTAAATAAGCAAGCAGTGTTATACCTCGAGTGACTCAGATCAGGAGGTAATCACCCCCAGTTTTGGCACAAATTCAATTTGGCAAAAATATTGTCTTTGATTACCATGATAGTTATTCATGACTTATGACATAAAACTGTTTAATAGATTATATTGCATATACTGTATATTAAAATTCGTCTCAATGTTTCAATATTTTTAATATTAATTATTTTGTTTTTCCTCTGTATCCCGTTAACCATGAATACTGTAAAGGGTTCAAAACGTCAGGATGTATTTTAAATCCGTTGTATGCGTTGTAATACTTGTAATCTGTTAAAATAGTTTTATTTCATAGTCATACTTGTGCTAACTTTGGGCATGAATACTAAAGTGATGTTTATTATTAAAGTTTATTAATGGTGTATTTATCATGTGCTCATTGAAAATCCTCTAGTTCCTTTACTACGATAAAGACATTTTATATAATTTCTCATATCAACCCTCTTAAGATAATAATTATAATAAACTTTAATAATAAATATCACTTTCATGTTCGTGCCCCGAGTAGGCTAGTTAGCACGCGTATGTTCATTATATATCATGTGAGATTTTATCTGCAGGGATAGATGCAGGATTTATCCGTCTATGCAGTCGTCGGGTAAGCTGCAGCTGTCTGCGACAGAAATTTATGATTTTACCGCTGATGACCTGATTGATCTGGGAGAAATTGGACGTGGTGCCTTTGGAGCTGTAAATAAGATGGTTCATAGGAAGTGAGTACCTATAAGTAGTTTCATGTCAATGAATGTCTGTTGTTTTTTTTTTTATGATTTACATCATTGCACAAAAGAAAAAAGAACCGGCCAAGTGCGAGTCGGACTCGCGCACCGAGGGTTCCGTACTTTTTAGTATTTTTTGTTATAGCGGCAACAGCAATACATCATCTGCGAAAATTTCAACTGTCTAGCTATCACGGTTCATGAGATACAGCCTGGTGACAGACGGACAGCGGAGTCTTAGTAATAGGGTCCCGTTTTTACCCTTTGGGTACGGAACCCTAAAAGATATTAAGTGTCATAGTATAATAATAAACTGAAATAGGTATCATACACTAAAGAAAATGTGGCCAAGTCCACCGGTGGCCGAGGCGGGAATCGAACCCACGTCTTCAGCTTAGTATAGCCGTGGACTAAAGGACATATATATAGGTAGTAGTGTGACTACTTAAAAAACACAAATCAAAATATTTCATAAAAATAATTTGATTTGTTCCCTAGTTGAATTAGTATAATAAGTCATAACCATAGAGTAACTTATACTAGAGCGATACTGTCATAGTAAATTTTGTAACCCCAGTAAATTCACTGCCATCTGTCGACACACTTTAAAACTAAAAATGAAGATTTATAAAAATACGATAAAATGTATTTAAATATGGATAAATGATTTTTTTTATTTGCATTAATTATTTTTATGATTTTGACCCATGTTCTTTCACTGATATGCGTTGAAATTGTTAAATAACAAACGAAACCGTCAACGCCATCTATACGACAGTAGGCCAAAGCTAGTAGCGCCCTCTGAACCAGAATCAAATTTTCTTGATTTTCGAGGCACGTTTTTTCCTTAGACTGTATCCATCTATTACGGAGTTATATCTATCTTTGGTCATAACTAAAGAACATTGCATGAATAACTGCCCTTACTGGGATTCAAACTCAGGATCACCAGTTTAATGGCAGTTTCACTACCAACTAGGCAAAATGGCAGTTGAACTATTGTCTTGTAAACCTTCATTTCCTTATTATTATTTACTATTATTATTAATCCTTGAAGTGGCACGTAATTTTGAGTTGTTGGAACTTTAATTTAATATTAATTAATGAAATTTCATATTTTAATGGCGTAATTGACCGGGAGCGGTTCCCGCACTTGAAGAGTCATGGTATTATTTGAAACAGAACAAACCGTGTGATGGCTGTGAAACGCATCCGCTCCACCGTGGACGAGAAGGAGCAGAAACAGCTGCTCATGGACCTGGAGGTGGTCATGAAGAGCAATGACTGTGTATATATCGTGCAGTTCTATGGAGCGCTGTTCAAAGAGGTAATTATCTTATTCATTCCACGACCGATTGGCTTCAAGTTGGCAGTTACCTCCCGGCCCGTTTCCCCGCGCCATCCCATCTGACGCCTTATCCACTTAAAATAAATTTTCCTGTTCCTGAAATTTAATTATGCTGGAGTACAAGTTTTTAACTAAAAAATGAAAAAAAATGTGCCCCCGTTACTTTCTGTTTTCTCTCCTGAAACTAGAGCGAAATTGAACCGTTTTCGGTCTGAGTGTTGCGTTGGTAGTTTTTTGTCAAGATGAAAACCCTGTGCATATTTGGATATTTCCTAATATCATTTTCGGAATTCTAAAATACACCATTTTGTTATTTACCATTTTACAAAAATTTCAGGGTGACTGTTGGATTTGTATGGAGCTGATGGACACCTCTTTAGATAAATATTATAAGTTCATATGCGAGCGGATGCAAACACGAATACCAGAAACCATTATAGCTAAGATAACCCTAGCTACCGTGAAAGCTTTAAATTATTTAAAAGAGAAGCTAAAAATTATTCATAGGTAAGTAAACCGAATATTATATGACTTTGAAATGTTGATACTCATACTCATTTATTTATAATAATATTACATATTATTATTATTATCGTCATAATTGGATTTACATAATATATTCAATGTATTCAAATAATCATAAATTAGAGTAAAATAAAACAATATAAAAATAACACATTTCAATTATCCAATAATTATAATTATATTATTTTTTTGTGATATTCTCGAGTAGGAAGGGTTTACTGTACTGCCATAAATAGTTTTAATAAGCTTAAGTACGTGAAAGGAGAGATTTTATAAATGTATTTATTTCTGAGAACATCAATATTGTCTCCTAGCTCATTAGCCATGAGACCATAAATAAAAGAACAAGTTATTTTTAGGGTTTCGTACCTCAACAAAAAAATGTAACCCTTATAGGATCACTCGTGCGTCTGTCTGTCTGTCTGTCCGTCCGTCCGTCTGTACATATCAAATGAAAGAGCTTATTGTGAGTATCTCAAATTTGATACTAAAATAATAAATTATAATTTTAGGATAAACAGTTTAGAAGTTATTCAAGAAAATGGGCAAAAAATGACCATTCCCCCCCTTTATCTCCGAAACTACTGGGTCTAAAATTTTGAAAAAAATACACTAAATAGTTATTTACCTATAGATGACATTCCTGTCATCTATAGGTAAATAACCTATTAGAAATGTGCAGTCAAGCGTGAGTCGGACTTAATCACTTTTTAATCCGACCCCTACGGGATTTTAAAGACAATTCACTCGCGTTTCACATAAAAAAATGAATTGTTAAAAATTGTGTAATGGACGGAACCCTTGGAACGCGAGTCTGACTCGCACTTTTCTCATTTAGAACCTATTTCTTTTTGTAATTCAGTTGAAATATTTCGCCTATATCAGCAGCTAAGCCACGAATCGATGGGGTTGGCAACTGTCAAAGGTTTGCATAGATGGCGGCATCATAGCAGGCATCATATTATTATTATTATACACTTTTTAATATAATTGTATGATGATGATGATATTGTGTAGGTGATGTGGGGTGGTATTGTGTGATGTTTATTGTGTATTATGTACTTGTCACAGGGATGTAAAGCCATCAAACATCCTGCTAGACAGAAGGGGCAATATTAAGTTATGTGACTTCGGTATTTCGGGCAAGCTGGTGGACTCGATAGCCCGGACTCGGGACGCCGGGTGCCGTCCGTACATGGCGGTGAGTACTGTTCTAAAGCCTGACCAGGAATATATGATCACGCGCCATGTTGCGGAATTTCACTGGAACTAATTTTTCCATACTATACTGAACTATCACATGAGAATAACAGCGCCCTTATGGACGGTATAGAAAGGACGACAATCTCTTATGGCAGAACTATTGCAAAAGTGACCAGCTTTCAGCTTTAAATAATAGTTCCTAATCTCTCCGATGGCGCTAGTTAGGCTCTGGGACATGAGTATAACATGAACCATATAAGACAAAAAATAACCCGACCAATTTATGTAGGTTGTTTTTGGTAGTACTTCGGTGTATGGTGGCGCCGCCTAATTACTGTTTTTTGATGGACACTTTTCATACATAGAGATTTGGCTCCTTTATAAAGTCTCCATGAGCGCCCTCTTGACAATGATAATATTACTGGTCGGGCTTTTGAGACTTTGTGTAGTATTTCTTTGACATAAAATAGATGTAGGTAATATAAGTTTAACCTTTTCGACGCCGTGTCATACAAAAGCCGTCACTCAGACTCCACGTCACCGAAGTGTCAAAACTGAAATTGAACTTTATGCATATGCACGTAGGTCTATGTTGCTCAATGTAACGGTATGTGTTGCATACTTACATAAAATGGGGCATTTTCTAAAAAAGGGACCTTATTGTCGATGGCGCTTACGTAGCATAGCATCGTTTATAATGGCGTAAGCGCCATCGACAATAACGTCGCTTTTTATAGAAAATACCACAAATACTTACTCTCTGTATCAAGCGGGAAATTATCTGGAGTGAAGCTCGCGGCAAGCTCGGACCTTTGGCTCAAGGACCGTTCGTACTCCCTCCCGTAGGCGAGGCGGGATGCTTTCAACAGAAAGGAAACAACGTTTACCAAAAGTTAACTATATTGCGAGATAGCGCGACATGGCGGACTCAAAACCGTCAGTGGCGTCGAAAAGGTTAACGTGTGTAGCGTCCAATTATAAAACGGTTTCGATCTAGTTTTTTGCATGAGAGGACTTGATGCTAGTGGAGGGGACAACCCAGTGGGAATCGAATTCTATGGACACCTTGACACTGGTAACTAGTGAGTAGTGACCTACCTGAAACAGTCTAAATATGTCTGTAAACTTATGACAAAAATAAGTAAGATTGTTTGAATAAGGTGTACTCGTACTGTGATCGCAGCCGGAGCGCATCGACCCGGGGCGCGCGCGCGGGTACGACGTGCGCTCGGACGTGTGGTCGCTCGGCATCACGCTCATGGAGGTGGCCACCGGCGCCTTCCCCTACCCGCGCTGGGGCTCCGTGTTCGAGCAGCTGCAGCAGGTGGTGCAGGGCGACCCGCCGCGCCTCACCAACGCCAACAACGCCTTCTCCAATAACTTCGTCAATTTCGTCAACACTTGGTGAGTTATCTGCCTGACTGCGGTAAAACGTGCTGACTACCATAATTGATTAACTTACATACTTGGTAAACGCAATGAATCCTAAGAAACCTGTTAACGTTTCAGAAAAAAATATTAAGATTGTTCCGTACAAAATGGTTTACAATACAAAATATTAGAATGCTGAAAATCATATTTTGTAAGTGTAAATATGCGTAATAAATTAATTAAAAATAATTAAAGTATAATTAAAGTGACGAGTGGCGAAAGACAGGGGAGGCCTTTGCCCAGCCGTGGGACACAATATAGGCTATGAAAAAAATAAAATAAAGTATATAATATAATGCTAAGCATCACGTCACTGCAAACGCAAATCGCGCACAGACAAGTTTTCAAACCTTGACAGCTTGGACCGTTTTTGCGCGAAATTTAAACACTAAACTAATTATACGATTTTTTATTAATTAATTAATAAAAATTAAAAAATATTTTTTTTGCAATAATCACGTGTCTATCTATAAAATGAAAACAGTTCTAAAAAAATGTCAACATCCCTATTATTAGAAATTTGAACATTATTTTTAATTACAGCCTCATCAAAGAAGAGAATCAGCGTCCAAAATACAACAGGCTGTTGGAACACCCCTTCATCAAAGGCATAGACCAGAGCCGGGCAGAGGTAGCGGCGCATGTCTGCGAAGTGCTGGACGCCATGGAGCGGAACGGAGTCAGCCCCTTTACCACGGACCAGCCTGCACAGGCCTGGCTAGACTAAGGAACGCCTTATCCGTGTCTATGGTCAGGGCTGATGGTCAGACACAATGTCTATGTCTAAGCATGTGCTGACAGTCTGCAAGAACCACATTATCTATAAAGGCTTAACAATCACACTCATGCTATTGCCTAATTAGGCAACTACCTATGGGGCCAGTGCGTTAACACCTCAAATAGAGACCTAGGCCAAATTTGCTTTATCTAGAAGTCAGTACTAAACTAAATCTGGCTCTAGTTGGCATCAATCAGAACATGAACATGCATCAGAGCACCAGTGTTGACACTGAATGCTGCAAGGAAAACAACCTAAAACATTGGTTGATCCAGGCTTGCAACCCACCCACTGAATTGTTCACGATATCTCACTTGCAAACTTACTCCTTCACATCTGTTAGGTAGCCTTACACGTTTGTAACAATTATGCAGTCAGAGTGGATCACATTTTATCACCAATTAATATAATGTCATTGATTCTGAGTGACTGGCTTACCTTCCATGGCCATATTTGAGTTGTCCTTACTTGGGGCAAATTTGCATTTCATTGATTATCTTTCCATGCGAGAGGAAAGATCTATAGTATATTAATAATTATGTTTAGAGTTGTGCTATTCTTTAGAACATTTTCATTATGGAAAACATTGTTAGTCATGAATGTTTATCATACAAATTTGAAAATGTTCTTGTGAATGGGATAGTTCTAATTATGTTAGTTCAAGTAGTAAAAATTCTTATCTTAAATATGTAATCTTTACCATGAAGTTCACAGAAATGTTTTGAAGAACATTTAGTATGGTTCTGTAACCAATCTCTATTTGCACTCCGGGTTCTCCACTTTATTGTATATTTTATCAAATGGCATGTAAATATTTATTATCTATTCTATGCTGTCTTGTGTATGTACTTTTATATAGTAAATCATTTTATAATATTAAAGTTTTATATCATCATCAGTTGTTATCAGTTAGCCTGGTCATGAACTTACACAGTGCCGACTTGGCTTCTTTGAGAACCTGGTTTAATACCTTAATATGGATGTAAAAAGTTGTATCTGTGTGTGTGAATTGCTTGAAATTAGTTTCTTTGGCTAATGAAATGAAATACTTGTTTTAGACTTGGGGCGTACAATATGTAGGTAATTTTATAAATTTGTATATACAGACGGATAATAATAATGAAAGTGAGTGATGGCATGTAATTCATTTCAATGCATTAATTTATGGCAGCAAAACACTTCAATTATTAACTGCAATAATACTTCACTACTACTACACTACTTAAACAATATCTCAAATGTATTTGTTTTGGGTCTCATGACTATAATGTATTATGTATGGTATAGATTGAATTGAATAGATAATTAATGAAATAAATTAGTATTTTACAAATATTATCTTTAATTCTAATATAGTTTAATCCAAGCTTATTCTATAACCTGTCCCATTTTTGTAGAATTAAGGACTTTCCCGAATTTTATAAACAGCTTATACTTGGTACCATCAGTAAGTTGAGGTGAAAGATAAATTGCATCCATTTTTTTTTGTTTCATGTCAAGAAGTGGTATCCATTCATCTGCAGACACTATTCGATCTCTTCTACGGCCCCAGAAATCCACTGATGATATTTTAATCAGTTTATTATCTTCACTGATGTACAGAAATCCAATTGCATTATTGAGTGGTAAACTTGCCAAAGAAAATAGGGTTGCGCCAGTAACACCTATAAGCAGACAATTGTTTATAAGATTTGGAATATAACTACTAGACTTGCCTTCAATATTTTAAACGAAATTTGCTTACCTATGTATGAAGCTGCAAGGAACGTATTTTCAGGAAAAACACTAAGTGTCTCCAATAAGCCACAGCCTGGTATGGCTAAAGAAGTGCCAATTATATGATACAATTTCATCCTATTTAATGTAGCGACATGTCGAACAAATGGAAATGAAAATACGTTTTCAAATTTTTCTGTGCAGTCATGGTCGTGGCTGACTTTTGCGGAACAAGACCTTATTAGCCACGTATTACGGATCGCGGTCCATGTGGAGTTATGTGAAAAAATATTATTTACAAAATAAGTACCAATACGCATTTTAAAGTTATATTTACATAAGATTCTCAACTTAACCTAAAAAATAATGTCAGCTGTGAGTGGTACGGTCCAAAACAATGCTGCGTTTTCCCATCATTAATCTAGTATATTTTCTATAGATGTGCTCCGCTCCAGACTACGCGGCGCGAAGCTGCGAACGCGAGTATGGAGTCGATTTCGCTGATTAGCGAACTAGACTCCACACTCGCGTTCGCGGCTTCGTGCACGAGTGTGGAGGGTCCTACGCGTGCGCCCGTGAGGGACAGAACATAAGCAATGCGACAAAATTAAACACGTTTTAACATTCCTGACAATAACCTACGTAACTTGGTCGGGTTATTTCTAAATCGTAACTCGCACACGAGTGTGGAGGGGGCTATACTAAATTTACCATAGAGGTACAATAATATAGAAAGGAAATGGCCCCTCCACCAGTTGACTGAATGAGATGCTTAGGATGCTTTTATTCTTATGGAACTTTCAGTAGGAGTAGCAGAGAAAGCGTTATTATTGTTTGTCCTTGTTACAGTCACATTTTTTTTTATTCCTCACCGTAAATTTGTATGGTTTACGGTGGGCTACAAATCTACTCGACCAATCATATTGTAGCATTGCGTATGTTCTGTCCCTCACGGACGCACACGTATAGCACATCTATCTATATGCATGCTAGGTCTATGAAATTGACGGTGGGAAATAAAAAAAGGAAAAAAGTGAGACTGTGACAAGGACAAAGCGTAATAACGCTTTCTCTGCTACTCCTACTGAAAGTTCCATAAGAGCATCTCGTTCGGTCATCTCCCGGCTCTACCATTTCCTCTCTATACTATGGTACCATACCTCTGTTTTTTACTGTATACTTAGTACTTACTTAGTTATCTGTGGAATCGCAGATCGTCAAAACGTCATCTTGGCAATCTTAGCATTTGGTATTTGTTTTATTTTTTGTCGATAAAAATGATAACATATTATGTATCGCCCCAGAGGTACCACGGAAAATTTATCGATAAATGCTGGGAATGCGTGCGTACAGCACTATTCGTTTCGCTATGTTGGCACTCACGTTTGACGTGTGTCATATTGTGCGTGTGTCACTAAATTGATTCCATTGGCCAGTAAAGAAGTCCCGTGGTCCCGTCTCTTAAAACGTAGTGGTTATATACTCTTTGGTTTGGTATTGTCAACGCTCAACGCTCACAACACACATGGGACGGATGGTGGATTCAGTGTTGTTTTGAAGATTATTAAATAAAATACGTGGTAATTTGTCAACAGAGTAATACGTATGTAACACATAATGTCGCTTTTACTCAAAGAAGTGTAAGTATTACAGGCTTTTTTCTTTCTACCAACGTTCACATTGTGTTGATCCAACATAACCTTAGCTGGACAAAAAACGTTTTATTTCTAACTTTAATATAATTGCATGTGAGTACTAGTTATAATTCTAAACTATATTGTTTCTCGTCTATTGCAGGTATGAGAAAAATGCAGAATATACAGCTTTCTACACTGGAGGAGACATTTCTTGGACCATTGATGGGTCGCATCTACTCTGTTTATGCAGCGACGCGATTCAAGTGATTGATGTCAATACATGTTCGCAAGTCCTGGTCATTGGAGAGTCAAATGAAGAAACAGAAGGTGACCCCATATACTCATTTAAACTATCACATAACAATGAAGTGGTTGTTACTGCACATAAAAGTGGGTTGATGAAACTATGGGATAGGCACACTGGTAAACAAATGAAGATGTGGAGATCAGGGCATAAAGGTCCTGTTGCCAGGCTCGCCTTTGATTCCACTGATTCCAGCATTTCCTCAGGTGGCTCTGATGGCAACATTAGAGTATGGGACCTAGATCACCACACATGTACAAGTAGCCTCAGAGGAGCCATGGGTGTCTTTAGTGTTCTAGAATATCACCCAGACACATCCAAACAACTTATTATTGGTGCAGCTGATGACACCAAGATCAGATCTTGGAACTCTAAGACAGGTAAGGAACATGTTGTTTATTCCGGACATTTCAGTAAGATCACTTCTCTACAATTCACACCGGATGGTCAGCACATGGTCAGTGCTGGTAGAGACAGGGTTTTAATCCTCTGGAACTTAGATGAGAGTAAGGCATTGAGGACTGTGCCAGTTTATGAGAGTATTGAAGCCATGGTGCTGCTACCTCCTTCCTTTAAGGTGCCAAATTTTAAGAAGAAACTGGAAACTGAAGGCATTTATATTGCTTGTGCAGGTGAAAAAGGCATTGTAAAAGTTTGGAATGTGCAAACAAGCCGCATCATGTATGAACAAACCAACAGCCTTGTGTCACCTGCACAGGAGGAGGGTGGCTTGGCCATTACTCATCTGTTATTCAATCAGGCAAGAAACATGTTATCTGTGGTCACGGTGGACCATAATATCATTCTCCATGAACTGGAAACATTTGATTGCATGAAGCAGTTGGTTGGATTTACTGATGAAATATTGGATGTGATATTGATTGGGAAAAATGAGGGGCACCTAGTTGTCGCTACAAACAGTCCTGATCTAAAATATTATGATTTAGAATCAATGAACTGCCAAATTGTAAAAGGGCACACAGACATAGTTTTAGCATTAGCTAAATTCCCAACCAAACCTGAAATGTTTGTATCATCAGGGAAAGACAATGCTGTTAGAATTTGGCTCCAGAGCGACAACAATGAAATCATATGTCTAGGAGTTGGAGCAAGGCACACAGCATCTGTAGGATCTGTGTTCACATCTCAAATTTCAAATGATTTTTTTACCTCAGTTGGTCAAGATAATTGCCTGAAGGTTTGGACAGTGCCCAAAGACATAGAGTCTGCAGGACATAAACTTAAGTCAAGCCACACTGAGCTGGCTCATCAAATGGATATCAACTGTATCACAGTTTCACCAAATGATAAAATGATTGCTACAGGTTCACAAGACAAAACTGCTAAACTTTGGACCAATGATTTAAGTCTATTGGGAGTGTTGAAGGGTCACAGGAGAGGAGTGTGGTGCACCAGATTCTCTCCTGTGGACCAAGTTGTGCTCACATCATCAGCTGATGCTACTGTAAAACTGTGGTCTATAGCAGATTTGAGTTGCTTAAAATCATTTGAAGGCCATGAAAGCTCTGTCCTTAAAATAGAGTTTTTGTCTAAAGGTCAACAGATAATATCTAGTGGAGCAGATGGTCTCTTGAAATTGTGGAATATTAAATCTTCAGAATGTAAGATGTCCTCTGATATACATGATGGCAAAATTTGGGCCATGGCTCTCAGTAAGGATGAGTCAACAATTGTAACTGGTGGCTCAGATTCTAAATTAATTAAATTCCTTGATGTTACTTTAGAAAGAAGAGAAAAGATGGCTAAAGAGAGAGAAGAAATGATTTTGCAAGAACAGGAGTTGGCAAATCTACTCCATGACAAAAAGCTCATAAAGGCTTTGAAATTAGCATTAAGAATGGAAAGACCTTTCCAAGTCTTAAAAATTGTAAATGAGGTTTTGAAGGCAGGAAATGACAAACTTTATGAGACACTGAAGGAAATCAACCACACCCAGAAAGAGACTTTGTTGAGATTTGCATCTGAGTGGAATACTAACAACAAGACCTGCCATGCAGCCCAGTTGGTCTTTAACATTTTAGCCCCAGAGATAATATCAGGAAATTTGAAAATGCCAGCCCTGGCTAGCTTTATTGAAGGAGCATTACCATACAGTGAAAGACATTTTGAACGATTAACAAATTTATTACAAGACCTCAACTTTATCACCTACACTGTCAATTGTATGCAACCACATGCTATTAAAGATAATTAAATTGATCATACTTCAAACTTTTTTTCCAATATTAACCTCAAAGCCCTACTAAATTCCTGGTCCAAGTACGAAACATTACAAAAACCTCGAAAGGAAGTTCAAGTTCGACAACAGCGCGGCAAGCCTGCTTACAAAATAAATTCGACTCGCACGTACAGTACATGCGCATCCACGAACCTACAACATGTACCTACTTAACTTCTCTTGAATAAAGTTCAACTTCGTATAGAAAGAACGGAATTAACAATGTATTGGGATAAACGACCTGCACAGCAGTTGTTTTCTTAAATATAGCCTGGTGACTGGTGAGGCCCTGTGTACAAAATATTGTTCAGTAACAAGATTCCAAATTCAAAAATAAAACATGATCCTGGAAATAGGATACCTAGAGCTGTGCACTGTCCGTATCCGTATAATTTTTTAGCGATTATCTGGCTATCTACTTCTGCTACTTGCTATACCTGCAACGCACATGAGTGTATTTGTCCAAATACTTGTGTTTCATCTTTCCTTAATTTCGCAAACGAAAGTGATGGAGCTGTTATTTGTGCAAAAAACTTAAATACAATGCGTTGCGGCCGTTGCGGGCAAAGGAAGGCCAATTTCGTCCCGAAAAGAATACTAAAGAGTTATCAGAAGCACGTGATCACATACTCATCGCGCTTTAGAAATGATCGTTCAAAGCGGGCGGTAAAAGCTCGTATGCGACAGAACAGAAGGTGCGCGAGCGCAATACAACCTTTGCCGGCGGAGGTTCGATCAATTAAGATTCAAACAGTAGTGGCAAGACTATCTCGCGCAGCGGTCGGCTCGCGCAGGCGCGACGCGTTCCACTCTCAAGTCCAACATGAATGCAAGAACTATTTTAATATTGTTATTTTATATTTGTAAACATACTGATGCCCAGAAACCGGCTATGTAAGTTCCTTTTTCGTGCATTTTGAACTTTGCTTTTCGTAAGTGTTTACAGAGTAAGTACAGCATTATTTTATTTATTTCATTACTAACAAATGTAATATCTCAACATCTGAACACATTCTGTAACTCTTAAGTGTGACATAATCATAGGAAATGCCACCCCGTGCAATTAAATAAATGGTAAATTGATTCCGATTAAAATCAACATTGCATAGTCTTTACCGCAAATTAAAGTGATTAACGGAAAATTCAAATAAATGTGGTCTCCGTACGATAGTAATATTTTAGTGTAAGGCTTACTTTATCTCATGCTGTAAAATTACGTACAAATTACACAAAGATAATGGTAAATTTAGAAATTCTGCAGATAAAAATAACATCTGTATCGGTAATAAAACTAAGAAACTTACACACGTCCGCGGAACATGACATGAAATTTAATTGATACGGGAGTCAATCATTGACGGTAAAACAATGGGCAGTATAGGCGCTCTTACCTGGGCGCATTTGACTGACCTAACCAATTCCTGTGCTGTAGGCTAACCAGTATAAGTCAGTCTTTTTGAATAAGTAGTGTTCGTCTCTCACAAAAAACTTAGGCAGATGCAATATTAGATTTGCAGTTAGGGACATCTCGTTTTAACGTCTGATTCTCGGATGCAGTTTCGCAATCAGGGGAACCGAAAGTAATAACTAAATCAATTATAATCTTCGTTCTCCTGTCACCGTAAGCTTGAGAACCCGGCAATTGACTACGCTATTTGAAGTTGAGTAATCCCCGGATTCAGTAGTAAAAAAAACGATTGTCAGAAAAATAAGTGGTACAAATGTAGCATCGTGGTTTTCCCAATCAGATGAATGGGTTTTGATTTTTTTGGACGAAGGCATTTCGATTTTCTATTTATTTAAATTACTTCGCGCCATTTTTTCCATGAGGTAAATGCTCGTTGAAGAAACTTATGCCAGTTAGAATAACGTAACTTCAATACATTTACGAGCGTGACTAATATCCTTATTTATCAAAATTAATCACTGTCTCAGAAGACTACATGCGCCGGCAGATAACATTTAGCCTTTGTGATGCAGAGCGGTACCAAGAATAAACTTTGTTACATACTTATAAAATCAACGGTTTACTGTATAATCAGAAGTAGAAGTAGCTACTCGACGATATCTACCTACTCCGATCATCTGATCTGATCTGCACGTAATTCAGGTGCGGTAGGTATACTGCATACAAGTTTCTATCTTATATTAGTTATATTAGCGTCCTCATGCTGCCATGCCAGGGGTCCGCTTTTCGGTTTTTCCGCAATCCAGCGTTTCATAAGGTCTCACTTCTGCAGCTGACTGAGCCTAATTCATTACAGACAAGGTTCATTGGTAACCCGTCCGCAGTGGTTTAGCTGCAAAAAAAGATTCTTTTCAATACTGGTGCAATACCTATCCTCACATCGTCTCCTATCCCGTTGGTCACTGGACGTAATATGTCTGTAGGTAATAGGAGACAACGCGATCTCGCCCACCTCGTTCTTATTAGTTTAAGAGTCCTGAAGATTAGATGAGAAAGTACTTGATGACAATGATGACTGTGCACAAACAAAAAAGTTTTTACAGGAACCCATTTGAAACAAAGAAAAATACACAGTATTTCTAGGAGAAAAAGCATTTTATACGCTTGTGTGACCTAGGATTACACTTGACCGACGGGCGGTGTCTGCCCATTTAATCTAGCTCTCCTTGCGATTCCTTTTAAGTCATGGCATCTTTTAACGCACTACGTTAAAATATAATAAAATTACGATCTCGACTGATTACAGAAATATGTATTAACAATTATTTTACTAGAAAAATAAATAAGACCCTTAACTTATGACGTTGAAGTCCATCAACCCTTTAACGGTCCAGATTATAAGAAATCCTCTATTCAAGCCTTATTGCCACCTCATACTTAGTCCTAAAAAACTTATAGTTCTTGTTTTTAGTATGGAGACAGTTTGAGTCCCGGGGAAGGAAATAGCATAGTTATACATATTATAAGCAGAATCATAAGAAAAAAATACAAAAGATGACGTTATAGAGTGGTAATTTTTATAATAATGGTTCCATCCTGTAAGTCTGATCCAAACATGTACGCGATCGTAGAACATACATCTTTATATATATAAAAAAAACAACTATTGTTTTTAAAACGATCTCGAAGATTCCTATTGTATCACAAGGGCAACCTGAATGTTCTCATTTTTGTCTTGCTCGTGAAAAGGTATGATTTGCATGATGATGATGAAAGTGTCAATAAAGTACCTATTATGCGGAATGAAATTTGGACTAAGTTCAATGCCGTATCAAATAAATAAAAACATCGTTGTTTTTATTAGTACCTTTAATAATGCATTTAACAACGTTAAATGAAAGAAAAACTACTCTGATGCGAGATGCATTACGGCAGTTCTGTGCATGGTTCTTTATCCATCGCTGCCGTACAGATGTTAGCATTTTATTTAGTACCTCCCAATTTTATCTTCCTTAGCAAAACTATTTAGAAAACTTCCTATGCTCGACAATCTCGACATATTACACGTTCTTGTTATTGTCTGTTGGATCATTAAAAATAATAGTTACCTTGCTACGAGTATTAATTTTTAGTGATACATGATTATTTACCAATAAATCGCATACTTCATTCAAAAACCGTTGTTTTTTTATTTATTTTTCGACTAAGTTGTGTTTTCTAAGTTACTTTGAGATTTTTCGGAGACTGTGACTACTGTGAGATCGTCTGTCGATATCCATGTCTATAAGACTATTTTTCAATAGCTTTGCTTTTTTTTTAAATATTTATTAAGAAACCAACAGTCTTATAAAACAGATGGATGCTACGCAAATTTATCATTTTAAAAATGAACCCTAGTTTGATCAAATTGTCGTTTTCATACGTCCCTATATTGTAAATTTCATCGACCTTGCTAGAGCCGTTTTTGAGAAATTATTAAAAAACGTATGCAAATGTACCTATCTGAAAAAATATGATAGATTATTTGCCGCTACTGTATTGTATTGTACCTATATGACCTTTTATTGCAAATGTTTATGCAATGTTGACCAATTAGTAATCCCTTTTGGGGGGTCACTACTTCTTTTTTTCCAAGAAGGGTGGAATAAAAAGTATATTATTTAAAAATTAATGTAGGTACCCAAATTACTAATTCCACGCAGACGAAGTCCCGGGCAAAAGATAATTTCAAGATTCCAATGCTCATGCAACTTACCAGATAATTTATGTTTCGATAAATATTTATTAACGTTTTGTGAAATATTGTCCCATAATACTTATTTATTTACATCCAAACTCTCAAAACTTTGTCCAAATCTTATTCCGCATAGGTACTGTTACTCTGCAGTGACAAATGGTTTTAACGGACGATGATGAGATATAATAATACCTATAGCTGTTATGGTAATGGATGCTCAGGAAATCCACAAATGTTCTCAAATTTTATTGATATTCCTAAGTAGGTAGGCAATTATTGTAGTACCTATTTACCTAAGTAATTTCGCATTAAAATAAAAGTAAGGGGGGTTTTGTTGATTATAATTAATTAATATAATAATTCTTTTATATTTTATTTCTTATTTTCATTTCATTTATTTATTTTTCATTCAATAAGCACTAACAGCTAAACCTTACGTGCTAATTGGCATTATAATTAATTCTTAATGGCTAACATGCATTAATTTCTAAAAACAAAAAGATAGACATACAAATTGCAACTTAACTTAAGTAAATAAGATTTCATTAATTTAAACCGGAATAAATGTCATATACAAAAATCACATTACATGTATTACATAATTATTTTTAAGAAAAAACAATTAAAACGAATTAATAAATTAAATTAAATGGCAACTGTATAATTTTAAATAATAGCTAATGTCAAATCACTCGATATTAAATTTAAATTAATCTGTTAAGAATGTAAAAATGTCAAATCGAAAAAAGCAATAGTTATTTATATATATAAACTTAGTTATTTAAAATTCCCAATATTATACCATAAACTTAATGCTAAATGATGGAGCTAACGATACTTTCAATATAGCGACAGGATGCAGCTAGGAACTTGGTCTCGGTTGTTAAAAACATATCAAGTTGGTCATCGCTGTCCAAGATATCGTCTGCGCTTGGTGAAGGGGAAAGTTAGCAAGCGTGTGAGTTCGGGCTGGTTGGGACAGCGAAGAGACCGCGGCGTCGAAGACGTAGCACTTTAGCGGTGAGACGGGGGACACGGAAGGTTGTTTGCGATAATAATTGAGGGTTAGTTATTGCCCCTCGTATTAATTGTACGAAATATTTGACTAGATATATGCTTCTGCGAGATTCGAGTGACGTGTAATCTACCATACCTAACACGAATAGTGTTGGATATAGTTGTGGATAATAGCCGTATAATTACATTGTTATTAAATTAAACACATTTAATTTTTAACAAGCAGAAACGTCTGCGATCGATGCTATTAAGCTTAGAATAAATTTAAAAGTGGAAAAATTACTGCCTTGGGTGAGACTTGAACTCACAGCCTCTGGATCCAGACTTCTGGGCTTTTAAATTTAAACACATTTGTTTTGAATTAATCAGCATTTCAATAATTGTATCAAGTGAGCAACAAACAGCCTTCGGGGCGTCGCGCTTTTTGTGCTGCACTAAAGAAAAGTAGCCATTCGTGACGCGCGCCGCGCGCCGTACCTACCGATCTCATTCTACTGTCCTATTGTACTTGCCATTACATGAGCGTGGTCGAGTGGTCACGAGAAATGGTCATAATTAACGGGATAATTATTATATACGTTGTTTTGACGTAGACAATACTTCCCAGAGAGAGAGAACGGTACAGACAAATGGACACGATGGATGGAAATGAAATGGGATACTGGAAGGGTAGGTAGGTAGAAAGCGTACTAATGGTAGCGTACTTACCCAGAATACGCTAACCCTTACCGACAAAAAGCACGCATGTGGCATGTGCCGATACTTTCACAGCTTGGAATTAAATACATTGTCTGCCCTAGTACGAGAACTTCGGAGTTCAGCAGAGTTACTGGAGTCTGATAGACAGAACTTTAGTTTACGTGGTGAATAAAATATTGCAAGTAACAACATACAGCAGTACAAAAATACAAACAAACCGTACTACTACATACTTGTTACTATACCTATGTCTCATATCTCCTCATAGGATTAGGTAGGTACGTAATACTGATTTGCCAGCATACCTACACATACGCAACCTCCAATATACCCACAACCTGTCGGCATCGGTTCATTTATTTCTTTGGCTTTTAAAAAAATTGGTCATATAGTATTGGTCAACGAGGAAGAGGAGTGTTAGGGTCGGCAACGCGCGTGTAATATCTCCGGTGTTGCAGGCGTCCATAGGCTACGGTAACTGCTTACCATCAGGCGGGCCGTATGCTTGATTGCCACCGACGTGGTATAAATATAGTTTGCAATGAAAAGTGGAAAGCAAGAGAACCTCCGCTAACCAGATGCTCAGACTAAAGCTACCTGTGATACCTGTCAACCAAATTGTATGAAGCGGCGTGGGAAACGACAGTTCGAGGCCAATGGAGACAAATAATCAACAGCAAAAAATAAAATATTTATTAAAACAATTTGATTTGTTTCCTTATTTTAACGGTATTTTGGCCATCAAACCACCAGATTGTGTAATAAAGTACAACGATACCGCCCATTTCATTATCATTGATAACGTAACGTCACTTTATTATCCATCACTGTTTACAATATCATCGTCTTAATTATACACGGTGTCGCTTTCAGTTTGAAACAAACGAAAGCCAATGATAGAGGACTTTTAGCTACCGATTTGAGTGATTTGACCGTCATGTTGATATATTCAGCGAATATTTAATGGTTTCAGAGAAATCATCGATTATAATATGTTCCTACTAAAACATGCTAACGATACTTTTGTAACATGATTATTACAAAAAATATGAGCGTACTTAAGTTGAATATGCCTTTATAAAATAATGGTCTGATCACTTAAATCTAATATACCTTTATTAACAGATTTGACTTAACTCTGTTCTGATGGTTATCAATGTATAATTTGTATTTCGCTAAAACAGAATGGGTATCATACCAATACCTTATCCCCTACGAGATTGTTCGTTGCAACATCTTGTGTTTTATGTCGTGTCCACGTTAAAACCGCCACTTAACGTCCCCAGCATAGGTAACTATAAATAATTTACTTACTCATATAAAATTACTCCATGGATAGTAACGTTTATGTCCGTTTATTAAAAGCCTCCACTTTTTTGTCCCAAGGTTCACAAATTCAGCAGGTACCATTGCTAAATTTGTGTAGATTTTGCTCTTTTATAATATAAAAACACAAGCACTAGTACGTATGTGTAAGTACATTTTGAGGCATCTTATCCTAGGATTAATTTGTACACTCGTACTCGACTCAACAGATTATCTTTTGTCAGGTCAGCTAATCTTTTAATTACGTTTTTAAGCCTCGTGTCGAGGTGTCTATGGGCCATGCGAGAAATAATATTTAATATATATAACGTAGGTATTATATATATATAATATTTGTTATACTGTTACTTCTAATTATTATCTTAATTTATTTATTTTCGCCCTCTTTTATAAATTTATTGACTTTCCCTTTCCTCTAGTCTATTGTACGCTGTGCTATATTTGTCTACCGTTCTTCATCAATTCTCATCTACTCAAAGGTTAACTGGAAGAAATCCCTTAAAGGGATAAGTTCGCCTTTGTACTGCCTATTCTGTGCCATATTTGTGTTCTGTGTTTTGTTCAATAAAGAGTTTATACATACATACACACATTATAATAAGATTGTACACCCTGAAACCCGGCCACGCATGATGTCAATCTTTTAAATGAATGTACATTTTCAAGCAGCAATTAATTTGTGGTTATCAAACTACATAATGAAATTTGAAAAATAAAGTACCTATATTTTTTTGCCCGCGGTCTTTTCACAGACTTTACCAAATTTTACCATTAAAAACTATTTTATTATTTTAAATTATATAAACCAAAATGTACCTTATTACATTCTCTTTTCACAATACCTAACATTTTTCTGATTGTGTTCAGATTGAGATAGTTCTGAGGTGTTTTAACTGGTGAATTTGGCTTTTTGCCAAAAAAAGCCTCCTATATAAAAACAACGTTCACTGCTTGGAGTAGAAAGTTTTCCTGGCTACCTCAAGTAGAAAAGAGTTTCAAAAAGCATGTTTTTGGTAAGATGAAATTCTAATAAGCATAAAACAGCTTATGAAAATATAATACCTAGTTATTTGTGCAACAAGAGAGGAAAGTTGGTTTTTCTTGCGAATGTTTATTTTGAGTCCCGAGAAAGCGAAAGAGTATAATTGAATCACGAGCGAGGCGAGTGATTCTAAGTTAGAATCTTGAGCGTAGCGAGGGACTCAAAAACACGAAATGTAGAAAAACTTTGCTCTCGTGTTGCACATATAATTTTTCAACTCAGTAGTGAGAACATATTAAAGGGTTAAAATGTAATTCAAATTACACAGAGTAATACAGATAAACAAAAAAAAGAAAAAAAAAACCGAATTTGTAATAGAAGTATGAAGTTGCAGTTCATGGCCTTCACTAAATTAAAAAGCTACTTTGTTTCACTCCCTGGAGTGAGGAAAGTCGCACTTTCGTGCCCCCGCTTGTGTGGTACGGGTACGACACGGTCTGCTAATTCGCCGTGACCGCATATTAGCGACCGCCGCAAGTTCCGGACATGCTCTTCAATGCTTCAAGATAAATGCTTGGGCTGTTCCAAACGCTGAATTCGATTACCTACTCAGTCAGTGAGTTTAAACGTGATCTCTGGTTACACACGGTTGTTACGGATCGCGTGGTCAAGTTATACTGTGCATGAGTTTTGTGATCTACGGAGTAACGGAGTGATTAGTGCTAGGAACTTCCCTGTATTTCCTTATCGGAACTAGTATAACGGTGAACAAAAGCGGCGATAAGAAGACAGCGCGCTAACTACTATAAAACCTATATTACTAACTCTGTTTAAGTACTTCTTATCTACCTTCCGATCCTCTCGACGACGTTCCTCTCGAGTCTCGAATACAAACCAAATACAAACGCAATTTTGACTTGTCTGATAAATACTCAAAATGGAAGGGAAGGTCCCATTTTAAGCGGTGAATTACTTGAATTAACAAAATGAATGTAATACTCGTAATGGGGGAGTCCCGTAAAAGCTTATTGTATCTGGCGCTCTCGACAATGATGCCCAATTCGAGTTTAAGTTATTCGATCTGTTTCCGATATGATACTGATCAGCTAATGTCAAGTGACGTTTTTGGTTGAATAAATGTCACTTTTGAAACTGACGGATCAGTATCATATCGGATACAGATCGAATAACTAAAACTCGAATTGGCCTGAAAGTTTCATTGTTATTTGTTATGTAGGGAATTCTACAATGATGTAGAATCAATAGACAAATGACGAGTCGCTTAACTTCAAACTCGGGTAAATCCATGTGTCAGAACTGTCAGATTATGCGATTTTGGTATGTGCTGAGAGGGTCGAATGGATTTACCCGAGTATGAAGTTAAGCGACACAAATACTGAATCAAACAATTTGACAGTTGTAAGGAGAATAAAATACACGTTTTTGTTGCCCACTGCTCCTTCCTTTACATATTATATGGTTGAAAAGTTTTAGCCATGGTTCAAATGAACTCAAACTAGATTTGGCAGCAGTCTTTCATTGTGAAGTTTATCACTATCAAACTAGCTTCTAGTCTCTTTAGCTCTACAGCGTCATTATATGGTATAATTTTACCATCACCTGCTTATTAGCAACCATAAAATAATAATATATAAATTGTTAATGCCTATGTAAGTAGTATACCATCGCCCACACTGTTAACTGTACATCGGCAAACCTTATTACAAAACGCGTGAGGTCCACGGTCCACCGATGGACAGTTAAGAGTGTTGCTGTTTGTACATGCAAGAGTAATGAAAATAGGACTCTTTATATTGAAATGTCCGTATAGTCACCCGTTTTCTCTGCTTTTAAGCGTGTAATATAATTATGTGACTAGCTATAATGCCAAACGCTTTTGTATCGTGCTTTCAAATATCAATATCATTTATATGGTAACTAATGTTCTAATGAATGAATGAATGATTCTTTATTCAGGCAATAGACCCATTACACACAATACAATAAAACATAAAAAGAAATACGGTAAAAATAAAATAGAATAAAAATAAAATAAAATAAAAACTCACTAAAAACTAAATAATTAAACTACTTACGGTTCGGTTGCTGATGCGCGGACAACCAATGCAGGAAAAACGCATTTTGGTAAATGTTTTCATTTACTGTCACAATAAGCCTATTATTAGAAATGCGTACCCTGTTCCTGAACGACGCTATTCGGTTTCTAATAATGGCAAAGAAGTCAGGTACCCTGGCTTCAACAAACATCGCTGACGCACTGCAGAACCGTGGTTGTTTGGTCAGAATTCGCAAGGCGTCATTGTACTGTACTCTAAGGATGCTGTAAGCTTTTCGTGTATATTTCGTCCATAGTTGGCAAGTATAAAAACATTGGCAATATGCCCGAAATAATTCTAAATAGATATTTCACGATTATTCCTTAGCTTAGCACCATATTTACCGTCTATGTTTAGCCCTTTGGTTGACTGGTAGGGAATAAATATTCTGCCATTTGTACATTTTATGTATCTACCTATTATGTGATTTATGACTCAGAAGTCTCAGAACGAGCCCGCCGCTGTATATGTAGATGTACTACCAACACAAGTGGTTGAACTGACGGAGAGTCTATTCCATTCGTTCGTAATGACGCGGCCACTAAAGGTCCTAATTTATATTGCATGAAAACAAAATCTGTTAATAAACATTTTCCTTATTAATTAATATATGTAGTATATAGGTCAGGGAAGTGTACCTATCTGTGAGGTTCTATAAAATTGCTCTTTATGTTCTAAATAATACATTTAAAAAAATATGCAGGTGCATAAAGTGGTCTGATGGAGTGACACTCATGGACAGTGCCAAACCGTTACATCAGAGGCTCGTTCAAAATACCCATACAGGACAAGCTAACGGAAACACGACTCCGATGGTATGGTCATGTCATGAGAAGGCCGGAGGACCACATGACTAGGAAGATGCTAGTGTGTGAAAAAGCCGAAGAAGAGTGGACGACGCCGACTTACATGGATGTCCGTAGTTCAGAGAGACCTAGAGAATAAGAATATACACCCAACGACGACCCGGAACAGATACAACTGGAGAAAATTGATTAGGAGAGCCGACCCCAAATAAAAATGGGATAAGGCCTGAAGAAGAAGAATTGACATTGAGATTGACAATAAAATCCACATAAAATCAGTTGTTAATGAAGTCGATTAAAATTAAATTTTTCGAAAGATTACCATAAAATCGGCAGAGTAGATACTTAAATGTGCAGGAAGCGAGAAAACTCGTTCAATGCCACTTTGGTAGTGACATTAATCTTGCTCAGTTAATTAGACGTATTTTTTAAACCTACGTAGTCGCCTTCCAAAACATACCCAATTGCGTTTTGAGGAAATTATTACTTGGGGCATAATTAAACACACTTGTTTTAAATAATGTAATGTGTACTTACTATCTATTTGAAGTCATCCGGTGTATACCTATTACCTACCCTTATCTATATAGTTTGCTTTGCAATATCTTAACCAAAAAAATATTACAATGGTTTATGAATGTTTTGCCAAGTCATTTTAAAAGCCCATTAAAGGCTAAATCCTAGAAACAAAAATTCGCAATTACCACGAGGACGGAAAAATAACTACGTATTAGTAAGTATGAATATTCAACACGACGGTTATACGATATTGTTGTGATGACTATGAAGTAACTGCATCATTAGGCTTGTCGATCGGAAGACAATATTGTGGCAATATTGACAGGCGGTCGTGGCAGCCATTCTGATGCAGATAGGTGCGCGCACTATGCCAAGCTACGTAATTCACAAAACGTCCATGTCTTAACTACAAACTCATTATACTACCAGTATAACTGGACTGGACCCCAGTAGGACTGCTCCAAATATAGGAAAGATGGTATTCCGTTGTGTCTATCTACTTTTCACGCGGTGACCCAAATTTGAGACCAGACTTAGCACTATACACACCTAACAATTTATCACAACCCCCAGAGATAAGGGTTTAGTTGAAATCTGTCACTCTAATAACAAATATGTAGTTGCCTCGTCATCGCCCACGAGATTTCATTCTGATTGCGACTTGCAGCAGTTGCAGCAGTAGGAAACGGGCGATGTCACTGTTGTTGTTGTTGTCGTTAATAAAATGGGTAAGTGCATGTTGTTATATAACTGTGTCACGTGGACCTCATTATACTGGCTAGCTCATACGGTGCACTCGAAATATGAAGAGAAAGAACGCCCGTCTTATCGACCTGTAAACATAACGTAGATCAAATTTTAATCTAAATATCTCGCACTTTATGTTTTTTTAATAAAGTCCATTTATGTTCGTCAACCTTCAATTATCACAGTCGTTTCCCTGGATATACATGATTTACATAAAATGAATGTTTAACTAGGTGTAACTTAACACTTCATTTCCAAACCGATTTCCTCACCATGCATCCTTAAGACCTTGCAGAGGAGGTAAATAAATAAAATATGCGAAATTGTCGCTGCACACCGGTCTCTTGTTTTGTTTAATGTTAGGTAACTGTGTTGACGTATTGCAGGACCGATATTCAAAACTTTTTTAAGCGATTTTAAAAATTGAGGTTTGTTTATTTACGAGACGCAACCGACTAGAATATTTTTGTTTGGCTTCTGCCTTGATTTGCCTTACTTTGCCTTGTGGTGAAGGTTTTATGGAACCTATGAGGAGTCGTCGATTTAGGTTTAGGTACCTATTTATTTCAGCCGCATACTTAATTATATGTTATATGTATCGTATCAGAGTTCTTGTAAGAATCTCACGATTATCGTGGATACTGAATTAGAACTCTGTTTAGTTACCGATAATTACTCAATAGACATGTCCTGAAACTTATTTATAATAGAAACTGTTAATGAGTTTGTCTGCTGGTAGTCGTGCGTGACTGCCGTTGCGGTGTGGATCATCCATATTATCGCTTATTAGCGATAAGTAAACTTGATTTGAGTTGTGATATTCCTGGCTAAATTTAACTCTAACTGTACCTGACCAATTGTGAATATCGAGTATGACCTTTTGCCACTGAGTTACAAAAAGTTAATACTTACCTACTAGAATACTCGGTGCGCACAACTCTCGAATTTATTTATAGGACAATTTTGGCATGACAGACTTTGTCATTGCATATAACAAACCGATCTCAGAATCGATATGCAAAATCTTTAGGACTAAACACATGTTCAATATGTGGCTCTACGATATTGAATCGTGTCAAGGTGTTCCGAAGAGCGGAGGCTGCGTAGGTGATTAATCGTGCCGACACTGCCGACAGCACCAATATTTATGATAACCATGGTTTATAGGAGCGGAAAGATAACCTAGCTATCTCTGTCAAACAATGATGACGGAGGTAGTTAGACTAGTTAGGCACCAACGTTGAGTCCACCGTTCCTTTTCAGTCAGAACTTTAATCAAAGTATTTACAATGCATGTGCTCGAAAAGTGCGTTTCCTACGGAGCCATATCATGCGGAAAGTACTACTTTTCCGCACTAGTGCTTTTTGTTTTAATTTTTTTTTTTACAGTACATATACTTTCTCGCACTAGTGCGGAAAAGAGCACTTTTCGTGCATATGTCGAAAGTTTAAAGGGCCATATGTACTGTAAAACGTACGTGCGAATAGGTAATTTGCAACTCGTGTCGATTTAAAACACTCCTTTTAATAATTAAACTTATTTGCCATGATATGTTTTTTTATTTACTCGCACAATTCATAGTAAAACATTGTATGATACACGTGCGTAAAGATGATTTCCGACTCGTATTCCTTTATACACTCGCTCGCTTTGCTCGCTCTGGAATAAAATTCCACTCGTCGGAATTCATACACTTTCCGCACTTGTTGCATAATAGTTATTTGTTATACAAGGGTGCAAAGTTGTATTTTACCCGCGAGTGTAGAATTGAAACACGAGCAAGCGAAAGGATTCTATAGGTGAACCACGAGCGAAGCGAGTGGTTCTAAAATAGAATCCTGAGCGTAGCGAGTGTTTCAACACACGAGAGGTAAAATACATTTGCGCCCGAGTGTAACACAAAACTTTTCACCTCACTATAGCGAGGAAAGTGCAACATCCACAGGCGTTAGATCATCTTCATCACTGGAATCACTCATTTCGTTACGATATTATAACAGAAAACTCTGGAAGTTGTGTATTTTTACGCGAGTCGGTGAGAAAAGGTTTTAAGTAAAAATTTGTTGACAATGTTGACATTTCTGATGAAATTTAATGTCAATCGATGCGTTTTGAAATTGCATCGACTCAACTTGTGCGTTCAGAATTATATTTAACATCATTATAAAAAAACTAACGTTTCTTATGGAATTTTAAGGTTTATGACTTAAAATCATTAAATAAAGCTAAATTTGGTATTTTTTATTAGATTCTCAAACCATTTATTTAATGATAATTAATATCGAACGAACCATTATCATGATTGTTTTACGTTTTGTTATCTGTCAAGCTACTTAAACACGCTCCATCCAAGGTCAAATTACTTTCCCCACTAGTGGATAAAACGCGTTTTTCCCCGCTTGTATTGAAGGATAAACGACAACTTTCCGAGCTAGTGAGGGGAAATAGTTATACAAGGGTGCAAAGTTGTATTTTACCGGCGAGTGTGGAATTGAAACACGAGTAAGCGAAAGGATTCTATAGTTCTAAAATAGAATCCTGAGCGTAGTGAGTACGAGAAGTAAAATACATTTGCACCTGTGTGTAACACAAAACTTTTCCCCTCACTAAAGCGAGGAAAACGCAACATCCACAGGCGTTAGATCATCTTCATCACTTGAATCACTCATTTTTTTACGATATTATAACAGAAAACTCTGGAAGTTATGTATTTTTACGGGTCGGAGTCGATGAGAATTTTTTTGTTTACAATGTTGACATTTCTGACGATGCGTTTTGAAATTGCATCGACTCAACTTGTGCGTTCAGAATTACATTCAACATCATTAAAAAAAAACAAATGTTTTTTATGGAATTTTAAGGTTTATTACTTAAAATCATTAAATAAAGCTAAATTTGGTATTTTTTATTAAATTCTCAAATCATTTATTTACATTAATAATTAATATCGAACGAACCATTATTATGAGCGTCTTACGTTTTGTTATCTGTCAAAAGCTACTTAAACACGCTATATCCAAGGTCAAATTACTTTTCCCACTAGTGGATAAAATGCGTTTTTCCCCGCTTGTTTTAAAGGATAAAAGACGGCTTTCCGAGCTAGTGAGGGGAAATAGTTATTTGTTATACAAGGGTGCAAAGTAGTATTTTACCCGCGAGTGTTTCAACACACGAGAAGTAAACACGCTCCAAGGTCAAATTACTTTCCCCACTAGTGGATAAAATGAGTTTTTTTTACCCGTTTGTTTCAAAGGATGAAAGACGGCTTTCCGAGCTAGTGAGGGGAAAAAACTATACTCATCCTTTGCTTTTGGGTGCTAGTACTACTGCTAAGTGTACGACAAAAATAGTATGATTCTCTCTGTCTATGTTTGAAATGAGACAGCCCTTTAACAAACTATAAAATTATCTATTGGAGGTCTAGGGAGATGGTAGGTAATTAGTTACTGAAACTTACCTAGCTACCTACCTCTGACCAACAAAAGCAGTGACAGCGTGAGCGTGACACATTACGTTTTCTGAATTGTTTACACAAACCTGTAATTATTTTGGCAATTATCTGTAACAACGTGGTACTTTTATTTCGTACTTGTTTATTTGAAACCATTTGTCATTTACAGCTTATTATGATAACCATTTAAACCCCCATTACCGCTGCTACAGAAGTTTATTTTATCAGTAGTGTCAATATATATAGCTACGGACAGTTTTTACATACTGAATTATTTTTATTACCGAGGTAACAAGAAGTTCCCAGTTAATTTGGTTGTTTCTCCGAGACACTTACTAACGTTACCTACCTCCATCAATTGTCCATCTAGCTCCACTGCGAGTAGCTGGAGCTAAACAAGATAACCTTGCATAAACCCTGGTTTAGCAATCCCAATCCAAACACTATTTCTAATATATTATGCATGTTTACTGTTTAATCCTCTACTACCCAGATATGATAAAAATTAAAACCTCTTTGTGGTGGACTGGTGGTATTTGCCGACTCGACCGCAAACAATTGTGTTCTTTAAATTGAACTTAAAACTTTCAGCACGAGCCTTATTATCTTTTCTTTGCTTTGCGTTCGTTAAGTGATGGGAATTTGTAAGAAAGGTTTATTAATCCGAATTTAATACATCTGGGTTTCATTTAATTTCAGGTCTGGGGTATTTTAAGAGATCAAGAAAGTAGCCAAATATTGTTGCTTACATAACATTAATTAGTCATATGTATTAGTGGTTCATAATGCAAATAAAATTATGCGTCAGTTTTCTTGAATACATAATACCTACAACGTAGACATTAAATAATTACAGGATAGTTATTATAATGACGCAACTAAGTAAGTACCACAATTTTATTATATTGGCTTTGAATCTCTCTCAATCATATTACTTATTTATTTGAAATGGCTTACTATAATGATATACCTACACGTCACGTCACGTCACGTCACTACTTTGAACGGTAATAAGGATCCCTTAGCTAGACTGTGTCCGTATACAGAAAAGGTTCTTAGGTATAATGAATAAGGTGCTTTTTAGGGTTCCGTACTCAAAGGGTAAAACTAAGACTTCACTGGCCGTCTGTCTGTCACCAGGCTGTATCTCATGAACGGTGATAGCTAGACAGTTGAAATTTTCACTGCAGATGATGTATTTCTGTTGCCGCTATAACAAATAAAAATTAAATTTGTACGGAACCCTTGGTGGGCGAGTCCGACTCGCACTTGGCCGGGTTTTTTTAGTAGGTAAGTAGGTATTTGGGTCGCCTTAAGAATTTCATATAGGTACAATCATCGTACGGTCAGTCAATTGAACGGAATATTTAAAAAAAATGTGTTGTAGTTATAACAAGGGCATATATCCTTTATGTTGTCTTCACTATAGGTAATGCGTTTAAATTATCAGATTTCAACCAACAGCTAAATCAGTCAAGTTGGTCTTCAAATGTCTCGCAATAGAAACCTTTACTAATACAACTAAAAATTAAAAGCTTGTTAAAGCAGGGAACGTAAATTTGTACAATGGTGTAAGTACAGCACACTTTTACCTTACCTCTCTAATGTGTACGTAGCGGGCGGCTTAGGCTTAATCTTAAAGCAAATCTTAGCGAATTGGTTCATAATGTTATCAGCCAAAGTAAATATTAGCATTTTTGTCGTCAGCGGCTCCCACTGCGACCTTGTTCACCACGAATTGATATATTAGCCAGGCACCGATACCTACCTATCAGCAAATAACATAGCTCAGAGGGCCTTACTTTAGGATGAAAAGGGACGACCGCATTCTCCATACAAACATAGTCCCCATTTTCCTCTCCAGATATTAACATTGTAAAAAAATATTTACAATGCATGTGCTCGAAAAGTGCGTTTCCTAGGGAACCATATATCATGCGGAAAGTACTACTTTTCCGCACTAGTGCTGTTTGTTTTCAATTTTTTTTTTACAGTATGTACTGCGATATGTATGTTGCTACTTTCTCGCACTAGTGCGGAAAAGAGCACTTTTCCACACTAGTGCTATTTGTTTTCAATTTTTTTAATAATTAAACTTATTTGCCATTATATGTTTTTTTTATTTACTCGCACAATGCATAGTAAAACATTGTATGATATACGTGCGTAAAGATGATTTCCGACTCGTATTCCTTTATACACTCGCTCGTTTTGCTCGCTCGTGAATAAAATTCCACTCGTCGGAAATCATACACTTTCCGCACTTGTTGCATAAATAGCTATTTTACGCAATTTGATATATTTTATTCACAGTTATCTCGTTAGCCCGCTTGTTTTTTTTTTTTTCATTATTTTATTATAAGTAGGAGCTTTTAAAAATTTGTGCGGAATTAGTTTTTCGCTCTTCGCTCATTACTCTTGTAAAAATCAGCTATATTTAATTTATTTTGTTTTACCTTATTATATTGAATTTGTTTTGTAATGTACCTAATATTAAGTTTACTGTGGATATACTTAATAGTGTCCGAAATAAAAGCATTTTTAATTTAATATTTAATAAATTGTGTAAAAATATTTTCCATAATGTCAATATCCAGGGAGAAAAAAGACTCCGTTTGTATCGAGAAGCGGTCGTCCACTATCCTCTTAAGGGAAACATCCTAGTCCAAAGAGTAAAGTAAGTATATACTCGTAGGTACCTAATCCCAATAGTTGACAGGCCGCGTTGTCATCTCTATGGCTTTGAATTATGTTTGAAGTTAGCAACTATTGGGACAGACTGGAACACTCACGATTTGAGAACTATGGCAATTAATTGTGATAATAAATTGTTAGGAAAAATTATGGGCCCATAACCTGAACCCATATCTAATAGTCTGGTTTTCGGTACACCTGTAAATTAAACTTACATGGAAAAAGTATGAGAAAGTCTGCAGAGATTTTGACAGCACACGCAGTGCCAGTGTTATTTATACGTCATAATTTCACAGAAGTTTGTCGTTCAAAATAACACCTGCTTTTCTTGGTCTAACTCTGTTAACGTTACCCTTTTTAAATGCAATATTGCGATACACTAAAATGATTATAATAAAGTTTAAGGCGCGAAAAACGTGTTCTTGCAAACCTTACTGTAACATTATAAATGCTAAGTACATATGTATTTGTTAGTCAAATCTCTGCAACCGTGTACATTCGTGATAAAGCATACTCCGTACTTAGATAAATAAATATGAGTAACACCAAGTATGATAAACATGCACGCAGGGATTTATGTGTAAATCCGAATACCTGTACTTACCGACTAATTCAAACACAATGTTATTTTTTACGGTTCCGTACCCCAAAAGGAAAAAAACGGAACCCTTACAGGATCAGTTTGTTGTCCGTCCGTCCGTCTGTCTGTCAAGACCCTTCTCTGGAACGCGTGGAGGTATCAAGTTTAAAGCAAAACCATACACCTACTCATTGCAGGTCTACTTTCCCTAGAAGCTGTGAAAATATCAAATTTCTAAGTTAACGTAAAAAAAGATACGGCCGTTTATGCCGCAAAAAACGTAAATTTCGACAAGAGAATCAAAATTGATAGGGTACTTCCCGTTGACCTAGAACTGAAATTTGGCAAGTAATATCGTCTTACACTACAAAAAATACAGGGAAAAAATCTGAAAACTAAATTTGTAAAAAATAAAAATAAATAAAAATACTTATGTGATAAATTTGTACGGAACCCTCGGTGGGCCCTCGGTGAACCCTCGCACCTGGCCGGTTTTCACCTATAAACGGTATAGGGTAAAAACGTCTTAGTGTCAGTCAGCATAATTCCAGTCCATAATTTGTCGAATCCATTGCTTGAAAATAAGATTGACGGTGGCAGCTATTGAGACAGTGGGACATTTCACTTTATTAGATAAGGAAAAAAAGTGTTATTATGGAACCCTTGGGGTGCGAGTCCGAATCACACTTGGCCGGTTTTTACATACCTACATATAGTTACAGTACATGTATGTAGATTTCTCCTACAATTGAATTTGACTTTATGTGTAAATAACTTATAACCCTATATTTATAATTTTACTACTTACTTCATAATTTCCGAGTATTTAAAATACCTGTGACTTACAGATGGCCAGACAGACATATCGAACTAACTAAGGATTTTACCAATTTAGCTACGGAACCTAAAAAAATTCAACTGTGAATTTTTTTCTACTTAGGTCTTCTAACATAAATATTTTTCACTTTGCTCTGGAGTGTGCACATCTTATTTACCTACTAGAGCTATAATTATTGTGAATTAAGCTATAATGAAATCTTCCAACTGTAGCTAGGTACCTGTATGCAATGAGTATTTCCTCATAATTTTCCAAAAAGGAAGACAAAATGAATAATGTATATGACTTGCTTTTAGTGCTAATTCTTATAAATGACTTACCATTGGGTAACTGGAAACTTAGACCTAAGTACCGACCTTTTTGTGCTTCATCGTACTCATTTATGTGCGGTCTGGGTCTTCCTTAGTCATAGTCACAGTTCTAAGCGGTAAAGACTTAAAGGATATCGTTCACTGGATATAACCAAACGGAGACGCCTTGTCTGTAATTTTCTGTACAAAACAGTGCCGATTTTTGCGGGGGAAGGGCACGTCAACAACGTACAACAAGGGTACGTAACGTAAAAATAGACATGTCAGATAAACGTCAGTCCATACATTGTGTATATATGTGACCATTGGCCGATTATTTTCGACAGAGGGGAACGCCTGTTAATGGCTACTCTATTAGGTTATATCCTCTAAGGGTAATGATGATGCATGTCACATTAAACGCTGCTTAAGACGATAGTGTATATACGCCTCTATTTTGCTTTATCAGCCCAAACTACTTAATAAAAACTTGATATTTGTTATTGCAGCCCGGTGCCGGCGCCGGTGGAATGCCCATCGCTGGAAAACGGCGACAGTTACACACAGTCAGAGTTCCTGTCGCGGCTAGCACACGAGTGCCGGTACGACCGCCTGCTGCTGCCCACATACCAGACCCCTACCGACGTGGTGTACGTGCACGCCAGCGCCTACGTGTACTTCATCCAGCCCGCGGAAGCGCATGATTTGGTATGTAGCGCCACAGTCCCAAACTACTTGGGACTGTAAGTGGGTTGGTGCAAGTGGCGCTAAACCGTTCCTCCGATTGTTTCCTGTCTACCTACAAGTAGTGTACCTATAGATACCCCCTTATTCATAAACGTCTACTAAAGTTGACAAGCCGCTAATAATCGTTTGTCCCTTTCCATCATACCAATACGTCGGAAAGGGACAAACGATTATTAGCGGCTTGTTAACTTTAGTAGACGTTTATGAATAAGGGGGTTAGTTCCTGCCGCGGTAAGCCCATTAATGCCGTTACGACCACTTGCTACTGCTTACCTACGTGACGCCTACCGATGTGGTGTGTATATGCACGCCAGCTCCTAATATACGTCTACTATATCCAGCCCGCGGAGGCGCATTATGTGCTATGTAGCACCAGAGTCAACAAACCATTACCATGAGTTCATTACTTGTTGTCGTGGTTCCTGTTTCGGCTATAACATGGTGCTGCTGTCTACTTCACTAGTCCAGGTGACTTTGGTTAATAGGTAAAGGCAGAAACAAACGTACCGCATATAGTTAGCCCCCGAACTTCACCTTTAACCAAAAAATCGTCCGCTAATTGACATAGGCGGCGATACTTTCTTAAAGCACTTTATACTTTATTGTACTGGTGCACTTGAGTAAATTCAACTTCCACAAAATACTTGAAAATAACTATCAGACTAGTTGAGTCCACAGGATATTCGGTACCATTCTGACAGGGACACCAGCGCATGAAACACGAGCCAGGCATATGCGACATGTGCGTCTTAGCTGCCTACATAATTGTAGGTAGGTTAGGTACTACCTTGGTACTACATAACACATATATACCTTCCTATTACTACCTATTATAGCAAAACATCTTTTTCAGAATTTCAAATTGCATTTCCTCCTGCAACTAAGATGGACCGATGCTCGGCTTGCCTACGCTCTTTACTCTCCTGAGCGCACTAAAATCATCGGCGAAAACGATTTACGGCAGCGGATATGGGTCCCCCACCTGTACATGTCCAATGAGCAGTCGTCCAGCCTCATGGGGACGGACAGCAAGGATGTGCTGATCTCCATAGCACCTGATGGGGAGGTGCTGTTCAGCCGACGCATGCAAGCAGTGCTCTATTGCTGGATGAACCTGCAGAAGTTCCCGTTTGACGACCAAACTTGTTCGATGAATCTCGAAAGCTGTGAGTATCGAGTACCCAGTTCATGCTTTATCCGATGTCCTTAAATTATACGGGAAAGATCAATTACAAAACTTAACATTTTTGTATGGCCCAATACAGTAGGTACCTATATACTATAGTAGTAGGTAACAGCTAAAAAACAATTTACCTATGCCCTACCTATCAGTTGTATTTAAAAAATATACTAGGTATTCACCTATTATATGTGGGTACCTAGGTACCAGGTACCTGTTACATAATAAGGAAAATTTAACCAGACACTACTAAGGAATTTTAATGTTATAATATGTACTTGTATTTAATGACTACTTTTGATTGATCTTCTTATATAGGTGTCATCATCTTCCTCGCGTTGTTCCGGCATTTTGCCACGGCTCATGGGAGCCTGCGGTTCGCTTGGCAACTTATCCCAAGAATTGGCTTAGGCACCAGTTTTTACGAAAGCGACTGCCATCTGACCTTCCAATCCAACCTAGAGGGTGTACTAGGTCTTATTGGGATTAGTCCGGTGTCCTCACGATGTTTTCCTTCACCGAAAAGCGACTGATAAATATCTAATGGCGGGGTTTGAACCCACAACCTCCGGATTGCAAGTCGCACGCTCTTACCGCTAGGCCACCAGCGCTTCTTCATTTCATCTTTTTCATTTTCTTATGAAATATAGGTGTACATTTGTGTAACTTTACCTGTACCTACGTAGTACGTAGCAGCGTAGTGACTTGTGCATTGCATTATTGCTTGCTGTTATATGTTCAGGGAAATACAATGCATCAAGTTTGCGCATCATGTGGGAAAGAGACAACCCCGTGCACCTCTCGTCTGAACTGCATCTCACGGAGTACTCGCTCATTGACTACTGGACCAATGAATCAGTCGTTCGAGGCGATATTGTAAACATGCGGCTGGGGGGAGGTAGATGTAATGTCCTTTATTTATGTTTGTGGCGTCATTACAGGGTGTTGTTACGCCTAGATGATACCTGCCTACACATGCCATGTAGAGTAGTCGAGTACCGTCTCAGGAACGTGTCATACTAAGAGTTTTTGATATACCTATATAGGTACTCAAGGATCTAGGTTTTTCCGTTTTATTATGGCAAAACCTGGGATGCAAAATGTCAAATGATAGCAATGGCCGCCTTTCCTGAAAATATCATGTGTAAGAAAACCCTATCACTAGTTACAGATGTATAGGTAGTGCATAATTGTTTTCCATCGTATTTTCTCGGAAACGTTCGTATTTGTCATGCTACTTCAGTCAACCTCAGTACTTTTTGTACCACGACTGACTGAAATAGCAAGACACGTTCGTACATTTCCGTGAAAATACGATGGAAAATAATTATGCACTACATCTATACGTTTAACATACCTAAACTTTAACCAGCAAAACAGTTGATAAAAAAAAACGAATTATTCTATTTCCATTAAATATAAATTCTTCTATTGAATGATATCAAAATCTTCCACCAGCACCTTTGAAGGATGACTTACGCTAGAACGGTCCGGGTCCGGGCCCAGGATTCCGACACTTCATTTTCTATGACGGGTGATCGGTGATCACGCGATGCTTTCTATAGACAACGAAGTGACGGATGCCTTGGCCCGGACCCGGACCGTTCTAACGTGAGTAATTCTTAAAGCAATTACCTAAGTACTAAAGCTATTTCTTTGCCCCCTTCCATCAAGTACCTATGATACTAAAATTAAACCATGAAGTCAAATCCTAGTGATAATTATCGTTAGGTAAATAGTGTCGATGGGTATAAGTAGGCAGAATAATCATCAATCGTACAGGCTATATGAACGACACCCTCAGCTTTTATGATAAATACTCCTGATACTTTAACTTGTTCCTAACTTAATCTCTTCGTTTTTCAGCCGGAAACTACAGTGCCCTGAAGTTCACGTTTAAACTGGGTCGAGAGGTGGGCTATTACCTTATGGACTATTTCATTCCCTCCATGATGATCGTCGCCATGTCTTGGGTCACCTTCTGGTTGCAGGCTGACGCATCGGCTCCTAGGATAACATTAGGTAAGCTATCATAAATAATAGTACATTACTACAGAGGCCGGGAAGTAAGGGGTTGCCGGCCGAATGCATATATACGGCCGAACGTAGTGAGGCCGGATAGTTATGAGGCCGACAACCCCTTTTCACGCCGATGTATGTATAGTGCTTTTCTCAAACATGCAATGAAATAAATAAAGAAATCTCCACGAAATCAAAGTTTTAATTCTAAAGAAACTAAAAGTAAACTAGGCACAGAATATAACTACCACCTGTACCTATCTTTATCACACGTGTCGTATATTTTACACATGTAGTTAATCAATTTATTACACAAATGTTCAAAGGTATATTTATGTATCTTTGATTTTTCGCCTTGCATCCTTCTGACTGTAGTTTTAGCCACATAACTAAGATTACATCGTTTTTTATGTTGATATTATGCTTTACATACATCGTTGCCTTAAACATGGAGTATAATTAACAGGTATTCATTTAATATTTTCGTCGGAACTCATATTAAATAACACAATAAACAACGCACAATAAATCCAATAAAATAGAATTACAGATACACAATGAAAAATGTTCAACTTTACCTCCAAAACGATTAAAAAAACACCAACGCGTGTTTGAGTAGACATTTTTACCGCTAATATTTAAATGAAATATAGTTTGTCAAAGGACTGTCTCATTTCAAACATAGACAGAGATAATCATACTATCTTTGTCTTACACTGGTACTAGCACCCAAAAGAAAAGGATGAGTATAGTTTTTTTGTTCTTATTTACTGACAAACTGGTTTGACCAACTATATTTTAAATCTGTATTTGTAGGTAAATTTGCAATTCAATATTATTGGAATTTGTTAATAATGTTTTATTTATATATTTTTTGTAAATTCGATACAAATAAAACTGCAAAATATATTAATTATCGTTTATTGTTTTTTTTTAAGGGGCAGAATGTCATTCCGAACCATAAGCAAATATTGGTTATAGTTTTTTTTTGGCTGAATGCCATGATGCTGTGTCACAAATATATGTGATGTGGAAATTAAAAAAGAGCCACTTCCCGGCCTAGGCCTGCAACTTTGTATGAAATTTCATTACAGGCCCCTCGTCTAGCCGCGCCGGAGTCGTGATACTTCCCAGCCTAATATAAAGAACGTAATATCAATATTACATAGCATGTTTGAGAAAATAACTATTACGAGACAATACCACAGAATGAATAATAATACTTGGTACAGAAGGTTCACTCTCTAACAAAACGCGTCTATTACGACAGATATGACCGCTAGGTGACGCAAGTGCGAGCAGGCGTCCGTAGCGGTGCGCGGCAACTGCTATGGCTAGACATTAAAATTGTTGTGGGCCGCATGTACTTGTAGCGTCATGACGAAATCGCGGAGTGAGCCACGCCTGACAATACTAAAATAACAAACTTTGTATGAAAAACAATATTAGGGTCCGATGAAAAATGACAAATAATTATACCTAGCATCGTTTTAAATTTTACTCTTAAGCTATTATGCATTCACCTTCCACCCTCATCACACACTTTTGACACTTTGACTTCCCTACACATCCAAAACTTATGTACTTATGCAAACTTTATATTTTTATTTTAAACCAAAGTTTAAGTTGTTTTACAAGTTTTCCTAACGGTTATGAGGCCGATGTCGATTTTAGTTGCAGAAATGTAAAATTTGATAGATTTAGTCGGTGAAATTGTACACCTTTTGTTACCTAATTGAAATAACAAGTACTGGTTTCTATTAGCACGTCTTCTTATCTTGCCTTTTATCAGATCAATTTTTTGAAAACAGACTTACTAAATTAGTAATGATTTTTTTTCTGATGGACGTTTAGGTAAACGCGCGTAAAGCACTGATTTTGTCACTCTTATTTGTAAATTTCGTAAAGTTTGGACTGCTAAAAATGGTAAATCTATATTACACATATTCTGTGCTTGACCTTTATCAGATTACATTTTTGTTATGTGACTTAGAGTTCGAGGAAATGAAAGTTAAACGAATTCAATTTTATCCAGAAATTACTTCAAAACAAGTGACAATTTCTCTGAAAATCGGCTTACTTTCAACGTAATTTTGATACTTAAACAATCTACAACATTTGCTGAAACTATTCTTATACATCGATTTGAATAATTTACCACCATAATTTTTTGATGATTTTTATAAACTACCCCTTCTCTTCATATATTACCGGTGACGCACGCTCGCGACCTCATTATTAAAAGGCAAGATGAGAAGACGTGCTAATAGAAACCAATACTCGTTATTTAGATATTACGTAACGAAACGTGTATAATTTCAACGACTAAATCTATAAATTTTTCATTTTTGATCCAAAATCGACACCGGCCTATCTCCTATGTCTCTATTTTGTTGTTTACACGTCTTATCTATCTTATAATCTGAAACTGAAATAAATGGTTTTGTTATATAATTTCCAGGCACCAGCACGATGCTGTCGTTCATTACGTTAGCCTCGTCCCAGGCCAAAACGCTGCCAAAAGTGTCCTACATCAAGGCCAGTGAAATATGGTTCCTCGGCTGCATCGGTTTCATCTTCTCGGCTCTAGTAGAGTTTGCATTTGTTAACACTATTTGGCGAAGAAAGTAAGTAGCCCCAAAATCCACCCAATTTTAAATAAAGTTTTAATTATCTTTTTGTTTTGGAAAGTTAACACTTAGATATAGCTTTTATCGAAATGTTACTTTAAAAAAAACAACTAAAATATGTAATAATCAAGATATCTCAACGTAGGGCAGCTTGAGGCGAGCTGTTGAGGATTAGCGACCTCACGTACCCGAGTGCTCCTGGGGAGTTCAGTTCTGTTACCCGCAAGGAGGGTAGGGTAGGTGGGTGGGACGGAACCTTCTGCCGGCCGGCCAGAGTGGAGCCGTGAGACATATAAGCTCCAGTGGTGGAAGTGAAATATGTATAAGACGCGATTTGGCACAGTGGCTGTTAACAGTCACTGGGTAAAAAGCGGCGCACACCTCTCGTCTCGGCTCGACACCCCTGAACTGCTCACACCGATGTTGCCCTTGAGCTATCCTAGATGTCGCTTTTTGTGGGGGCCCATCTTGTGAGGGCGAGTCACCGTCTGCCGGAAATAAAATTGCATACCGTTTTATTAGGCAGGCGTCCGGTTTTTTATCCCATAGCTCAGTACTTAGTCCATCGCTTTCACCCAACCTAGTTCATTTTAGATCCCATCAACTCTCAATAGTCCTTACACCCAGGCGGGCCTCTGCGTGCGTCCCATGACACGGGAAAGGGCAGCATCCGCCCGGTGTACCCCTTACATTTCACTAAAGTGTCAAAACGCACGTGTCGCACGCCTCCTAAAGGTCCGGAACACCATCGTTCCGTGATGGGAAAGACATACAAAGATATTTCATATTGATACAGTTTTAAAATAGGCAAGTCGGTGGAAATCGAGTTCTATGGATGGACACCCTTTACATCTCAAAACTTTTTTGAAGTAGAAGAACTGCGTTGCGAGACTTTTATACTACCTAATATTTTTAATGAGATTTTATTTGACTAGCAGTTTGTAGCGACAGTAGGTATCTCAGGGCCAAAAAGAATCTTGTCAGGCTTTAAATATGTAAATCTTACCTACGTTTATTAAATATCATATTCGTTTTACAGGAAAGTAGTTAACCTGAAGAAAGTGAATAGTAAATACATTCTGAAGAGCACGCTAACACCCCGGCTGGCTCGGAAGGAGCTCCAGAAAGAGCTGCAGGAGTCCTCGCCGCAGCTCACCAAGTCCCGCTCCTGCTCGTCGCTGCAGCGGGAGACCAGCGCCGACCCGGCGGGCCCTGGGTTCAACAACTACCTCACTGTACATGTAAGTACACTAAGATGTTACCTACTTGTCAAGGTCGAGGTATGGTTAGCTCACCAAGTCCCGCTCCTGCTCGTCGCTGCAGCGGGAGACAGCGCCGACCCGGCGGGCCCTGGGTTCAACAACTACCTCACTGTACATGTAAGTACACTAAGATGTTACCTACTTGTCAAGGTCGAGGTATGGTTAGCTCACCAAGTCCCGCTCCTGCTCGTCGCTGCAGCGGGAGACAGCGCCGACCCGGCGGGCCCTGGGTTCAACAACTACCTCACTGTACATGTAAGTACTATTATAAGATGTATCTACATTAGATATCGCCCTTACCTGTAGTCAATGGCCAAATTATCAAGTCACGCTCTTATATGTCGCTGCTGCAGGAGACCAGCGCCGACCCCGCGAGCTATAATAACTACGTCACTGTTCATGTAAGTCTTTCCACAGTAACCGCAGTTTTCCCAGTAAGTAAGAAAAGGAATAGTGGGGTGGTCACGGTGGAAAGACCTCTAACCTTTTATTTACGATTGTACGCGGGCGCACTTGCTCTATTTGACCTTAGTGATTAAATAGTAAATTGTTATTTGTTTGAAAATAAACTATATAAATGCTGACTGATGGTACGGAATCGAGTGAGTCTAATCACATTTTTTGTCTATTTTCACGCGTCACTGGAGTTAAGATTAAACAAGGTGAAGTACATTTCATTCAGATTTGTAGATTTAAGTAGTTTGACCCAGTAATAGCTCTTAAAGTAAGTTCTTAAGTTACTTTATACGATGGGAGATTTTTTCGCATGCACAAAGAAATTCGTCCTCGAGGCATTTACATCTCTTTCAATTCCATACATACAGAACGAGTACGATAGATAAAAACGCAACAGTTTTTAAAGAAATGGATTTAGTCTCGTTAATTAGTTTGGCTAATTACTTGATTGTAAATGTTGTAGTAGTTCAAGGTTGGCACCGTTGGTGTTTTTTGCAATAAGTAAACCGAACAGGAAAGTTCTAATAGCTAGGTACACTACAGCAGAGGAAGTTATGGGAGGAGCGAGTCCCACATACCACCTCCCAATGGGCTTCCCCAGCCCGGGGGCGAGATACGTAAATGCATTTACCGCGTCAAAGAAAAAAAAAGGTTGGGTTACCATTACATATGCAACTTTATGTTTTTCTGCATAGCTTAAGCCGTTTACCCAATCAGTATACAAAGTGACCGATAATTGTCCACAAACGATTAAGCTAACTTAATATGGACATCTGGCCCGACACCCCGATTCTAATCATATTAATAATTAAAAATTTAATCCTCAATTAAATTTTTTCCGAGCTTCTGAAGTTATCGACCCGATATTTATTTGGGATATCGGGTGGTCAGATGAGACTGAGTGCAAAGGAAATATGCCGATGTCTTATTGGATAATAGATATAGTTATTTGTGCAACAAGAGAGGAAAGTTGGTTTTTCTTGTGTGTTTATTTTGAGTCCCGAGAAAGCGAAAGATTCAATTATAGAATTTTGAGCGTAGGGAGGGACTCAAAAACACGAGATGTAAAATAACTTTGCTCTCGTGTTGCACACATAATTTTTCACCTCAGTTAGGGTTGCCACCCATACTATAATATATAGTATCATACTATATTTTAGTCACTTGTACTATATATTATACAAAAACAATATAGTACGAAAAATACTATATTTTCAACACTCAAGAATGGGGTATATAAATGTCACCGATATCGCATCGTATGCGACTTGGATTTTTAATTCGCCTCAAATCGGTGGCCTTTTTTTTCCCAGTAAATACTATATTTTTTCAATATTTTGACAAAAATACTATATGTGTATAGAAAAAAGGTGGCAACCCTAACCTCAGTAGTGAGAACATATTAAAGGTTAAAGTGTATTTCGAACTACACAGAATAATACAGAAAAACAAAAAAAAAGATTGTAATAGAAGTATGAAGTGGCAGTTCATGGCCTTCACTAAATTAAAAAGCTTCTTTGTTTCACTCCCTGGAGTGAGGAAAGTCGCACTTTTGTCACTCCCTGCAGTGAAGAAAGTCGCACTTTCCTCACTCCAGGGAGTGACGAAAGTAGGCTTGTTCGAGCTGCTGAGGTGAAAAATAAATAGAATACCTACTCTTTATTGCACTTCTCGCGCTCTCGGACAACATTTGGGTAGTGTAAGAGGGTTTTTAGAAAACCCGCAGAATGTTAATGTGCTTTAAAAAATAACCACATCGATATCGCCCCGATAAAATGCCTATTATCGTATGTGGAATGCTGTCTCGCCCCCCGTTATCGTGTGGGATGCAAGTAAATTTTTAAAGCAGCTATTTATATGTAATTATGTACGTCGGAATGTTTAAATGTGTCCTACAATTCGGGCATCTTAAAAATCCCATGTATAACTGTGTGCACTGTGCACAACTAACGCAACATTTCCCTCGTTTCCAGAGTTTCCCCTCCGCCCTGAACTTGCCGACGATCACGACGCAGAGCTACGACGAGCTGACGGGCGGCGCGCCACGCAGCGACGGCTCCGACGAGCCCAAGCACGCCTGGACCACCATGACCCCGCAGGAGATCGCCACGTGGATCGACAAGCGATCTCGTGTCCTCTTCCCCTTACTCTTCTTGGTTTTCAATATTCTTTATTGGACGTTCGTGTATTGCCTTTGAATTCGTCGATTAGGACATTTTGGAGCTGGAGGTTGTAAGGTAAACTGCCCTGTTATTGACACAACCGATTTTCGCCTTTACAGATTTAATATTGGCTTATTAGTGTCACATGATGGTGACAAACTTATTTTAATAGACATGAAACGGGTTACAACTCGAATATAGACACGACAAATATCAACCGAGGGGTCGTATTTCGCTATAGTTCTATCTAGTCTTGACACACGGCAGAAAATGCGAAATACTTACCCCTAAAAGAGCTACTAATTAATGCAAGAATAGCACGATACCGTTTAATAGGTTATTAACGCGTGTAATACGTAATCAGTATTTTCGGGAAGAATATTTTGTGTTAAGGGTCCCCGGCAAGCTCGGTTCTCCATACATAGTTCCGCTCTCATTTTAAAACGAGTAGCTAGTTTGCTCTGAAACTTTGTACTTACAATAGGATAAGGTATATCTATGTCTGTAATTAGTTTATGTAGCTTCAGATACCATAGTTATTGAAGTTGTTCATACAAAACTTGTTTTTGTTTGTTTTATAAACTGGAGATATATTAACTAATTACAGACCTAGATACACCTCATGTCATTGTATGTGCAGATAACGAAACTCCGTTTCTATGAGAAGGTGAAATTCGGCCGAGCTTGATACGAATAAGCATCATTTAAATGTAATCAAGGCGTCATTAAGCAATTAAGCATAAATCCAATAAGCCTAAAATGTAGACAAGAACATTTTAACCAATAAGCAGTTTTACATATTTATTTACGATACGACTCTGTTATTAGTTACAACTTTGTATTTTGTGCTATTATGAGGTTGTTTATTATAAAATATAAGATACAAGAAAAAAAGTACCGAAGGACTTAAATGATAATGTTATGGCCATATAATTTATACCCAAAGATTTGTTGTTCCTTATGTTTCACAAATTTAGAACCCTTGCCCAGTAGATTAGGTAAATTAATTTAATTATATTTAGTAACATACGTAACAGGTACTTGTGGTTGTATTATATTGCGGAGACGGTAACATTTTAAACGTTCTCACATTAACCTACAGATGTAGTGCATAATTGTTTGCCATCGTATTTTCTCGGAAACGTTCGTATTTGTCATGCTACTTCTGTCAACCTTAGTACTTATTGTACTGAGGCGTCTGAGACTGACGGAAATAGCATAACACATCCGTGCGTTTCCGTGGCAAACAATTATGCACTACATCTGTACCTACTATTGAAAAAAATAATTGAATATGTGTTATTATAATGTCAACTTTTGTGAAGTTACCCCGCAAATATCTTACTAAACCATTCTTTTATATTTAAAAGAATTAAGTATTTAAAAATGTATGATCAACTAAAGTACAAGACAAGAGAAGCATAGTTTATTTATGGGGTAAGAGAAACATTAGCGCAGAAGGATTCAAAACCAATCTCCATAAAATTCATTCCATTTGTGCCTTTGCTGGGGCAAAAATACGACAAGTTAAATAAGCACACGACAAAACGCATTTTAATAGAAACGACTAGTCTAGATCATTTACCTGTCTGTATTTGTAACTGTCAGTATCTATTTACACTTTTATATTTAGAGCGTTTCTCTGTCCCCTGGCACTGGCATTAAATATTTGATTACATTATTTATTAATAATATACACGTTTATGTTCTAAGTCCGATTTATTCATATTTTGATTGAGATTATTGTTTATATAACCCAGTCAATGACGTAGGCGTAAGTAGTTGGTAATATTGTGATCTTTAGATACTTAGTCATTTATAGCAAACATATTTTGTCATTTGTAATATAGTTGACGTAAGATACTTTAATAAAAGTAATTATTAATATATTTCACTTCATTATTTTTATTTTATTTTAAATATATTTACACGACATCACAGCATAGGCCAATACACCGAATAATTAAACTAGTTACAAGTATACAAATTACAAATACAAAATATATATGAAGTAAAATACAGATAGTCATATTAAGTCAAATGCAAGTGCTGTGTAAGCGACGCGAATTTGGTTTTGTATTTTTTTCTTTATTTTATTAAAAAGAGGGTGCTTGGAAGTCTGAGTAGTATGTGCCGGTTTTGGGACACCGAAGGGAGCGTGCAGGGGAGGGGGGACAAACGGAGGTTTGTCTGTCATTGGCTCCCAGCGGTCAGTCGATCTATACGAGCGCGCGGTATGGTACACGCTTCTCGCTGTCCAAACACCCTTACGTTATTTTGCTTTAAAACTGCATATTATTTCACCACGTCCCTTACAAGCTGGTCTTCGAACCGAATTCTGAACCCTGAATGTTTCATACTCCGAAAAAAATGAGCACACGAAGCAGTGCTAAGAAACAAGAAGCAAAGCAAAAGGAGCTTAAGGCCAACAAGGAAATACCTACGCCGAAACAAGAACCAGTCTGCCAAACGACTCAAAGCGACGAATCTGCAAAATTAAAATCGATAGATAAGAAAAAGGAGCTACTCGATAAAACAATTAATGTCGATGTGGGTAGTGCAAGTGAAAAGTGCAAAATGGACGACTTTCCTAAATCGAAATCTATAAAGTCTACTCGAAAGTCGAAAGCATCAGGTTCTGCGCGTTCTTCAGTCGTGGCTAGAAAGAAGTTGCTAGAATTAGAAGCGGCAGAAGCGAAAGCGCGTATACAAATGGAATTAATCGACAAAAAGCTAGCGGCGGACCTAGCACAATTGGATGAAGAAAACGAAGAATACAGTTCACAATCGGAAGCTAGTGAAATTCACACTAGTAAAGAAGTGGAGAAATGGTTAGAACGCAGTCATCTAGAACTGAAAGAGCAGCCTGTGCCACCAACGGAAAATACATTGGACAAGCTATGCCCGCCGCCCGCGCCGCTGGCTGCACCAGCGCGCGACGGCACCGAAGATACAGTTCACCTACTGGCAACTGCACTCAAAGACATAGCCGCAGTCTCCTCTACTAACGGACCTAACGCTCGAATGTTGAGCCGCCTCTGCACGCCGCGAGATTTACCCTCGTTTTCCGGTGATCCAATGGAGTGGCTCCAATTCAAGCAGGCGTATGACGAATCAACTGAAGTGTGCAATTTCAACGACAAAGAAAACCTGTGGAGACTACGAAAATGCCTTCAGGGACCAGCTAAGGAAGCAGTAACCTCTCTGTTAATTGGAGCCACCGCACCAGATCTAGTGATGTCTACCCTAGAGCTACAGTTTGGGAATCCCGATATTATTATATCAAAAATTGTGCAAAGCATCAACAAACTGCCAGTGATGTCTCAAGAGTATCATAAGGATATAGTGTCATTCTCCGTGAAGGTGAAGAATTACGTTGCAGCAGTAACAGCTATTGGTCATGATGAGTACTTAAGGGGGATGAAAATCATATCTGTAATTCTGTCAAAATTGCCAACTGTGTTAATATCCAAATGGGTCGACTACAGTTACCCGCTTATCAACGAGGGCAAGAAACCACGGCTCGCTATTTTGTCAGAATTTTTAAATGACGAAGCTCTCAAAACATCAAAAACAGCTGTTATCCTCGCGAACACTTACGGTGATACTAAACGTAAACAAAGTGACTTTTACCGCTCTCAAACCGTACTAGTGCAGAATGAACTAAGTGACGATATATGTAAATTTTGTCGTACGTGTAAACACGACTTAACAGACTGTAAAATGTTTAAAAAATCGCTTCGCAAAGACAGGTGGGCTTATGTGAAACGTCATGGATTGTGCTATAAATGTTTAGTGTCGCGCCATAACAAAGAAACCTGTCCTGCGCCCTGTTGCGATAAGGAAAACTGCGGACAATCTCATCACCGGTTGTTACATTACGTTACGCGCGCTAATAATTCAAATCCTCAATCTAGTGTGAACATTACGGAAATAATAGACACCGACGTAAGTGAAACGCGATCTGAGACTGTTACAAACATTAACTCGACAAGCTGCAAAGTTTTGTTACAAGCTGTACCTATTTACATACACGGACCTAACGGTATAATTAGTGTCACTGCATTATTGGACAATTGCTCAACGGTATCACTGATAAGCGCCGACCTCGCCGCCCGAGCCGGATTGCATGGTACCAAACAAAAAATGTGCGTTAGTGGGGCATGGAGTAACTCCGAACTTAAGTGCGAAAGTGAGGTAGTGGACTTTGATGTGTCAAACAAAGATGGACAGATGTTTACGCTACGTGCTCGCAGTGTTACAGACTTAGACTTACCTTCGCAAAATGCATCTAAAGTGAACCTTATGCATTATGACCTTAAGGTTGAAATTAAAAATCAGTTATGTAACACTCGCTACGAGAAGCCTCAGCTGTTAATAGGGCAGGATCACTATCATCTTATGATGCCACTGCAAATAATAAAGGGCAAGTCCGAAGGATCTTACATAACTCAGACTGTTTTAGGCTGGTGTGTTCACGGTCGCGTCACAGCACCGCGCGATAAGGGCCAGCGGCTAGATTCGACCTTGTTCATAACCGAGGACCTGCAAGTCGAAAATGAGCGTGCACTACGGGAAATACACGAAGAAGTACGCCGCTCTTTTGCCATTGAATCCATGGGCGTCTCATGTAATCCGCGCCAGAACTCCGAGGACCTGCGCGCACAGGAGCGACTGGAACAAACTGCTACATTGTTAGAAGGAAGGTGGCACGTTGGGCTTCCATGGAAAGACCTTAATTGCAATATGACTGAATCCTATGGTAACGCACTTTCTAGACTTAAGGGGGTAGAAAGAAAAATGAAACGGGATGTTGGCTATGCATCAAGGTACACTGAAAGAATAAATCACCTGTTCGATAACGATTACGCAATGGAGGTCGGCAACCCTAAGCTCACGCCAAAAACATGGTTTCTACCCCATTTCGGGGTTGACAACCCTAACAAACAAAAATTAAGGCTCGTATTTGATTGCGCATCCAAAAATAATGGCGTTTGTTTAAATGACTACCTGTATAAAGGACCTGATCTGCTCGTATCATTATACGGAATAATGCTTCGATTTCGCGAAAATAAAATCGGAATAACTGGAGATATCCAAGATATGTTCCTGAGAGTGAAAATCATCCCTGAAGATCAAGACGCTTTTCGTTTCCTGTGGAGAAACACATCTGAAGGCTCCGCTGCTCCTGACGGCCCTATAAAAACATATAAGATGACATCTTTAATATTTGGAGCGAATTGCGCGCCATTTATTTCCCAGTTCATAAAAAACAAGAACGCCGTGCGCTATGAGTCATCGATGCCGGCCGCTGTATCTGCAATATGTAAACAACATTACGTAGACGATTATATTGATAGTTTTGAAGACGAAGAAACTGCAATAAAAGTGGTAAAAGAAGTGGCCTATATACATAAACAAGGCGGGTTTAACATTCGTAACTGGACGAGCAACAATGAAACTTTAATAAATAGTTTACCAAAAGAGAACTTAGGTTCAACGGCCATAAGGTTCAAAATCGATCAACAAGATGATGGCGAACGCACGCTCGGATTAGTTTGGTTTCCAAAGGAAGACTTACTTGGTTTTGATGTCTCTTTCAAACGCATACCAGAGGCAATCATATCTGGAGAGAAAATACCTACAAAGCGAGAAATGCTGAGAGTTGTCATGTCGATATTCGATGTCTATGGGTTTCTATCACCGATAACAATAAGAGGAAAAATAATAATCCGTGATACCTGGAAACAAGGATTGCTTTGGGATGACATAATTCCGGAAGAATTATTTAAAAAGTGGATCGAATTCCTCGAGCTATTAAAACGCGTAAGTTCAGTGCGCCTGCCCCGATATTATCAAGCCGCCGTGCGCGCGAGTGAGACAGACGATGCACCGAATGCACCGAATAGTGAAGGCCGCCCGCCGGCTATGTATACTAACCTACAACTGCATTTGATGTGTGATGCGTCATCGCAAGCCTTATGCGCCGTAGCGTACTGGCGCTGGTTAGATAACAATAACCGCTGGCAATTAGCATTCGTTTCTAGTAAATGTCGAATTTCACCTGCTAAACATAGAAGTATTCCACGATCGGAACTAGAAAGTGCATGCCTAGCAGCGAGACTGGCACATAGTATTATCAAAGAGCACAAAATGACCACGGAGAAAATATATTACTGGACTGATTCGACCTGTGTGCTTCACTGGATATATAACGATGCACGTACCTATAAAGCGTTCGTGGCGCATCGGCTCGGGGAATTAGACGAATTAACTCAATCTACTCAATGGAGATACGTACCTACGAAAATGAACGTAGCTGATATTGCTACACGAGACACCTGTGAATTCAAAATGCTGGAAAATGAATGGTTTCACGGTCCCGACTTTTTGTATAGCAATGAGGAAACTTGGCCTTCAAGTAAACAGCTGACGACGCCTAACCCTTTGGATCTAGAGTATACAATGATTGTAAATGTATCTCCTGAAAGCTTACCAGCTGTTCCTGAACCTGAACGGTTTTCGTCGTGGTTAAGATTGCTTGGAGCTACCTGTGCTATACTTATGTTTATAAATAAATGTAAAAAACTTACCTGCGAGATTAATGGAGACCTGAAGGAAAAGGCAGAGCGCTTGCTTATCCAATATTCCCAAGCGCAGTCCTTTCCTGAAGACCTGGAGAACCTGAAAAATAAAAGAAATTTAGATCGGAAAAGCAGATTACTTACCTTGACGCCATTTCTGGATGAATACGGTATTCTGCGCGTCGACGGACGAATTGGGGCGGCTCAGGAGGTACTATCGGAGACAAAACAACCCGTAATCCTCGATGGAAGTAATCATGTCACTAAGTTGATTGTAAAACATTATCACGTGACGGCCGCACATGGTAATCAAGAAACAGTGGTAAACAACCTGAAACAAAAATACTGGGTTATTCGTATTCGGCCAACTGTGAAACATGTGAGCAGTAAGTGCATGTTCTGTAGAATAAAAAAAACGCAACCGCAACCACCTAGAATGGGTGACTTACCTCCTGCCCGCATGGCCCATCACCAGCGCCCGTTTACCTTTTGTGGGATTGATTTGTACGGACCAATGGAAGTGACAGTATTAAGACGCCGAGAAAAGCGGTACGGAGTTTTATTTACGTGTCTTACCATGCGAGCTGTTCACATAGAAATAGTCACGAGGCTCACGGCCGACGCACTAATAATGGCTCTGCGAAGGATGGCGGCGCGTCGTGGTTGGCCTCAGCAAATTTTTTCGGATAATGGCACAAACTTAAGAGGAGCTGATAATGAACTTAAGAAGTGTATCAGTGAATTGAATGACGCCGCATTAAAAGATTTAGCCTTAAAATATGGTACCACTTGGAATTTTTTGCCACCAGTTAGCCCCCACTGGGCTGGCGCGTGGGAGCGACTTATTCGGTCAATAAAGGCATCACTCAAGGTGGTATTAAAAGAACAGGCTCCGCGAGATGAGGTTTTGAGCACGCTCATGGCAGAAGTCGAACAGATGGTTAACAGTCGTCCGCTTACACACGTCACAGTTGAACCGAAAAGTGATGAAGCCCTCACGCCAAATCATTTTTTACTTGGCAGTTCTTCCAACTTACCGACTCTCGGTTCATTTGACCAATCTGACATGTACCTTCGTAAACAATGGCGAACCTCTCAACGATTTGCAGACCTATTTTGGAAGCGGTGGGTACGAGAAGTACTGCCACAGATGATCCCTCGCCAGAAGTGGCACCAAGACCAACGACCCTTGCAAGTGGGAGATCTGGTATTGGTTGTGGATCCTGCGTCACCCCGTAACGTTTGGCCTAAAGGAATAATACAAGAAGTAATTCCGGGGAGAGACGGTCGCATAAGAGTCGTGCAGATAAAAACCAAATCTGGAACACTACGTCGATCAGCTGCACGCGTCGCATATGTACCTACTGAGGTTGAGTAAGTGCTGATGCAGCACTTGGGGTGGGGTATGTAAGCGACGCGAATTTGGTTTTGTATTTTTTTCTTTATTTTATTAAAAAGAGGGTGCTTGGAAGTCTGAGTAGTATGTGCCGGTTTTGGGACACCGAAGGGAGCGTGCAGGGGAGGGGGGACAAACGGAGGTTTGTCTGTCATTGGCTCCCAGCGGTCAGTCGATCTATACGAGCGCGCGGTATGGTACACGCTTCTCGCTGTCCAAACACCCTTACGTTATTTTGCTTTAAAACTGCATATTATTTCACCACGTCCCTTACATGCTGGAAAGCCTATCATCCTTCATATCACAAAACCTGAGACACTCCTGGCACACATTCGCCCATCTCCACGCAAACAAGTCGCACTGGTGCTGATGTCAGGAGTGCATTGAGTAGCGATAACGCGCGGAGGAGTGGCGAGTTTCTGTGCGATACTGTGCGCACCGCCGGCACAGCCAATAGTTGACGCGTTCGCGTTCGCGGCCTCAACTGGCCTCAAGCAGACTCGAGGAATATCCGGGACGTACAACCTCAAGACTCCAGTTACCAGTTCCGGGCAGTCCGAGTCACCGCGCAATCCGTAGTCAGCAAGATGTTGTTGCGCCTTACCTCTAGAGAATTATATCCAAGGCAACCTAGTAAGAATTTTGTTGGGTACAAAAAAGGGTAGTACCCATATCTTTTTTTGTACAGAAATCTCAAAAAGGCCCTTTGGATTTTCTCTAGAAGTAAGGCGTATGAGGACTCGTACGGGTTCCAAATAATAGATGAAGCCTCAAGCTTGCTCCTCACTAAGGCGTTGAAAACCATCGCAATGGCCCCAGTGTCTCGGAAATCCTTGACATTGCGGATCACGAACCCTAGTTTTTGAAAACAACCTTTGGCGAGTATCTGCATATGCTCATGAAAATTATATTTGAACTGCTACAGATTACATCCTGCATGACTTTACTTATAGTTATTATAAACCAATAAAGGGATATGATGGTTTAGCTTTCCGACTTTCGTGTCATGGAATGGGTCGCTCTCTCATTATCAAATGATACCTGTTACAGACGATAAAAGCGCTCATAGGCTAGCAGGTTTGTTTATTGCAAGGCCGCGTGATTTTAGTAAGACATAACTTGACGTTGTAGCGCTGCCATAAAAACAAAATAAAATTACTTAATACGAGAAATGGAGAAATTCAGTTGCCTTCGCCATTATCATTTATAATTGTTAGCATCTGTATAAAATAAGCAGGCTACATACTAAAAATAAATTATCATTTATAAAAACACGTAACGTAAAATTAATCGTACAGCGTTGACGCAAGTCCTAGTCCTAGGTCTTAGTAATTAATCTATCTACAGGATGTGTCGTTGTTTAATCAGTACATGAAAACAAACACTACAAAATACATTTAAACAACATTTATTAAAATAAACACGGCAAAATACTGTGTTACCTGCGTACTCAACAAATAAATAGGAATAACTGTAACGTAAATACCTACTACAGCTTATATGTGTAATATGGAAGGTAGGTATAGGTAAAAACCTTTAAGTAAAGCCCCCCTTGTATTTAGTTTGGTACAGTTTACAAAAAAACGCATTAACCTTCCAAGGCTCACGGTCCGTCCTACCCATCGTAAAGCTTGTACCAGAAAATACGCATGTTAATTTACACACAAACTTTCACAACAGTTAAATACCAACTGTTTTATTGTAAATTATTGTTAGAAATTTAATAAATAGCGTGTATACATACATTTATGCAGTTTTAGACTTTATTAATCCAGAAATTTCGTGATTTTATTGTAATGCCTATCATCAGGTTTTGCACATGTAACGAGTACAACCAAGGGGCACATTTGAAGTAAGTACAAAATACGTGTACTCGTTAGGTCGTTCATTTCGCTGTATTGTGGAATTAAAACCATAGCAGCGGACTTTCCGCTTAAATACGTGCGACATTGGATTTGAGCGCAAATAGCCGTTAGGCTAGGTTACCACCGTCAGGTGGTATGACATTAGCTTTAGAAGTGTGACAGGGATTTGGCAAAGTGCCTGAGGCCCATATTTTCTCGAACGATATTGGACTTAATATCTTAGTAAGTAATGTGAAAAATTAGTATAGACTTATAATTAGTCGAACAACCTTGTCAGTAGAAAAAGGCGCGAAATTCAAATTTTCTATGGGACGATAACCCTTCGCGCCATTTTTTTTTTATTTACCGCTTTTTGCTACTGACGGAAATGGCTTGACAGAGGTATAAATGTAAACCCATTGCTAAGAGTTTGGCCAGCAGGTCTATTCCAATATCAGAAAACGCATTTAGAGCGTTTGATCACTCCAGTAGTTCCTTTTCATTACTAAATCCGAACCTGAGGGCCTACCGCGAAAAACGAAAATCGAAATTCCGTTATCTGCCTCTATTGCACGAATGTGTTTCATTTTCTGCGGTAGTAGGCCCTCAAATACTGCCTGTGGGGCCAGGGTATCTCTTGAGATCAAGTCTCACTCTATCTATACCTACTCGTTACGTGTCACAAGGGCATTAAGTAGGTATATGTTTTTAAGAAGACAGTGAGTCACAGCATTACTAGCCTCATATACAAATAGAAATTAATTCCCACGAAATAAATCCAGAATAAGAAAATAAAATATTTAACTAAGTGACACATTTCGGCTGACGCCGACGTTCAATATTTGCCAGCAATGGAGCACGACTGTTTGCATAGTTAAGTAGTAATCAAATATTTATATCATTTTAAACTAACAGTGTAATACGACCAGCAGGCGTATGATAAATGAATTAAATGACGTTGTCCACCTTATAAAATAAACGTGACTTTTTAACCCCATGTGATTGAAAGACATAGACACTGTCTCTATCACGCTGTCACGCAGACAAGTTTCGATCATCTTATCCGTATAGAACATTAACTAACGCCTTAATTTAAGAATACTGTCGATCTTATATCATATCACATTCACGATACACCTGGACGGAAAATACAATTCGATCTAAACAACGAGGGTTTTAGCACAGGAGCTTTGATAGGTATCCAGGGTGTTACTGCCAAATCCAAAGATCGAAATCTATTTATTTCCAATATTTCCAGCTTTATTAATAAAGCACACAAGTTTATTAACAGGTAGACACTTAGGAGATTAGAGGATATAACCAAACGGTGACGCCTTGTCTGTAATTATATGTACAAAACAGTCTGCCGATTTTTGCGGGGGAGGGGCACGTCAAATGTATACGTAACGTAAGAATAGCCATGTACACGTCACTCACGTCAGTTCACACATTGTGTATGGCCATTGGCCGCCTTTTATTGACAGAGGGGAACGCCTGTTAATGGCTACTCCGTTTGGTAAGCTAAGCCGTTTGCTAAGGGTAGACGTAAGTAAACGAATTTTAAACTTCAAATTTTACAGTTATTTTAACCCTGGACTTAAGGGGCTACCTGAGATTTTCATCGATTTTTGACAAGTTTTGAATCGTATCGCCTACTTTTGCACTACATATAGAATTATAAGACAAGCGGCTATCGGTTCTTCAATCTTTTATCTCCATTTTTGTCTACCGGATTGTGAAAAAAATGAATACTTATTTATTTATGATTGTTTTAAACATTGTCTAAAAATACACTTTTTTCGTATCTCGATTGCTGTGAAAGATCTTACTTATACGAAATCTACATATTTGGGTTATTTTAACCGTCTACGTAAATTATTACTATCTCTGTCGATTCATATACGGACACCTAGTGCAAGAAACCCTGTCGGAAAACCCTCACTGCAAATGGCAGATATTGCCCAATAAATACAATATTCATGCTCGCTCAATTTAAATTCATATCTCAAAAAAATACCGAGCATCTCAATAATCCCCTAATATATAATTTGCTGAGGCGTGATGATTTCTAAATTTGGTATCGATAAAATCGATTAATGGATCGATACAATCGAACTATTTGTCATAACACATGTATGGTGTCTCGGAACTCGAAAACCGTTTGAAATCTGCAGAAGTTACTTTAAGAGTCAGGGCGCCGCGTCCGCGGCGCGGGGAGCCACCATCACGAGACTGTCGTCGCTGGAATACCGCTTCATGGTCACCGCACTCGCTTGGCTGGGGACACACAGTCATAATCATGAGGTCATTAGTGGTGGCACTAGTTAAAAGTAATAAAAAAGAAATCGTGTCTGTCTGTACACGATAATAGTTACATTTTAATTTAGGTAGGTACACAACATAATCGCAATCATTTATTTATTGCATTCATGCGTAAATACAATAGGGAGTATTACTGCAATGTTCTGCCGCCAGAGTGCAGCACTAGTACACATACTAAACCATAGATTAATAACTTATACATACTAGGCCTTAAACAGTTTTTTTTTACAAGTTTTCACTATGATATTGATGCATCAAGGCGGTTTGTTTACAGGTGGCCTACCGCGAAATGCAAAAATCTAAATTTCGTTATCTGCCTCTATATCGATCGAATAGGCAAGAGTGACAGAGAGGCAGAAACCGAACTTTCGATTTACGTGTTTCGCGGTAGGCCCTGTGATTGTGCTAGTGACGCTCTCTACGCAGTTTTACGTAATATTCCCTATTATCTTGAGGAGATAGCTGGTACAAAGGCGAACTTATCCCTTTAAAGGGATCTTTTCCAGTAAAATTTTGAGTTAAAGTAGAACGACAAGGGGATATAAATTACACATTCGAAAAACTACCAGGTAAACTAGGTATGTGCATGATCAGGCTATGGGCCACATTAGACAACGTACCTGTACCGGGTCCTGGGGCGCAGCGTGGGCACTAGGCGCGGCAGGCGGCGGTCGAGCGCCAGCACATTAGACAACGTACCTGTACCGGGTCCTGGGGCGCGGCGTGGGCACTAGGCGCGGCAGGCGGCGGTCGAGCGCCAGCACATTAGACAACGTACCTGTACCGGGTCCTGGGGCGCGGCGTGGGCACTAGGCGCGGCAGGCGGCGGTCGAGCGCCAGCACATTAGACAACGTACCTGTACCGGGTCCTGGGGCGCGGCGTGGGCACTAGGCGCGGCAGGCGACGGTCGAGCGCCAGCACATTAGACAACGTACCTGTACCGGGTCCTGGGGCGCGGCGTGGGCACTAGGCGCGGCAGGCGGCGGTCGAGCGCCAGCACATTAGACAACGTACCTGTACCGGGTCCTGGGGCGCGGCGTGGGCACTAGGCGCGGCAGGCGACGGTCGAGCGCCAGCACATTAGACAACGTACCTGTACCGGGTCCTGGGGCGCGGCGTGGGCACTAGGCGCGGCAGGCGGCGGTCGAGCGCCAGCACATTAGACAACGTACCTGTACCGGGTCCTGGGGCGCGGCGTGGGCACTAGGCGCGGCAGGCGACGGTCGAGCGCCAGCACATTAGACAACGTACCTGTACCGGGTCCTGGGGCGCGGCGTGGGCACTAGGCGCGGCAGGCGACGGTCGAGCGCCAGCACATTAGACAACGTACCTGTACCGGGTCCTGGGGCGCGGCGTGGGCACTAGGCGCGGCAGGCGGCGGTCGAGCGCCAGCACATTAGACAACGTACCTGTACCGGGTCCTGGGGCGCAGCGTGGGCACTAGGCGCGGCAGGCGGCGGTCGAGCGCCAGCACATTAGACAACGTACCTGTACCGGGTCCTGGGGCGCGGCGTGGGCACTAGGCGCGGCAGGCGACGGTCGAGCGCCAGCACATTAGACAACGTACCTGTACCGGGTCCTGGGGCGCGGCGTGGGCACTAGGCGCGGCAGGCGACGGTCGAGCGCCAGCACATTAGACAACGTACCTGTACCGGGTCCTGGGGCGCGGCGTGGGCACTAGGCGCGGCAGGCGGCGGTCGAGCGCCAGCACATTAGACAACGTACCTGTACCGGGTCCTGGGGCGCAGCGTGGGCACTAGGCGCGGCAGGCGGCGGTCGAGCGCCAGCACATTAGACAACGTACCTGTACCGGGTCCTGGGGCGCGGCGTGGGCACTAGGCGCGGCAGGCGACGGTCGAGCGCCAGCACATTAGACAACGTACCTGTACCGGGTCCTGGGGCGCGGCGTGGGCACTAGGCGCGGCAGGCGACGGTCGAGCGCCAGCACATTAGACAACGTACCTGTACCGGGTCCTGGGGCGCGGCGTGGGCACTAGGCGCGGCAGGCGACGGTCGAGCGCCAGCACATTAGACAACGTACCTGTACCGGGTCCTGGGGCGCGGCGTGGGCACTAGGCGCGGCAGGCGACGGTCGAGCGCCAGCACATTAGACAACGTACCTGTACCGGGTCCTGGGGCGCGGCGTGGGCACTAGGCGCGGCAGGCGACGGTCGAGCGCCAGCACATTAGACAACGTACCTGTACCGGGTCCTGGGGCGCGGCGTGGGCACTAGGCGCGGCAGGCGACGGTCGAGCGCCAGCGCGCCCGCTCCGCCCGAGCCCGAGCTCGAGCCCGAGGAGCTCTCCGACCACGCCAGCTCCGACATGCTGCCAACAAACACCAGGTGAGGCGGAAGATATGGACGGATAAATAAAGCAGGCATGTGCCAACCAATGTTAAAATGTTAGATTCCATGTTATTGTATTGCTTAGTACCTGTTTTGTACACACAATTAGGAAAACCTCCAAAGCAGCACGCAGCGTTTGGTTCATAAATTATTGAGCCCTGCCAGTGGTTCAAAGCTGTAATTAGATCCTAATTCAGATGTTTTGCTGTAGCCTGAGACTGAAAAAGGTCACTTTTATTTTTGGGTGCATGTAGTCATCTTACTAAAACATTATTAAGGGTCGACTATTGAACTAATTCGTCGTGTCGGCGCAAAAATGATGAAAGTCTGGATTTCACCATCACTGCTATTTTATAACGACAAAAACTTATTTACATAAAAGTCACTAAGTGCCATTATTTATTCAAGTCTCGATTAATTCAAAAGTCGTAACGGTGGTAAGTGAAGAATTAATGCAGTTTGGCTCACTAATATAGCACATTCCTATAATGGAGATGGTGGCAACCGAGACACGGTGATACGCGCGTACACATCCTAGACCTCTGTGTACGTGGAGCTGGTGCTAGTATAGCTCGTACAACGCTGTAGTTTGAACCACTATACCTAGAACAAATAAGTACTCACCTAGTAGAGATAGGCGGCAACCGATGCTGCGCATAGACATCATTGGTCTCCGTGTAGGTGGAGGCGTGGATTTCTTGCTGGTACAGCTCGTACAATTGCCCCAACTCTGGTGGGACCGCTATACCCATCTCTATAAATAATATGAAGAGTAAGTATAGGTACTTAGTTGGATAAAATAAAAGTGATCATCTCTCATCATCAATCATCTCTTATTTATTAAGGATTTACAATAACCACAATGTTGTAGTATATCGTGATTCAAAATATTTATAGAAAAAAACAAATGACATATTAGGTATGAATATGATCTACTTACTAGTGCGTATTTAATGTCTTTAACGGGTCTAACGCGATTAGCGAGTTTAAAGTGTTATACCTACACTGCGTGTCCATGTTAAATAATTGATGTAAAGTGAGTTCCCACCCCTCAACCTATGGGCTTGTGCAGTGCAAATAGTAGTTCTCAACCGGTTGAACAATTAAAGCTGTATGATGATCGATATGCATCTAATGGTCTCCTCTCCTAACTTCTCAGTTATTGGGCCCGTGCGGCTCGCTCGCCTTACTAAGGGCTGTCTATCACACGATACCTTCAAGCGCTCGCCGCTAGCGCGTGATGATCTCGTCGGACAGTCCGCTGTGCATCTCTCGTCTGTAACGTTAGGTCACTTCTCCTCTGTTCACGGGCCCGCGGCTCGCTCGCCCTGTAACACGAGGCTGTCTATCACACGATACCTTCGAGAGCTCGCCGCTGGCGGGTGATGATCTCGTCGGAGAGTCTCCGCTGCGCGTCTCTCCTCTGCAGCGCGAGGTCTCTCCTCCTCAGCTCGTGGGCCCGGGCGGCGCGCTCGCCCTGCAGCGCTAGTTTGTCGGCTTCCAGTTCGTGCACGCGGCACACAAGGGCTAGGACTTCGCGCTCCGGACCGCTACTGATGCGCGCGGGCAGCTCCTGTTATACAATCGTTTATATTATTCAACGACACTTTGAATATATCACACCTGTCTGTACACGCTAGTTGCGCGTTTTTTTATCCTCGTAAGGCTCAATGTACATTACAATGTACCTACATATTTGTTGCAATCTAATTAGAACATTTTATGGACCGAATAAAGTAGCATTTCTTTTGTTTCATTGCTTTTTCAAACAAACAAAATTCAACTCAATTTACTATACAACAAGGTTTAAATTAAAAATAGGAAAACTTTGTATTTATGGTGGGCCTTACGAGGCGCGTCGGAGGCAAACAAACGTACAACCCGTTACTCCAACCACTACAGCTCCTGCAACTCACATGCGCATTTGCGCTCCGTAACTAAGTTACGCGCCGCATAGCTGCAATTTTGTTGCAGCTGACGATGACGCCCGACTCACGCCCGTCTAGTGCGCGCTCCATTACTCCAAGAATGTGACTACAGAGTCACAGAGAGGTGGCTGAGTTGGCGTTTGGCGAGTTGGTCGCCTTCTACGCGGTTCATAAAGCGAGTCTACACATATAGAGTTGGCACAGTCAGGGACATTCCCGGTGAACCACTTCAGATTTTTGTTACCTCGATCCTTACGAGTGAGCTAAACTCCGCTTCCTTAAAAGGGTAAAAACAGGTAATGAGACAAACAATAGGTAGTAAGGACTATTTATTAGTTGTTGTTGTTTAGGCTAAGCCTCCCCATAAAGATAACCAATTAGGATGCATTTTGGATTCCTTATCTTAATTTGCAAACGCCGGCCGTCACAAATACAATGAACGGCAATAAACGTTACCTGAGCTAACCCTTTTTTTTTCAACATCCAAATTTTTAAGTGCCATGCTATTGGTCATCAGTTTTATGATATTGCCTGGCCGTCTGTCTGCAACACGTTTAATAGTAGATTGCGTCACAAGGGAGCAAAATGACATATTTACGGCGAGGGCGTACATTGAATCCTAAACTAAGCGAAGGATTCTATAATAGAATCTCGAGAGTACCGAGGAATTCTAAAGTAGAATCCTGAGCATAGTGAGGGATTCAAGTGTGATACACCCGAGATGGAAATAATATTGCTTTTCACATCACCTATGATGTTTAAAAATATTTTTTAAGCTAAAAAATAATGTACAAAAAAAATTAAAAATCGTGTCCTAGAACAGAAAAGTGTTACTTTGATCCCTCCAAGCGGGGAAGAAAAGTGTCACTTTGATCCCTCCTAGCAGGGAAGAAAAAGCCCGTTTTCGAATAGGTGATGTGAAAACGATTTTTGCCCTTGAGGTGATTCACCGGGAATGTCCCCGTCCCCGACTGTACCTGTTCGAGTTGCGCGCCGCGCAGGCGCACTTGCTCCAGCTGCCGCTCGACGCGCGCGCGCTCGCTGCGCGCCGTCTCCTGCTCGCGCTCCACGGCGGCCAGCTCCGCCCACGCCTGCTCCACGGCCACCTCGGCCTCCGCGCGCTCGTTGCCCGCTAGTGCCGTGCTGCTAGTGCTACTGCTCGAGCCCGTGCCGCCTCTGAAAAATTAAAAGGATATGGAAATAAATGCCTACCCTTGTTTGACATTAAATACCTCAGTTATCATTAGACTGGCTAAGCAATGCGGAGCCGTAAAATTACCTAACAACTTTTGACTAAAACGAAGCTTTCAATAAAGCTTAGTTTTAAACCAATTTAGATACTTTAACTGACATATTATCTCGAGGTAACCTTATGTAAAACCTCGAAATGTACAATACCATAATGATGGGCTTGTAACGGCGGTTGAACTGCGTCTAACGTGAATGGCTGTCCATTTTAACTTCATGAGTCACCGCCGAAGACGCATCTGCTGCTGGAATATGAACACTATGACCTAGTCAACAGAGGTTTAAATATGTACCTGTAACTCTGATGTGTGCTGAGTCTTGAGCTGGGCATGTTGATGGGCTTATAAAGGCGGTTGAATCGCGCCTCCCAATGCGATATCGCGGCATGCTGTCTCTCCGCATCCAACGCTAACCCCAGAAGATGGCTGTCGAGCTCCATGAGTCGCCGCCGCAGCCGCATCTGCTGCTTGAACGTGGAGACGATGGCTTCGCGCAGGGACTTCAGGTGGGCGGCGCTCTCTTCAGTCTCCTGCTGGATCACTTCTGCCGCGATCTGCTGCTGTTCTTCTATTGTTCTCGTGCTGGTTAAATGAACATTCAATTGCATATAGTCCGTCTAAGCTAACTTTGCACAGACTTGCACAGAACAAAATGAGGGGATTTTTTTATAATGACATATTTTCATAGAAATTTGACAATAATAAAAATATATATATAAAAAAAAAACAGACAATAACAATGACATTTTAATGATGACATTGCCACACTTTGGCTTTGCAAATGCCATGCAGAGTTAGCTTGATCAGGCTCTAGCTATTTGGATAGGTATTAATAAGTGTAGTGTTATGCTTAAGTCGTACGTATATTCTGAACAATTACGCTTTTCTTACAACTGTTTTACTATAGGTACTTACGTATATAGATATGCTTGAGTCTAACGCAAACTGGGGTATATAAGCCTATTAAGGGTCAACGTAGGGTCGATCCACCTACTCATAGACTTAATCCCTATCAACTCCAAGGGCCGAATTTGTGAACGCCTGTAACTTATACATAAAATATTTTTCTCTTTTCTACTTCATTCATTACTTCATTTGGCTTAGAGGATATAACCAAACGGAATAGTCATTAACAGGCGTTCCCCTCTGTCGAAAATAGTCGGCCAATAGTCATACACAATGTATGGACTGACGTTTATCTGACATGGCTATTTTTACGTTACGTATACATTTGACGTTCCCCTCCCCACACTTTTTGTATACAGCAAATTGCAGACAAGGCGTCTCCGTTGGTTATATCCTCCAAGGTTACAGGCGTTTAAAATGCAATAAGTACCTATTGGACAGGTACCTATACTGTAGGTACCTACTGATTGCTGCAAGATTATACCAACACAATGTTTTGCCTGTCTAGCCTTCTTATTCCTAGGCAGGAAAAGTAGACCTTACATTCCAGAAAGAACGATATATGCAGCTTAGTGCATAATTTTTGGGTACCTAGTTTCCATTCTGTGGCACTGGCACTTACCTTGTGCGGTCATCTTTCATCTTGAGCTTCAGCCGGGCGATCTCATCGCGCAGGTCGTTGATGACAGACCGGTACTGGGACAAGTGCATGGGCGTCGCTACCAACTCTCTTTCCACCTGAAAAAAAAATGCAACTCGACTTCAAAACACCTACAAGGACTTTCTGCTGTTCGCTGTCCCTCTCATCTCAGCAGAAAGTGTTCGGCGGACGGCGACCGCATAGATGTAAGAACCCCTATAGGTTTCTTAGTTTCGTTACTTATTGCGCAAAATTATCTACAACATTAAATGACCATTCGAGAATCTTATTCCAAAGAAAATAAGGGGTCATTCATTAATTACGTCACACAATTTTCATCATTTTTTTACCCCTACCCCCTCCCCCTCACCCCGTACTTGTCGCACCTGGTCACATTTGACAACCCGCTTCCCCCGGGTGTGACGTGTGAAGTCACATATTTGGCAATTTTGTCTTTAGCGAAATTGGCAATTTCAATGAAGTATCATTATTTTAATTTTTTTTATTTGAATTTTATTTTATAAAAGCAATATTAGAAATTTTATGACACGAAATGGATCAGGATTAAAAAAATCACAAATAGAAACGATTTATCAATGTAAAGACCTATTAGGTATTTAACTGTACAGCGAATACAAAAAATCAACGTCACATAGCTTGTATCTCCCCCTCCCCCTTGTCACAACATGTCCCATTTTCTTAACCGCCTCACTCCCCCTTAATATGTGACGTAATTAATGGATCTCCCCTAAGATCACTTAAGTGTGTTGCTGCTAGAACGTACTGTATAAGTCTTAATAGATAAAAATATCAACAGAATAAATAAATAAATCTATAAAAAAACCGGCCAAGTGCGAGTCGGACTCGCGTTCCAAGGGTTCCGTACTTACATTACACAATTTAAACTATGTATTTTTTATGTGACATGTCTTTAAAAAACCCGTAGGGGTCGGATCAAAAAGTAAGTAATTAAGTCCGACTCACGCTTGACTGCACATTTCTAATAGGTTTTCCGGTGATCAATAGGTAAAGATCTATTTTGTGTATTTTTTTTCAAAATTTTTGACCCAGTAGTTTCGGAGATAAAGGGGGGGAATGGTCATTTTTTGCCTATTTTCTTAAACAACTTCTAAACTGTTTATCTTAAAATTATAAAAAATATATATTTGAGATTCTCACAATGACTCTTTCATTTGATATGTAACACGATATAGTTTGACAAACTTTTTTTTGAATTTAATCATTTACCCCCCAAAAGTGGCAAATCAATTTGTTTACGTTACATGTCCATCTTTGGGTCACAAACTTACATATGTGTACCAAATTCCAATAATTGGTCCAGTAGTTTCGGAGAAAATAGGCTGTGACAGACGGACAGACAGACAGACAGACGCACGAGTGATCCTATAAGGGTTCCGTTTTTTACTTTTGAGGTACGGAACCCTAAAAATAACGAATGAACGAATAAAATACGAATACATGTACGTTATGTGGCTCAAAAAGTTTGGGAACTCTATGTAACGCCTTGAAACTAGAGTCGTGTCAATTTGACATCAACTTATTCGCTTCCATAAGGAAATTATTTAAAGAAGCCAACCAATCTACCGACACGCTGTACTTACATTAGTCAACAAAATAATTTGAACACGCACGAACCCGATAATTGATTATCTATAGGTATTTTTTGGCCTTGATAATTTAACACTACCTACATTTGAACCTGTTAAATTTTCTATCTATTCTATTTAACGACCGCGATGCATCTATATCTCAAAAATCCTATATTTAGTTATGCTAATGCTCACCACAAGACTAAATACCTTCAAGACTTCCTTCTGATTAGATTGTCGTGCCCAAATAATAGGTACTTTACTACCACAAACTGAACGGTCATAAGGCTATCTTCCTTTAGGTCCTATAGCATAACTATCACGAAGTCGCTCAGAATTGATGACTTAGCGGTTTTACTTAGTCACTGTGTAGTACGGTGGTACAGGCACAGGCACAATAGAATAGGTACACTCGTAGATGGATTTTACAAGGTTATTAACAAACCTTGACACAAATATAGATTATTAAGTTGACACAAAAATAAAGTATAAATCAGACGAGGGGGTAGCTGGTATGTCTTATTTTCAAGACCAATACTTACACGTCAAGGGAAAAATGAGGGGGTCCAATTTAAAAGTACCTTTTAAGAGAATGGTAAGATATAGGTACGTAGGTAGGTGAAGGGTTTGGGTCGAGTCGTGCCATACTAATAGTCTAATTGGTCTAAGATACGTGATGACGTCATATATGGTCGACCTTCACCGATACGTCTGACGGATGAAACTTATATTTTACGAAAGAAAATATGTTCTTGAACATAAATAAATAGGGTTGCCTAAAGAAATATGGTCAAGGCTATTTTTAATAAATTGTTGAAAATAATTTTTTTTCTTCAAATTTCACCGATTTGTCTGACGAACGAAATAAGTTCCAGTGGAAAGTATACAACTTGTACAACATGAATAAATTAGGTTGCCTATGTTTTTCCGGTCACTATTATGAGGTTGCCGTGTTTAAACATGTGAGTTTAAATCGATAATTGCACCCATCTGTCTGACGCTTGAATTATATATCAAAATAATGGTAATTTTATTGCGAATACAATGGTATAGGGTTGCCTGCAAAAATCCGGTCCGGTTCCATTGGAACTTATTTCGTTCGTCAGACAAATCGGTGAAATTTGAAGAAAAAAAAAGATTTTCAAAAATTTATTAAAAATAGCCTTGACCATATTTCTTTAGGCAACCCTATTTATTTATGTTCAGGAACATATTTTCTTTCATAAAATACAAGTTTCATCCGTCAGACGTATCGGTGAAGGTCGACCATATATAACGTATCTCCTACTATAAAGTAAGGAATAGGCGGAGGACAAATGGTTTAAAATTATAAAAAACAATGAATGCGACTGCAGAGCGTCATTCAGTATTTTTTGAAGTCATCTGAAAAACAAGTCCGAACTCCCTGTATCTGAATGTTTCATCGGTATCGTAGCAACGGTACCTAGTTCAATCTCATATTTTTCTATTCTACGATGCGCATAGTGCAGAGTTGAGTGCGTTTTCACTCATACCCTGTAAACTGTTAGTGATGGAGGAAGCGCGCTGCGCGTATTGCAGTGTTGAACGCGTGGTGTCCCGATGCGCGCAGTCGGGGGCAACATGCGTCACCTGGCGTGACCTAGCAGTACTTCACACGTACCCTGTTGGTGATGGAGGAGGCGCGCTGCGCGTATTGCAGTGTTGAACGCGTGGTGTCCCGATGCGCGCAGTCGGGGGCAACATGCGTCTCCTGGCGTGACCTAGCAGTACTTCACACGTACCCTGTTGGTGATGGAGGAGGCGCGCTGCGCGTAATGTAGTGTTGAGCGCGTGGTCTCGCGGTGCGCGCCGCCGGGGGCAACATGCGCCACCATTGCGGTGCGGCAACGCCCGCCTAGCACCTCGCGTAACAACCGCGTCAGCTTCGAGTCACGGTAGTTCACGTATCTGTAAACAAAACGGTGAAGGTCATAACGAAGTGGTATCTTTACACACTTATATTTTTATCTACCTCCAACTTTTCGGGCGCGATATTTAGCTCCATATCCATGGAGAGAGATCCTTTTATTTTTCTTCGTCCATCTGTCCGAAACCTCGGATGGAAGTAATTACAAAATTTTATAAAAATAGATAGATAGAGATCTCTATTTGCATACCACATATGTAAGATACAAGGACTGAAAGTTATGGTTAATGTTTTATAATTTTACACGCGATGGCTATCGGTAGACCATCAAGGCTCTGGCAATTACCTGGCTCCGCCCGATAGCGCCATGATACAGTTGGCAAGCGCTAACAGCGACCGGTTGATATGCGCGCCTTCAAGACGCCGCGCTCGCAACCCAGCGCGCTCAGAGCCCGCCAGATCGATCAGGAACAGGCGGCCACGCTGCACGCCGCCTGACACGGCACTACTGACTGTAACACTAAAAAATTAAAAATTAAATCAATAATTTTCTTAACACTTAATGTAACGTTTATGACGGAAAATTCTAAAACCCTGTAGACCTTGAATGAAAAATGTTGTAGGGTATCTCTGTATCGTCGTAAAATCTAGTTACCAAAACAGCCAAACTCCACAATTATACTGGCTGGGCTCTGAATACATATGTAAACAGTAACCAATGAAGTAGGAAAGAGGGCTCGACGGTCTGCACTGCGCTAGCAGGTCGGCGACGAATCCGAATCCGACGCTGGACGCACCTCGCTCAGCACCGCCACCACGGGCGCCCCGCTGCCTTCGTCACGATATCCAATGAGAAAACATGTAAAGTTACCTAAGGAGCGCATGTCCCCGGGAAGAATGTTCATTGGCGTGCGTTGCCTCAGCTGTGCGTGCCCGATCGCCGCGCGCTAGGAGCTCGGCGACGTGTCCGGCGCTGGTGGCGCGGACCTCGCTCAACCCCGCTACCACGGGCGCGCCGCTGCCGCCCTCGTCGCGCAGTTCAAGCGGCCCTGCCCCGGGGTTCAGCAGGTCACGAATGTTCTCGTTGTAAATCTCGATGTATGACATCTTTACCTGTAATTGATTCATACTAATGGGACTGGCATAGCGAGCTGCAAAATTACATGGACACATTATGAATGAATCACTACGAACGTTTTAAAAGGATACACCTGTTTAGGATTGCTTCCGGGTAAAAACGCAGTCATATAGTAGCTTTACCTATCACGGGAAAGACGTAATAAAAAGTACGGACGACTCGATAATTCGAAATACAAAGCTGTTCAAAAGAACTTCAAACAATGAAAAGCTAAAGAACTGCCGCAAACACTCGTTAAGGTCAGAAGATTACATAATTTAAGAACGATAGGTAAGTCATTAACTAGCCATTATTAATTGAAAACGATAGGTAAAAGTCTAAACTAGCCATAATTAATTACTCGGCAGTTATGTACATAGCAGCCACCCTATATTGATTCGGCTTTCAGCTCAAAGTACACATCCATTTGAAACACGCTACCAGAATCCATGAATATTTAATGACTTCCATCGGTAACGAAAAACAGCAATTACCATCATTCCACCATTGACTCACCGTCCTTGCATTCGCGAAAGAACTGTCTACAGTTTGTTTTGACTATTACTTTAGTCTCATAGGTACTCGTAGGTGTTGACCTAGCATTCTAGATTCGTGAGTCATTCGTTGTTTGTCATAGGTCATAAGAAGTTAGGCGATATCTAAATTCTGAATACCTAGACTACAATTGACGCGATTGTGACGTAGGTTATTATTATGGTGGGGTGTCATTCTAATCACAGACAAGTCGAATCACACTCCGATTATGCGTAGTTGTAATGTTTCTAGAGGTCTCTGTTTACATTGGTTGGCCTAAGATTACACAGCCAGTAAACTAAAACTATCGTATTTTAGTCTGTTAGTGTAGAAAATTTACAATTATACGTAGTTTAGCTGGGCATGATTTTAAATAGGTACCAAAAGAGGGCGATGGTGCAGCGAAGCGATTTGTTATCAGATGGACCGTGAGGTCACCCCTTATCGCACCGCAAGTGCCTGCGCTGTTAATACGAGTAACATTTTTTATCGAGCTTTCGCCTTAGAGAACCAATATAAGTGAGTTATCATTAGGGCATAGTTGTTACGGGTTTGGAGTTCAAACTAAACTGGAATGCTTGCCTACGGCAATAACAAGTCTAGGTACCCACGTAAACAACATACTGCCTCCGCTATCTCCTATCTATAGTGCACAATCAGCCATTAATTAAATAGGTATCTACGTCAAAAGAGCTGAAATCGGTACTCCGATAATAGATCGGGTTAGACGGTTTAAAACGTTTTGTTTAACCAGTACTTCTAGTGTCAAATAATCCAAACCTTAACTTGAAAGTAATACATGTCAACGTGAGCAGAACTTTTCTCGTACGTACCTAAATTGGTAGTGTTGAAAAAAATGAGTTGACCTTGTTTTCACGCTTGTTTTTTTAATATTAAATCGATTTTATAGACCTCCAACTACAACCTCTCCCAACGTTAATAATTAGGTTGACACATTCATATTCAGTTAACAAAAAAGCGGTCAACGGAACAAAACAGCCGATGGGGAAATAAAGTAATCTAGTATTCAGAAAGAATTACTTATTCTCGTATTTTTGTAGTTATACATGCAGCCCTCCTAAAGTTTTAATGGATAAAATTATCAATATTGTGTTATTATAAAATCACTAGCTTTTGCCCGCGATTTCGTCTGCGTGGAATTAGTGACAGCAGCTAAAGTAAGCGTAGCGCCTGGATAATCTAATGGCAATCATTCAATTTGAGTATATGCTTAATTGCTTACATCAATTAATAGACAATTCATTAATTATCTCAATTCCACCCCCCGTTTCACCCTCTTTAGGGATGATTACCGACATAATAACTATCCTATGTCCTTACCCGGGACTCAAACTATCTCTATGCCAAATTTCAACTAAACCCGTTCAGCAGTTTAAGCGTGAAGAGGTAACACACAGACAGACTGACAGACAGGCAGACAGACAGACATACTTTCACATTATGTGAAATAATATCAAAAACCCTTGTAGTTTTTATATGTTGGCAATATTTTAGCATAGACCGGAGACCTCTACGCGCAGTAGGACTACGACGTAGCAAATGACTATACGCCTATAAAAATAGTATAGTGTAAAGTAGTAGTAACTAGTATAGGTATAAAAAATTGCTAGTGCCCCTCTTGTTTGTATGTGTGATGTGTTCGGATAGACATTACATATTAACTTGTGAACTTTATTTAGTTCACAGACTCATTATTTACTGAAAGCTAAGAAATTTTATTAATCCTATTCACGTATAATTTAATTTTCACGAAGATTAAACAAATATAGGTGTCAATGTCACGTAATTTATTTAATGTCTATTAATTTGTCAACTGTTAACAACTACACGCAAGAGGGGCTTTACTAAAGTTATTACCTATAGTTACTTATGTTAATTGTTAACAGAGCTCCAAAAGATTTGGTCAAGACTTAACATACACATAGACCTAAGTACCAATTCGATATATGCAAAAGTTATTCTGTACGTAATTCAGTCTGCCACCTTTCCACGGCTTTAGCTCAAGCCAAGGATGATTTAGATTTAGATTTATTTCATAATATGAAATTACTATATAAATTATTTTACACTAATCTAGACGCCGTCATGGCGGAGATACAAGACCCACCGCCGTGATTGCTCATGTATGCAGACGACATCGCACTGACAGACGGAGACAAAAAGGTATTAGAGCGAAAGGTGAACCAGTGGAAGGGCTCGCTAGAAAATGGAGGTCTGAAGCTAAATGTCGCTAAGACCGAATACATGGCCTGCGGAAGTACGGATTCCACTCCCATCAATATAGGGAACAAACCCGCCGTGAAAACGGACAAGTTTAAGTACCTGGGATCACTGCATGAGTCCGGGACCATTGACCACGACATCCGGGCCCGAATCAGCGCGGCTTGGTCTAAATGGCGGGAGGTCACAGGAGTCGTCTGCGATCGCAGAATACCGCTTAGACTCAAAGGGCTAGTGTATAAGTGCCTTATCCGTCCAGTCCTACTTTATGGCGCCGAGACGTGGCCGGTTCTTGGAAGGCACGTTCAGGAGCTTCGCGTTACAGAGATGAAGATGCTGCGGTGGATGTGCGGCGTTACGCGCGCTGACCGCATGCGTAACCAGTACATCCGTGGCAGTCTCGCAGTCCGTGACGTAGCGGAGAAGCTCCAAGAATGTCGCCTCCGGTGGTTCGGCCACGTTTGTCGCAGGCCAGATGACTACGTAGGAAACATATGCCTTAACCTAGCCCTTGACGGCCCCCGACCCCAGGGCAGACCAAAAAAGCGATGGCTCGATGTCGTGAAAGCCGATATGAGCGTAAACGGGCTCACACGAGAGGACGCCCAGGATCGCGCAAAATGGAGAAAGGCTAGTAGGAAAGCGGACCCTGGAAAAGGCCGGGATAACGCTAGGTAGAAGAAGAATCTATGTATACGAATTTATATTATAATCGTCAAGTAGGAAAAACCAATTTATTATAATTATACAAATGTCAAGCAATACACAATTTAAAAACCATAATAAGCAATCAATTAATTAACTAAATTATTAACAATGTCAAATAATATAAATATAAAATCAAATAAAATGGTCGTAGAGTAGTTTAATAATCTTTGATAAAGGGGGGTTAGGAGATTAGGTACACACATCGAATCTAACAGCTACATGCTGTTTAAAACCTTTGCCAAACGTATTAGCGAGTACTATACGTATGTTACTACTACTACTAATTTAAAACCAATTGAACTGCGCCAGTGATTATGTCTTCACGCTGTTGGCGTGCCAGGCGAGCTAAAGGTTAATAAATGCCGTCGTCTTACCGCGATATAGCTTTGAATATTTTATAGAACATGCTTTCAGCTTTCAACGGCGTGACGTCAGCAAATAAACTGCAGTCGAAGCGTCTTTACACCAAAAAAGTACAATATACAAGAGGAATAAGCGTAGATAAATTACAACTCGATATATGTAGTTATTTACTTAGGGACTCAACTGTCATAGTAGCCGAGGTATTTAAATTTTTATTTATGTGTATATAAATATGTGTTAAAAAATAAGATATCCAAATATACATCTTATCTATCTTACTATATGTTCAAACATACATCAGCTACCACTCCCTTTAAGCTTTGAGCCAAAACCTCTATATAGATTTGTTTAAAAAAAATGTATTGTAATTCACTATTATGGCATAAATAAATCTAAATCGACCTAAGTATGTTACTGGTTTTGAGAATACAAATTATGGGATCACCTTAATACTTTAATACCTGTTTGTTCGAGAGCTGTGCTACGGCGTAGGCGGCGGCCGTAGCATTGTTTTCCCCCCGAGCGAATATTGTGCGTAGACGCATGACTCCGCTTGTGTGTCATACCTACGCACTTAAAGTCTAATTACAACAACTCCTTGTAAAATGTTGCAAAAGTTTGTGGTAAAAAGACGCAACATATATTTTCAGAAATGTCCGACCTAAGTTTTCTAGGCGATCACTAACACGTTATAAAACAAAGTCCCCCGCCGTGTCTGTCTGTTTGTGTGTATGGTTGTTCACGATAAACCCGGAAACTACTGAACGAATTTTTATGCGGTTTTCACCTATAGAGTGATTATCGAGGAAGGTTTAGGAGTATAATAGCTACACTACCGCTCATAATTATTTAGGCACTTTTTCTAACTTTTTTCCATAGAATTGTATACAAAATCGACTGAGATCGAACAGTATGATTTTGAAAATAATTTTTGTTTACTGTATGGTAAAAATTGCGGGTGCATTAATGTGGTATTTTCTATAAAAAACATCGACCTTATTGTCGATGGCGCTTACGCCATTATAAACGATGCTTCGATATAAATACAATGCCGCGCGACTCTGTGCGGCGTAAGTGCCATCGACAATAAGGTCCCTTCCCATAGAAAATGCCTCAAATACTTTTGAGCGATAGTGTATGGGTTAAGGTTTTGTGTAATCCGTACGAACCGCGTACGGGGCGGGTCGCTAGTAGTCTAAGAATAAGATGAAAATGACAAAACAAAACCATTTTGTTTACTTTTTATATTAGTACCTTTTCAATTCTCGATTGGGTCAATTACTTAAGTGGCTTTCCAAATACTGTCTTTCTAATTCAAAGTGCCTTGAATGTACAATCCAATTATCTAAGTACATGAGGTCCACCGACGCGACGGCAAGATTGTAACTCGGGTTAACGACCGAACACGACAGTTGTTCGACCACGTGAAAACTTCTCTATGAAAGTATTACAATAGTACATTTCGATGCTAGTGCGGAAAGTATGTCACTACTTCACGAGTACCGAGATATCTTGCCACGAGCCGCAGGCGAGTGGCAAGACTCGGGACGAGTGAAGAATGACATTTCCACACGTGTATCGAACGACGTTTTTTAATACAGTTGCGAAAAAATAAGAAAAACAACAAGTAAGGAATTCGAAACTTTTATATTATTAATTCTGTGACATCATTGACATTGAAATTATGAAGAGGTGTTTTTTTAGCTGGGTGTTATTATTATTGAACCCACTTCAATGAAAGTTTTTTTTTAAATGCATGTTCTATCAGACAGAAACAATTGTAAATATAAAACATTGTACTATTATTACCCAAATATCGTTAATTACGATTATTTGTGTATCGTACATTTATAAAAACAATATCGAATGTTGCCTTTGGAAACTTAAAGCAGAAAGAAAAAACGCCTCTTCTTTGACAGGCGTTCCGTTCCATTCAGACAACTTATTAAGAACGGTTTTTCAATATTCAATATAAAAAAAGAAATAGACGTGTTATAATGATAAAGAGGTAAGTCATAAAATATGAAATATGTATATTTTTCGTATTCATTAACAGGTTTTTATGTTGATTACTACGTTTAAAGGAAACTAATATTAACACTCATCAATAAGTAGTCATGAATTGGAACAAGAATAAATTTAAAAATATTGGAAAAGTAAAAAGCACTAGTTCGCGAAAACCAACTTTCCGCACGCTAAACAGCTACGTAAAGTAGCACTTTTTGAGCAACTGTATTAAAAAAGAATTTTCAGCATTTTTGTATGTCTTACTCATAATGAGTACCTACTGACCCAACATTACTTATTTTACCTTAGCTAAATGCCACACTCCACAATGTTGACATTGACCTTTCCTACATCCAAAATTCATTAAAATAACGGTTAACCAAAACGAAAGCCCTCTGAAATAATATTTCCACCGATCGATCGACATTTCTGTTTATAAACCGTCGGCAATCCTCAGATGGGTTTGATGGTTATCCCGATGTCAATCAGTCAGGCCGTCGGCAATGACCTTGCGGGGGGCATGACATGCCGGCACTAATGGTAGCACCACCACCACCCCCACGAAACCACAGACACCCTTTAATAATAACCATCTACATATGTTATACGTGCTAACGCCACTCTCACCAAATTATAAGGACTTGACGACACGTTTAAAATTAAATGTGTTGCTGTTTGCTGTATAATTTCAGTTTAACGCCGTCATTTAAAAAGCTCACATCCTACAGTTTTATATAACCGATATCGATACTCTTGAAGCTATATATAGCGGGTCTGGGGTCCTAGCCAAGTTGCCAATCGTTTTCGCTACGACAACGAAACGCTTTCTGTCTTTATCACTCTTACATATTAGTGTCATAGAGAGACAGATAGCGTTTCGTTGTCGTAACGCAAACGATTGGCATCTTGGCTAGGACTTGTGGTTTCATTAATATTAAAGGGGATTATTAGTAGCCATGGTTAAAAAGGCAGTTATTATACCTACCGTTTGATAAAATAAGTGTATAAGGAGGTATACATATAAAGTATGTTGCCTAAACAACACGAAACCGAACAAAAACATGCGCAACTCATAAAATGAAAACTGTTTTTTACATTCCCACAAGAATATTAGATACAGTGTAACAAATGATTACTGCATAAGTGTAACAAATGATTACTGCATAAGTGTAACAAATGATTACTGCATAAGTGTAACAAATGATTACTGCATAAGTGGACCTAAATTGACGTGGAAGGAGTTATAATAAGCACTCGTAAAGCTAAACAGGAGTAAAAGCAAGCAACACCTTGTTGGGCCTGCATTTTTCATTAGGTACTGGCCTGATTGTGCCCGTTTATGCTAAAAATTGTGTATTAGCATAACATCCGGTCGGTCAAGGTCCGTCGTTATATTAGCATAAGGAACGCTTAATTTTCGAATAGTTTATTATATCACAGTGTTTATTACCACTAAAATGTACAGCAACAATTCCAAGGTTGTAGGTAAACCGGCCTGTTTTTGGACAAGGTACAACTTGTACAAGTATGTCGATTCTTATAGAGAGAACGCTTAAATAAAAACTTTTGCGAGACCACCGAATATAAGGTCTGCCAGTTCTCGTTAATAGAAAAAAGTTTGCAATACTATCGTACATTTATTGTTTATTAGTAAAACACAATTTTGGAACTAATTACAAAATCGAAAAAAAAAAATTAATGGACACCTTAGGGGCCCGAATTAGACGAAACGTATGGGTCCCACTGGCGTTCATAATTTTTTTCACGATTTTCACATGGGAAACCATATTCAAGGGATACGACGCTACAATCACCCAGTAAATTATGTCAGACATAGGTACTCGTAGGTACATACCTTACACATACTTATTTATTAATACAACTCTTTTTTTCTTCATGGTTTAAAATACATTATTCATCGTGGCCTATTAAAGGCGTATTAAATTAAATTATTATATTAAATTAAAATTAAGGTCACTCACGCAACATAATCAACATGTCGAGCAATCATCGACTGTATATGTAGGTATATGTACGTGAGTGACCTGGTTTAATATACAATTTAATATGTCAGTGTCTCACGGAAGTTTTGTTATTAGAGACGTATCAAGCTTCTGGAAAAAGCACCGCTAATTGTGTAAACGTTAGATACAGCCCAGAAACTGAGCCGATTCTCGCCATGCTATGAATTGTATTTATTAGGTATCATAAGATCACAACATTGGCAACTGGCGAATTGTTAAAATGAATTAACATACAATTTCAGTATGAATGGTAAAGCAACAATTGGCTTGCAAATACATAGTACAGTCGACATTGACTTGACACGGGTAGCTCAATCCATTGTAACAACGTTAACGTACGAGCCGAATAAAAGAACACAGCTTTTCACTTGTCAGTGAACGGCCTCGGCGAAGTATCCCGTTCGCATTAATAAAAGACGACAGAAAACCTTTTCTATTCATCTAATATCCCGTTAAAGAACATATTGTTGGATTAAAACAGTACAATAGGACTTTCTTGAGCGAAAAGGCGTTTTAATACAAGGTCGTTCCACTATGATTGTGTTTGAGGCGCATCATTAACGGTTAATTGACCTTGCACCAAATTAATATTGATTTAACATAGGTTAGTTGTTTATCCGACTGCTTAAAAAGAAGGTTTTCAATTTAACGGGTTTTAGTATTAAGTAGTTACATTTTCAGTGGGTTTGACTCACATGCTGATGCGCGGGTGAGTAGCTATTTTCGCTTGCTACGAGCTACGACGCCTGCCGACCTATAATGTTCCGATTTTTTATTTAGATTTTACTTAGATTTGAGTATAACTATAAAGACACTTACGAGTATGTAATTTGTACTTAAAAGTAAAATATAAAACAGTAATTGAAGGGATGTTTACAAAAACAACATAACTACACTAGATACCTATGATTTTTACAGAAAACCAATGAGACTAGGTACTTATTAGAGATAAATATTTTATAGATGATTTTAAAACATTATGGCCAATAGTTCAGGAAAATACTCAAGTCAACTCGGGAATAAATATACTAAGTAATATACTACTACACATTTGAAAACCCTTTATTTTGAAAAAAAAATAGTATAGTAGTTAGGTTCACTTATGCGGTTTTTGGAAAATTTTGTTAATTATGTTCTTTTTCAACTGCCGGAAGCACATTTCTCAAAATCCGTCATGCCATTTTGGCTACAGAGCGTGCCAAGTACCTACAGAAATAAAATACTACCCACATAAAACATACCGCATGTGGACACGTGTAACCAAACTTCCTTAAAAACCGGCCAAGTGCGAGTTGGACTCGCGCACCGAGGGTTCCGTTCCGTACTTTTTAGTATTTGTTGTTATAGCGGCAACAGAAATACATCATCTGTGAAAATTTCAACTGTCTAGCTATCACGGTTCATGAGATACAGCCTGGCGACAGACGGACAGCGGAGTCTTTGTAATAGGGTCCCGTTTTTACCCTTTGGGTACGGAACCCTAAAAAGGCAAAAAAGAATGCTCTTTTCTTCGACAGTATGGATATTGTAATGGCAGTGTGGCACAACAAAGCATCGTGACTGCAAATGCATTCGCTCGCATCGTAAAAATGATGCATCATAAGTATTCCACACCACACTAAATCATCATACATTATGCACGACACGGCACGCGGTAACTCGCTATTATTAGGACACCGTCACGCAGACCTTGGCTGTTATACTGACACTGTTCGTCGCAGGAAACCAGTATAAGAGTACCTTCGAGTTATATGACAACAATTCGTTATCAGAGTTCAAATTTATAATGGTACGCCTGAGGCAAACGCTGCGCTTCGTATAGGATACTATGGTAAGCCGTTGTGTTGAAAAGGAAAATGTATTCACATTTTCCTAAGCATTAACGTTCTTTTTTATTTGTCACAACGGATTTATGTTACTTCCTTTGCTTAGGTACACAACGCGTCGTATAGAATGAACCAGTATAACTATGACATCAAATTCCGTAACAACTATGCTATGTCCATGCAATCGGAGGAATTTATACCTCGGTTATCAATGGGAATACGGAATACCGTCCCTGTATTTCAGTGGTGTGTTTTAGTAATTATGGTCTGACTAAATGAGTAATGCAAATTGTTCGGTCGCGTAATCTATTGTCACATGCGAGCATGTACCTGGGTAAATCGTGTAACAAAGTCGGTACGTTAAATACAGCCGATGTGAAAGACCGGTAAGTGCTTGCAATTTTTCATGTTATATTAACTCGACTTGACTCGACGCAACTAAATAGCACTCATTACTACCACAATATTTATTTGTAGATAATCGGCAACTTTTGAACATTAGGTTTAACTGGTAAGTGATGACCCGCTAAGAGAAGTTTTTTTAACGAACGGCTGATTTGCAATATTAGACGGATACTAATGGCAAAAACGCCTCAGCTATTTCCAAATTGCAACAAAGATGTTAAAATCTTATAGACTTTTTAGGCACACTATAGTCCTGTAGACTGTAACAGGCAATGTGAAATGCATGTAGAAGAAAAAGACAGTCTAGCCCCGCGAACTGTATAGTGAGTACGAATACAAACCTCGTAAGCCGAGGGTTGTTCGCTTTCAGCGATGAATGCTGGTAAATGTGTGCGGTCATGGTGTGCGTGCAGACCGTGCAGGACGTGCCCTACGCGAACACTAAACCCGCGAACTAGTGTACTAACCTCGTAGGCCGAGGTCTGGTTGCTCTCCGCGATGCTGGTGAAGAGGTGCGCTAGCGCGCACGACATGAGCCCGGACGTGTTGTGCGTCTTGCCCGCGCCAGTCGCGCCGCACGCGAACACTCTCCGGAACTAGAATACGAACCTCATAGGCCGAGGGCTGGTCGCTATTCGCGATGCTGGTAAAGAGGTGCGAGAGCGCGCGCGACATGAGCCCGGTCATGGTGTGCGTCTTGCCCGCGCCGGTCGCGCCGTACGCGAACACTGCACCCGCGAACCCTTGCAACGCGCCGCCTACTAGTGGAGCGCATACTGCCTCGTACACTTCCTCCTGAAAGCGGACCATGGTGTAAGAATCTACTTACAACTAGGTAAATATCAAACACTAAGTTAGATCGATAATCGGACTAATTTATCCGTCCTTAGCATTTAACCGGTAGGTATGTATACGAATATATCAGATTTGAAATTTGACCTTAAATACCATGGAATATGTATAATTACCTACCTGAACCTGAAACATTCTATCAACAGATTTTTAACAATTCCTCGATAACGTGGCTAATCTAAATCGATTATAATTGATGATGGTGGCTAATAAAAGGATTCAAATATATTAACCGCCATTATTTTTTGTTGTTCCGAAATCAATATTTCGTTTCCAACTACTACTATTATGTAGAGATTGTAGAGTTTCGAAAAAGTAGGCATGTGATATATGCTTTATTGTACAAGTCGTAGATGGAAAACATGTATGTGCCTATCGAGTTTTTATATACTATAATATAACACATAATATATAGTCCTCCTCATCGATTTCGATGACGGCGACCTCAGAAATTATGGATTACGCCTATTATGGCTCGGCTCGAATGTGGCTGGCCAGGCCGAACTTGGTCTTAAAGACTCTACTGCAGGTGCTACAATAAAGTTGGCCAGACGCGTTATCGTATACGCGTACGAGGGCTTCGGTCTCTCTTTACGTTGTTGGCGTTTGACATCTATGATATTGAGGCGGTTTTCTTCAAACGATTTGATGCGGTTAAAGATGGTCGACCGCCAAGATGACCTGTCTGTAGCAAGCTCCTCCCAACGCTCAGGATCGATGTTGCAAGCGTTCAGGTGTCGTTTAAGCACGTCCTTATAACGCAGATGCTGACCGCCGTGCTTCCGCTTGCCTTCCACCAATTTAGAGTATAATACGGTCTTTGGCAAGCGGCGGTCATCCATACGGAGGATATGCCCACACCACCTTAGCTGTCGCTGCATTAGTAGAGCCTCCATGCCATAGAGCCCGGAACGACGCAGAACCTCAGAATTTAGAACTCGGTCTTGCCATTTGATTCTGAGTATATGTCTTAGACACCTTGGGTGATAGATGTCTAGCTTTTTTATATCGGATTTGTAAAGGCACCATGTCTCTGAGCCGTACAAAAGGACCGAGATGATTAGCTTCTTGTAGACGCTAATCTTCGTCTCTAGCTTAATAATATTATGGGACTTCCAAATCCGGTCAGCGAGTCGTCCGAAATTGGCAGCGGCGTTAGCGATGCGGAATGGTATTTCCGAAGCCAAGGTGTTGTCATGCCGGATAGTACTTCCAAGGTATTTAAAGCGTGATACCTTATCTAGTGGTTTTCCATCTACACATAATACATAGGTACTGAAGTAAATACCTCCTACTACCGAAGTAGTGCTTAATAGTAGAATAGGTGTAAGAAAAATCGTGCCTCGAGCTGAAGTAGAGGTCACTGTACGATCCCGTATATTATTATGCGGTATCTCTGTGACGAATGTTAACGTTTGACAATTCAGTTGCCACGAAACATGTGCCTCCGTATTGTGCCATATACATAGGTCGGCTATCAAACTGGAGGGCACGATTTTTTTCTAGACTTTACACCTCTTCCACAATCAATACCTCTTTGCTGCTGCTAAACTACCATGAGTCTTAATATTTATGAGTTATGACACTTACTTGTGTGCTGCCTTCACTGAAAACTCTGTCGTAGACGTAATGCTTGTCGTTGACTCGTCGTTGGCGGAGGACATCTCGCCGGCTGTCCGACTCTTCTTCCAACACCAACATCTGTTCACATTACGACCAACATTAACTTGTATATAGGTATATTAGGTATACGGATTTATATAAGTGACACATGACGTCACTAAAACAAAACTGATTTAAAAACACGCCAATTTAGCCGCGTTAAGTGTCTCAACAAGAACCCACCGCCAAAGAGCCGCCGCCATAAAAAAGAAAACAGACAATCTATTAAATTACAATAGTTATTTGTACAACAAGAGAGGAAAGTTGTTTTTCTTGCGAGTGTTTATTTTGAGTCCCGAGAAAGGGAAAGATTCTATAATTGAATCACGATCGAAGCGAATGATTCTAAGTTAGAATCTTGAGCGTAGCGAGGGACTCAAAAACACGAGATGTAAAATTACTTTGCTCTCGTGTTGCACATATATTTTTTTACCTCAGTAGTGAGAACATATTAAAGGTTAAATGTATATCGAATTACACAGAATAATACAGAGAGAAAAAATAGAAGTATGAAGTGGCAGTTCATGGCCTTCACTAAATTAAAAACCGGCCAAGTGCGAATCGGACTCGCGTTCCAAGGGTTCCGTACATTCCACAATTTTTAACAGTGTATTTTTTATGTAAAACGTGAGTAAAATGTCTTCTGTCTGTCGAAATCCGTAGGGGTCGCATCAAAACCTAATAAGTAATTAAGTCCGACTCACGCTTGACTGCACATTTCTAATAGGTTTTCCTGTGATCCATAGGAAAAGAACTATTTTGTGTATTTTTTTCAAAATATTAGTCCTAGTAGTTTCGGAGAAAAAGGCGGGGATGGTAATTTTTTGGCTATTTCTTAAATAACTTCTAAACTATTTATATTAAAATTACAAAAAAAATATATTTGAGATTCTCACAACGATCTCTTTCATTTGATATGTAACACGATATAGTTTAAAAAAACTTTATTTTTTAATTTTCCCATTTACCCCCCAAAAGTGGCCCCCATGTTAAAGGGGCCCACTGACTATCAGTCCGCCGGACGATATCGGCCTATCAGTTGACAATAATTTGACAGTTCCGAACAACTGACAGGCCGATATCGTCCGGCGGACTGATAGTCAGTGGGCCCCTTAAAAATTCATTTGTTTACGTTACATGTCCGTCTTTGGGTCACAAACTTACATATGTGTACCAAATTTCAACTTAATTGGTCCAGAAGAGTTTTTCCAGTACAATAATGAATCTATTTAATTTTGACATGTGCATCGTAAATGAATCATTGTTTTTTTTTTTTTTTTTAGTTAAGTATTTGTTTTTGTATGGATTGACATGTTATCAAATATTTAATTAAATTGTTTGTAGTTATTACAAATTATGAATTTTATTTTATTTGTTTTTCACTTGTTATTTAATTTATTTAATTTTATTATTAAAAATGTATTTATTTGCTGACATGTCCCATAATTACTCAGTTTAATTAAGTTATAAGCATGTATGTAATTAGTTCTTAAGATTTCTAACACAATGCATTATTGTTAAAGAAATAAATAAATGAAAAATAAATGAAAAAAAATTAAAAGTAGTTTCGGAGAAAATAGGCTGTGACAGACGGACAGACAGACGCACGAGTAAACCTATAAGGGTTCCGTTTTTTCCTTTTGAGGTACGGAACCCTAAAAACCTACTTTGTTTCACTCCCTGGAGGAAAGAAATTCGCACTTTCCTCACTCCAGGGAGTGACGAAAGTAGGCTTGTTCGAGCTGCTGAAGTGAATACATTTTAATCCCTCCTACCTCCTACGCATTAGGTACAAAAACATTTTATGCCAAACATGCCTTAACATCATTTTCGAAAATAGCTAATATTCTTCAAACTGCTGAATCGATTTTTATCAAACATTAGCTATATAAGAACCACCGCCAGGAAACTCTTTCACGTAAAAAACGCATCGAAATCGGGGGATTTGAGAGCTACGATGCCACAGACGAAAGACAGACAGACATTGGCGTCAAATATAAATAATAACCCTATTTTTGCATCGGGGGTTAAAAAAGGAAATAGGCATTTATCTGGGAAATGAAATACGTAATAAGTATTGATTTGTTGAAATATGTGCTCAATAGGGTTTTCCACAAATTTTTATTAATGGAATGGTATCAGTCGAGGATCAGTCTTAAAGCAATACAAAAGTCACAAATGATGGTCAAAGTGCCAAATCTGGCACCCGCACTAATACTGACGAAACGCTTCTAACAAATTGGCATTACATCGTGACGTCAGCATGTAACGTCGGTATGTATATTGCTTAGAAGCCGTGGAAAACAAGGAAATTGAGATTTTGTCGGTGAAATATTGCGTTTATGTATATTGTTGCTGTACATTAATAAAATATAAGGAATCGAGTGGTACCATTATTTTTTTCCTATTTGGAAGTATTTTTTTTAAACTGAAGTCTTGTATACATATATTTATTATTCCCATATATTTATTGTGATAAATTGCTCATTTTCTAACTATTTAACTAGATTTTTTAATTGTTCAGCAAAATCCAAAAACAGAGATAATAGAGTAGGCGTCCCGCAGGGAAGCATCTTTGGCCCATTACTTTTCTTAATTTATATTAACAACTTACCTGACGTATCAAATCACGATTGCACTTTATTTGCAGATGACATTTCTTTGATAGTACCCCTAAATGATAATTATAATAATGAAGAATATAATAATGACATAAACAATACTATTTATACAATAATTAAATGGCTTAAATGTAATAATTTGAATCTAAATATTAATAAAACAACTTATGTGCAATTTCACAACTTATATGGCAAAAAACGGGACCTAAAAGTTGAATATGATGGTAAAACTTTAGTAGAGAATAACCAAGTGCCATTTCTTGGAATACTTTTAGATGATAAGTACTCTTGGAAATTGCACATCGACAAAATATGTGGAAGAACAAATAGCTTTGCCTATGCTCTTTGGCGTCTGACTAAAGTAACGAATAGACAAACTGCTATTCAAGCATATCATGGCTACATTTGCTCGATACTTAGATACGGGATTTTGATATGGGGTAACTCGGTGCATATAAATAGACTTTTTATCGCACAAAAACAATGCATACGCAATATTTGTGATGTACGACAGCATGTATCTTGTAAACCTTTATTCAAAGAGCTTAAACTTTAAACATTGCTATCACTGTACATCTATGAAATGTGTGTTTTTGTAAAGACAAATCCAAATCTATTTAAAAAAGTGTGTCATATTTTAATACCCGTTACCCAGATAACTTGTATGGCCATTAGATTATTTAATGCTCTTCCGAATAATCTCAAACTTGTCCTTAAGGGAACTGAAAAGAAAACTTTCACAATGGTTGCTAGAGGAATGTTTCTACTCTGTTAACGAATTCCTGAAGAGAAATGAAATTGCCCGTAGTTATTAAGCACCTATTATGTTACTGAATGTATTGTATATAGATTCGTAATAATAGTTTTTTCCCCTCACAAGCTCGGAAAGTTGTCGTTTATCCTTCAATACAAGCGGGGAAAAACGCGATTTATCCACTAGTGGGGAAAGTAATTTGACCTTGGATGGAGCGTATTTAAGTAGCTTGACAGATAACAAAACGTAAAACGCTCATAATAATGGTTCGTTCGATATGAATTATCATTAAATAAATGGTTTGAGAATCTAATAAAAAAGACCAAATTTAGCTTTATATAATAATTTTAAATTTAATTTAAGTAAACCTTAAATTTCCATAAGAAACGTTAGATTCTTTATTTATATAAATATAATTCTGAACGCACGAGTTGAGTCGATGCAATTTCAAAACGCATCGTTGACATTTCATACGTCAGAACAGAAATGTCAACATTGTCAACAAATTTTTTACTTAAAAACACTTCTCACCGGACTTCCGGTTCGAGCGCAATCTTGATAGTTAGCATCGTGATTAATTACTTTGTTTTTTGCTTATTAATATTGTTTAAAGTGTAATATCGATAGCTTATTATACAGTAAACTAATGTGGTAGTGTGCAGTGAATGGAGAATTAATTTTGAAGCGCGTTTAACCACCATCTTGGAGTCAACGGCCGGTAGTCCACGTGCTTCTTGTAAAGACTAGCTATCGATTTACAAGAGCTAACAAATCACCGTACACTGTCTTGTACAACCGTACAATTTTTGTCGTTTGTAAACCTCTCAATACCTTGATACTGGCGAAATAGTCCCACTGGGCTGAAGCCATAATTTTAAAAGAAGAAGAAGAACACTTCTCACCGAATTTCCAGTGTTTTCTGTTATAATATCGTAAAAAAGTAAGTGATTCCAGTGATGAAGATTATCTAACGCCTGTGAATGTTGGACTTTCCTCGCTATAGTGAGGTGAAAAGTTTTGTGTTACACACGGGCGCAAATGTATTTTACTTCTCGTGTGTTGAAACACTCGCTACGCTCAGGATTCTATTTTAGAACCACTCGCTTCGCTCGTGGTTCACCTATAGAATCCTTTCGCTTCCTCGTGTTTCAATTCTACACTCGCGGGTAAAATACAACTTTGCACCCTTGTATAACAAATAACTATAATTATACTAGAATAAGTACTAATATTTGCATGTCTTAAATTGACAAAGCATGTGAAACTCTCTTCTATTGTAAATACCTTTGTAACCATGTTTTACGCAAATAAATTTCTGATTTCTGATTAGTTATAAAATTCAACATGTGGAAGCAACCCTATTGCCCATTGATATTCTAACATTCACCTTGGTCAGGATCTAGATAAACAGTTGGCCTGAGCATCATTCAAGTAAAATTCAATCACGCAATGCAATACGATTAAATCAAATGGAATTTTAATGTTCCACCCCTCCGCAGTAATTACAGCGGCCTTATTCTAGAATCTGATATATCAAAAATGATATTTAAAACGCATTGCTACGAGCAGCTTTAAAGTACGTACGTACAGGCATAAGCAAGTCATAGATATCGAATTGACATTACATTGATTTCGAATTTTCGTTTTTGAACATCCCTTGGCTTTTGTTCGTAAATGTTTAATCATGTTTCACTCACACGTACCAGGCTGCATTCACACGTGTCAAGGTATTCGACTTCGTTTTTGATAGCTAGTGATATGGCCATTACTACTCGTAACATTAATTTTATCCGGTGACATGAGACTAGACGGCAATTCGACTTGTCACGTTGTCAGAACGACAGGTAATAAGTGTCATAATGTGATTAGATACAGCACATTTGTGTAAAATGAGAAGTGGGCATAAATGTGATGGATACCTCACAAACTGCCACCACAACTAATCGCATAGGCCCCAAGACATCGTTAAATGTTGTAAAAAATCGAATACAGTCCTAGAATAGTAAATGCCATTTCAGGTTTAAGGGGCTACCTGAGGTTTTCATCGATTTTTGACAAGTTTTGAATCGTATCTCCTACTTTTGCACTACATATAGAATTATAAGACAAGCGGTTATCGGTTCTTCAATCTTTTATCTCCATTTTTGTCTACCGGATTGTGAAAAAAATGAATACTTATTTATTTATGATTGTTTTAAACATTGTCTAAAAAAACACTTTTTTCGTATCTCGATTGCTGTGAAAGATCTTACTTATGCGAAATCTACATATTAGGGTTCGTCTTAGACGTCTCTAAAAATTTGTCTAAGGTTTTAATTAACACAAAAGTTATGGCCAGAAAACCAGTTTTTTGGCCTAAAATTGTTCAACTTTGATGCCAAATATTTCGAAAACAATGAACTTTGAAGTAAATATGGGATATATTGCTAAAATCCGTTGCTGTTAATATGATAAGCTACAAAAAAACATTAGAAAACTAAGGGATTCAAATCGAAGGTCCATGGCATGGAAGGGGCATGGGATCCCCTTAATTGGAATTCTGCTGTATCGGGCGGTTGGTCTAAATAACTAGAGGTTTTATGATGTTTAACGCTATACTTTTTGTAGGCAGGTACTATTTCAAACTTGATTAAGATTTCGCTAAAGAAAAAGGTGTGTGACTGTGACTGATGGACTATAAAGCATAAATTCATTTCAATCTCAGAGCTTTCTTTGTTTAAACAAGGACCATAGTTTAAATTATGATTTTTATGATAAGAATATTATGCCCCTAGACATACAGACATACAGTAATATTTTAAAAGAGACAGTTCAAGAAAGACATTGGACTGAATTACAAACTTAAATCCATACACCTACAAGTGTCATCAGCGTGAAATAATATGTGACGTTGCACGGAAAAAGGTACCTTATGGCGGCTAGCGCTTAGGGTGTTATTTACGTCGCTCCTATACGAATACGCTGCTATGCGTCGTAAGCGCCAACCGCCACATGGTACCTTTACCCGTGGGACGTCACATATCTTAAATTCAATTCCAAACACGGGGCCTTTGTATGTAAATGTGCATGTAAATATAGGTATAAGTTTGGTTCGTTATTTATTTACGTAGGTAAGTTACATAGTCCTAGTGCATGTTTTAGATTGCAGTAGTTGCAGCTACTATATGTATACTATCATATATCATATGTCATTCCATTGTTATGAGATAGTTATGAGAATGACTTTATCAAAGTCACTTTGTTTGTGTTATGTTATTATAGTTTACATTTTGCTACACTATAGCATTGGGCAACTCATATGATAGCTGTATCGTTATTATTAATAAATAAATAAATAAAATCATATACTAACCTAACCTAACAACCGTATTTGATAGAAGGAGAGTCAAACAGCGAAATTATATCTTTTAGCTTTAAAACTGCGAACTAGGCCTCTGAACTATCAACAGTAATTATGGGACTGGGTCAAATTATAATTGTTAGCGACTATTTAACACGGTAGTACGAGTATACTAATTTAAGTAATTACATTTTAAATTCCACCGACAAAATTATAAGAGACAAAATTAACAGTAATCTGTAGTAAGCAGATTGCTGACAATTTTAAGACATAAATTAACGTTTAAATATAAGTAATAAGTACAAACAGCAACACGTTAAGAGTGTTGCTGTTTGTGGGCCTTATTACAAATGCATAAGGTCCACCGATGGACAGTTAACAGTGTGGGCGATGTTACTTATATACCTACCTAATTATTATTTATAGAGTTAATTTATTTCTAAAGAATTCAATTTCTTGGTCGTAGTATAAAAGTAATTGCTATTAATTCTACTACTTAGGTACTTGTGGCCAAACCTGTAGCTATAGGTCTTAACATTCAATGGCGTGACTAACTGCCAGTGCAGTGCCTTGGTGTGCATTTTATTTACGTACTTATTATTATTATTATTTTTTTACTAGCCTAATTTAGTGTCCCACTGCTGGGCAAAGGCCTCCCCTCGTTTCCTCCACTCGACCCTGTCGTTTGTAGTGTCCCGCCAATCCGGATAAAATGCGTCTAAGTCGTCCCGCCATCTCCTTTTCGGCCTGCCTGCACCCCGGCCAGCACCATCTATGGTGTTCTGTGGGTCCCACTCGGTAACCATTTTGGCCCACCTTTCAGGGTGCATGCGGCAGACATGCCCAGCCCAGTCCCACTTAAGCTTAGCGGTCTGGACACTGTCACCCCCCCCCAACTATTACTATAAGCTACTCTTATGCTAACCACCTCTTAAGAATTTACCCCTAAAATTTGGCAATGTGATCGTCTAGATAGTAGTTAGAACCCCTCGAAGTGTACCGCGGAACCCTAGATTCTTTAATGAGTATCGACTAAATTTTGGACTCCGGTATTATTCTATTATTACCTATATTTTAAGGAATATTTATATTTATGGTTCTGAAGATATATTAATATGAAACTAAAGGAATATTTTAATAGTTACAGTAGTAGAAATAGTAGATTGTGTCGCTAGGGAAGAAATTGACATATTTACGGTGAGGCCGCACATCAAATCCTGAACGAAGCGAATGATTCCATAATTGAAAACTGAGCGTAGCGAAGCATTCTAAAATAGTATTCCGAGCGTAGTGAAGAAACTAATATTACAATTTTGTTAAATCTATTTGTGTAATGTAAATGCTGTTAAAGGCTTACTATATATGACGTTATTTAGGTAATTGCAGCATACATGGTTAATATGAAGTTAAAAATGTTATTGGAAAAATGAGTTTAAAAATGTTTTTGGTGAAGTCCCGCTACGCCTATTAAGCCTTCGGGATAACATACGAAGCAGCACTCCCAGGATAAGCCCATTTACACCCTAGCTTTTTAGGAAAAGTTATAATTATACTATCACCTTCTAAACGATGTGTGAGTTCACACGTACTGCTTCGCATGCTCGATGCGGGTCAGAAGGCCTTATCCCGTTTTTAAAACATCATTCGGGTCACCTATCCTAACATTGTAGCCAGACGGGCTAAGACCAACGCTTCGCAACCTAAGCATTCCTAGATGATCTGATGAAAGAAGCGCCAAGTATCATCAGTCAATCAAAATTACTTCTTTTTTTATGTTCAAAAGCTAGGGATACTAATCCCTTTTCCCAATTCCCAGAACTAAAAGTATAGACTAAATTTCTAGTCTTTTAGATGTATAAACGAAGCACTAATGTTATTTGCTATATTTTATGAGACTGAAATATCAAGTTGAGCATTATTCCACTCAATTTTCCCATTGGACTGCTCTTGCCTGCCAAGGGGTCCCTAAAACAAACCATTCTTCTATCCCAGAACGATCTGTATGCCTAAACCCATCTTGATATTTTAAGAATTTATTTTGTAAATACCTTAGACACCTGATTGCAAAACTCAGTACCTCGTTTTTACTCCAAAAACCAGAAATTTAATAGATAAAAAATAAAGATTTCATAGGAATTTAATTTATTTTCCCCAGATAAATTAAAAGTTAGAAAGATTTAGGCAAAAGAATCCTTTACCTTTTAAATACACATATTTTAGGTTAATGAAGCCATATTTTTAAGTCTTTAAAAGAAGAATTTATATCAACCATATCAGTCTTAGACCAAGCATAAAAGAGACCCTACACACAAATACCTACAGACAAATAGTGTATGACTCTACCCTATTTATAGTCC